>NC_140628.1:29292311-30018145 GCF_057382275.1 Copadichromis virginalis
GGTTAGACTAATGAGGGTAAAAACGCTGTTGGTGTACTGAGCTGAAACAATAGTGAATACTGAACAACAGGAAACACAGAAAGGGTAAGCGTGTGCTACACTGTGATATAGAGAACGCTGCATGGGTAATTTGTATGCACAGAGGTTTGAACAACATGAAAATTTTATTTGAGGACACAGCTAGCCTGGGACAGCTAGATCATAACTGCAGCTGCCACTCATAAAAGTGAGACATTTTTAAGATCCAAGATCATATATGGAGCGCTCACACGCTCACAGCTTTGGTATCTAGTTTGGCATCAAAATGTCTGTTTCAGGAGTTGTTGTGCTGCTCGAGGTACCTATAAACACCTGTGCTGAGGTAATAAGACTGAGTCACTTAGGTTTGGTAGAGGACTGTAAAAGGAGTTTTGTGTAGTGCGACTGCGGTGCAAGTCTTTGGGGCAGAGGACATGCTGTTCTTGTGGGCTAATTCCTGCCAACAGCAAAACTTCAGCTGGCGGAGCTAGGCCTGACACGCCTAGATAACAGCCTTTCACACATGGAGAGAAGATTAGGAGAGGGAAAGAAAGGCTTAGATAGCCTGCAGAGGCACGATCTTATGTGTGTGATATACTTGAATATATGTTCACCAAAGGCCCAGGTATCAGTACACATGAGAAAGGATCCACACACAGATGACTGACACAGCTAGCTCGCTGTTATTAGTTTTATATATAGCTTAATGCTCATTCACATTGTAAGCCCTATTAAATCATGGCATGCAGACAGCTGATCCAGGATAAGCCAAAAAACATCATTCATCTTGTTTCAGGGATTCAACTTTCTGCGTTTGTCATGTAAAAAGGGCCGACCTCAGGATGAATGTATCTTGGAATATACCACCACCGGGGGAGGAGAGCTTTTGTAAACCGACTACAAAATTGATTTTGGCATTACTCTGTATCGTGCAAGAGAACATTTTCCTCTTTTAAATCAGCCACTGTTTGGAGATGCTGTATTTCGAAAGGAAAAGTTCAACTCCAAATCGAATGTACTTGCATGTAATGCTACTGATGCATTCAGATTGTTATGTCTTGTCATCAATATAAAGGAAAACGATGGCACATGCCTTGAGGTTTTCAAAGTGCCAACAAATGCGTTTTAAAAACTCAGTAGCAATGTCTCCTTCCAGAAATAATGACTTTTAAACATTGTTGTGAGCAATTTCAACTTCTTTTCATCGTCTGCATTTGGAAGGAAACCAAACATGCAGCACAGCTGAGTATGGACACCGTTAATGTTTTCATCTGGTCTTGCTGCCACTAGCATGAGACTGTTATCATAGGCACATGGACACTTTCTTCTGCAGAATGATATCTCAGTGGAGCTACGTGAAACTACTCACAAGTTGATTTATTTATTTATTAGCCACTTTGTCATGATTGCTGTAAAGAGACAATCACTTCTGAGTTTCTCACATGTACTACATATATTGAGCACCAAGCACGAGTGTTATTTAGTTCAGTTATATTCAAAAGAAGACAGACATTTTTACAATCTACTACACAATCCAGCTCCCACCAAAAATAGATAAACGGCACTACAGGACAGTTAGACAAAAAAACAACTTTGGACTTAAAAAAAAAAAATTATTCCAAAAAAATCCAAGCTGGGATATTTTTGCATTTATGATCCTTTACAACCCATAAATATCCATTTCCTTTTTGGAATTCAGTTACTTGGCTGAAAGAAACAACATTGGCAGGACAGATGTATAGCCCTACCTTTTTCCTCTCCAGCCTCTCCTGCTCCTCCTTCTGGAAGTGTTTCTCCCTCTCCAGGCGCTGCTTCTCCGCCTCCTCCCGAGCTCTAGCCTCAGCCTCCTCTTTCTGAAACACACACAAGCAAAAATCCAACCACAACTTTAATGGCAGCAGAAGAGGGAAAAAACATCAGCCAAAATAACATGCCTTTTACGTAACAAGGGTGTGGTTGCTCCCTGCAATTATTGTCTACGACCACAAAAGGGATATTTTTCTGTACCTTTGAGCCAAAAGGATCTATTTTCAACATTTACAGCTTCATGGGGGCGATTCAAAGTGAAAGACAACACTTAAGTCTTTGCATAATTCTACTGAAACGTGTTTGACCACAAATGCCACTTCTATGACAAACCACAAGGGGGAGACAAAGCGCCCTGATCTGATAGCAACTTACATACTGCAGTGACACAATTAATCACGACCCCAGAATAATCGATCACTCTGATGAATGGCCACATTCTGTTTTCTGCTTATCAAGCTTCATTGTCATCTGGTTCTCAACAACCACTTCCGCAAACACAAGAAGAATCAATACTGTTCGGGCGGATTATCTGGCAGACTGAAAGGTTAAAGGGGCCACATTCAGTGTCGCTCCATGTTCACCAGATCAGATTAATATTTACCTTTAAAAGACAACAACATCCCAAAATAGGTGACTGGGTTTGTAGGATGAACATGATATCAGACAAGGTCAATGTGAGCAGCACCTGAAAGGGTCTCATTGTTTTCCGTGTACGTTTTGGCATGGTGGGAAGAGTGGAATGATGTGGCAATACAGTGAGTTATCAGCTAGTTATGACTGTTGTCCTGTTTTATGCTCGTCTAACTAACCAGACCTGATGAGTGACTACAAGACTCCTTTAAATACACTTGATACTCTTCTGGAAACCAGGGGCAGGTTGACAGCATACCTGTTTCTGCAGCCGTAAATTCTCCTCCTGCTCAGCTTTGGCCCTTTCCTGAGCCTCCTTCTCCTCTTGCAGCCTCTTCGCTTCATCCCTCTTCCTCTGCTCCTCAGCCATGGCCCGTGCCTCCTCCTCCCTGCGTTGTCTCTCCTCTGCTTCCCTCGCTAAGCGTTCCTCTCTCAGGATCCTGAAGTGTTTGAATACAAGGTTGAGATAAGATTTTTTTTTTAGTTAACCATAAAGTCTCTTGAGATTAAAATCTCTTTTTCAAAGACATTTTATCTACAAAGTCGTCTGCCAAATGCTCCGAATGTCATAAACAATTTAAATTGATTTACTCGTAGTGTAAGCAGTGTGAACGAGAAAGGAAACAATTGGAATTAAGAGTGCCGAAAAAAGATCAAATCAGTTTCCAGGGAGTAAATAGTTACTTGCTGTGGTCAAAATCAAAAATGGTTACACATCTGGAGATAATGCAGAGTCATTCATCTTGAATATGCTTGGATAGTCCATCCAGCCCTTCATGATTTGCCTTACATGTAACCATTTACACAGAATTTGCCCAGAAAATAGCTAAATGTCCAGAGTGGGTTTATTCTGCTGCATAAACAACTACTACTCTATATCTACAGCTTCTTCCTCACAATGATATGCAAAATGTTGTTTTTGCCCAAGTATTTTTTAATATTTATTCCCACTTATAACCTTTTGTACAGGTTTTGGCATAGCTGACAAGAAAAGGAGAATATTACATAGTTCAAAAACTTCCCACAGCTTACAGGAGTTGCATAGTCACCGTTTTGTCTTTGCATGCATTTTAAAAACCAGCTGACCTCTCTTTCTCTTCCTGTTCGCGGCGTTCCTGCTCTTCCCTCTCCCTCTGCTCTCGGGCCTGTCGGCGTTTCTCTGCCAGAATACGAGCCGCCTCTTCTGGGTCATTCGTGCCTGCCATGGGCTTAGCGGATGGAGAGGGTGCAGGTGACACTGCACGCACAGAGGGAGAGGAATTGGCTGGCTCGGGCAAGGAGGAAATGGCGCTGGCTGTGACTGGTGTGCCTGATGCATTGGCAGTAGCTGAGGATACAACAATGGCAGGAGCCACAGGGGAACCTAAAAGAAATAACAGTATTGTAAGCGGAGAGTCACAGAAATGTATTTGCTTTCATAAAGAGATGCCTGTTAATTATTATTAAACTGTAAACAACCACAGCCATTCACCCTACAAATGCAGTAATTATATATTTAAGACTGATTAGCACAGCCTCTTAGCTTTGTGCGAGAGAAGACCCCGACCACGATCTCTGTGTGGCTCATTCAGTGTGCGCCCTTTATTTCCATGACTAATTATGCTTGACGGTAATCTTTGACCACTGTTTCAATTTCACTGCATGTGTTTTTCTGTTCAGTCACAGGCAGAGGGAATCTCTTTGGGAAGACAATAAAAATAGAGAGAAGCTGTTCATAATTGAACTATGTCACCAGTCTGCCACAGGGCTAACACAGAGAGACAGAGTCTACCATCCAAACTCACTTTGGACAAATCATTTCACTAACTGCTTGAATTGATTTGAAATTAATTATAGTCCTGTCTGAAGGACATGATTATCACTCCTTTTTGTACTCACTCTTTTTTTCTTCTGGGGTGGCTGGCCTATGGGGCTGTCTCACTCTCTCAAGAGGGGCAGGTGAAGAGGTCCGGTGGTCTATCCTGGCAGGGGTCCTGGCTCTTTTGGGCCGGGCCTTCGGGGTTGACGGGCTTCCGCGTGCTGACGGAGGCTTGGGGGAGGCAGCAGGGCTGGGAGAGGCAGTTCTGCCCTTGGGTGTGGCAGGGGACGCTGGCCGTTGTCTTGATAAAGGACTAGGACTGGAAAAAAGTAAAAACAAAAGCTGAAGGATGGAAAATTGTGTCAACAGTTCTCAGCGTTGTTCTCTCGTACCACATTATTTATTTAGACCTGGCCTGAAATGCTTAAAATGGCACATGTCCTTAAGAAACTCTGACATCGGCACAGGATCTCAGCAGTCAAAGCACTCAAACATTGCATCATGCCTTATAGTGCATTATCAGTTAGCATCCCAGCAATGCAGCACTTGGAGGAACAACATCCATTATGCTGAAGATTTTTTCCCCCCTTGAGCCTCTGGCGCTGACTGCTCTGCCAAGCTCTTTGCTGCCTTTTTGTTGAGTCAAAAGAAATTGATTTTTTTTTCTTCTTTTCTATCCCTTCTGCCATGGATGTCATTTATTCTGGGACCAGGGGATTAGAGGGTAAATTCTTGGGTATTCACTCAATGCATATGCTCAAGCAATGCATGAAATGTGAAGTCTTTGCAGCACAGACCCAAACCAACCCAGTCATTGACCAGAAACAGGCTGCAGGTCAGGTGCATCCAAGGCTAATCTGGTTTACAATGCAGTTTTTGTTTCTGCGTATTTAAAAGAGTAAAAAGGGTGCGTTATTATAACTTAGATTTCTTAACTGGTTCTAAGGTTATGGAATAATGTAAACTTTAAACTGAGATGGTAGCTTTGACATTTTGACTTTACATGGGGGTTGGAGCTTTTTGCCAGGTTTCCCAGAGGCCAGACATTTATTGAAAATGTTTAGCATTGAACTCAGGTTTCTGTGATTTATTTTTGTGTATATGTGCCAAATGTGGATGCTTCCACGCATGCACTACATGGTCCAGGGCCTGGATTAACTGGTTAGCAACATCTGAACTTTAGTAGTATATATGGTGAATATTTTAATCCACCGATAAAATAAATAAGAATAAGAATATATGAAATTGGCCACCAAATATGCTTAACTCGAGACTGTTGCTGATATGCTGACTATCCAAGAAAACTCTACTGTAAATAAGTTGCATGCTAGCATGCTATCCCCTCACTGATTTCTATATAGGTATGCTATACAGTCTGTTGAGTCTTTATTGTTAGCTTCATTTTGTCTTTCGTTTTTGTAATTTCACTGGATTATTCTTCATCATAAGTTATTGATAGAACCAGTTAGATGATTAGATGATTTACTAACAGAAGATTGATCTGTGAGCTGATATCTGACTAAAATGTGAAAAGCTTAAATTTCTCTGTTCGACTCAAAACTTGTTGATATTCTTTTGACATTTTGTAACTAAATGGAATAAAAATGTTGCACTGCAGCCATAAAATATATATAACTCACAGTACTGATAGTGGTGAAATATTCAAGCCAATATTAAATCTGTTAAGTGTTTTACCTTGGATCAGGTCTATGTCTCATACTAGGTAGAGACTGTCTCTTCTTCAGCACTTTTTCTTTAGTGATGGCACTTTTTTCCATTTCATTCTCCCTTTCTTTGTCTTTCTTTTCCTTCTTGTTTTTATCCATCTGTATAAAGATGGAAAATATCAACATGCAAAGCAAAAAGAAGCAGATTTGAAACGGCATATAGATTATATAATAATGTCATATAGGTAATTATGCAGACTTACAGGTGTGGAGCTCCGCCTGCGTTGACGCTGGGTGATATCTGGTGAGCTGGACGTCACCCTCCAGCGGTCAGAGCAGCGGTGGTGCGGCTGATGGCCACACAGGGTCAACGGACTTGCTGAGGCTGAACGAGGGCAGAGAGGAGAGTCTAAAGAACAGAGCAACAAATAATTAAGCCTTGCCAACATTTATATACTAATAGTATTCACTAAATTCACACTGACGGCAACAACTCATTTGAGGCTTTTAAAAAAAGAAGAAAACTTACGACCGTCTTTTCCATTTGTGAGGACACTAGCAGCACTGCGGCTCCGGGCGAGGAAAGAAAGAGTTGGTGTCATCAGCCGGTCGACTATGCTGCTCTCCCACGGACTCAACGCAAGGCTGCGCGCTGCAAGAAGGAAAAATAAAATAATTCAATTATCTCCAAAGATACATGATAATGGGATGCCGTGAACCAGAGGAAGCTTTGTTATATCTCAGCTCACATTCGTGGTTAAACGGGAAATGTTACTCCTCACCCAACACCAAATGTAAAGTGTAGAAGTGTAGTGTAGAACTGCATCTGCAATCCAGAAGAACCATACAATAAACCAATAAAACACCAGTACCACTTAAAGAAGAAAAATAGGCCAGTATATGTGTCCACTGTAACCTTGACCTGCATGGGTATGACCGAGGAGAAGAGGGGTTATTGGTAATTCTTTTGTAGACAGCCTTGTGCACAAACGGAGAAGAAGCAGAATCCTGCGTCTCATTTGGGTGGAAGATGTAGAATGAGTAAGGTTTGGGAGTTTTAACTGTGACGGGAAAAAAGACAAGTGAGGAAGTTACCCGTCGATTTTTTTTCTACCAGTACAGAGGAACAGTACCTGCTCCGAGGAGAATACATTAAGAAAATGCTGACTCACTGACTAACTTTCTTCTCTGACTGTGTAGAAGTATGCAGTGGCCTTGTTAACTGTAGAGCTATAAAAAGCTATACTCATCTTAAGCTTGGAGACACAAACTCGATTTAAAGAAATCAACAAAAACCAATTAAATCAATAAAAACATTTAAGACAAAAAGACGGCTGTGATTCAGTACGTTATGGTGACAAATGGACACAAAAGGACTGGGCACATCAGGAATGAAAAGGCCATCACCACACAATTAACCAACCAAAGGACAGTAAAACGCCACTAGGAATACTCCCATATCAAAATATGAGCATGCAGAGCATGTCAAACAAAACCACAACCCAAAGTTTGGAATGAAAAAAAAAAAACTTGTGATTTTTGGAAGATGGAAATGGGTCAAATATCAACCATCAAGCAAGAAGAGGATTGAAATCAAAGGGGAAGAAGTAACTGAAAAAAGACAATGATGGACGGGTTCGGTAGTGCTGGCAGTGTCAGAATGATGGACATTTAAAACAGGAGCGGGGCATTCCAGATGTAGCCTTACTTCTGTTGGGCGAGTTCCAGAGCGTGGCGGAGGACTTGGAGAGTCGCTTGTTTATAACAGAGTCCACGTGTTTGGGCAGGTTGACCGTTGAAACAGAGCATCTGCCTAAGAAGCCAAGAGAGCGCCACACAGATGTTCACACAGGTCACATGGTTTGAGAAGAAGATGTGGAGCTTGTGTGACGTCATGGGCTATGCTGAGGTGATGCCTTTACAAATTTATACCCACTCACTGTAAAGGCAACGACACCAAGTGTAATCCAACCCAATCCAGGGCTATTCTTGTGTGCTGACCGCACAATACCATCCATTGATTGTAAACATGCACACGGGAAGAGATCTGTTCACCTCTGCAAGCCTTCAAGTGTACAGACAGACCACCCGTGGCACAAAACATGCATTTAAAGAATGATATTTCTTTGTGGATACTCCTAACAAAGTGTCACATAACCAAACTCTAACTGTACTGTAGCACAGTATTATTACTCTTACAATCAGATATTGTTTCTGCGAGCTCAATGAAGTGGAAGTGAAAGAAATATTATTTTTGTTTTGCTTCTTCTTGTTTCTTTTCCAAATAACTCTGTACCACTTCCTCTGCACAGTTTCTATCAGCACAATTTTGTTGGTGAGCAAGTAACTCCAGTAAAACTACCACCAGTGATGTTTGTGGATTCTTCAACGTAACCTGGACATGACTTCAATTTAAAAAGTTATGTTAATTTTTAGGTGTTAAGAACACATACACTAAATTTGATACAACTTATAAGAACTCAGCCTCAATTTATATAATCTAGTGCAAACAACTCTCATAGCTACATTAACTAACTAAGGAAATATCTGCATTTATCTACTATTGCAAGTCAAATATAGAAGGAACCTTTAAAAGCCGCCTCTTCAGGCCACTAAAACAAACCCAGTGAAAAGAATGGCACATTAAATACAACCCTGACAAGGAAACATGTGATGGGAAGTGGCTACAGGGAAATGTAAACTAATTTCAAAGCTGCTGACGTAAACTGGCGCTTCAAAAGAGCAACCATCCATGTGCAATACTTGTATCTGTCCCAATTTCATATCCCTTAAACACAGTCCAATCGATGGATAACCTTCTCTTTCTCCAAATGACTTGGACAATTTAGTGGTCACGGAGGTGCAGCATTAAAGTCGGCTGAGCATGACTGTGGGTTTAAACACACAAATCCAGCACATGATGCAGTATGCTCTTTGATTGAGGCTAAGATGTATACATCTGAGCATTTCCAAAGGACAAAAACAAACATCTAGAGCTCTCAAATGTTCCACTGGCGCCTATTTACACTTGTTTACTCCCATCATCTGACCGACAGCAGGCTGGTGAGTGAGGGAGGAAAAGGAGATTGGTTTGAGTGTCCATAATTCCCCTGGCATATGGCTGAAGCGATTACATGGCATAAAATGGAACATGGGACACTTCATGTTCACAGGAGCTCACGGTACAGAAGCATTCATCAAAGCGTACCACCAAGGCTCTGATCTAATTGGCTGTTGGACTGTCAAGACACTTATTAGCCCCAAATTAAGCAACTGCATACAACAAATTGAATCTTGTTGCTAGTCAGCGGTGCCGTGCTACTTACTGCAACACACATACACTTTGTGCAATCAATACAGTCTGGTCACGATCAGTGGCTAAGAGCCGTGTAACAGTGTGTTCAAGAGACAAAACAGTGTGTACTGACAGAAATGCGTTCAAGGAGGAAAAGCGTGACTGATGTAGTAAAGACATATCCAGTTTAAAATATAACAGAGTACTGCTGGCATCATCTGCCTGTCATAACACTGCAAATGTCTAAGCTATTGATTACTGCTGGGAATAAGAAGCAGGCAATAAAATTTGTTTTGGTGTATCATCTGAACAAGGTGATAATGCACCAATTTCATACTGCAGCACATCTAAATGCTTTGGCGGTGTTACCGATATGGTTTCATACTATCAAATATTTGTTTGGTGTTAAATCCATCAAACAAATATTGATGTCTGCTCCATCAAGAGAATGTATGCCAATGTAAAATTGACCACCACACGAATTGGAAAACTATAACAGCTGTAATATTTTACAGGCCAAATGACCAACTTTAGCAGAAAAAAAGAGAAAGCGAAGGAGAATTTGATGTGCAATTATTTTAAACTGCATCATTAAAGCAGGTCTGTTATCTGTTTCTTTATTTTGTCATCTACATAATGTTGGCCAAAGTTTGAAATGGGATCAGCCAACAGCCCAGACTTCAGGCTGCTTTAAACTCTTAATTTCATACAGCTTTTCTGCTACTCTTTGCTATGAATGATGTCATTGACCACAGATATCTTTAATAAGGCCATCTCAGACACACGGTTCTGAGTGTGAGCGTAGATGACAAACACAGCTGCTTTTCCCATCTTCTGTCTATAAGAGGCAGCCAATCAGAACAAAGCTGACTAAAAAGGAAGAGAAAAAGACTTCAAATAGTTTGTTTCAAACAGCAAATGAAACAAACAAAGGTTAATAGGGACCATTTTGAACAATGATCATGCAAAGTTGCTATAGCTGAAACATGAAAGTCCCATTTTTAATGGGACTTTCATGTTTTTTTTAAAAACAGATCCAAGTATAACTGATATAAGTAATACTGAGGCAAAATAATTTTCTCCTCAGAAAAACTACATTATCTAGGAGGCACCAGTATACTCACCCTCTTTCTGGCTTGAGTTCTGGCTTAGTGCACCAGCCCACGACCATCTCTGCTGTCGGATTTCTGCCCACGTCTTCTTTGTTGACCTGTTGATGGCCGCCTGATACCGTTCCTGAAACAGATACCAGAACAGATATCAGTCTTTAGCATGTGAATTCATTTTAAGTCTATATGGAGGGATGGCATGTATGTCTGTGAACTGAGCAGCCTGAATCCTGTGTAGCTGATGAGTCCCTGACGAAAATCCTAAATCCCTAAATTGAAACTAGCAGCTGACCTAGTTCAGGTGCTCTCCCACAGACAGAGTGCATTGAAATTTCACCTTAAAATCTAGCAGTCATCACTTTCAAAGGTGCTGAAGCATCACATTACATGTATTGCTTTTCCAAACATACTTTGTTTTTCTCTAGTTTCTGTTTTTGTCTCTCCTCCAAGGCCGTTCGCCGCTTTTCCGCCTTGATCCGCTGCTCCTCGAGCTTCCTGCGTCGTTCCTCCAGCTGTTGCTCCCTGAGCTGCCGCGCCTTTTCCTCCTTCTCCAGCCACTGGGTCTTTTTGGCCGCTAAGAGAAGGCAGATAATATAGTCAGGAGAGAAGATATTTTCCAGTTGAGTGCTGAAAAAGTAAAGTCCTGTCTCCCTCCACTGTTCGATCAGAATAATATATAACACCCCAATTCTACTCTCTTTGAGAGTCACTACTTGGCATGTTGGGAGAAAAAAAAACAATAATCCCAACATTGAAGCAATCCCAAAATCAAGCAACTCTGATGTTTTAAATTACATAAAGCAGTTTTTGAAAAACAAATTTGGTCTTCGCATCAGACCTCTTTTTGAGTTTGGAAAAAATAAATTCAATACTGCATAAAACCAAATTAGATGGATGCAGGACTTCTGAACTGACATTTTTATGTCATCGTAATCGCATACAGCTTACACTTCAGCTTCAGTAAACCACACACTTTGATATGGAAATCTCCTCTTTGTCACAGAGCCATTCAAAAACAGCGTGAAGGAGGCTTTTGCAGCTGCCTCTGTGTACACAACTCTTCGTACTTCTTTAAACTACAAACCTCCACAAACAATCGGCTTTTCAAAGAAGTAAAGCTTTGCGCCCTGAAGCACTTGATGCACCAAAATCAACTGATAGTGGATTTCAGACTAGAGTGATGGATAATTGCAGAGGCACTGGAGGCTAGGGGATCTGAAATTTATAAAAGTTATACTGAGGCCCTGCATGTCAGCATCTTGCAGAAAACACTTCTAACTGCTGCAGTGCATATATCAGAGTTCGATGGCCCCGATTTGAGACGTACCTTAACTCTACCTTCCACGGACTTAAAGCTTTAGGGAACTTTAAGTAGAGCACAGTGGAAACTGTTTTATAATTCACCTATTGTGCAGTGATGAGACGAGTAGGGGGAGGAAATAGATCCCAGCGCCTACAAATGCAGTTTTCCACATCCAGTTTTTCCTCCCTTCTCAGAAGGGAAACCTTTAGGTCACACAAGTGTTTCCACTCTTTCCATGCAAGTCAGGTCTGTGACATTTGATGGTTACGTTTTTAAATTTGATTCTCTCACAGTTGCAATGGTTCTTCAGAATATAGGTGTGGGTTGCAGGAGGAAATGAGCTGGATACTGGCTGGGGTCTTGACGGTTACAGTGTACCAGAGTGACACTGACATTCCTCAACTCTCTCCTGACAGTGATCAGCGCTGACAAGCAGCATCTAGACCTGCTACAGTATGGCCATTAAATAGTCATTGCCAAAGGGCTGCGCTAACCCTGGTACATTAAGTATTTATACCTCCTCACCAAAGATGGACAGGGTATGAGAGTAGCATCTATCTATGCAACTATAACAGAACAAATCCAATAGCAGATGAGCTCGTATATGTAGATTTTTTTTCTACTTATACCTCTGCTACTAGAAATGGTTCTGGCGATATAAGATCCCTTAAGCTGATATTGTAAACACAAGCTTTAGCAGGATCGCATCTTTTATCCCAAGCTGGCTGAGAGTATTAGATCAGACCCCTACCATCTGGCGTACCACGGTGATCACCCAATTAGACTGATCCACAGTATGAAGTCTGCTGACCTCATCTTACTGCAATCCAACACAAATTTGGATTAGACAGCAAAGCTTTACAGAAAGTACGAGTGTGACAACAACTAGCTTTAAAAAAAGAACTGCGTTGTGTGACTTTCACGCAAGTATCGCGGTGCGTACAGGCTGGGTGATATACAACTCGGCTCAGTATCTGAACACTAATTTACATATTTTCCCTTTTAAGAACATTTTGAACTTTTTTTGTCCTGTTTGGCAACAAAGTTGTTTATATATAATTTCACAGCCAAGATAAATTCGGCAGCAAACCATCAATTCATCCAGTAAGATGATTATCATGGTGGTTTTGTGGCTTGGTGTTTGTACTTTTTTTTTTTTTTTTAATCCAAAGAGTTTTGTGGTGACTGCTGTTAGAACGTGGATAAACAACAGTCAGTGTAAGGGCGGGCTTCTCGTCACCCACAACTTCCTGTTAAGTAACAGGGTTTTCACACATAAATGATGATTTAGTGAGTACATGATTTTTGTTTAAGTCATATTTATGATGTTCAGAGAAAGGGAGGATGAAATTTTAAATTTTTGTCACAGGAAAAGAGGAGGATTAAAACAAGAAACATGGGGATTAAATAAATGAAAAGGCTCTAGGGCTGGGTTTTATTACCAAAAGTCAATATGCAAGTTTTGTCTTTGCAGCACTTAACTTGATTTTTTTTTTTTTTTAAGTGTAATTATGCTTTAAAATTTACAAAAAAGCTTTATTTTTGTTACACTATTACTGAAACAGTAGTCATTATTCTACATGCTGCTTCTCTTTATAGGCAGGATAATTGAGCTTTTGGTGCATTCCCCAGCTCTAGCTTTTACTACTGAACTTTATTAAGCTGAAACTGAATGATCAAAAGGGGTATTCATTGGCACCACCACCACCACCACCACCACCACCACCACAAAAACACAGGTGAGTGGCTTACCTTGCAACTTGCTGAGCTCTTCTGCAGGAGTAAAGGGTGAGAGAAAAGATAGAGGCAGCTGTCAATCATGCAAAGCAGTGCATGGCAAGTAGGCAAGTGATAATGTGAGAGCCACGTGTTAAACAAAAAGAGAGACAACTCATAGGTGCTGAGAGAGCTGTGACATTTCTTGAAAATGCATCAGTGTAAGTTGGGGCACTTTCTCGGCTTTCACAACTCGTCATAAGTTATAAAAGTTATAAAATATTCAGCCCCATCAACGTGTACGTTTTTGTCATTCGTGCAGCATTTTTGAACAATGTAATGTGTATCAGTTGAGCTAAAGCAATGATTTTGTTCATACAAAAACAATAAATAAGCGTCTTGATAGTGCTCAAGACTGTTTCAGCATGCATGCAGAAAACAGATGCTCACTTGTCTCTGGTAAAATGGTGGCTTGGCTTTTACTGATTTTGGCCCATTTTCTGTAGAAGTCCAAACTACCTTTTTATCCTCTCCAAGTGTCTGTGTGTATAATGTTGAGCATGCCTTTTGCAGCCTAAAGCCAACCCAGTAGCCAATCAACTGCTAACAACCTCCTCCACCCTAACACCAGGTGGAGCTCTCTATCCATTTAAAAGAAATGGCCTCCCACCCCTGGTTTTTACTTACCTAGATATTTCGCTTTCTCCTCTCGCCGCTCTTTTGCAAGCTTCTGCCTGTCTTCTGACTTCATGGCATCTAAGATTAGAATGAAGGCAGAAGAAAAGAGGATTAATGATAGGTATCACCTTGCATCATCCAAACTGATTAAATCATCTCCAGACACTTTATATATTGGAAATTGTGGTTATTATATAGCGTTTTTCTACTCTACTTGGGGACTCAAAATGCTTTATCCAGCATGTCTTATTCACCCATTCTCTCTCTCTCCCTCACACACACACACACACACACACACACACACACACACACACACACACACACACACACACACACACACACACACACACTGAATCATTCAGTATCTGCAGATTTCTAGCATTGCATCTCCCAGTACTTAAAATGATACCTATTTGAAACACACCTACTAAGATATCAGTTAAAGCCGACTAGTCAAGGGCACCTTTTGAAGATATAGAGAATACATCATTTAATCATAAGTTCTACAATCTTCTAAAAGCCCCACAGAAAACCACTCCATGTCAAACCATCCTCAGCTGCAAACTGACTTGAGGCATCAATGATGCATCTGACCTCATATAAATAGAAATGCAGTAAATGCCTTCTTCACTGCTATAAAGTCATTGCAGCGATGGCTTTTTAATCTCTAAATGGCTCCACAAGAAAATCCATGGCATAATGCATTGACAGGAAACTTACTGACTGACTGACTAATATCACAATTTCAACACTAATGCACAACCTAGGGCTACAGATAATGTGTATTCTATTATCTAGATTAAGATACAACAGGAAAAAATTAAGAAAATTCTGCCAGCAAGCCAATCCCATCAAAATAGAAGCAGTAGCATGTGGCAAATACCAGAAATCTCGTAGTGTGGGTGACTTGAATATGTTATAACTAAATTATATAAACATAGCTTTCTGACACAGTAATTTAAATTTTGGGCATGTCTAGTGAAAAATGCTCAAACAAGCCAAAGGCACACTTTGTCTTGGTATGTGAGCCTAAGAATATATCAATAAAGATCATTTACAACTAACAAAAACAGTCAGTGGAACAGTGTGTTGAGATGTGGTTGGTAACCCATATTAAATTAACACTTATAGTTGATGTTAAAACAGATTTTAATTGGGGAAAGGTTAATTATTTTTTTCTGTAATTGCATGTTTTTTTCTCAACAGTATGTATGCAACTCATTTCTGCAGACTTACTCCAAATGAATTACTGTGAAATACCATTTCTACCACAGCCAACATACCCTAGTACCACCCACTGAGAACAGTGACACGGAAGGCATTCTTGAGCCTTTAGTCTACATCATCCTCCTCGATCTTTACGGTCCAGATGTTCAGCATCAATCACAGCAACATCGAATAGGGGGAGGTGTGAATCATGAAGACGAAAACAATCTGCCATGCAGCCTCCCCTAAGAACAACTCCTGACCTACATTGATATTTATAGTATGTTGGAAATGCCATGTGCGTGCCCTTGGTAAGTGTTACTTGCTGATGTTCGCAACTCACCACCATGTTAATCATAAAGTCAAATGTACAAGGTGTCCAAGAGGAAAACAGACTGGCCTAGAAAATACTACGAGGTGCGGCATCTGAGTTTCAGACTGTTCACGCTTGCTCTTAAAATGTCAGTTCTGTTATTTCTTTGGCTCCGATCTTTACAAATGGAGCAGCACAGGATATACGGATTACTGGGGTAGTAGTCAGGATGCAAGAAAATGAGCATGCTTAAGAGACTTTCACTAAGATAACAATTTGGCCTTTGCCACCATTAACATCTGGCATAATCACAACACTGAAACAAACATTGCAAGAAGCGACGCAACCAGAATCTTTTGGACAGAAGTCAGACTGAACCGTCTAGCAAAACTGTTTAAACAGCAAAGGCAGTTTCCTTAAAGAGTCATTTGCATGATAGCTGTGTGTAAGGTGCACACCTTACATAAAGTTGGGAGACCCAGGACAGGGCAAACTTTGGCAAATAAACCAAGAACTCTCAATGAGGTATCCAGCTGTGCAGTATTTTCTAAGATTGGGAGACACCTGGAACTTGTGGGGGTGTAGTCCTGTCACTTTACTCTAAGAGAATAAAGATCATGACCACAGTAAAATGTTATTAGCTGAAAAATAAAAAGAAATAAGGTTGGGGTTTTTTTTTTTTTAAGAGAAAGGCACTTCTTGTACAGAGTCCTAGTGGAACAACTACAGTGCAAACGGCACGTAAACCTCAATGCCTTCTTGGAAAAACTCTTTGAAATGGAAATTTCAATATAGGTTCCATCTGCAGACCGTTCATTGGAGATTAGTGCATAGCAGTGATCACCAATAGCTATCCACTTACCAAAAGCTAATTTGTTCATATTCTGCAGGCTAAGCTGTTCTCACATAACATAACATCCTGTGCAGCGACTGTTCCAACACATAAAGATAACCTGCAGCAGCACTATTGGATTTTGCTTTGTGTCTGAAAGCCTGTGGTCACTGTGACTCCAATACTGGCCAAAGAGAGTTGAGTTCACTCCAACTTAATGCAAAAGTGTAATTATACCATTACCAGTCAGCCAAATTCAGCCTCCATTAATTTTAAGCAGCTAAATGCTATCTAAGGAACACCTCAAAAGATAAAATCTTTCATTTTTGCTCACCTCGTTTTGACTTGAGGGCTGGTGATGCTGGTGACGCAGGTGATCGAGAGATAATGTCAGATTTTGAAGGGGTCGTCCGTCTTCGGTCTGTATCTTTCTTAGCTGGAGAATCCATCCTCTCGGTGTTGTCCGTCTTCAAAGGACTGCTTTCCCCCTCTGGATCAGGTCTCACAGGGTTTGTGTTTAGAACTGGGCAGGGAGCTGGTGGAACAGAAAAATACAAAATAAATTTAAGTTAGTAAATGAAGAGCCAAAAGGTAACAGGAATCCGTAACTCAACCTGTTTATCTTCATTCCATGTACTACTGAGCCTACGAAGTAGTTCAGTGTGCATGATGTAAATTTCTTGAAGTGTGAGGTGGAGCCGACTGATGGGAGAGGATCTTTAAGAACAACATTCTCACCACCGAAAGAAAATAATCCAACTGAACACTGCAAAAGTAATGAGTGAGATGTCTCTGTTTCTGTACAAAATTCTTCCAAAGACTGAAAAATATTATCAATTGCAGAGATTGCACCATTTGTCAAGAAGCACGAGATGATAAGTCCAAAGCCTCCTTTTCTGTCTCTACACATAATAGCATTTCTACTGTGCTACCGATTTATTGACAGACTGGCCTGTACAAATAGCCTGAGTCTCTGGCAGAGCAAAACACTGTAATTGCTTTTTGGCATCCTGACGATTCTATTGAGTCACTGGAAAACAAAATCAGAGTAATCATCTATCCAAAAATGGTTAAACTTCCTGTTTTTAATGAAAACGACTCAGGAGCACACAGTTTAGGTTCAGCAGTCATCTGTAGATTTTTTTTTTTGGGGAAGGGGGCTGGGGTGGCCTTTTAGGGCGGCAGCTTCACTAATAGCACTATGACTCACATTTGGCAGGCTGCTGAACTTGAATCTCTAACTCAAACATTAGTTTGCCCAGGCTTTGACGGTCAAACAAAGATCCTCATGGCAGGGACACTTGGCTTTGTCCACTCAGCACTGTATCCCTGCACTCCCCGTGGAACCATGTTGGGGAACAGTGTTTTCTGTATAGTGTCTGAAGGTACACACTGGGGCAACATGCTGTAAATTATTCAGACTTATCCAAAAACAGCACAGACAGTTGGGGGCTGTCACACAAAGACAGTGAGTGCGCTGAAGATTTACTATAGAAATGCTGTGCTGTTCAACAGTTTGCACAGAAAAGGAACAATCAGCAGCGAGGCCAATTCTGTGCAGCTTCAAAGGGAATTGATCAATTTTTGTGTAAACTGTACAGTGTGCCTCTTAAGCCTTAAACGGACTGTGGAACTCAATGCGCGCACACACACACGTCTGTACGTCTGCTGCCTTGTCCATAAAAACCTGAAAACAGTCTGTATGGATGAGTGTCATCCAAGAGCGTTGGTCAACCTTCAACTACTGCAACTGCAGACACTTGGTAGAATTCAAAAAGTAATAAAGACATGGGGCAGAGGTTGTCTGAACTCTGCTTGGCACATAGGCTATGTAAGCAATCTGGGAAATGAAGCCTGTTGCTGATGAACCTGAACTGCACAAAGGCTGACAGGCAGTAAGAGTCTATGAAAGAGTTCAGCTGGGAGACAAGACAATGCAATTTCATTGTCAGAGCATGCCACTATTAAATAAGCATTCCTCGGGCAGTGATGTGCTGTGACAGAGAGGGGCCATTGTTGTGGTCTCTGCATAGCAACGGGACAGCAGCCAAAACACTGCAATGACAGTGAGAGCGGAAAGGAAGAGGGGGATGGTGGTGAGATAGGCGGAACGTAGACGATGAGCACTAAAATCTGTTCGGTGCAAGCCTGCGTAAAAAAGGAAATTACGCAATGTAATACAACAAGAAGGGATATTTTTACTGGATTTGGTCAGGTTAAATCATTCAGATTATGTCTTTGCACAGAAAACTATTCTTGTGATTTAGTAATCAAACCCTGCTACATTTTTTTGCTACACAGAACCTCAGGTGTTGCACCACTGTGAAGTCTCAGGTGATGACGTGAAGTCTCAGGTGATGACTCACACAAACCTTATCTTGGAATTTATCATCTGGCCCTTTTTTCTCACACATCCCAGAGGGCAGATATGACAGCTAGACTACCAAACGTGGCAGGAGCTGGTACAGCTCTAACATTATACTCTGTGAGCACTTTTCCATACACCTGGGAACTGGAACCACAAAGAACTAACTTGTAGGACTGTGTTTAGCTGGTGACAAGGTTACTGTACTGTACATTGGCAATGCTGAAGAGAGTGAGAACATAGAATACTCTGTTGTGTAGGTGGTAGTGACAACGAATAGGAATGAAACCTGAGGTAGAAAAACTGGATGGGAGTTGAGGGAGAGGACTGCTGCTGTGTATCAAGAGACTGAAACAAGGGTTGATTGATACAGCGCTCCTTCTGTACATAGTTTTTGTAGCCCTGCCATTTCTTCTTTGAACCCCATTTGTTCAGTTTTCTCAAATTTAAGGATACTGCACTCTCTGTCAAGATATGTGAAATTTGTGGCTAATAGCTCTTGGGAATCATCTTAATAGTGCAAAAATGCTATTTTATCCCCATCACACCATTTTTTGTACATTCAAATAAAGAAATGGAAACAAATTATGTGTTTTTGTCAAAGGGTGGTAGTTGTAATTGGTGTACACCCAACACTGCTTCATCCCTTGAGTTGGGTGCCTTTTTATGCTTGAATGATTGAGTCAGTAAAGCTAACTCACAAAGTAAAGCTGCATATTTGATTTGGTAGATTTTTATGCTGCATGTCCTCCCTTATGCAACCCCCAAGATATTCATCTCTCCGTCTGGGATCGAACCATGGGGTTTTTTGGGGTTTTTTTTGCAAGGACTGGCCTGAAAATTAGTAAAAATAAAAAAATAAAAAATAAAAAGCAGCCTATGTCCAAAGAAAACTTTAAAGGTTTTTCAGAAAGCTTGAGTAAGTATTGCTCAAGGGCACTGAACAGATAACAAGAAACCTTGGCTTCTTGGAAATAAAATATATAGAAATGAGGGTTAACAGAGTTTTGCACCGTACTGTATATGTCGATGGTTCTGCACTAATTCACTCTGTCAAAACTGCATATAAACACAGGGGACACAAAGCCAGGAACCAAGGATGCACACAATGAATTGTGAAGCGGTGCACAGAGTGTCGGCACAAGTTTGTTCACAAGTATCCTCCACTTATCACCTTCAACATAAAAATGTCAAAGACGTCTGCTAAGTTAGTAGTTACGTATTTGCTCTAATTTACGGACTATTGCATGTCTTTAGCTGACAGTAATGGGTGCCGGTGCATTTGGAAAGCTGTCCATGCAGTGACCCCTAAAAGCAAACACGACGGGGACACACTAATGTGGTGCTTTGAACAGGATGCTTGAGTAATATTTGCACAGATGAGCTAAATGCAATGACGAAACGCATGGCACTAATCTAATTCTGCGGTTTACGAATTCGGTGTTGTAAATGTTCTGAAACTGGCTTGAGCGAAGCTAATGAAATTATCTAGCTCTTGCACAATGAAATGTTCTCATTTGGAGCATTTATATGTGAAATCATTGCCAAAAGACAATTATCCACTTAATTCTATTACATTATGACTCACGTCATGGTGTCTTCAGAACTGTTATTTCGAAGAGGCGACATAGGTAAATGTGCCTTTTTTTTTTTTACTTTTCAACGGCAAATGTTGAGATAAGGATGTCTTAAAAAGAAAAATAAATAAAATACAAAGTTGTGTTTAATGGCCAAATCATTGCATTAGGGCTGCTCGATTATGGCAAAAATGATAATCACGATTATTTTCACTGAAATTGAGATCGCGATTATTTGACGATATTTATTTAACCCTTTAAGACCTACTATAGAACCAAGTCCGCCAGAGCTTATATTATTTTTTTTACATGTTGTAGTGCCATTTGTGGGAGCATTTCAAGTTGCTAAATAACTGTTATAGCCCATATTTTAATAATATGTATGCATTAAGTCCATAGTAACTACATTAATTGCAAAAAAGTGCAATAAACTACAAAAAAATTTATATCGTTTTTGTTTTTTGTTTTTTACATATATTTCTACTTGGAGAAATTTAAGAGGTTTATCCCTCAAAACTTTAAATACAAAAAAGTTGCAAAAAATAGTTTACAACAACAGGAAATTTATTTTGAGTGTCTTCATAGTTTTATTTTGGAGATACACCAATTTTTATATACTGCAGGAAAAACAAAAAAAACAATCCTATGATGCAAATTTGCAAAGAAAACAGCAGGTGCATCAAAATAAACTATTTCCAGCAGTGCAATTTGAGTTCTAAGCATCCCAGAAACTATTCAGAAAAGTCAAACATGACCAGTATAGGCTTTTAAGGCCTACAAGTAAAAAACTACATTTCCGCGAAAATGACGTCACTTCCGGTTTCGGCCAGGAAATGGCGGACATGCGACAGTTCGTGCTGACGTCTGTTTCACTGTGGGAAGTGTTACGAACAGCTGATCGGATCGGCAAAGCGTGTTTCTGGAGCAGAGGCGGAGCCAGACATTTGAAACACCCGGGGCTTAGCCCAAAGAGTAGTATGCATGTGGGATTTTTTTTTTTTTTTTTGGGGGGGGGGGGAGGGGGGGGGTGTAGAAATGACTAAAAGATTAATAGGCTCTGTTCAAAAAAGAATGACTTCATATAGGGAAAAATATATATCACATGTGCAGGACACCTTAAACTAGTTTTTTAATTAAGCAGCAAGGCAGAACAAGGTCAGGGCTGTATCAAGACACGAGGACTAAACCCCAATTCAACCAGACCCAGAACTGATCCAGAATTAAAACAGGACTACAACAGTTCAAAATCAGGACTACTGAGGACTTAACCAAGACAGAACCAGAATCAGAACTAGATGATAGCACTAAAAATCATCATAGACCTGCACTACACTTATTTTTTAATTCTACCAAAGTCCACTATTTAGATTGAGAAAAGTTTATATAATTATTTAGCCTTGTTGTGCAAACAAGCCTGCAGAACTTAATAAATACAGAATTTGAAAAATAACAAACCTAAAAAGAAACACTAGGTACGAGATACATGAGGACCTATGATACGGTGATACTTTTGGTAAACAACCATTTGACTAACATGTGTGTCTCACCTGCTCTTGTTCATCTGTTCTGTCCTCGTTCTCCTCTCTCTCCCTCTTTGTGCTGACAATCATCAAACATACAGTTGAAACCAGATATTTACTCTTCAGATAAAAACACTTTTTTAATTGTAACATCAAATCAGACTAAATGTTTATTTTTTTAGATTGATAAATATAAAAACATATTTGTTAACTTTAAGAGTAAAGAGAGAAACTATCTGTATTTCTTAATTGCAAATGGCACCAAATTGTATTCAAACTTGAGCCACATTTATGGAGCTCCACAGTTCTTTTCCTGGTGTTTTGGTTGATATCTCTTGATTTTCCCATGTCAAAGAAACAGGCTCTGTGTTTTGCCTTATATGCATCCACAGCTGTGCCACCAATTTACTCACATGGACTCTACTAACCTATCAGAAGCTTCTTCAGCTCAGAATGGAATCGTCTGGAGTTTTCTTATTAATTAACAATAAATTTAGTGTACATGTACTCCTAAATTTGATGAAAGTGATAAAAAGAGCTCTGTCTCTCTTTATTCTGAAATTTAACTAATTCAAAATATATTTCAATATTTATCTAAAACAAAAATTTACTCTAAATTGATGTTGTACAGTAAAAATGTTTTATGTTTTCTCCCTAAAGTGTATGTAAATATCTGGTTACAAATGTGAATATCCTGCTGTGTACTGAAATCCCTCTTGTTTTGCATAGAAATATACTGAACAACATACAAAGCATAATATATAAAATAACATTTACCTGAGTTTTTTCTTTGAAAGAACCCTCGAATGTCCATTCTTATGTTTCAGTACATAACTGAAACCGATTTAGTCGGGGAGGGTAAGAACTGAAAATATGAAATAAACACACGTAAGCTAAGACTCTCTAAAAAAAAATAGCATTTGTTCGGCTTTTCATTTTGCCATTTGTTGATTCACTTGAAGAGCAAGTAACGTAATATTGGTCAAGTGATCAGTTTCATATCAATCTTTCGTGATGCACCGTCATATTTACATTATTTGTACGGTACGAATGATTTGCTTTGGTACCTGGTCAAACTTAAGCTCTCCTTAGTATGGCTGGCTCCGTCTCTCCAACAGCGCACTCACGGGCAGCAGCTGCCCCGCCCCCTCGCTCAGTCGCTTAGTGCCTGAGCTTGGATCATACCAATATCAGGGGGGGATTCACGCACAGTCGTAAATTCCCACAGTGTGCACTATGTGCTTCGAATATTGTGTGTACTTTTTGTTTTATACAGTTGTCAGCCAGGCATCTAACTATGAAAAAATTACACTCCAAAATACCCCGGGCTTCTGACAAAACAACCCGGGCTTAAGCCCCGTAAGCCACCCCCACGCTCCGCCCCTGTTCTGGAGTATTATGTTTTTGTTCCTGCAAGCGCTTTTTATGCAATTTTTGCAAAGCTTTATGTGGAAGGAAACCGTGACCGAGGACAAGCTGATGGCATAAGATGTAAGTACAACTCCTCCGGTTTCATATGCAAAACAAATTATTGCGCTAGCTTACGCGGTTCAGGTTCTACAGGGATTTAAAAATAGTTACACAAAACGGAGCATGCTGCTCTGACCGGATTTAAAGGGTTAACAATGACTTTAGAAAATAATATAAAATAGTGTGCAACACCACTGAAGTTTTTTTTTTTTTTTACCTCTCTTTTCAACCAACAGCAGTCACTCTCCTCTCCAAATAACTTCTGCTTAGCTTTCCGAGCTTCCCTCGGGTCCTCTTAATCAGCGGTCTCCAACCTTTTTTGCGCCACGGACCGGTTTATGCCCGACAATATTTTCACGGACCGGCCTTTAAGGTGTCGCGGATAAATGAGGGAGGGGCTAATAATCGGCTCTGTCATTTTTAATGATCGTTGAAAGCCCATATCGTAATCGTGATTAAAATTCGATTAATTGAGCAGCCCTACATTGCATTTCATATTTACTTCCATTTTAAACATCTTCCCAACTTTTTGGGGGACAATAACAGAGAGACTCTACCACCTAAGGTTGTTCTTAATTAACCTATAACTACACCCTCTCTGTATTTACGTGGCAGTTTCCAACAACCGAAAGCCATTAGACCACCTACTTGTCACTTACATTATTCATAAATCAATGCACATCAGCTTCCTCTGAGAGGCTGGAGTCTCCACCAAGAACAAACATGGAAAAACACTTTGGTCCATCTTATTATTGGAAGCGCAGAGAAAAAAAATACACAATGCTTGGGTCATTATTTCACAAGCCTGATAAAATCTCACACAGGATGCTGACTGCGGTGTGTACCTCTAGCATCTGTCAATGATTCAGCTTTGTAGTATGAGCATTCAACCCCACATAATATTTATCTTTATTTGTCTGATAATCCAAAATCTCTCATTGATTTTATCTGACAAATCTGGGGCTACAAAGAAAATCATGTTTAAGAGCAACAAAAAGACATAATGTCCTGGTGTGGATGCTTTGTTTTGTTCCCCTGCATATTATATGGGCATGAGAAAACCAAGAGACTAAAGTAAAGTGGGTCAGAGGCCGTTCGGGAATCTGTAGCACGCCATGTATGATTCGGTTGAACATACAGCTCAACCACATCTCTGTTACCCCCATCAGGTCTCCTCTGTGGCCTCTCTAGCTGCAGGTGTTGAAAAAAGCCTACTGCACCAAGCTGAAGCACATTTACATTTAAAAGTGACAGAATGGCACAAAGTATCTATAAGAATTGGCAAAAATGGTAAAGAAATCCCTGCAGAAGTGCGTGTATGCACGGATGCATAAGCACAGTGTGGGAGCAAAATGACAGGTTGAGAATCAGCAGGTAATTAGCAGAAACTCAGTCCCATTTTTCAGTTGGAACCACAGCATGAAACTTCAAATGTTGAGTTGGGAAAGCACAGAGCACAGCATCTAATGACGTCCATTGTACATTCACCCCCAAAGCACAATTACAAAGGAATTTAGCGCTTTACAGTCTGACTGAAGATATTGTGGGTAAAGGGCCAAGTTAAAACTGGGGCAACTGGTTCTACTGCCACACCAAATGTGATTAAGCATAAATCCAATTTCACAGCATATTACTTTGTTAGAGCAGGTGTATAAATACCCACGCCACAGAGCCCTTTTTCCACCTCCTAAACAGCCACATCATAAACTGCAATGCAGAAAAATCCTTCCAGGTTAATTATTTCAGTAACAACAGACTAGAAATAATTTCTTTGTTCAAACAATAAAAAATAACTATTGAGAAATGAAGCAGAGGTGAGAAAGGCTTGTCCTTGGAACAGCCCTTTGTATTTCAATGAAAATTCTTTTTTCTTAGCACAAATATAAAAACCACAGATTCTGACAGGCAGACATGTGTGTACTCTCAAATAATATACCACACAGCTGTTTATTTCTACCTGTTCTAACCTCACAGGGGAACTATGATCCAGGATAACAAAAAATTCTATGTAGCAAAGCAAAACACATGACTCACTATATGACAGAGTCAGCAAACTGCACAAACAACAGCACATTCTTATGGCAGCGACTGCTCAAGGAGGAATACTTTCGGCCAGGAAGAGCTGTAAAACATATAAATATGAAACTCTGGCAGGCACTCCTTTGTGAGAAATGCATCAAAGTAGTGGAAAGCTTTAAACATTTTCTTGTCATCCCAGAGCTCTGCCAAAGTTTTTGGCAAGACACAAATCAGAGTAAGAATATAATGGAAAATTTATGAAGCCAAGAGCTTTAATCCTATGTACATCCCTATTGTGCCAAACAGATAAGAAGAAAAAATGGCCAGTGTTAACACCACCTATAAAATGGACTAAAATACAAATAAATAAAACAACCATAGATAAAGAGAGTGGAAATGCAGCACATTCCCAGGAAAATGTAAATGTAAATGGGCCTACCAAGAGCCTTGGAGTATAAAATCAAAAGACTGGAAAGGGAAAGGGGCGGTAACAAAGGGGGGAGGGAGGGTATGGAAACAAGGAGAATGGATCTGCATCTCATTTAGGATGGGCCTGGGGAGTAATGAACTACCTCATTGCTTACTGCCTAACCCATCACCCCTTCACCCCGTTGTGTCCCTCCTGCACCGAATAGGATGATGTAAGAGGGCAAGGGGCCCAGACACACAGGAAGCCTAGTGTAAACAACAAGCACAGGCTCAAAGCCAGACCAGGCCCTGTGTGTGTGAGAACAAAGGTTTAAGTAGATGCGACTGCACCTTAGACTTTACTTATTTATAACTGAGGAAAGGCTCATTAATTAGGGGAAATTCCTTAAACAGCTATAGGCAGAAATCTAGAAAAGTAAAAATATAAATGGGGAAAAAAAATAAAGACAGTAGTCAGCCTTCCCTCAACTCACCATTCAAAGCCTCTGCAACCAGTCGAGCATGTGCATATGTAGGTATTTTACATGCACTAAAAACAGGTCCCTGTTCTTCTAGATGTAGGTCCTTTGCTAAGTATAAGTTTCTATATGGACTCTTTCATTTCCAACATGAATTATGAATTTTGTGATTTTTAACAAGCCCAATGCGTGACTCAGCAACAAAGTGCTGGCAGAAGATAGTTTGGTACATTTTTACTGGCTGATAAAACATGTGAATTTGATGTAATGGACAGACGATATGTCAATCTCTATTTATAAATGTGTGATAATGTGTTTCCATAACAACAGAAGAAAGGAAATGAATGAGGGGGGTGTAAGAATCAACTGTTGTTCTCAAGTTATTAATTGGTTGGTGTATACAGTGTTTTAAAAGTCTGTCGCATTTGAGCTAAAATCTTCAAACATATTTTTGTTTGCCCTACAGTGTAAAATACAAAGACTTTCAATCACATGATAGAAAACATAATATAGTGACATAAGCTGCACACTGACTCATCAGGATTTAGCTAATGTCTGCCTTATAAAAACAAAAAGTGGCCGTGCACACCAAGCAACAAGGCTCAAGACCGTTCAGATCACAGCATTCCTTCCCTGCATAGTAACTGGCCAGTGAATACTAATGTCTCCATCAATGACTGCAGCAGCGTTCATCCCATCACCTGGACTGGACCAACAACAATGCCCGGCATTTAGTTGCTGCTCTCCCCTGCACCAGTGTATGTGCCAAAACTACCGCGCTGATGAAAGGCTCCGCTTATCTGAACCAGCAGCGGATCCCTAGGGATCCCGCATCTGCTGCTGCCACCAACATGCTCCAACATACACACAGGACTAACAAAAACGGTCCAACCAGAGGTGGGACAAAGTGTCAAGCATCTCTACACTAAACTAAACTGCTCTGAAGGACAGCAGAGGACACGGAGGTTGTGCAAAACGCTTTAATAACTGGAAGCAGTAAAGAATGCCAGTCAGGAGTGCCTGACTGGCATTCTTTACCAGCTTTACATCCCATTTGGGAGTTAGGAAATGGTTTCAATGACTGCGTTTTTCCTTGTTCCCTATCACACTCCAGGACCAGGTTTAGTCAGAAGAGGTTAGGAACAATTTGTCACAGTTTTAGCTTGATCTTTGGGGAATTTAATTATTCCTTGACCCCAATTACTCTAATATTATTATGCCAAAGCCTATTAACAAGAAGAACAATGCTTCACTGTGCCTTCAAGGGCAACAGAGTCAAAATTTATAATGGATTCTTATGACTGACTACATGTCGTTGGCATTTTTACTAGATAGAAACATACAGTAGATTTCAATAGCCTGTGGTTAGCCAGGTAGGATGTCATAAAGTTTATTTGACTCCTCAATGCCACCATGGAAGCTTCTGTAATATGCATTTCTCTAATTTTCTATTTCTGTCACAACCTAATTTCAGTTTCTTTGTACAAGACTCCAGAATTAACACTAATTTGGAAATATAATAAAGACCAAACTGGTTCTAGCTGTTTGAAGAAGTACTGGTGCTTTAGAAACATCCCTAGGAACAATAAATAGGTACAGACAATATAATTGGTGACAGCAGTGCTGTGGACATTTCATAATAGCCTTGACTATGTGTCCTTTAAAATGTAGCTCACAGAGCAGTTTGTCATTTTGTTGCAATATGCCTATTTTTGTAAACATTACCTAAAGTAAAAATCATCCCAAGCAGTAATCTTATGACCATCCAACACACAATTACATCCAAAAGTTGTCATTAACTGGATTTTTGTCTCCCCACATAAGACCCGCAACTTCTTTGCTGGCTACAAGGTCCACTCTTGGGTTTCATAATCACAGGTAACTTCTTAAGAAGAGGCAAACATCATTACAATACTTTCATCCCCAGAGGCCTGCATTGATCTTACAGTATTTTAAAATGTTGCATTTATTTAGAAAGTAAGCACTTTTCTTTTAATACAAATACAAAAAAAGTTCTGATTACATGAAATACGGTGAAAATCAGGAAACTGTAGGGAGACCAAGATGTGTTTACACTATACGAGGTATGCCCTTTAGCTGAAGAGAGACTGATCTAATATTAGCAGATAGGTCTGGTGACTGGACGAATAAAGGGCATGGAGCAGTCTTGTCTGGGATATTTTCAGAGCAGTAGAGTGGTATGAACAAGCAATACAATCCAAATCAAGACTTCCCTCTACTCGTCCTTCCTCTAGTGTACCAGAGAGAAGGGTGGTACAGCTCACTAATAATAAATTTAGGCTCCAGCACTGCCGCATCAGCTTCCTTCTAGAATCTTACAGTCAAGGCTAAAAGACAGGAGGTGGTTTGGGAATGCAGATGCATTCCAAGTAGCACTTTTTTGTGTTCCATTTTGTTTCTTAATGCATTGCATGAAGGTGCATTCAGTTTGTTGAATGTGCCTCGTCATTCTTAGGTCCAGTAATTTAAACAGCTTTTGCACATTTTATTTTTAAAAAATATATATATATTGACTATTAACAGTGATGCAGGTAAATCCCTCTAATCAAACTGGAAATGGGGCATCCTACCAACAGATCTAAAAATCTCACCAATATGCTTAACAAAATCCGTTGGACCTGGCTGGGAGAAAGGTTAAGTACAGTTGTCTTCATTTTTGTTCAACATACCTCGTAATCCCCAAATAATAATGAGCTCTGAGACTAGCTTTAACTCCAGCAGCTCAAAGTCATCACAGATGGTCCTGGACAAGTTGTATCTGTCTGGATAATCAGACGTATTACATATCAAAGGGTAGTGTTATATGGAAAAGACCAAAGGACCCAATGAGATAAATACAGGTTTTAGTAAAGCTAGTCTTCAAATTTATTTTCCAGAAGCAAATGGTGTTGGTGTCACAAGCATTTCATTTTAGAGGGAAGGGTATTAAAACTACAGCCTCAGGTCATTTTTATGTGTGACTAACAGCACATGTAATTGGACTGTGGAAATTAATAATAATAATAATAATGGATTGGATTTATATAGCGCTTTTCAAGGCACCCAAAGCGCTTTACAATGCCACTATTCATTCACTCTCGCATTCACACACTGGTGGAGGCAAGCTACGGTTGTAGCCACAGCTGCCCTGGGACAGACTGACAGAAGCGAGGCTGCCATATCGCGCCATCGGCCCCTCTGGCCATTGAGTGAATTGAGTGAATTAGTAGGGAATCAGGAATCAGCAGAGATATTTAAGTGACATTAATCAAAATGTAGGAACTACTATTTGCACACAAACCCTGGCGTTTGACATGCCATGCAATTTAATTTGTTATAGATGGTTCAAAGATAGACTGGTTTAACTCTAATCCTACCTTAATCCATATTTTCATGTTAAAGATACTATTTGTCTGTTTTTATAATTCAACTGTGAATTTCTGAAGCTCCGTCTATAGTTCTGAAGCTCCGTGTATCATGCAGGGTTGTGACACCGTTGACTCAGAAACATTTCCCAAAGTATTCAAAGCCACCTTTGTAGTTGTTGCTGCAACAGTTGGTATCTGCAGAACCACATTTTGCTGTGATGACACATGCAAACACACACAGGGACTCACAACGACAAAATAATCCTAGCTACACTTTGATGGCTGGCCATCACTGTATATATTTAGACAGCATGAAGATGATGATTATGATATATGGGAAGTTACAAATAAAAATAAACAAAAACACAAAAATATTGAACACCACACCCAACTTCTAACTCTTCCAACTCATTTTGATCATGGCTGTACACGTGTAAACTCACCTGACTGCATCTTTCAGGGTTTTAGTGTCATCACATTGACAAGTCTACCCACAGACAGACATAAAAATGCTGGCCCACGTGTCTCCAGAAACACACAGACAAACACACAGTTTCACAAGGTAATAACAACAAGCCAAATTGTTGCAGCTGGTAAATAATGGTGTCTGTATGCACTTACTGATCATTGCTATATCCTGGAAGACTACAACAAAAGTTTAATTCTTACATCTGTGCAGAATCTACGAAGAACCCACACAACCAATATAAGTGGCTGATGCTGTTGACCCTATACCTGTGCATGGTAAACCCCTGCTGGTCTGCAATTTCTCTCTTTAAGTCAATTTGAAAAATAGCAACAGAAGTAGTAGTAGCTGGAAGTGCACAGGAAGAAACACTAGGACCAAATGGCCTAGTTAAAGTCATTGCAAGCTGTGTCGACATGTAGTTACATTACAGATTACCACCCAAGTTACAGCACAGGGTTTGAGATCATTGTGTACCTATGGCATAGATTTAACGCACAAGCATAAATCCATGCAATGCTTGTTAATGGGGAGGGTTTTCCAGAGACTTCTCCCTTATAAGTTTTTTTTAATATAGATAAACATGTATATACAAAAACTTTTAAACATTAGATAAACCAATAAGGGCTTTTATTCCTAAAATAATTATCTTACTTTGATTGTTAGAAGGGTAAATTATTACAGATTATTCTGTGCACATCTTGAGTATTTGGAGAATTTGTCTCTGGATAAAATATTTGACTTGAAATTAAAGGTTAGCATAAAATGTTCTTTAACTTCTAAAATGAACTTGAGGATATTCGCACAGAGAAATAGCATACGAAATATTTATTGCTCTTGCTGCTTTATGTAAAAGCTATGACACTGATAATACTCAAATCATCTTGGTTTCTACAGTGTCAAACACCCTCAGAGCTGAGGCCCTTGTCACTGTCTCATTGCCAGTCCAGTGAGATTTTTGGCTCTTCTGTACTCAACTACAAATGCATCACTGTCAAAAGACTGCACTGTAGCTTTAAAAGCAGACCTCAGTGCCACAGTGTTGGCATGACTTCAGTCGGTTCTGTGTGACTCAGATGTTTCTGTTTTTCCCCTTTTCTCTCCCAACTTAAAACATGGCACGAGTCCCATTATAAAGTTCACTCAGTGTAGAGTTTGAAAATATCTGAACATGGCCACCCACAGTAGCCTTAGAAGAATAATCAATTAATCTTGATACCAAAAGAAAAGCATCATCTTCTCAAAGTGTGTGGTAAAGTGTTACAGTTCACTCCGTTTGCCAGTTTAATCCTTTCAAGCATGCATGAAGTTTGGCATTTCTTGTTAAAAAGCCAGATTAAAATGCCTGGAAAAATCCATTAAATAGACAATGTAATCAGTGATTGCAGCCACATATTCTGAATTAATTGGATTATGTAATATGGAGCCAGCTCACTGATTGGTCCTTTTGTACGCGCACCAAGTAATACAAAAATGAGATGGAAAAAAACAGTATAAAAAACTGCAGAATATCAGAATCAGGTTTTTAATGACACTACATGAACTGCAGAACATCTTGAGACAGATCACCATTCATTGCTCCCACCAACACCTATCACAGAGAACATTACACACTGATAAAACTGATGAAAATGCGTCATTAATGGAGTTAGAAATGCAAAAAAATGGAAATGACTGCACGACGTGGGCATAAAACGGGAATTCAGAGTCAGCAATCGAATGAATAAATCTGCTACAGCAGTGGAAATATTCTATTCAACTACTGAACATGCCAACATTTTTCACAGTAAATATATTTCTCTATTGATAGAGTGTTTTGGTCTCATCTGATCAGACTATATACTCTCAATAGTTCATTGGCTTGTCCAGATATTATGCATCAGAAGTTTAGATATACGTCTGTAACTGATGCTATCGGTATATTTTGCAACAATAAGCTTGCAACAGTTTTCAAAGAACTGTTTGCTTTTACTCATCATGAGATGTTTCTTGTGTGACACCTTGGAATTGAAACCATCGATTAGGACTGAACTACCTGATATTAATTTGATCGTAACAGAAATAGATTTCAACTTGTTCATTGGCTTCCCATCACTTTTTGCACCTCTGTGTTCAAAACGTATTCCCTGTGTCACTCCACTTTATAAAACGTACATATTTGTTTTATATGTGTGAATTACTTTGACTGTTACCGATATCAAGTGACTAGCGGCTAGTCACTTGATATCGGTAACAGTGACTAGCCCCATCAGAAATATATTTACAGAAAAACATGTTGAGTTGTTCAATACTTATTTGGCCTACTTTATTTGTTCATGGTCAAGACATGTACTAGTTCTGTTTCAGGCAATTTTTCAAATTTTTTTTTTGATTGTTTCCTTACACCAATTTAGTAATCTGTCTCCTTGAGAATCCAATAAGTAAATACTTAATTTGAAAAGTGCAAATGCTGAATGGCACCATAAGGTGATGTCTTCTTCTTTTTTATTTTACTAAGATAGTATTGGGAGTTCTGCCCATACACTAATGAATACTTCCATCACATGTGACTAGCAAATGTAGTGTCATGAGCACTGGTTACTGCTAAGTTAATAATAAGTACTGGTGAAGGAAGCACCAGTGTGAAAGTTTCCAATCCCGTGTCCCCCAAATTCCAGAGCTAACTAGGTACACTGGAGCCCATAGAGGGTAGGATATAAAGATATGTCTTGGTGGCTCTTGGTACAGGTTGCGCACTCGGAGTATTTAATAGCATCCTGTATCTTTGTATCTTTAGAGACTACAAGCCATTCTCCATCTAATTACTTTACTTAGATCATTTAGATTGTTAATTAGCTCCAGTTCACACTGATAGTTTCACTGGAAAATTTTAACATTGTCCAGCCCTAACAGGAAAATCAATGGGCCACTTGGCCCTTCTACTTCCAGCATCCTTCACTCCTTTCTCACCTGCATTTTTATTCCACCTATGTACGTGTAATGTTTTGTCGCTGAATGACGCAAAGTTGCAACATTAGCACAGACAGACATAGAAACACAGTCAAAGTACTCTAAACCGGCTTTGTGGTAGTTTCTGTACAGTCTGGGACCACATTCCTGATGACATGCACACAGAGTCAACCTGCTAAAACTGATAATGGCAAGTTGTTTTTTAAGTATACTGCCAATAAGCCACTGCTCAACATACAAAGTAAAATCCATATCTTTTTTGATGTATATTCACAAATGTTCTATCACAATCTTTGTTTTTTAACATGGTAACAGATATGAATCTTAATATACTCCCAGTTGGCCACGTTAAACATTAGTGCTTTCACATTTACTCCACATATCCTCAGAGACCCATGAAAACATCACCTTAAGACATCATGACATTGCAAACAACGACTCCCCTCTGATGTTAAAAGAACCCACATTAGTCAGTTAATTTAAAGGGGCGCATGTGACTCTGCCCTCTGTTAATTTGCAAACAAACCTAACAACCTAACAACCCCCCCAAATAAAAAAGTGCGGCACAGTTGATTGCATGTATTCCTTTGATTACATAATCACCCGTGCAAATGTGTAGCTGACAGATCTTGTTCACTACACGCTTGACAGGCAAAGCTGGTGGATTCTCCCTTATTACACAATTGACAACACTATGAGCCGTCTTCTATTGACTCCGCTTACGCTTTCAGTTGTCACTAGTTATAGTCTGCTGTCTGTGTGTTAGTTCAAACCCTCTGAGATGCCAGTAAATGTTCTAGAAATTGCAGGTAGACGTAGAACATAGAGCTTGTTTTTTATCTTAACTGGTCACAACCTTGTTGTTCAAGTTAAGAGGACAACAAAGCCCATCTGTTAAACTGTGAGGGAATGAAGAACTCAAGAAGATGAAAGCCTGAAAATAAAAGGGCCCAGACATCTGACAGCCTATTTTACTGTAATCCATGCTTTCGCTGCCTTCAGTTGTTGTGTCAATTATTTGCTGAGGAGCCAAGAATACGTGTTTTTTGGAGGACATGATGAAGCAAGACATTTTTAGCAACTAGTGTACCCTTTCTTCACTTTCATAACTGAGCTCATAAAGAGGTCAAATGTTTATTAAAGCAACATACTGGATTTAATGTAATATCATGCTTGAGTCGAATGTAGCAATGCACGATTGCGTTGCTCACAAGGAGCATTGGATCTCTGGTCATCAATGCATCAAAGAAACCTGGGGAAAGAACCTTTGATCATTTTTAATAAGCGTGGGAGCATAATAGTCTGGCTGACTTCATTACATGAAACATTAGAGTGGCCTGAAATCAGTCTTCTTCTTGTGAGAGTGTGCTAGCCTTCAATGCAAGCTTTATTCAGAACATTTTGAAGGCACCTACAATCAGAGTAAAGCATCTGTCCCCTCCTGCTTGAGACAGAGTCAAATCACACTGACCTCCCCCCACAGAGGAAAAGGAAGGAAGTTTTTTGTTATCAGACACATTGTATGTCCCCTTCTATTTCCAGAAACGGGCAACATGTCAATAATATACAGTAGTTTAACGTGGAAACCAAAATATTAGACCAGACTTGGTCGATCTGTCTTACATGAGAGATTTCACATTGGCAGACTTCCAGCATGGATATTCCATCTTGTCTCAGGCTCAGACATTTGTTACGACCGAATGGGAAAACTGTCTTTGAACTGTATGATTGTGGGATCACACCGTTTGTAACTGCACATATAAATCTGTAACTACGGCAAAGCTGGCCAGAGTGTGTTGCGGACTCTTCATCCTGCACTTTGGTCGGCAGCTGATCTCATTAAAATGTTCTAGATTTTAGGAGTTTGTTGATGCATCGCGGCACCAGCAGGGAGCATGACTGCACCTGTGCATAAACTATTCACTGAATTTGGAAAACATGCTCTGCTGGAGGAGAAGAGACGCAAAGAGGAGACCGCAAATGATACAAGACCGCCTGTGACTCCATCGTGTTAGTAGAGAGCTAAACATAACGTGAGGCGGGGGATGGGATGGGGTGAGACTAGTGAGATTACCTCATCTAGTGCAAATTGTGTTGTTATTATAACCCTTATAACCTGAGCTCTGTGCAAAAAAAATGGCAACAGACATTCTTTTCTTTTTTTTTAAGAGACAACAACGGTCAGCTGATCGCACCGGTGTTTGACTTTTTCTCTACATTAAGATCTGCAAATTGATAAATCACCTCACAACACAGATTCAAATCTGCTCTGGGACTGAGGTGTTAAACTAGGCTGCGTTATCTTTACGCTTTATGAACGGTCTGTCTCCCTCTCTGCTCCCATAATAGATCAACATTAATAATTGATCCCACATTCATTATTCTCCATCACACTGTCGAGCCCGCAAACATTAATGTTTCCTAACCTCTAAATCTGACTCGACAACTATGTTGCGTCTTAAAACATTTCGTTGCAGACTGACAAAGGACGTGGATGACAAAGCACTTGTGCATGCTTTTGAATTCCCAAATTCCTGTCTATACTATGACTTACATGTTGCTGCAGGCAGAATATTTCCCTCCATTCCGGGAGCGATAGCCTCGCTTTCTGTTCTTTTGTTCATTCAAACATGCGAGTTTCGGCTCTTCCTCTCCAGCAGTCCTCTCATTCCTCAGGCAGGGATTCGGAGGTGGGGTGGGGTGAGGGGGGAGTTGGTCGAGTCACTCCAGTTGCATGAACTGGAAAAGGAAATCCTCCGGAGAGCGTCCAGATAGGTCAGAAATAAAAAATAAATAAACAAACGAAACCCTCGCCTGTACAGCCAGCTGCTGTTCACCGGTCACTGCGTCTCTGAAAAGTTAGATGACAAGGTGTCCGAGGGAATATGAGAAGAAAGAGAGGCAACAAGGAGGAGGGAGAGAAGTTTCTCACTCCACGACACGCCACAGCTGATGCTCTGCTGGTGCGAACGATCCCTCACTGGCCTCCGGATCGGACTGTACCACTATCAACAAGGGGGACACTCTGGTATTATTTGTTAAGTTATCCTTAACGATACAGAAGACACGAATAATTACTGATACATTCGAATGTGCTTAGCGCAAGATTAGCACAGATTTCACTGACATCCCTGTATCTGTTTTCATGTTAAAAATATTTTTTCCCTAACCTCCCCCCGACGTTCTGATTGGTTCTCTCACCCACAAAAACTACAAGACTCGCAGCCGGTTCACAGTTCACATTCAAATAAACCTTTGACTTGTAAAGCGTACCTGTGTGCCTGGATGATATAGTTTAGTCTCTAGCTTGTCTAATTCATGAGTTGGTTAAAGCATTTTCCCCACATAAAAATGTACCTACATACTGAAACCCCACATAGGCGTGATCAGTACAACAGGTTTTCACGTGCTGCTGGGTAAATGCTAGTATATCATTTTTAACCTGCAGAATTCAAATGCCTTTCCGGGATTATAATCCAGCATGCGGCTTTACAGGTTTATCTAGGAATCAGAATAAAAGGAAAGGTGGCTTTTGTGTACTTTTAACCCCAGTTAAGTGCAGAAGGAAAACACCCCAAAGAAAAAAAAGCTGAGTAGTCCACGTGATGATTATTGCAGCCTCCCAAATACTTCTTCTCTTCCTATAATCTTTAGAGACACGTTAAAGAAGATTCATCTGAGATTTCAGAGTCTAAACGAAACCAGACATTCCCAAGCACACACTACAGCAGTGAAACAATAGTAGAAGATGAATTTCCATAAGACAGCTCAGTCAAAATACATACATAAGGTTTTATTTTGGAATCTACTTCAGCCTACTGCATTGAGATAATAAAATTGTGCAGACTTTGTGTGCAGCTTGTGTTTTTTAATTGTGGCAAAAACAAGTCCCTAAAAATGGATCTTGATTACACAGCATTTCTAAGAACTCCACTGTGTCTTCTCATCTACCACCTGTGGATCTCCTACAGCATCTGCCAAGGTGGGGGCTGGGCCAGGCGCCCATCGGCACGCTTGAGAGGGGACACCCTGTCAAAAGGACCCCATTGGGATTCTTTTGTGCAGCTGTTGAGTTGTATTCACCCAAACCCCCAAGAGCCACCTGTCACTGCAACTTGAAAGTGGGGGGTGCTCAAGAAAGTGGGGGTTGGGTATGCTGCTGGAGTGTGTTGGTTTTGCCAAATTGAAGCCAAAAAAGTGTGACCACGTGTGTCTTAAAGTCTCCATGTACTTGTAATCATATTATTCTTAATCATCCTTGATAAATTAATCATGACTTAAATAAGTGGATTTCTCCCAGTAACCCTAATGTCATTGAATTATGTTGATTCAAGAGCTATCTATAATTAAATCACAGATTAGCGTCTTTTTTTAATTTTAAGATAAAAGGAGCAGTTAAGAGTTCAGTTCTTATTTCCTTCAAGTCAAGAACACATGGAAAGCAAGCAGAAAACATATTTCTTTGCTTTTAATTAAAGATCAATGGCTCCATTAGTCAGCCAAAAGCTCAAGAATGCTCAAAAATGTCATGTTTGTTTACGGAAGATAGAAGCCATAAGTGTGTACCAGGAACCTTAGAAATGTGTAAGCCCTTATTAAACTCTTTCATGTCATAGGACAAGGAAGAATTCCCGTACTTAGTGTAAACATTAACATCCTTTAACTAAACATATATCTGAAGTCATGAACAATCTCTGATACTGATGTGCTCTCCACATTTTGTTTTGACTATGACATATTGACGCAAGGAGACTTAAAAAATGTAGATTTCCTGGGGAATAAAATATCTTAATCACTCATTTCATGCGAATGTCATTGAGGTCATTACCTGTTTTTGCAGGAAAGACATAAGAAATAAGAGTGTAATAATGTATTTTATATACAATCTATGCAATAAACAAAAATACTGAATGATATTTTTTTTACTTTTATACCGCAACAAAAACAAGGTACAGTAGAGCTAAACCCTACACACAACACACTGCACAAAAGACCTAGTATTGAAGGCAAGCAGTCTGATAGGGAAATTAAAGCATACCTCAGTATCAGGAGCCATGTGTCCATTTATCAAGCATTCTAAGTAATGAGCCATTCAAAGTGACATGGATGCAAATCAGAAACTAAAAAACATCACATTTGGCCACCGTTAAATTTGTATTACATGTGCTGAAATGTTGCACAAATTCAGGAGGTTCAGCAATTAATGGCTCTTAGATCCTTTATTCCGTTTCTGTTGTGAATTCGTACCACTGTTTCAGTAACCCGTGAAGCTGTATATAAGCTAAATGCATATCTCATTAAAACTAACCCTGATCACTGTAAGCAGTTTGTGCACTGAAAATAGGCAGAAGAGTGAGAATATGAGATTAAAGGGCATAATTGCATTAGTAAACACACTCCAGAAAAGCAGAAGAACAAAAGCTCAAAGTAATTTAAAGATATGGTTGAGAGCCTTAACATTCAAGGAACAACAGATAGTGCTGGAGAAAACAGGGCTGCTGAGGGGTTTCTGTGGAAACAGTAGTCTGCACTTAGATGTGCAGAATAACCCTAACCCTTTGTACCAGTTTGAATTTGGGTTGTTTGAACATGACCCAACAGGACCCCTGCTCTTGAAAGGGACAAGGTTGTTCAAAAAAATGATCAAAAGACTAATGTAAACCCAAACTGTTCAGGCATGACCGCAACATCCTGGTGAAGCTGATCTCTAATGCTTGCTTTTTTTGTTCCTTTGTATAATGGCTATATCCCTCTCAGGCACGCTATACATGTGTGTGTGTATATATATATATATATATATGTATATATATTTATATATATGCAAAGGTCTAGTAGTTCTTTGTAAAATAAGCATCCTAGCATTTTTATATTGAGATTGCTACACGTAGTTGACCAATAAATAGTAACCGTTTCTTACATAGAGTAAAAAGCAAGTAAAATGTGAAAGTGAAAGAGATGCATGAGAACTGAATCATCTAAACAGCTGTCCATCAATCACCTTTGCAAATGGAAGAACTCCAATCTCATATTTTTGATTCTAAGAAATGGGGACTGACGCAAAGTCTAGAGGTCAGCTGCTATGAATGGCAAGGGCAACCCTCATCCTAGTAATGAAATAACAATAGCAGGAATGTTCAGAATGTCCCCAGAGAGCACTGACCCATCTCTATTTTAAGAAAAGGATGCATTTTAAGCAGCAAGGGCAGGTAGAATAAGGAAAGGGTAGATATGATTTATTACTGGAAAATGTTTGTTTGCAAGAACATATACTGTTTTTGCACAACACTGTAGCGATGTCACTAAAGCTGGAGTAGCTGTTTCAGATTGCTTTCAGGTTTCAGAAAGCAACACTGTTGCTTTACTGCACCATTGTCTAGACTCAACAGGGTGAAAGGGCGAAGGCACCTGCAGGGAGCCTGTAGGTTCAAATAATTTACGACTATGTTGTCTTTTGTTTCATGTAGTGTGATTTAATCATGTCCTACATTACATGTCACATTGAAAATGTGTGTGTGAGCCCTTGCAGAGTTACAGGGCGAGACAGAGTGTGGGAGAGTTGCTTCTGTCTTTGTGTGTGTCTCTGGGGCGCTGGAAGAAAGATCACTGTTTGGTCTGAATCATCTGAATGTAGTCTGCCTCTTATTGTGGGCTGGAGTTTTAATTGCCTTGGGAGATCTTGATATATTATTAAGTTACATATCCAAGAATCTTGGAATATGTATGTTTAAGATACAGTGTGTGCAGACATCTATATTAAAATAAGATTAAAATAAACCTAATTTCAGGGTTTAAAACAAAAAAAAATGTCCCAGTTGATAACATATAAACATTGTCCTTGGTTTGAGTCTAGGTTGCTAGTCAGGTGGAGGGCTAACACAGAGAAACAGACAACCAGACAACATGTAAGGAGAATAGTTAGTAAGTATTTAGACTAAAATTTGTAGACTGAAGGAAATTCCCAGGAATTCCCCGGGTCTAAGGAATTCATTGTTTCTAAGATCAGCCAATAAATGACAGAGTCAGTCTTTAGATCTTTTTACACGAGTCTGTTGTTCAGTCACATTACTTTCATCTGTTATATGACATATGAGAAAATCAGCAATGCTCACTACTCTTTGAACAGTATCTTCCTACTATCCCAACAACAGGTGGCATTACCAAGAGTTCATTTTGCCATCTTCCATGAGGAATGAGATTCCGCAGCAGTGTGTCTCAAACAGCAGAGCCTCGCAGACCATGACGTAATGGCCTAAAACGTGCAATCAGTTAGAAAAAGGGCCAAAACACGTGGAGTTGGCTCGTCTCTCCGCTCACCCCCGGGGCCCCTCTCTATTCTCCTTTTCCTCGCCTCTCTCTCCCTCACCCCACCGCCCTTCTGCTCCAGCGCACTCTCTGTTTATGAGTGCATGAATCGCTTCATTTCACTATACCCAACTCCCTGCCCACTACCAAACCCACAACTGCTTCAATAATAGAAGCCCCCCCACCCCCCACCCCCACCCCAGCTTTCATTTCCATGACAACCCACCGAAGACAGGGAGAGAGAGGAAAATAACAGAGGCAGGAAAAAGAAAAACTTGAATTATAGGGGTGGGAGTGCCTTTCCTTGACCTCTAGTTCCATTTAAAGGGAGGGAGACCATCACTACAACAGCCTGAGTTTCAGTGAGGTTAAACTGACCAGCCAAGAGAACACCAGCAACATCACCGCAAAGTAATCAGGAAGTAAAGGAAATAAAGGAAGGGAAAGGAAAGCTAATTAACCTTTTTTTAATAACAGAATAAACAAAAGGGGAGAAAAGGTCAACAAAAGTATAGAACATTCTAAAATTATGCTGCACTGGCCAAAGCACATAATTAAAATCATTTTTATATTCATCACAGAATTATGTAGTAATTTTGAAGATACCTCTGATATATACTCATCAGCCACCACATTAGGCATGCCTGTTAACTTAAACTGAACACTGAAAGTTTCATTCTTTCCCACTGCATATTATACCCAATGATCACAATAATAAATGATATTAAGAGTCACATGAATGATTTGCCTTCACACTGACCCCCTCCCCAAACAACAGACACAAACAAAGAGTGATATGCTCTTCAGGTCAAGCTCCAACTGAGCTCTGTGACAAATACATTTACACACATGTTCTTACTCATGCTGATGCTCACAGGATTAGTTTTTTTAATGCAAGTCTCTAGATTAGACAGGATTAATCTATATTGATGAGAGAACATTTCTGTCCAGCTGTAACTATCACAGCTGTCTGTCTTTTGTGTCCATGTTATGTCTTTTCTGTAAATACTATAATAGCTTTAAATGCCTTACAGGCTGGCCCCTGAAGCAACAACACTTTGTCTTCCAGTAAAATTGCTTCTAATATTATTTCCTCTTCCTGAGGTTCAAGAAAAAAAAATCCAGAGAAATACAAATACTAATCAACAGTTGCAAGTTTACATGAAAAATATATATCTATGAATCACATTTACTCTATATAAACAAATTAATTATCGACAATTATCAAACCTCCCTAGGATAATATGAAGTAAATCATGCTATTTTTGTGCAGGTAAAAAATACACAGTAAAGTGTCATCATGAGTGTAACAGAAATGCAAAGAATGTGCTCATAACCTGTCCATGTGATCACATTGCACACATCTACTGCTCTTTGAAGGGAACGTGTGTTGAGGAGACGTGATCCTTTCATGCATCTAGTACTGTATACATAAGTGTGCGCGCACCTGCAGGCATGTAAGCAGTTGAGTGCGCACTTTAAACAGACTTCAGGGAAAATAACAGTAGTCAGCTTGTTAGCGAGCTCTGTTGTTAATATGTCATAAAAAAAAGTGATGAATTTTTAACTAACCTCCGCTTGAAGTGGTGCTACATTTAGAAACATTATTTATTCTTCAGTGCAAGCGCAAAATGTCTGACTCATGCTGCATTTTTAATCATATCTCACAAGAAATGGTCAAATTTAGCTCTTTACCACGCATGCATGCTGCTGTTCAGGACGGGGGGTGTGTGTGTGAGTGTGTGTGTGTGTGTGTGTGTGTGTGTGTGTGGGGGGGGGGGGGGGGGGGGGTGTTACCTGTCCTTTGGGGGATGGCAAACAGGGTGAGCTCGGTAATCCCTGGAGCTTCTGGGCCTCCCAGTGTGTCGTCCTCAATCCCCCCCCAAGAGCCTGCCAAAATCCCCCTAACAGTCCCTGTTATTTGCATATCAGTAGTTTAGCTCCACCTCCTGACAGAACAGAAATGAAGGGATTAAGAAAAGAGAAGAATGAACAGTGATAAGGCAGCACAAACATGATTCCTTTAGAAATGCAGGAAGCACAGACTAAAGGATATGCAGCAATTTATAAGACTCATTTGAGAAAAACAGAATTAGATTTATTTGCCAAATAGGGGTGTACAGATACAAGGAATTGAGCTTTATTCATTGCTCTTAATATACTTAACAGAATAGATAAACAGACAGTGCAGAAATAACAACACAAATAGTATATTTCAGATTTATATGACTGTCAGTGTGAATAATGAAAAACATAATGTAACCTCGACTTTACTCTCTCCACACACGGCATACTGGCTGATTAAAGCCAACAGTTTGCATGCTATTAGCTGTACAATCCTAATGCTACTGTGATTTAAAGCTTATTCAAACAAGCGAGACTCAGGGGGATACATTCACATTACATCCAATTATGTGTATCAGGAAATGAATCTAATATGGCCCCTGCTGCCTGTGTTGTTTCTTTAAGGCAATGTGACTCACTGTTAAGAATTCATGTGAGTGTTAGTGTGCCAGACATAACAGCAACCACCTTTTGTCATTTTACCTAAAAGAAATACATTTGAACACTCAAATCTCAAAAACAGATTTATTTAAAAGTCGAGGTGAATACAGAAGTTATAAATACATATATTTTAAATATCAACTATAAAGAGAATCCTTCTTTGTGTATCTTGCATGCTTTGATAAACAAATAATAGGTAGCAAGGATCTGGAGATAGGAGATGGTCAAATCTGTTAAAACTGGTTGATAATACTCGAGCAGGGCGATTACTTTTCTCTGAGGCAGCATCCAAGGACACAAGAGAAAGATGCCTTACTTGATTTACTGATACACCTTCCGATTTGCTGAGCCCATTAAATTAGTCCAAAGGTAAATCAGAGCTTTTGATCTTTACTGCCAGACAGACGTAATCAGTATTTTGGCCAAGCCTGTGAAGAGCTTTTCAGACCTTATGACAACGAATAAATGAAGCATATCATAAATCTGAACACAGGAAAGGGAAATGCCAGTTTTGAATTATAGTACGAGTGATATATGAGCTACAGTGGATTTTAATTAGTATCTCGGTAGTGTTTAATATTGCAAGTATACCATAGAAAATTGTAATTATAGTTAGATGTTCTGATAGTGGATTCATCCATTCACATTTTTTGCATTTTCTTTTTATTCTTTATTAAGGGATTTTCTCTTAAACTCTATGCAGGAGGTATCCACAGATCTCCAGAGAGGACTGCCTTTCCATTCTGACTTTGCAGACTGTAGGTCAAATACCACATTTGTTGTGTATTGCATATTAATGTACATCACTCTGTGGAAAATGCTTTTATGTTTGCTATAGAGGGTTGGACTTAAAAGCAAATACTAGCTATTATTTGGCAACATGTATTTTTGCATATCATTCGAATAGTACTCACAATAGTGAGTACTATGGCTAGCAGGAGCCAGCCCAATGCTTCCACTGAAGTCACATCCCTACTGAAAGAGAATGGAGTTAACAAGCATATGACATTAAACTGCCTTTCTGTCACTCCTATTAAAATAAAGAACATCCTCAGAATCTCCTCATTCTTCTCTAAAGATTGTTTGCCTAACTTATTCTGAAATGTTACACTCCTGATCTTTTTCTTCATTTTTTAAGTCTCGTCATTTTACTCGAGCCCAGTTTCTCATGTCTAGACTTAAAATTTAACTCTTTTTCATAAACTGAAGAACTAAGTACTAGACAGCATGAAACCACCCAGAACAGCAAAAAGTCATACAATAGACCTTCTCAGACACATGCATCACACATATCGACCAACACACACAAAGTTCACGTCACTGTCTCTAAGGAGACGTCAACACAGTGAAAACAGATGAGGAAACGCGTGTGGAATTTAAAGACTGTTCACCACTACATCACTTCTTCCATGCTACATCACACCCTGAAAAAAAAACCTTCTCCCTGTTAGAAACAAAGGACTGTGTGGAGATAACAAGCCAGTCTGAATGACTGTTAAAAAATGCTTCCTGTTTATTATTTGAATTAATTTATAAGGGCTTATAGTACAAATAACATTTGTTTTCCAAACCAGGAATACAGGTTAGTCTTATACATAGTCTCTAATAACTTCAAATCCTGCTTAGCTTTCTGTGAAACAGGAAAACAGCGTCACTAGATGAAATATCTTCTGAAGATACAATTAAAGCTCTACCTTCTGACACCCGGATAAAATGTAAAAACATAATATAACAAAATAAAATTTTGACATGACTTAGCTTTTCAGTAAAAAGCTTCTGATGCTCCTTTATAGTACATTCACAGTTTAAAAATGTTTTCAAAATTTAATCTGCTTTACATCAGCAACCTGAAATGCCTCTGTTCCTCCAGACCACACACAGGGCCAGCCTGTCTATGAACCTGCCCTTTGATGTGTAACATCAGCAGCCATTAAAGAAGGGTGTCCTCGCTGTCCTCATTGTGCGTGCTGAGCTGGGTCTTCCGGTAAGCTGTTACAGCTGCCCAGATTCGACACAGCATGCCGCCTCTGCAACAGCAACAGTGGACTCACATTCATGTGCAATGTCACTTTGCTTAAACTTATGATGAAACTTAAAATAACGGTGTAGACTTCGTGCTTTGAGGGGGTGATGCGTGGAGGCAGCTCACCTTATTCCACAGTACATCAAGTCATCCTTGGCGGCCATACGGAGGAGACAGTCCAAGGTGAACTCATGAGCGAGCAACTGGAAAACAGGATCACAGAGGTGTGGATTAATACTAGGTGGATGAGTAACACGAAGTAGCCTTAGGGGTGTAAAAAAAAAAAAAAAAAAAAAGGCAAAGTTGAGCTTTTGCTGAATTTACCTTGTTGATAGTGTCTTGATCTACGGGGACAGTCTTTAGCCAGCGCGCTAAGGCTTTCTTCTCTGGTCTGGAGCTTTTCTGTGAAGCCAACTCCACATCTATAATGCACAGAGTTACAACCATTAGGTTTTCTCAGACACTCATAAACACATGGTGTATTTAATGGTGTTAATGTTACACACAACAAAAGCGTCTTCGGCAGCCAGCCCGTATAATCATTATACAAACTAACAAGTCAAGTTTGAGCACATTAGCAGCTGATCTGGCAGCCAACGCCTCTGACAGCAACTAGCCAGGCAGAAATCCGCCATCAGCCTGTAGCTAAGGTGTGGTAGGGATTGCTTGGCGCAGATGTTAAGAAATAGTAATTAGAATCACTGAGTGTACTGATAATCCAAAGAAGGCTTGGTCCCTTCCTATGATACTGCTCATGTCGCAGCTTGTGTTGATGTTTGTCTGATAAAAGGCGAGAGAATAACTTCAGTGCTCCTCAAATAACTATTAAACATCTTTGTTTACTGTCTCATATCTAGTAGAAAAATTTTTTTGCAAAACTTGAATTAATTTTCTAGGGTTAGAGGTTTGATTGTGGTGTACAAACAGAATATTCAAATATTCAAGAAAATTTCATCTAAAGGAATGGTTCAGATTCAAGTCTAATTTAGTTCAGGATATAGCAAATCAGGAGAATACACTTCAGTGATATAGCCTTTTGTAAATATTTCAAATCAGGAAAATAAAGCAGGCTGCCTTTATTTTGCACAACTCAGCTTGCAGAAAAACGCACGATCACAGACACAATTCAGTTCAGTTCAAGCTTCTTTATAAACCACAAATCCACAATAACAGTCACCTCAATTCCCTGTGTACTGTAAGGTAAAACCCATAGTATTGGCAAAAACCCCAACAATCAAGCAGTCCCTCATGAGTAGGGATGGGTATCGAAAACCGGTTCTTGTTGAGAACCGGTTCCCACTGTTTCAATTCCTTGGAATCGTTTGCCATTTTAACAAACGATTCCCTTATCGATTCCAGTCGCCCCGAATGACGTCACCACGTTGCGGAGCGTCATTTACCTGGCAGGAAACACGGCGCCTAAGCGGCTCAAACGCTCAAAAGTTTGATTATACTTTATGAGAACCGATGACAACAGGGCAACTTGCAAAGTAGATATTTCATTTAAGGGAGGAAACACTACGAATATGCAAAAGCATTTGCTCACAAAACACGCGATGACACGCGTTTTTAATTCCGCTCCGGACTCGTGACTCTCAACCCAGCAGCAGCGCTAACGTTTGCACGTCCTCTCCCGTTAATGCGGCAGGTAAATAATCAACTAACAGTGCATATTATGTTAGCGCAATCTGCCTTATTACAAGACCTGCCATTACTGTACATGTACTCTGTCTCTCTCATCATGGTCACCTATAGGTGACCACGATGAGAGAGACAGACAGAGTCTGGCTCAGATGCTGGCAGTTCTCGCTGCAGTCTACCCGTAGCGTCTCCTTTCAGGCCAGGATAGACGAATGTCACCGAGCAGTGTCTAAGTTTGTGGTAAAAGGCTTGAACCCATTTGCCACAGCAGATGCCCTCGATTTTTGGTAAGTGAATGTGTTTAATTGTAGGCAGGGACATTACTGGATATTCTTGTGTAATTGCCACAGAACAATTTATGTTATACTTTGTTATTGCTACAGAAGAATATTTATTTTATTATTTTACATTTACAATTTTTTTTCCTGGGGACCCTGTGACACCCCATTGAAGAGCCATAGGCTGTGGATCTCTTAAGATGTCATTGTTGGGTTTGTAAGGCCATGTTACTCCTAAATTTCTATCTTGTTCAAAGAGAAGATATAAAACAAAGTTCTAAGCTAATCGACCTTAGTGTTCTCCTTTTTAAAAAAAAAAAAAAAAAAAAAAAGAATCGATAAAGAATCGAATCGTTAAACAGAATCGAAAATGGAATCGGAATCGTTAAAATCTTATCAATACCCATCCCTACTCATGAGTGGGCCCTTTACGACAGTGGGAAGGAAAAACTGCCTTTTAACAGGAAAAAACCTTCAGCAGAACCAGGCTCAGGGAGGGGCACCCATCTGCCATGACCAGCTGGAGGGTGAGGAGAAAGAGAAGGGAGCAGGGATAGACAGGAAAAAATACACATTATGAGAGAGAGATGACAAAAAAATGACATGCGGGAGAAGAGAGTGAAAAGAGGTGAGTGGGGAAAGAAGTGCTTACTGTAACACAGCAGTTACTGTGCTAGTATTGTAACAAGTTTTGGCATTAAAACAACATTACCCTCATTGACTGATTCTTTCCTCAGTGCGTCTATTTGCTGTTGTTTTCTCCAGAGAGAGTTCCTCAGTAGCTCCTGATACTCTGTCTCCTTCTCGCTTAGATGATTCAGCAGTCTGAAACACAACACAAATAGCCTTAACATGCAGCAGAAAGCCCTGCAACCCAAAATTAAATGAATCACTGTGTACACCTAATAGGAATGTTAGTCACGATTATTCTGTTTTACAGGAAATATGAGGGGGATATGAAAAGAAAGCTGAGAAAACAAAAAATAAAAATTTATTTTATGTATGTATGTATGTAGTTTGTTCAGAGAATCTAATAAACCTGTAGATTCTCTGAACGATAAAGGTGACAGGCGAAATAAACCTTCTGGTCTCCAGTCGCAGATCTCTCAGGTTCTCGCTGAGTGGCCAGTTGGTGTTAAGGTTGAAGTCTGCAGGTTTAGGGTTGGCTCTAGGCAGCACATCATTTGCTGGATCTGGCTGCTGTGTGTATGCTGGTGCCACCAGCTGGTCAGGGACTAGAGCTACAGGAGTGTCTGGATCGGCAAACAGCTCCTCAGAGGTGTTGTCCTCACTCTCGAATGAGGACTGCAGATGGAGTCTGAGTTCTGAAAGGCAAAGGGTAAATTAGTATCAGAAAAAACAGATAAGTAAGAAATATAAATGAATAAATTAAAAAAAATCAACAGGCAAGAAAATAAATAAATTTAAATGTAAATGAAATAAAAATACAATGAAATACAATGTTCCTCTGGCAAACACTCTTACCACTATGTTGTTGTTTCTTTCTACTCAACAAAAAATGTTAAACAGATTATGGAATGAAGCACATGCCTACTTTACCTGGCAGTAATACAGTTATGGCATCCTGTACTGCCTGTCTCAGCAGATTGTCCAGAGCAAACATCCAATGAGGTTTAACCTTTTGTTGCTTCAACACTTTTTTCACCTATGGTCAGAAGGCTTTGTATGAATATAAGGAGGCTTATTCTCAATTGTGATGTAATTGCTAAATAAAAAAATCTTGAAAGTGAAGTGCAATCACCAGCAAAATCTGGCTTTGGGCTCCGAAGTAACTTACTGCATCTTGGAAGTTAAATAGCACCACCTGTAGGCTGTTCAGAGGTACTGAGGCAGCTATGAGCGTAGCTCGAAGCTCCAGCAAGCCGCTGGTAAGCTGCTTCCTGTCCGGGGAATGGATGTTGTCACGCAAACAAATAACGAGTTTGGTGATGTGGTCTGGAGTGATCGAGGAGCCATCACCATACTTTTAACAGAGAAAGGCAGACTTTAAAATCAGGATACATTCTGCAGTTCTCGTTTTCAAAGTATATAAACCCATCTACTTCATCTCTCTGTAGTTCTTTTCAGCTGGAGAGTAATGGTCTTTTTCACTGTGATCTGTTATTGATAACAATGTTCCTATTAATGGTCATTTCTCCTTTAGTAATGACAAAAATTTCAGGATTATAAGAAAAAAAATGCTCTGCTCAAAACAAATTCTAACCTAAATGCATAAAACGAGATACACTAACATCTTTTATTAACTCTAATTGTAAAAGTATGGTTAAAAATTGTGATGCAAAGAAAAATCTGAAGGTTTTTATAGAGGAACAGTACATAACTGGAAAGAAGTAGATGGAAAGAAAGGAAAAAGAAACAGAAACTTTATTTATCCTCAAGAAACATCTTATCAAACATAAGATAATAATATAAGAGCATTTAAGGACCAAAACCCTTATGAGGGAAACTCCCACAGGTTTTAGCTAAACAGGTAACCTTAGCTTGTACATTCTTTGGCTTTACATTCCTATTTCTCTAGTTTGCAATGTCGGTGGCGCAATACGTGTAAGGCAATATGTTAATAGTAGATTACAAAGGAATCGGTTCATTTGGTATGGCCTATACACTCACCAGGTACTTTACTAAATATGTTTGCTACTGCTCATTTACTCAACTATCTAATCAGCCAAACACATGTCACCAATTCAATGAACTAAGGCACACAGAAATAATCAAGATGACCTGCTGAAGTTCAAACCGTGCACCAGAATGGAGAAGAAAGGTGATTTCATTGACTTTGAATGTTTTTAAATGTTGTTGCCAGACACGCTGGTGTGAGTATTTCAGAAACTGCTGATCTACTGGGATCTACCATTACACTACCATTTCTAGGGTTTCCAGAGAATGGTCAGATAAAAAGAAAATATGTGTAACACGAGACAGAAATTGGGCAGAAATTTTTTGGTGATGCCAGAAATTAGAGATTGACCAGATAGCCACAACAGCAAAAGACAGGTACCACTTCTGTCGGCTAAGAACAGGAAACTGAGGCTGCAGTTCACAGTAATTTTTCTGCTTTGATATTTGGATTTTAAGGTCAGAGTTTGATGGAAACAACATGAAAGAATGTGTCAGTGTCGGCCAGATATTAATCAAATAGAGCACCTTCGGAGGGGACTAGTATCACAGAGTCCCACAATCCCGTACTGTCAACGTGTACCTAATAGTTTAAACATGCAGATATTGATAAGCTTTCAAATACTCTATTATAAAGAGCTATTCATTATTAGAGAACTAAAATCCATCTCAGTCTCAGAATTGAAGAGCAATTCTATAACAGAATTTGACAGTGCGGTAACTTTTCTTTACCCACCTGAGGCACAGACTGTTGTATACTAGACACAACATGGCTTATGTAGTCAGTGAGAACTTTGTGCAGCGTGGCTCTCCTCTCACTGTCCTTTCTCAGCATAAAAAGGCCAGTACTCTCCTCTGTTGAGGATGGACTGCTCATGTCTGATGTGGAGTCATCTGGTATTCTGGAAAAATTGAATGCAAACAAACATAAATGGCACAGATAAGCCACGAACATGCTGCAATTGTCAGGGTCTGCGGAGGCAGACCGTGCGGAAACGTGTGTGGTGGACCCAGGTGCGAACACAGGCGAGGATGCAGGAGTGGATTTAAACAAAAGCGAGCCGTTTATTATGGCTGATGAAAAGGAACAGAACAGAGTGAAGGCAGCATAAGAGTAACCGTTCAAACGAAAACCTAAACTGGAAATAAACTAAGGAAAAGCTATGGCTTGGAATACGGAACACAGAGGTGGTAACACAGACGACGCGACACAGACTGTATGAAACACAGAGACTAAATACACATGAGGGATGATCAGGGGAAGTGGATGCACACGGGGAACACAGGTGACACTGATAATCATAACAAGACACGGCAGGAGTGAACGTAACACTGATGGGAGATGGGCAAAGTAAAACAGGAAGTACACAGAGGTTCAAACAGGAGGGGAGAGAGCACGGGGAGAACGCAGACATAACGGGCTGGGGAAAACATAGAATAAAACACAAAGAGAGACGAGGGCTCATAAATACACAGAGGGGCACACAGGGGGTGAGAGTCACGAAGGGAAAACACATAAGGAACAACGTAACAGATCAACCCAGGAAGCATGGCCTAAATAAAGAACAAAATACAAAAATACATGAAAACTAAGAATACTGGGCCCACATGGCCCAGGACCATGACAGCAATAACCATTGTATGATAGAAAAATGTAGATATGGCTATCAGTAACACATCAGATGTATTATTTAATAATGGCATGGGGAATTTTGCATTATAGCCTTTTTTCACAAGTTATAGGACTGTGAAGAACGAACCTCAGTGTGGTTTACCAGTAAAGTAAGATTCAATACAATCATAGTTTGCGCACAAATGAAAAGGTTTTGAGTTTCTTTTGAGGAATAATCTTACTCACAACAGGAAGCTGTTGGTGCTCGGTGGGCTCTCTGAGATTTCTTCTGCTCTGAGAGAGGACTGCGACCTCGTCAGGTCCAGAGAACAAGACAGGTCAATCAAGTCAGAGTAAGAATCAGTATCCTCCACAAGGATGGAGATAGGCACAGACATACTGCGCTGATAGTCAGCTGTAAGAAATAGGGTTTAGATACTCTGCATCATTGCTATAGAAAGCAAAAATGGGTAAGAGGTGAAATGTGTGTATTTTAAGTGTATTTCTCACTTATAGACAGGGATTCCTGAACAGCTTTAGCTTTTTTCTTCGTAGACGACTTTAGGAAATGGTCCTTAAGCAGTTCTGCTGCTGTGGCTCTTTCATCTGGATTTGGCACGAAACAGTTCATGATGAAACTCTTGGCCTCATCTGACATGCACTCTGGAACCTTGGGGTGGATCTTAAACATGCCAACCTAGTTGGGAATTTTTAAAGTTTCATTGAAACATTCTGCTTTGAGATTCTTGTGCTGTGCTAGCTCTTACGCTATGCTGATAGCTCTCTTTGTCTGGGTTCATATGTATTAGGAGGATGAGTTTTGAGAAAATTACACAATTTTTGTCATTCTGCTTCTGGACCATGTTATTGTGTGTCACTGACTGCAAATGATTTTCATCCAAGTGTTAAAAAGGAGTTTGTATACTTAAGTTATGTTATTTTGTGTAAGCACTTGGTCTGATAGTGGGGGGACTATATAAAAATGTGCACCACTGTCAGGCTGTACAGAGGCAAAATTACACAGAATTGTGTTGTGCAAATAATTATGCACCTAAAGTGTAACTGAATTTAAAACTTTGTATATCTAATCAATCTAATATCCACCTGGTACTTGTAAAAACTAAATAAACAATGATCATGAAATGTAAAAGTCTTCAAAGGAAAAGTCTCCCGAATGTTCCATGAAATATAATTCCAGGCATTCCACAATGCCGCAATCTGCCAAATTTCCTTATGTGTAAAGTCCACTGTGAGCATTTTTAACTTACGTAGAAAACACAACTCCTTTTTTTTTACCTTGAACATGGCTGCCTGGGGACTTCCCAGCTCATGAAAGGGTGTTTTGCCTGTTGCCATTTCTATGATAGTGCACCCTAGAGACCAGATATCTGCCGGCTTCCCATAACCCCGAAGTCCTTGGTCTATAATCTCAGGGGCCATGTACTGCAGAGTTCCTATTGAAAATCCACCAGAAAAGTGAAAGTTCGACTACTGTGAGGAGTTCACGTGTAAAAATGTTTTAATAATAACAATCTTTTAATAATGTCATAACTGTCAACTTACCAGTAAATGTTTCAGTACAGGGGTTAATCCCTGCTAACCGTTTGGAGGTTCCAAAATCAGATATCTTCAAAACTCCACTATAAGTGTTGATCAGTACATTGTCACCCTGCATAAGGAACAAAACCAGTGAATACCACAAAGCTAAACTTTAAGACACAGTAGACCAGAAAACTATTTGCCACGAAGCCAAAGGTGATCTGCTCACCTTGATGTCTCTGTGGACTATCTGATTCTCATGAAGGTACTTTAGACCCTCAAGTATCTGCTTGGTGTAGAAAATGATGGTGGGCTCATTGTCTTTCAGAGGACCCCATTTCGAGCGCAAAAGAGAAGACAAGCTACCTGTAAGAGGAAATGCATAATTTCACAAGGTGACCCACGCCACTGATTTCGAGCCACGTCCCACATGGTCACCCGCTCACGCACTGAACTAAACCAGCGCCTGACAAGGTTATTAGTTTTAAAAAAGATGCAATAAAGATGCACAACTAAAATAACTGTTTCTCCATTACATTTGGCACAATCAAACAAAGCAATGGATTAGGACTGTGCACGTTTCTAATCAGAGGTTCAAGATGTTTTTCACACAATCACACCATTTTCTGTAAACATTTTCCTCCACTGAACAGGATGTCTTCAGAACCACCCACTTCTTTAAAACTGGCTTCCAGTAGATGTTACATAATCACACATGCATTACAATTCTGGTCACATGATTTCCCTGAAGCCCACAACAAATAGCACACAGAAAGCAAGGAAACAGACTTATTGGGAACATCAAGGCTTGTGTGTGTTTAAGAATTTCTCAGGAACCTGTGCTTGACGCCATGTCTCTGATTTCCCAAACCACATCGCTCCACCCCGTGACCTAATTTCATTACGTCAGAGGATAATTAGCTTTCTTGGCTGCTGCCTCAAAGCACATTGTGCGCTGTCTATCTTGCGTGCCGCACAATATCGTTTATTATTTAGTATCTACTGATATCTACTGCTAGCTAGTTTATTGTGATGGTGCCATTTTTTTATTATGTTGCTCTTTGTTGTTTGCTTTCTCTTCTGTTTTTTTTTCTCCATACAAGTGACCCAGGTGGTTTTTTTTTTTGTTTGTTTGTTTGTTTTTTTCTTTCTTCTCCCCCTTCTCACAGTCTCTTCTCCCCTTTGGTTTTCTTTCTCTCCCTCTCTTTCTTTCATTCTTTCTCCCTGTCCTATCCCCCAGTCATGTCTGTCCCGTTTGTAGCAACTGAAAATAAAATAAATTCATAATTATAATAAAGGTCAATCAAATGGACCAATATGGCAAGGCCATGATGATCCACCTGGTAAAATAAATCCGCTTGGCATCTTTCTTGGCCTTAAGACAACAATTCTGATGGCTAAAGATCCAAACGGGACAAAAAAAAAAAAAAAAAAAAAAAAAGAGGATAATTATTTGCTTGTTGATTACATATGAGCAAACTGATTAATTACACATTTACATTTGTGATAACAGCTCTTTCCACAAACAGATGTGAAATTTAAAAAAATCAAACAAAAACTTTTTTGAAGCTTTGATTTATATTACAGTAACGATTTAGTAATGACAGGCACTCTTATTGCTAGGAGTGTTAGAAGATCAAATGTCATCTTTTTACCCCCAGGTACTTCTTCCATGAAGATCTTGATGAAACCATCCTGACTGACAGAGCCCAGGTACTGGACAATATTCCTGTGTTTAAGCCTCTTGTGCAGAGCAATCTCCTCATGCAGGGGCTGAGAATACCTAATCAACACAAAAAAATAAAGGTGCTGCTGTGAGATTGTTGTGTTTGTACAAGTGATTTGCATTGTCTAATTTAGGCCTCTTTTCATTTCCATTATTAAAAAGGAGTTATAAACAATATACCACAACTAGGTTTGGATTTTGGATGTATAAACAAACTATTTAAAGGGACTTAATCGCTTAAACCTTTGCCTTAAAAGTTTGCAAAAGCAATAAATATTTTGCTACATATAGAAGGTTTTTTTCCACGTCTGTCTAGAGTCGACAGTGTATTTTTCTTTTCATGTGGTTAACAAACACCACCTAAACGCTATCATATTATTACTGTAACTGAGCAGATTTTGTTGACTACAGCGTAATCTGAAAGTGTCAACATCAGAAGGGTAACATATGTGTTTTCTTACGTGCTGTCCTTCTCGGGGATCTCTTTGATGGCGATGCGTACTTGGTTGCTCAGGTCCCTTCCAGCATACACTACACCATAAGTTCCTTTACCAAGTATTACCTTGTCACCATTCTCATTGGTCTCATAGATATACTGTAGAATGAGAATCAGTAAGAATCAGTATAGAGTGAATGGAAACAGAATTTTAGGAACTTAAGGAGACCTTCATTCAGAGGTTTAAATAAGGCAAAATGCGACATCTGCTAAAGGTTTTACTATACTCATGAACTCACAAATACCTGATCAATATTTAATGCAAATATGTCATCTGTCAATAACATGGCAGCAGCTCATTGCATTTTATTACGCAAGCATGGTGAAAACGACATGATGTAGTAGGAAATGAACACCAGAATGTGGAGAAATTTAAGTGACTTTAAAAAGAGCATGGGCGTTGGTGCCAGAAAGGCTGGTCTGAGTTTTCCACAAACTGGTGACGCACTAAGATTTTCCTCTTTAAGGCTTACAAAGAAGGATCTGAAAAAAGAAAATATCCAGTGAGTGTCTGTTCTCTGGATAAAACGCCTTGTTGATGCCAGAGTTCAGCAGAGAATGGCGGGATTTGCAGAGATGGAAATGACTACCTGCTGAAATTCAAACCAAGCATCAGACTGGGGAATATATGTCATATAAGTGATTTTGAAGTCAGTATGATTCATATTTAGACCAGCCTTGTCTGAGTATTTCAGAAACTGCTGATCTATGGGGATTTTCCTGAACAACCATGTCTAGTTTGCACAAAATGGTCCAAAAAAGAGAAAATATTGAGTGAGCAGTAGTTCTCTGGACAGAAATGGCTTGTTAACGCCAGTTGTCAGAGGAGACTGTCCACACTGTTCTGAGCTGATACTAAGGCAACAGTAACTCAAATAAAAACTCACTAAAACAGGAAACTAAGAACCGGAAACTTAGACTACACTTTGCATGGGGTCCCCACCTTAAATGAATCAAAACAGCATTTTGAGCATTTCTTCCCACCAATGTTTTTCTAGTTTACCCAGTTACTCTCTCACTAGTACTACTTACTACAAGAAACATATGAGTTTCTTTTGAATGCAAAAGGCAAGGATGCATCTTGCCTTGCACCAGTGATTCAAGCTGGTGGAAGTGATTTAATATTTTTTTTTAACATATCTCAATGCACTAGAGCACCTTTGGGATGTGGTGAAATAGGATGTTTGCATTGTGGATTAGCCATGTGACACTATCATGTCAATATGGAGCAAAATATCAAATATATTTGCTTTGTCATGTAGAGTTAAGGCAGTTCTGACAGACATAGATTTGATATATTCTTTATAAATAACACTGGCTTTTCAAATTTTAACTTTAAACATGGTTTTATGAGAGTGAAACACACGTTAAAACCACGTCTGCAAGAGTAGCTCAGTTCTAACTAAAATGGCATTCACTTTTTTTAGCACAGACCTAAAATAGAACACATATTGCATCCGGATATAGAAGGAACTGTAACTGACCTCTAGTATTTCTCCGAGTGTATGTTCTATATCTTGAACATGGTTTTCAGCCTCCTGGAGAAGGGAGTTTACCAACTCACAGAAACTAGGTAGAGAAGAGACATACATAAAAATATTTCTCACTGCAGCATAAATTTAAATATACTTTCAGTAAACATCAGCTCAAGTGAAGAGGTCCCTGTAGATTTCTGCTGAGGGATTTACTTATAAACAGATTGATAGGTTTTTGGCTGTTAGCCACACTGGTTCACACACACCAAAATACACAACTGCAAGTAGCTACAATAAAATTCATATTTATTTTCAATGGCTGATCAAATTTGAATAGATGTGAATGAGAAGCCTGATATTGTCTCTGGTAATTAAAAAAAACAAGTGATAGAAAAGGTTGATGTGAGACTGAAATTAGAAAATGTGGATATTTTGCTTACAAGTAATCCCTCATTAGTTCTATTTATCACAGTTTGTTTCATTTTAACTTAATTTGTTTAAAAGAAAACATACCAGTGAAAACAGGAAAAGCAGGATGTTATATTTGGCAGTGTGTTAATAGGAAAAAAACAAACAAACTCTATTATATGCAGCTGTGGTCAGAAATTCATTTACACTCATAATGGGCATGGATGTTTGATCATATTGGGCTTTTATCGATTTCATTAAACTATTCTGTTTTCCAGGGTGGAATGATTGCACAGCATGCATAACTTTAAAAAGCAATAAGTGGGTGCAGAAGTTTTGAATTCATTTGGGATTTTTTCTCATCCAAACAGAGTGAAAATTAAACATACAGGCTACACATACTGTACACCCCCCACTGATATTTGGTTTACCAGACACTTTTGGCACAAGCTTCTGGCATAATTCTGGCTGGATATATGACCACTCTTCCTGGCAGGAGTGCTAGAGTTCATTTGAATTGGTTGGTTTCCTGGTATGAACCTGGCTTTTAAGCCATAACTTTTCATTACGGTTAAAGTCAGTACTTTGGGAAGGCCATTCAAAAGTTTTGTCAGCCTGCTTTATCCCTTCTAAAACCAGCTTTGTGTGTTTGGGATAATTGTCTTGCTGGGACACCCAAATATGGTGAAGTTAAGGAAGGATTCCATCCACTTTTTTCAATGTACTGGTACCACTGGTAGCAAAACAGCCTTAGAGCATGATGCTACCACTACCGTGACACTGTACCACGAGAGCTGGTACAGTGTCCCTCTCCTATACTCCTACAAACATACCTCTTGTCATTGTGGCCATCTAAGTGTAAAAATCCTTCTGCAGAAGGCATTTGGCTTGTCCATGTTTGCAGCTGCAAATTTCAGCAAATCTTGAAGGTATTTAGTCTGGGGAAGGGACTTTTTCTTGGTTGGAACCCACTGAGTTCATGGTGATGTAAAACTCCATTTATTTTGGAAAGTGTTTAGTAGTTCCTTAGCTGTTCCTAAACAGCCTAAATAATTTCCTCTCATTTGAGGGTGACAGCTTGAGTCTTCTTCGGGACCATCTAAATAAGCCTATGCAAATAAGCTTTACTTAGATACAATTGTCTGAATCTGCAGTTTTTTTGAAATGGCTCCAGAAGACCTCCTCAAATAGGTTAAATCTAAAACTCTCCTTATTAGGTCGTCACTGAGCTTCTAAGATTTTCCTGTTGTTCTGAGTATTGGTCAATCCAGTGAATGCTGTCAAATAAATTCTTACTACCAAAGAGAAACTACTAGTTATAGTCAATCATGATCACTGACAAGAAGTTAAGACCTTGTTCTTGTCAATTTAAAAGACCTTCGGCACAACGTGATAAAAGATTTAAGTGCGTGAATGTGTATATGAGCCTATATGTATATTTCCCACCTTGTGTGAATTACAGAATATCTAACATAAATTCAAATTTCTTCATTCAATTTGTGATTTTTAAAAGTCATTAGAGATGCATGTTCTACAGTCATTCCACCCTTGGAAAAAGAACAGGAGAAAGAAACCATTAAAAACTCTAAATTAACTTGACATTCATGCCAGTCATGAGTGAATAAAAATTCAAATTCAAATTTTATTTGTCACGTACACAGTCATACACAGTACGATATGTAGTGAAATGCTTGAATATAAGCTTCTGTCAAAAACTATAAAAATATGGCAGCAAACAGAAAACTGAAACTTGTGTGGTAGTGCAGTACTAGATGTTACTTCAGCTGGGATGGGTTTTTTTTTCTAAATTATGTCAAGAGGTTTCTGAAAAGCAAGTAAGGACAGTACAGGAAATATGACTCATACCAAGTAATAACATCCAGTCATTGACTACTTTCATTTGCATGCCGACTGTTTTTCTGCACCCTGTACACGCAACCTGTTAGATCTTATCTAGCAAATCAGTTGATCTGCGAGGATGTCATTCACATGATCTCACACAAGTGTTAATCACTCACCCCTTACAGTGAATCTCAGATGGGAAGCAGAGCTGGAAATCATCCGAGTTGTAGTGGACATACAGAAAGCAGCTCCGCTCATCAATCTTTGAAGCACTGCAATGAGAAAGACGTAAACAGGTTTTAATCATTCAAACAGGCAAACCTTTATGTTTGAATATGTTGAACATAAAACTGGCACAGACGACATCATGGCTGTATCTCTTAATCCTTATTTGTTCTATTGAAGGTGATAGCTATTGTTTCTAATTCAGTGGGAGCTATAGGTAAATAAAAGTAAATCAAATGTATTAAGTATTAGTGATAAAGAGCAAGGCCCCACTAGGCTCTAATAGAAAATGTGTTTTTCATCATCCCCCCTATGATACCACAGCCTGATAAAACGATTTATTGTTAAGTCACCCAGCAGATGACTTTTTCTGGAATATTTGTCTGGTAGACGGGACACAGCTGAAGTACACAGTAACACTGACCTGCAGACACAGAGGAATCAACAAAAAGGTCACATGCTCTGCTCTATTTTACCTCACTCCCCGAATTTCAGATGCTTGGAAAGTCCACTGGTTTAAGCCCTTCTGCAGAATTAAATACAAATTTAGACACAGGTTAAAAGAGTGTTTTACAGCTAATACAGAGTTTGTCACACACAGTAAACCATTTTTACATACTAATAAATACATATGCAAGAATAAAAGGAACAAATATTGATGTTTTAAATGCACAGTGGCTCTAAAAGAACATGCCTACTCACCCAGCCGACTGTACACTCAGACAGAAAACTTGTTTATTACATAATATGATATACATTCATACACACGTATGTATGACTTGTTCAAAGAGTCAAATGTATTCCAATCAGAGAGTGGCTCAAAGAGTGGGGGCCCAGACAGTTTACATACCTTTAAGCGTGTGGCGTGTTTTAGCTGGACAGTGCGACTTTGGTCCTCCTCGTTCACAGACACAATAGCTGGTTGGAAGAGTTTAGTGGGCTCCAGAATGAGCACCTGAAAAACACCAGTTCCAGTACTATCTATTTTAAATATCTACGTGGCTGTTTAATGCATTTCTAATGGCAGGGAATCTCCTGCTTTGTTACATGTTAACTTTACAATCCAAATGAGCAGAACTGAATCCTGATCAATAGTTACTCCGTGAGAAGATGAGTGTCCTGTTTATTATTTACAGCTACAGTAAGGTGTTTGGTCTTACTGGACAACAGTTTGATGAGGCAGTGGGTTTACAGGTCTGCAAAAGCAGCTCCATCCAGAAGTCCACTGTATCTTGTTTAGGAGATCTCACTTCAGGTAACTTGGCAAACCGGCGGTACAGGATGTATGTCTCCATAATAGATGCCACATACCTAACAGAAATTGAACTCGGCAGTTATTTGTTATTTGCTTTTCACACTTTTAATAAAAACAATCATATAACTGATTAAACACCTTGATACTGCTCATCAACAATGGATGATTAAGTCTCACCAAACAGGGGCCTTGAGTCTGTAGAGCTTCTCAGAGGCCTCAATGACTTTCCTGTATTCACCTGCAAGAATGTTTGCTCCAAGGTAGAAACCTACATCCCAGTAGTCCTTCATCTTCTCCAGACTACCCTTTCTACCCAGCAGGGTGCTTAAAGTCACACCTAGACATTGACATCATAAAACAAAACAAAAGAGGTTACTAACAAATCAACAGAGGACGACCCTGACCACAGTTACAATCTCATTTATGGACTAAGAACAAAATAAATAATTGAATACAATGTAATATGCCTTTATAATACTATGCACTGTCAAAACATGATTGGCCAACAACTGAAAACAACATGATATGATGTGTACAGCATAATGAAATGCATTTTCTCACAAATGGGTGAGAAATTACGGGAAAAAACAACTTAATTTTTACTCCCTGCAGTGATAGGATCTGGTGGCTCTGTGAGCTGTGGCATTTTACTGGGACAGTTTGGGGTATATTTGACAAGTTGGAGACAAGAATAAAAGCAAACATTTCTATCCTCTCTTCCAGGATGACAATCTCCCCATTCATAAAGGTGCAGTGTTCACTGACTGGGATTAATGAGTATTACAATTACGTGACTCATATCCTGTAGCTCAGTTGAACATTTATCGCACTAATGACATGGTCTACTTTTCAAAGTTTTTGTAACAGGAAATACGTTTTAAAACACAACTAATAACTGTTTAGTATTAATCTAATTTTGACTGAGCTTATGATGAATCCTAATAATATATTTTCTGGCACTGCACATCATCTCAGACATTTAAAACATCAAAAAAATGAATTTCAAGGATCAAATTCAATGCATGACACAATAAATGGTAAATGGCCTGTATTTATATAGCGCTTTACTAGTCCCTAAGGACCCCAAAGCGCTTTACATATCCAGTCATCCACCCATTCACACACACATTCACACACTGGTGATGGCAAGCTACATTGTAGCCACAGCCACCCTGGGGAGCACTGACAGAGGCGAGGCTGCCGGACACTGGCGCCACCGGGCCCTCTGACCAGCACCAGTAGGCAACGGGTGAAGTGTCTTGCCCAAGGGCACAACGACCGAGACTGTCCAAGCCGGGGCTCGAACTGGCAACCTTCCGATTACAAGGCGAACTCCCAACTCTTGAGCCACGATCGCCCCAATAAATCCACAGACATTAAGTTTTCTCTGATGGAAAGGTAAAAAACAGAAAGCACCTAGTTTGCGCAACTCTATAGACGTCTCAAATTCATGGCCAGCTGCTATTAGGAGGACCACATTGTTGATGCCTGAGTGAAGAGTTGGCTCTGTCTCAAAGGCTTTCCCATACCTGGCAAGTTATATAAAAGAAACAGTCTGGAAAACATGACATAAATGCCACTTTTCTCAAATGTGGAAAACTTTGTATGGCCAAACTTGGCGTACCAATAGCAGGCCTGGTCTCTGCTGGACTCATCAGTGAACGCTGAGCTCATGAACATGTCCTTGTAGATGCGTCCACACAGGCAGTAGACGTCTGATGCCACCTTGTTCCCTGACTCCACAATTGGCAGAATTTCTTTCAAAGCCTTTTCACGATCTCCGGGCTGATTCCTCCTAGGATGGGTATATGTCATAACAGACCACTGTGATGATAAAAAACTTCATATCTTGGGTGAATATGAATTTACTAAAAGATCTCTGCAAACTGACAATGACACAAAAGCACCTAGCGTGAACCAAAGATGTCAACAGAACTATACTGACAAGCTCAAGATACAATAGCAGTCAAGTTGGTACCTGTTTAGAGCAAATATATAGTGAAACTTGATATTCTGATGCTTCGCCACCTGACACATAGGCAGGTTGTCCAGAGTCTCCACCAGTTTTATCATGGCATCGTAATCCTGAGAAAAAGTGGAAGAGAGTGAAATATAATGATTATCATGCTTGAATCACACCTGACAATTTTAATAATTTACATTGAAGTTTATTATATAAAAAATATTACTATTTACAAACAATTGTGAATAATTTCACCCCCCATAGCTATTTTTGTTAATGCTCATATGTTCACTAAACACACAATCTGATCTTCTTTGTTGATACAAATACTTGTGAAGGCTCCCAGATTGAACAGTAGCTCTTTTATAATGAAATATGGCTAAACAGATATGCAATCATATGATCATAATAATGTTAAAACTGTTTGAGTTCTGACAACAATACGCTGTTTTGTTTAATTCAATAACATAAAATAATGTGTTAATAAATAATCACTAGTTTAGACACACAGATTTAGAAATGCATACCTGAACGTCCCTGTAGGACAACAATAGGTTCATTACAATATCTGGAGAAAGCAGATCTACACTATCCAGGCGTTGCTGGATGTGGTTTAACTCCTCGCTCAAGGCTCTGCCGCTGAACCGCTCCCGTGCCATGCGAATCTCATGCCTAATTGACTCCCGGAAGTACTCACTGTCAGCAGATAGTCCGGTGTTGGTATTACATTCCACAATTTCACAATCCTTTGTAAACACGCTAAGTGACATTGCATACGTGGGAAGCTCAAGAACATGCATTCACTGTATAATAATGTTTAAATAAGTAATAATGTTTAACCACACCCTGCTAAAGTTTATGTCTGACCTGGACTGAATGTGCACATTGTTCAGCAGGTGCACCAGTTTCTCAACCAGGGGGATGAGCAGCGGCTCCAGCTGGAAACTAGGTTGCATCAGGTCTTTGATACAAGTCATCATGGCAACGTCACAGGCAAACACTTTGCCCTGAGGTGACACTACATATGGGATGAAGGTGTCACTTCCACACTGCTCCTGCAGGACAACAATAGATGCATCAAATATCATGCTGGGACAGCTTGCATGACCACAATGGAACCGCAGCATCATTTGACACTAGACAAAGCAGTCACAAGTGTGTTGCACAAATGACTTCAAGGCTAAAGCTTTGTTATGAATGCACTGAAATTATTTTAACAAGGTAATATGTACACTTATTCAATAATGAAAACATGAATTAATGGCAGCCATAGCTTGCTTTACATTGCATAACAATTGCTATAGCTTTTTAATTTTGGCTCCATCTCTCTCACTCACATTAAGTACAATGCACAAATTAAAGTTTTAACCCTAACTGGTGTTTTGCTGTTAAATAAGCTCCATCTCTAAATCAAATGTAGATACAACAATATTTTAGCCCTTCAGGAAAATATCCCACCGTAGTTGCAGTAATAAAGCAAAGCCTGTTGAACTATTTTCCATTTCCAGCACATGAGACTGTATACAATAAACAATATGTAACAATAAATGGGAGCATGTGTTACCTTATGAGCTTGCAGATCACTATCTTGCTTAGAACAATACAGAATGATGTTATTAGTCATGCTGAAACTTTCCCTCACTCCAAGATGGTAGAAAAGGGAAGGCTGGCAAAAGGAGTCGCTCATTTCCACCACTGCAACATCTGTAAGGGGGGATTATAAAAGTAAACTTGCGTAATTTGGTATAATTCTGTGCTCATATATCCGCTACATTACCCTACAGTCTGCATGCCGTCACTTGCCTGCATTGTAGAAACTATCCAGAATGTCTGTCGTGCCTTGGGAAATTCTGTCAAATGAAATCGTTTTGAGAAGAGCGTGTGCGTCCGCGCAGGCTTCCTTCAGACACTTTAGTGATAAGTTTTCTTCGGTGTGCGGCACTGACGCGTCCTCGTTGACAATGTATGCCACTGACACTGCTCTGGTTCGACTCCGCGGAGAAACGATCTGTTTACCCGAGCCGTTGCTGGCGCTCAGCTCTAACGCCAAAGAGTCCTGCCACAAACTTCCAGCGGACACCCGTACTGGATCCTTCCTCTTTGAGTCTCGCAGGCTCATTCGCCTGCGCTCTGTCGTGTACATTATTTACTTCGCGTTTGTTCCGCAGCTAAAGCTCAAAGCGTGCCCTTTAGTAGGGACGACTTCCAATAGCAACATAACAGCGCCGCTGATCAAGGTAGATCCGATCTCTTACCACATACATTCCCAGAGCTCGTCTCCATTTGACCCGCCCACGTCGGCTCTGCCCTGCTCCGCCCGCTGGTGTTATGAGGATATTCACCTATACTCTCGCATGACCTCTGCAGTAGGACCCAGCAAGTCCTTCTTGTCCTCTATGAGGAGCACGAGTCTGAGACGTCTAAGTAAAACAAAATTCTCGCAGTCCCAATGTAGTGTCAACAGAGCACCCTTGGCGCTCCGGTGATGGCGCAGTTGTGGGTGTTTGACCAACAGACCACATGGACTTACTTTTCAGATGACGGAGTGTGCAGCTTTCAATTTGTATGGCGCACGTGAGTTTAGGTGGTATTTTTTATTATACAGATATTATGTATTATTAGCACAAAAAAGCACAGAACATAAAGTGATTCATGAGATTCTTTTATTTATTTTAGAAGGATTTCTGAAATCTACAGTCATTTTGGTAGCACTTTATAATACGGCACACTACCAAGGGCGTAATTTCCCCGTGATTAAATGGAATTTCAGCGTGTTTTATTTGAAATTAGAAAGTAATTATAAATAAATATTTAAAGATAGGTATAGCAGAATAAGGGAGCAACGAGTAATTTTTCCAGGAAACAAGGAAAAAAATATACTGTAATCTATGTAGAGCACAAGCAGTACAGTGTAATTTCCTGGTTATTTAGCGGAAAAATAAACAACATTTCGACATCTTACTTTGTAAGTACGCTGTACTTTTTAAAAAATGAATAGAATTGAATAGAACTCAACTTTATTGTCATTGCACATGTCACAAGTATACTTGTGACCCCCCCCCAAACTCATGGATCGGCCTCCCCAGAGCCAGATCCTCAATGTTGTCGAACAAAAGGCAGGCAACATACAAAGAAAAACTTAGGGAAGTCTTTCAAGAAGCCTAGAAAACTGCTTAAAGAAGTGTCAAGAGATTTTGCTGTGCTGGGGAATAAAGGCGGTTCTATCAAGTATCGACTTTTAATAGTACAGAACTGTACAAACTATTTTTGCCTTACTGTACTTTTTTTTGCATGTCTTTCAGTAAATTGTTGCACCCATTTTCCTAGCACAATATAAAGAAATGAAGGGATACTTCACATTTGGATTATTGCAATTCTCTTTTAATAGGGGTTGGACAGGGACAAGTTTATTTGTCTGATTTGTTGAGGCCTCGTGTCCCTATTCGTTTGCTTCGGTCAGCTGAGCAACTGTTGCTTTCAGTCCCAAAGTCACAGCTAAAGCTTAGAGGAGACCAAGCGTTCTCTGTTGCGGCGCCAATGCTTTGGAATAGCCTTCCTCTCCATATTAGAGAAGCTACATCAGTGCCAGTTTTTAAGTCCAGATTAAAAGCCTATTTTTATTCCCTGGCTTTTAAGTCTGTGGGTGACTGACATTTTTTTAAAATTAATTTTATTGCTATTTCTGGTTTTTGCTATTACTATATTTATATTGTACAACACTTTGGTCTACCAGGTGTGTTTTAAAAGTGCTATATAAATAAATGATGATGACTATTAGAGAGTACTGTAATTAAAAGGCTTAAATTATCATAAACAAATTGTATTACCCACTTGTTAAATAATTATGGTGCCTATTGTCCTCCTTAAAACGGGACATTTTATGAAACAAACGGACACCAGTTTGCTCCAATAAAACTCTTCAAAAATTTATTTACAGTACAAAAATGAAAATTTACTATGAACTTCTATGAATGGGCAAAAATAAGAATGGTGCATACAGATTCCAGTAGTGCGAGGGAACACAACAGCGTTAATAATTTTTCCTGCACTACAAGCAAAGACAAAAAAAGGAAAAGGAAATATCCTTACATCTTATACTGCAATGTTTACTCTGACAATAAAAATGCTTTTTAAACATGAATCTAGAGTTCACATTCCAATAATGTAATGTACACTGACACATATAGCATGGACATAGACAATTAGCTATGCTTTGCACTAAGTGCTGTGGTGCAAAAAAAATATAGAATATATAACTATAGATTGGTGAGATATCTTTATCTGTCACTGAGCACATCTTAATGTAATGCGAGCAATGTGAGATGTAAGATCCGTCACTTATCACATAGACATTATACAACCTGAGAAAAAGTCTTCTTTGAGACAGCTGTGGCAGGTTCAAGCAAGAGATCAGTAATTACACAATATACACCAACAAATCCTGTTCCATTACTTAAATCAGTTCCTGCATTTACCAGTTCAAACTTATTGCTCCATTCCCTGCAGAAACAGTTCTTTTTCTGTTGTTGTTTTTGATGATGATATTATCTAACCTGAATGAACTTCGGCAATCAAGTACTTTGGAACAATTTACTCATCAAGGCCCTCGTCTTCCTCTTCCTGCTTGGCGTCTACCTCGGTTGTGTCTGAGAACTCGTGAAGCAGCACGTATTCACGGCTGCTGAAGCCAAATTTTATGACATCTTTTTCTTTGAGTTCATAGTACCGCTGGGGCTCGATACGCTGGTTGTTCAGATAAGTGCCATTGCCAGAGCCAAGGTCAATAATGTAAGGCTTTACCCTCCGGCCCGTGGTGCCATCTGCCCGCGTAAACTCCACCAGTCTGTAGAAATGAAGACAGAATGGTGGACATGATCTATTTGCAAATGGGGATCACAACTAAAGAGTCATTCAACATATTGGACAACAACAATAGTAAATAGTAATCACCACAGATCGAGCATGCTTTTCAAACAAAAAGAAAACTAGAGTAAAAAAATAAATAAAAATGTGCTGATGACTGTTCTTCCTACCTGTACTGGAATACTGCATGTTGCTTGGAGCAGGATGGGTGATCAATCGGGATATCAGCAATTCTTCTCTGTCGCCCCAACAAATAGGCACTCTGTCTGTGAATGTACATGACTGGAAGAGCCTCATCATTCTTGAAAGGGTACAGTCGCCATCGGCGCTTCGGAATCCGAGCCTCAGGCGGCTCGTTGTACTTGATCACCACTCCCCGAAATGTGTTTGTGTCTTCTGTGAGTGCCCCTGAAAGTTCAAAGTTTGGCTTCTCTTTCACAGCAGGAGCAGCGCTTGCCTCATCACCCTCTTCTTCTGACCTCCCCAAGTCTCGCTCTTGGTTTTCTTCACGTCGCTGGCGATTTTCCCTGCGTCTCTCATCTTGCTGCTGTCGTTCAGCTTGTTGAGAGGCAAGAGCATTTCGCTCCCTATGCCTCTCCCCACCACGCTCTCTCTCCCGTGGCCTATCAGATTCCCACCTACTCCGTCTGTCCTCTGGTTGCTCATTTCTTCTTCTTCTCTCGTCGCCGCTAGCTCTATGCTCATCCCGTTCCTGTGACATATATTTACAGAATACTTACACAGTTACATTTTTGAGTAGTTAATTATGTTGTACTGCATTACCCTTCAGTATGGAATAGTGGGCTCTAGTTTGTTTGACATATATTGTCATTACTGCCAGATGCCTCTGAAAAACATTAAAAATGGGACAACTGTAGACCAATGTTGGGTCTCTACACAGAAAACAGACTGCCTCAGACTGTTAGTACTATCTGACTAGCACTTGGGTTACACAAGCTTCTGTGTGGTAAATTCCAGATGAGTACTTTATACCACCTAGATCACTTTATACTCCAGTGGTGCTGCTGAATTGCAAAATGTTTCCCAATAATTTGAAACTAATCACCCGCTTTACTCTGACATCCCCGTGGTGAGGACTACGGCTTCTCCTTTTTCTCGGAGATCTGCTGCTTCTTCTGGCGGGAGAGGTTCCCCTTCTACCTGGTGAACGGTCCCTCGTCCTTGCAGGTGACCTAAATGAAGAACACAAGAGAGTATTAAGCGACCGTTCACACGACATTTCCCACCGTTGAGATGCAACTAGTGGCTGTAGCTAGCCCAAGTAAGTACTACAGCGATATACTCAAAAAAACTGACTCTGTCACGGTTGTCAAGTTGATCAATATGACACATGTGGCAAAATTAAGGTGGTATGATAACTTTAGTGCACACACCGACTCGTTCCTCCTCTCTGTGGACTGGAGTTGCCGGGGGATCTCGACCTGGAGCGGCGTGATCTCTGTGGCCTAGCAGGGCTCAGTTTCTCCTGCTTTATCTTTACTTCGGCTTCACGCTCCGGACTTTCTCTTCTCCTGTGTCGCTTCTCTTTGGCCATGCTTAAAATAATTCTCTCAAATCGACCGTTGTATAACCTAAAAAGCATACATTTTCAACCACACCACTGTATGTACAAAAAAAACAAAAGCCTCGGCATGTAACAAACTTCGCCCGTTACGCCGAGATCACGCACTTCCGCTTCCCGAGGTTCACCGAGAATTAAGCTCCGCCAGTGTCCATGTCTCACGTTGGTTCCGACATGAGATGCCGGCCAGTTTATTTCCTGTACAGCCTAAATATTTAGTGTATTGAAAAAGCTGGCACATTCTTTCATTATTTACATATTCGTTTAACACACATTACTTTTACTTGATGCAGCCAGTAAACACAAAACAAACAAAAAAGGCATAGTAAAAGTAAAAGATACACAAGGTGGTAAAAGTAAAAAACAAACAAACATCCCACTTGGCTCTTTTAAATAGATTTTTTAAAATACTGATAAAAATGCATTTATCTCAAAAGAATTTTTGAAAAAAAAGTGTCACTAGCCTGTACTCCTGGAGCTAAGCGCTGATTCCGCTCGCACACATTAAAACGTAACGGACATTGTTGCCAAGACAACCCAAACAATGAGCGTGAACTTTATGTAACTAAACGCTAGACCAAGAAGTTTCAGGTTTTACTGTATAAGTTTATTCTATTCCTCTATTGTAAACGACAATGATTCCTCCAGCTGACACGCTGCTGAAATACGACAATCCAGTTCTGGTCAACAAAAGCACAGACAGAAAATCACCAAAGGTGAGTTTATCGAGCCAGCCGTGTTTATGGCACAAGTCTCAGGGATAGATTTGAGATTAATGTAAAAGTTATGCTATCCAAGATCCCGAGAGTCTGATTAAAGCTTAATGCAATTATACTTACATCCACTAATATATTTGCATGCATACAGTTACAAGGTGGTTCTGTAAGGTGTATTTTATAATAGATTTACGAAAATGTATCAGTCATTTAAAAAAATCAAATCAGGGTAATAATATGTTTGTCTGATAGTTTATGAAACATCTGTCACTACAGGGACGCCCTTTGAAAGTAAGCCCTCAGCAGCCCATTGACTCTACACCTGTTCCACCACCTCCTAAACCAAAATCAGCATCTACTGAGGCTACTAAGCAGGAAAATGAGGAGCTCCTCAATTCAATCCTCCCACCCAGGTAGAGTTTTTTCTATCCATAGCGTGTTCTTCAGCAAGTTCAGAACTTTACAAATTTTCCTCTTACAGGGAGTGGATGGAGGGAAACCAACTGTGGGTGCAGAAAGTATCCAGTACACCTTGTACGAGAGCAGATGTGTTGCACCTAGAAGAACTCCTAAACACAAAACTGCAGCAAAGACAGGCCAAAGAAACAGGAATCTGCCCTGTCCGCAGGGAGCTCTATTCCCAGTGTTTTGGTAAGGAAGAAGCTGAGATGTTGCTGATTATAGAAGGTAGAATCAATACACATAAATACAATAAATCACATAAGTTTTTTTGTCATTCTTTTTCTTTTGAGATGAATTACTCAGACAGGTAACCATCAACTGCGCTGAGAGGGGTATGCTATTGTGGCTGGTCAGAGATGAGATTCAGATGACCATTGCTGCCTACCAGACCGTGTATGAAAGCAGCATAGCTTACGGCATGAGAAAGGCACTGCAGGCTAAGAAGGGCGAAGCTGATATGAAAAACAGAGTAAGGATATCAGGTTCCTTATGAGTTACAAATACAGGGTCACAATATATATTTTTAATACTAAGCAATTTATAGATGCTGGGAAACTTACTTCGCCACTCATGTAGTTCAGCTGTCATTTAGCTAGGAGTCCAGCAGAGAGCACAATTTCTCTATTTTACAGTTACTGTACAATGACAGTGGCTGCAGTGCTTTTTACAGGATTGACCCTGCATCAATAACAAACTCACACGTATGCGTTGTTATACGGGCAGATTTTGGAGCTAGAGAACGAGAAACAAGAACTGAAGAAGGCGCTGAATGAAGAGAAGGCTAAATGTGAAACAGTTGAGAAGATAGAAGCTGAAAAGCGACAGCTAGAGGAAAAGAGGCACGATGACGAGATCCAGTTCCTAAAGAGAACCAACCAACAGCTTAAGGTGACTTTTTCAATTACATATCAGAGAATAATTCTTGTAGATTGTGTTGTCTAAAGATTTCTTAACCACCCCTTTTTTCTTTTCAGGCTCAACTGGAAGAGATAATTGCACCAAAGAAGTAAAAAAACAAAAACAAACAAACACTTAGCTGGCATTTCTCTGTACAAGATTGTGTTCACTTGTAATTCATCTTATTGCTTAATGATACATTAAAGTAAAAACTTAGTGTAATTTACAAATGTTTTATTGTTCTGGCATAACAAGTACACTTCAAACAACTACTGCACATTGCTCTTGAACGTCAAGAGAGCAGTACACTTGTATATGATGAATGAAATGTCATTCAAATACAGTTCTGCACTGAGGGGACAAAGTTACAACAGTCATGAAGATAAGGCATCAAGTTGATTAAGACCACCTTAGTGTTCCACCTTCTGCCAACCTTTTTTTATCCCAATAAAAATAGCTTCAGGCTAATTTAGATACAGATTTCTTACATGTGTGTTTTATTTTATTCAACTCCAGTCTAGTGCTTCGATTTCTTGGTATTTTGACCTTCTGTGCCTGATGCTGGGATTTTTTTGTTCTTGTTCTTCACATTGTGAGTTTCATAATAACGTACGCCAACTTTCTTCGTCCTCTGAGCACGATCCATTGCTCTTCTCTGTAGAGAAAGAAAAGAGAAACAGAAGAGGAAAAAAAGTGAAATCTTCTTCTAAAAAAGACCAGAGCTTTTCATTTCCAATGTTACATCAGTAAGAAGAACATTCACCAGAGAAATCTGGCCTGTTTGACATCAGAGAGAACAAACACCGCATACCTGTTTAGACGTGAGTCTGTTCGGCTGGGCCAGGTCCTCACCCTCCTCAGCTTTCCTCTTTTTACCCCTCTGGTTTGGAGCTGAATTCAAAGAAAGATGAACAGATCTGATGTCACTGCCTGAATGTTAACTTGACGTACCCATTCAAATCTAAAGTTTGTGCAAAATATCAAGTTGATAAATATCAGTAATTGATTATTCTGTTGGAACTGCAGAAGGTTTATTGGACCTTAACCACATCTGATAAAGCCTTTCCCAAATTATTTTTACATCCAGAACCATACAAAGTCATAACAAACAAGCTGACTGACTACCTTTCTTCTGTGCTTGCTTAGTCGCTGCTGACTGTTTAGTCTTGATGTCTGTGAACACTTTGTCAGAAAGCGCCTTAGGTATCCTGTCCAAAGAAATGGAAAAAAGTAAATCATTACAAAACAAGGCAAACAGTTTATCCCTGTTGGGGTCAGCTGAAATGAACAGTAATTAAATTAGGCTCAGATTAACTATACAGCGGTTACTTGACTTTGTTCTTCAGTGTGTGCTGAAATTCAACACAAGCATTAAAGAACACAAAAGACACAAACGTTATGGCATCAAAATGATCACTGCTAGTCATCAGCAGCTTCAAGGCTGGTTAGCACGGACCACCTAAAATGCGTGGCATCTCTATGTCTGACAACTTCACATTACGTTACTGGACGAAACACAATGGTGGCAGTACACAAGACAAAGAAAATATGCGAGTGAGGTTTGGGCTTGAGCAGACTGACCGGATTGCAGAGAAGCGATTGGATTTGGCTCGGTCCAGAAACTGCTTGTACTTGGCGATTTTCACATCCAGCTCACGTATGACCTCCCGTGAACTCTTGCTGCCGTTTGTCTTTTCAGTCTGAGAGGTTGTGGGCTCAGAGATGTCAGTCACTTCATCAGCTGGTTCAACGCTTGTCGCATCTTCCTCTTTGCCTTCGTTTTCCTCTGTGCCCTCATCTTCCTCACCATCAGAGCCAGAAAAATCTGACATGTCCAGATCAGGCATGTCCATGGGAACTAAGTCTTCCTCGCTGAACTCTGGAGCCACACTGATTTTGCCAAAGTTTTGTCTGACATTAGCCAGAATCTTCTGGACCTGTTCCTTCTGTCTCTGCTGTTCTTCCTCACGTTCCTCTGAGATGGCGTCCGGATTGTCTGGTTGTTCCTTCTGCACATGCTCTACTACCTCCGACGGTCCTGCAACTGGCAGTGGCTTCTCATCCTAGCGAAAACACAGCAATAAAAACAGGTTTACACTGAGGGCACAGTTTGGTGCGCTTAAAAAGCCCTAGAGAGAAATTCAGTGTAATCTTACCTCTTGATCTCCTTCAGGTCCAGGGGGTTTCACAAAGAAGGGGATACGTCCTCTCTGCCAGTCATTCAATACCATTTTAGAGACTGTGGCGAGATCTGGCTCACCGCCCTGTACAAAAACAAGAAGAGATTGCTAAGACATCTTAAGACTTAGTGATTTAAAGCTGAAGTAGGCAGCAATAAATAAATACATTTAAAAAATATATATATATCTAGTGTTTCAGAGGCAGCTGTAGCCCTGCAGCTCTTCTGGACTCTATTTTCAGACTTAAACATTTGGCAGTGAAAGGAGAGAGTCCAAGCAGAAAGAAAGTTTGGCGGTACAATCAGTTAAGCAGAGAGTTTCCATCTGGTAAATAAGAGCTCATCGTGTCCTATGTGGAGAATGAAGTGAATGTAACTTTTTTAAATGCATACACAGCACATACATAAGACCCAAGCTCTTCAGGGGGGGAGGGCTGTTTTTGTTTCAGTCCTGCCTTCTCTAGATTTCTGCCTACGCCATATTTCAGAGAAAATGTCAAGACAGTACAGCATTTTTAGAGAGACATAAGGCTCAAGGAGAGTCCTAAATTCAAATACATGGGAGAAATGTGCAACAATGAAGTTGGTAGGAACACAACTTTAAGGGGAAAAATGTTTGTAAAACCTGCTTTTGCAGCAAAGTCAGCAGTCATTAACTTCCCCACAAAACTACACAGAGGCATTAAAACACTTGTTTCTAGAAAAACAGCACAATAAATACCCAAGCTGAAAAATAAACCTTAACCATTACCTCTTACACATACAATGAGTTAAAATGCTCCATTGTAGCTATAAAATTATATATTTTTTATATCATCAGAACTTATAAAGCAAATGTTTGGAAAAAATATACAAAGCAGTTTTCAAGTATAGCCTCTAAATAAGAAAATGAACCTTCAAAAGTTTCCCTGTGCGAAACGCCAGTTTCTCAAGAAAGTCATCAGCACAGTTCCAAGTAGGGATGCGGTAGGTCTTCTGAATGTATTCTGGTTTGGCCCGCTCCAGTACTGCACCGATGTGCTCCTCTGGGTTCTTGATCTTTTCCACTTGAACCTTTGCAAAAAGGGGAAAGAAAAAGATGAGTACTTTAAGACGTGAACGTGCAACCTTTCAGTTACACTGACATTAAGGGTGAAATGCTGAACCTCGGATGCCCCACAAGGATCCCGAGGATCAGAAATAGAGCAGATAAAGACATTTTTAAAAACAGTTGGGTATTAGTATTATGAAGCCCAAACCACTTTAAAGTCTCAGTTCGTTATTCCCCGAATCCTCGAGACTGTTAAAAATACAACATTAACAGTTCGGTGAATTATACTAAGTTACCAGGACACCATTTCTCGGATCTGTGCTTAGATTTTCAGATGTTATTGTTTTTCCTAGTTTTATGGGAAGTCCAAATAAATTCACCCTTCTTATTATACTGCAGTGGCAGACATTAAAAAAACTCAAATTAATTAATAAAAAAAAAAAAATCAATTGGAATAAACTTTAAAAAACAGACTTACTACTCCTTTCAAAACAATATCAGATTCACTGTCTTCTGAGGGGTAGACAACACCAGGGCAGTCAATGAGGAAGATGCGCCTCATCAAAGTGATGTACTGCCACACCTTAAACAAAAGAGAGAGAAAGATTAACGCTGTATGTGTGGTCCATGAAATTCTGTTTCACAAACGATGAGAAACACATTTCACCTTGTTGGTATCATTTGATATAAAATCTTAAAACAAGGAAAAACTGCTGAAAGAATTATAAGTGGGAAAGCAAAATGTACGTGATCTATGAAAGTGCTACGGATCATAACCTTGTTTGGCTTTCGTAATTGCTGAGTATGTGCTGAGAATAAAACACAAGGTGGGAAATAAAGCACTGCTGGCCACAGGCCTATGAGAGTCACTGGATAGGTGTGCAGAAAAACTGCTCAGTTACAGTCCAAGCTTACAATTTTGGCTCTAAAGGTAAAGCCATTTTCCCCTGACTTTCCCCTTGACCGGTCTTTGTACGCCAAGGTTTCAACCCTTCATTTGTTTCCAAAAAGGATAAACAGATGAAGAGAGAGGAAATGAAGGATAAAAAATGGTTGTTTTTACTCTTTTACTCTCCACTTAGTTTTTCAGTTATATTTTTAAAAACAGAGGGTAGACTGCTTCTGTTATTGAAGCCATCAACATTAAGCAGCAACGGGACTTTGACTAAACCCAAAATATAATCATGTGAACCTAACTACTGTATAGTTAATACGATACATTGATTTTACCTTCGTTTCTCCAGCGAGGGGTGCAACATTGCAAACCTTCTTTGACCTCAGAGTGTTGATGATCGAGCTTTTTCCAACATTTGGATATCCGATGAAACCCACACTTATTTGTTTTTTGTCTGTGTGGAGCTGCGTGAGGGAAAAATAAAGTCAGGAAGTCTTTGTCTGTCCTCTTTGAAGGGATGTAATTCCTCTGTTGTCTCTTTCAAGCTTTTCTCAAGTATGCTGCCAGGGCAGTCAGGGCAATACATAATCTAATGTTATGGTTGTAACTGTGTGGAACACAGCACAGTTTTGGGACAATGAAGCATTCTTTGTAGTTTAGCCTCTGTAGACCACCACAGTGGATAAAAAAAAGTGCTTCATTTCAGCTTTAATTCAAGTGGTTTAACAAAAATGCACCGAGTTAAATGTTCAGGAATTACTGCCATTTTTATACACAGTTCCCCATTTTCAGAAGCTGAAAAGTAACCTCAGAAAGACAGCCTGAAGTCTAGAACTAATGGACATCACCAGATGCTGCATGTCCTTCTTTCACATGGTGTACCAGGCCTTTACTGCAGCTGTCTTCAGCTGCTGCCCTCTTTTGAAAAACAGCTTCAGTTTTGTCTTCTGTAACTCAAAAGCATGTTCATGTTGGGTTGAGATCAGGTGACTGTCTTGGCCAGTGAAGAATATTCCATTGATTTGCCTTGAGAATCTCTTGGGTTTCTTTTGCAGTATGTTTTGGATCATTATCCATTTGCGCAGTGAAGTGCAAATTCATTTTGCTACTTATATCAGCAGTCACATCATCAGTAAACACAAGTGGTCCATGTCCACTGGCAGCCATACATGTCTATGTTATGACATTGCTTCTACTATGTTTGAAATATAATGTGGGATTAATCAGCTCATGCGCTGTTTCTCTCCTTCTCTATACTTTTCTCTATCCATTACTCTGATAAACGTTCATCTCGGTTTTCAGTGATTTGTTTTCCAGAACTGCGGAGACTCTTTCACATGTCCTCTGATATGGTCTAACCTGCCCTTTTAATGTTTGTAACCAGTGGTTTGTACCTTGTTGTAAATGATCCGAATAAGTTATCTGTTTAATTTGTCATGGAATAACAAAGGAACGGGACTCACCTAACCATGAAACTACCTTTCAGTCAATTAGCCAATTACATTTGAGCCTCTGAAAATGGGGGACTGTATATGGATGTGATTTATAAAAAGTTAATGCAATACTTTTGGTAAACCCCTTGATTTAAAGCAGACAGCCTGTCAATCTTCAGTTACAGCTTGATTGAAACTCCACTGTGGTGGTTTACTGCAGCTAAATTAATATATTGTGTCAATGTAAACTACTTAAAGACCTAAAAGCATATTTTACAGTTTAGTAAAGTGTTTAAAAATCGAAAGGAAATATGATGCAAAACAATAATATCGCACAATTGACAAATCAATGTAGCTTGTCATCAAACAGATATGTTTATTCCAATGTTTGTGATTCTAACATTAACACATTAAATACTGCTCATTAAATGCCTACAGTGTCCCAGCTAACCTAATTAAGCATCAGATATTGTGTTCACAGCTATATACACATTAAGTTGTTACAAATTACTACCAGTTGACAAATCTATTATCTTGCACAACAACATGATGATAAATGTATTTTTTAAAACTCTATATAATAAAACAACTCAAATATTTTATTTGTGAAAGTTTTTGCATTTCGAACAAAAAGCATTTCTTACCTTGCCAAACTGCCTGAGCAGCTGGATGAGAGAGCCCTTACCAAATGAGTTTGTGAGGCTGGCGTGGAAAGCCAAAGTGGGATATTCTTGAGACAGAACAGCCACCCAACGTTTCTGGTTTAACAATGAGCAGAGACCAAGTTTAATACTAAGAAAAGCAACTACAACCAGTCATACAGGAAACCAGGGGGGTGTGCTGTAAATATCTTACCGTGACCCAGGTGGGCACAAGGTCACACTTGTTTAGAACAAAGATCAGATGTTTCCAGGATTTCTCTTTCTTTAGATACGTTTCAATGCTCTTAGACCGTGTTCCCATAGGATCTCGGGCATCCAGCACTTGGATGATGACATCAGATGAGTCAATCACCTGTAAAAATAAAAGAGGACTCGAGAATGACCACACAACACTTTACTGCACTAACATACTACACAAGGTGGAGACGATACCTTGTAAAGTTCTCCCCAGATTCTCTTGGACTGACCCTTTTTGAAAATCTCCTCACGTGCTTCCGCCCTTTAGTGAATAAAAAAGTAGCAGGGATTTAACGACACTTTAAATGCATTTAAAAATGCATTTAAAAACAAAAAAAACAAAGAAAGAAGAAACAAAAAGAAAATTCTTACCGGACCCCTGTGTCCTCGGTAACCAGGTCTTTGTCATTTTCTGCATTATAACTTAGGGCTGAGGCCTCAGCTTGCTCTACAAGGTCCTTGACATCGCCCACAACAAGACTGGGCCTCTTCCTTTGAGCCTTAGGTCCAAAAGTGTTCTCAAAACCCTCCGTGTCTAGAATGTGAACCTTAGAGTTCTGCAATTATAGAAAGATAGAACATTTTGTGATAAAAAAAAAAAAAAAGTTTTTATATTAACAGTGAATAGCTCTGCCAGCAATATACTTACAGCAGGACCTTATATCATTTATTTACAAAATCAGATAGAATTATGACTGTGGTTTTATTAAGTTTGGACTTTGTTCTTTCCAGCATGAACAACACACTTAAAGGATCCAGATGTTGAAGCTGGACTACAAAATCCATTTAAATTAAAATTATCATGCTGTATTTAAGCAGAGAGGAAACATAAAGCTCTTTTTTTTCCAATGTTAAAACACAGTTTGTGATACAGTCACAAACAGCTCTCCAACAGTTTCAGTCAGAAACACACAATAAATGAATATATTAAACAGAACACCCAAATATGCGACAAAGCCAGTGAAACAGCAAAGACTATGCCAGTGCTGATTAAGTGTTCCAGCGATCTTAAAACACACGCCATACCTCTATTGCAAAACTGCCACGAGGGGTGGAGGAGCAGGTTAGTCAGAAACAACACTGTTTACAGCCTCAGGTCACCTCAACTATCTGCCAAGAGGTCCTACAAAGCACTCTGGTTGTTTGAAAACACATTTTTCTGACTGAACCACTGGCTCTTGCTTAATTTGTCTGCCTTTTGGAGCAATATCATTCCACTGGTCATTCAGTGATCATACATTAAGATTACAGAGCACTTTCATACTTTACTAGCACTTCTGTGCCATTTAGTTACATAATTGTAATATTAATAAAAATAATAAAAGGTCATCTTCTGGTAACCCGGTCATGAATTAAGAGATTATTTTGAACTCTTTCACACTCTAAGAAATGCCTCAACTTCATAAGGGACTATAGCACATGGCACAAGAACAAGAACTGGATTTTATTTAGAACTGTGTTGGTTATGTTGAAGGGAAAAAAAATCCAAGTCTGGATGAAGGCAGCTCTCTCATGCCTAGCGTAAGCCAGTACATTCAGGTTCACAGTAGGGCAGAGGAAAAATTGTATGAGGATTAAAGTGAGTCCTCTTATTCGTCTCACCTCATGAAGCCTCAAGAAAGAGTTTACTCACACAGACGAAAATAGCTATGATCTTTATCTGCATTACTTACTTTAGTCATTATTAAACGCATTCCACTTACTGGTTATTTCCTACTCAAATTTTAAACATGCCACTTGTTAACCCCTTTAAAAGAATCACTCTCTTAATCCCACTGTCGTAAGCAAGTTTAGACCCATGTGCAAAGAGCTATTTATATTTAAGCTTACAGAACACTTTAAATCACATACTTTATTTATTAATAACATAATCTTTGATTTTATTTTTATTTATTTATTTCTTCTTTGGGGGGGGGGGGGGGGGGTGTTTAAATCCCGTTTTTACTATGCATCACTACGACTGCCCCAGTCAGCTACTGTATCAGAAGATACACCAGACCACAACATCTTATAAAGTAACGTGAAGAAGTGTGTTTGCTAGAGCAGTTTCGGTTGATTTCCCCCCCCCCCCCCCCCACATGTAGCCCTTTACCTTTGATGTCTGCCTGCTTCGCTGAAATAAAAATAGGATACCCCAAAATACCCTGCAGCTGATTTACTTCAAATCCATGGAAACTTATCCTTTTAGCCTCAGCACGAACCACATTATTAGTTTCTCTTTTATTGAGGGTGCGTTGCTTATTAATGTTTGAAATAATGCAATGTCTAAGTTATTTTTAGACTCCTTACATTCTCAGCTGACCAAACAGCCTTACTTGCAAAGACAGCTATCTAATATTAAGTTATTCCTTTCTTCTGCGGCCTTGTTCTTTAAACATTAATTTTGTCACAGGCTCTGTGCCGACTTTCAGGTACACTCCATCCACACGGAAATAGAAAGCAGTGTCAGATGAAGTACACTCCCTGGCATCTGCAGTTTCAGAATCAGAATCAGAAGACTTTATTCACCCCCAAGAGGCAATTAAGAAGTTGCCTGTAAAACTCTGAGAAAGCAAGCTTAATAAATGCTGCCATTATACTGTTATCAATGCAATGCACTTTATTTTGCCAGGCTATTAACACATACTTGGAAAAGTGATATATTACATCCATCCTTGCTGACCTTTATTAAAATTCTGAGGTAGCCGATAAAGACTCGCCTCCACACCACAGCTGGAACCACCTAACTCCCCATGTGCTGCTGTTAGAGATCCTGGAAGGCTTACTTGTGTTTTCTTACTGCAGTAGTTGGCCTTTGTTGTCTGGGTCCCTACGCCCAGTAATGCCATGGTTAGACATCTCAGGCAAGCAAACTGTGTGTCCTCTTTTAAATCTCTTGTTTTTGTTTTTTACCCTTGTTGGCACAATTTGTTGTTTTGCTATTATTTTGTTATCATGTTTAGATCCCAAGGTTTGCATTTTAATTATACAGTTAGGTCTATACCTGACAGCGTTTCACATCCAGTTATTATTATTTATTTTTTCTGAGCCTCTGAAAATGGAAGACTATGGATAAAAATACATGTAATTCCTAAACAACAAATTCAATATTTTTTGTTAAACTCCTTGAATTAAGATGTCACCTCTGCAATTCAAACACATCTCAACTGCTTCATTTTAATTTCAGTGTGTTGGTGGTGACTGTTCATAACAATACATACATATATAATAAAAATCTTACAAGAATAAGCTTTAAAGCCTTTATACTCACATGGGCTTTGACTCTATCGTGCAAAAGGGACATAGGCAATTTGCTTTGTCTCATCACCACACGATATGGATCCTTCTTTACTGCCTCCATCTCCTCCTGGAATTTCTGGAGGGATGACTGCTTGATCACACGGGTATTTGCTTAAATACAGAGTATAGAAATATGGGATAGTCATATAATAAGAATAAAAATGATATGGTATTATTGTAGTGAACATTTTATTTTTACAAATTCAACTGACAATATTTCAAACAAGAGCAACATATGAGCAAATGGTATTACCTCCAATTTAATTAATTTACAGTATACACTATAACATACACAACAGTAAAGACATTTCTCACCAAACCATTTGATGTTAGGTTCAACTCTGGCAACAGTTCCCGGAGCTACTGTGGACTGGTACTGTAAAGGTTTGACGACTTTTCCACGGCTATCACTGTGGACAAAAGATCTCTCTAATTCTTGACACATCACTTACGTTACATTGTAACAGTAAACTATATCAATAAAAAAGAAAAGAAAAATATTTGCTTACCATCTTTGTTTTTGTCTGTACATATTCAGGCGCTTGATAGTGGCTCGGTCCCTCATGTTGTTTCCACCAGCACCTTTGGCTCGATCTGTCGAATAAATTTATGTTTACTTTAACGGCTCATTAACGAAACCCACATGTTATTACAATGCACTTACTTGTTAGTCAATTTATTGCAAGGGAAATACCATATTTATAATCAACTAAGGCCTCTGATTTTTTTTTTAAGGACCGTGCAACAACATTCATGTTTTATTACCTTAAACAGTTTTAAATGTGCTGAACAAATGACTGGGTTTCAGTGTAAGGTGCCGGTATAGTGCTGTTAACAGCTTATACAAACACGTAACTTTATAATTCCTATCAAGATATACTGCATTGCTAGTTATGACTACTAACCAGACACACCGTACACGTTCATTTTTAAAGGAGCATCATTTTCCACCCCAAGATTGCAGCTCAGATTTTACCGTAAATATGTTTAACTTTCATAAAACAGGTGTTTGACACGACAAAACTTAAAAGGCTATATCTTCCTACAGTACGCAACAGTGTAAGTTAAGTTTTAGATTCATCACACCGCTGTGAAGTCTTATTTTGATACGCAACGCTATTATTATCTAAAATAACGCAAATATGACTTTCTCTGACAATGACTAGCAACAATTAGCATTAGCTGTAAACAAGCAGTTTGGCTAATGGGAGAGTTAGCTCACCGGGGTTGCTGCTGGATGTTGAGGGGTTTATTGAGCTTTTCCCCTTGTACCGTGTCTTCACCATGTTGCCCTCTTACTCGGTAAAGCCTTCCACAGAAAAAAAATACGAAGGTGTCTGAACGGCGATGTTTTGTTGCCGTTATTCCCCTCAGCTCGAAAATGTACACCCTACACGTGTTCTTAGGGTGAACAGGAAGGACATCATCAATAGAGCGACGGAGGTGAGAACCAATCAGAAAGCTCCTGCGTGCGTACTTAGGCTGTGTCCCAATTCAGGGTCTGCACGCTTGAAGTACGCGCACTACGCGTACTACGTACGGTGCGTACTATAAGTACGAGAAGTGCGGAAGTGAGAGTCTTGTGAAATGGGACGGTCTGGCCTTCGTCGCGCTGTTCAGGTTGCCTAGCAACCATGATACTAACCGCGAGAAACGCGAGATAGTATGACATAAATGAAGGAGAAAAATGTTTTGTTGGTCATTTGGTCATTCATTTTTGTCATGACATAACTTTGATTAGTTGAGTATCTGAGGCTGAGACTACGGGACTGTAAAACATGATTGTTGGGCTTCATTTCTGTACTGAACAGTCAGTTCAAGAGTAGTTAGTAAATAACAATTAGCTCTTGTTGTTCATGAGACTAAAGTCATCTCACTGTGGTAATGTAAATATAATATGGCCAATATTATAGTATTGTCAGATATATATATATATATATATATATATATAAAAAACACATTTCCCACGTGTGGGACTAATAAAGGTTATCTTATCTTATATATATATATATATATATATATATATATATATATATAAAAAACACCCAGCACGCCCCTGCGGGCGGTTTATCCTTCAAGCTCGGGTCCTCTACCAGAGGCCTGGGAGCTTGAGGGTCCTGCGCAGTATCTTAGCTGTTCCCAGGACTGCGCTCTTCTGGACAGAGATCTCCGATGTTGTTCCTGGGATCTGCTGGAGCCACTCGCCTAGCTTGGGAGTCACCGCACCTAGTGCTCCGATTACCACGGGGACCACCGTTACCTTCACCCTCCACATCCTCTCGAGCTCTTCTCTGAGCCCTTGGTATTTCTCCAGCTTCTCGTGTTCCTTCTTCCTGATATTGCTGTCATTCGGAACCGCTACATCGATCACTACGGCCATCTTCTTCTGTTTGTCTACCACCACTATGTCCGGTTGGTTAGCCACCACCATTTTGTCCGTCTGTATCTGGAAGTCCCACAGGATCTTAGCTCGGTCATTCTCCACCACCCTTGGGGGCATCTCCCATTTTGACCTCGGGACTTCCAGGTTATACTCGGCACAGATGTTCCTGTACACTATGCCGGCCACTTGGTTATGGCGTTCCATGTATGCCTTGCCTGCTAGCATCTTGCACCCTGCTGTTATGTGCTGGATTGTCTCTGGGGCATCTTTACACAGCCTGCACCTGGGGTCTTGCCTGGTGTGATAGACCCCAGCCTCTATGGATCTTGTGCTCAGAGCTTGTTCTTGTGCTGCCATGATTAGTGCCTCTGTGCTGTCTTTCAGTCCAGCTTTGTCCAGCCACTGGTAGGATTTCAGGCAGTGCACAGGTTGGTCAGTCTGGTCTTGCAGTCTCGGCTGATTGTTCTGTCTACCAGTAGCTGGTGTTTTGCGCCTCTGGTATTCTTGCCAATTCCTTTCTGTGTCCCGCTCATGTATTGACCCATGTGCCTGTTCATCTTAGCCGATATGATGCCTGACAGGAGCTTCCATGTAGTACTGAGGCAGGTTATTGGTCGGTAGTTGGAGGGGACCGGTCCCTTCTTGGGGTCCTTGGGGATCAGGACCGTCCGGCCTTCGGTTAGCCATTCCGGGTGTCTCTCGTTAACTAGCAGCTGGTTCATTTGTGCTGCCAGACGCTCGTGGAGTGCAGTCAGCTTCTTCAGCCAGTAGGCGTGAACCATGTCGGGCCCTGGTGCTGTCCAACTCTTCATACTGGAGACCCTTTCTTGGATATCTGCCACTGTGATGGTTACTGGACCCTGTTCAGGGAGGTCGCTGTGGTCAGCCCTCAGATCCTCTAGCCACTGAGCATTGCCGTTATGGGTTGCATCCTTCTCCCATATGCTCTTCCAGTATTGCTCCGTCTCCAGCCTTGGTGGTGCTGTTCTCTTATTGTTCCCTTGCCACTGAGAGTACACCTTTGCTGGTTCTGTGGAGAACAGCTGGTTTATTCTCCTGCCTTCTATCTCTCTGGTGTACCTCCTCAAGCGGCTGGCCAAGGCTGTGAGTCTTTGCTTGGCAGTTTCCAAGGCCTCAGGTATGGACAGCTTGCTGTATTTCTTAGGCACCTTATTTGTCGCACCTTTCTGCAACTCCGTTAGTTGGCTAACCTCCCTCCGTGCTACTTTGATCTTGCCCTCTAGCCTCCTTCTCCATGGAGGGTACTGCCCCTTGTCGCTGTTCAACTTGTAGCCAAGCATCTCACTGATCACTGTTGCCGTATTGTAGATCAGCTTGTTAGTGTCGGTAATCGTGGTTGTAGGTATTGCCCGTAGTGCTGCATTAACATCATCTAGCAGACCTTCTGAGGGAACTTCACGTAATCTTGGTAACCGGCTACGCGGGATCCAGGTTTCAAGCTTGGCCATGATCCTATTTTTCAGGTCAGTTCCTCTCGCACTCAACGATCCTTCTCCTATCGCACTTGGGGCTATGTACCCAATCTCGGGTGGGGGTGATGATATCTCCCCCCTGACCTGGCGTCCTGACTCCTCCTTGCCGTAGCATTTGTGTTGTACCTCGTCAATCTCTAGCTGTGAGAGCAGTCCCTTCTTTCGAATGTTGGAACACTGAGCTACTAGTTGTTTCGCCGTCATTGTGGATGTTGGGTATCGAAGAATCCATAGGTCCCTCATCCTATTCATGTAGCCCCTTCCGCCGGGGTTACTTGCATAGTAGCATTCCAACAACGCCCTGTTTTCGTCTCTTGCCCACCGATGCCTTCTTGTTCCAGTAGCCCACTTTTCGTCAGGGTGCCCTGGTTCCTCAACACCTGACGCGGACGCGGGAATAACATCGGAGATCTCTGTCCAGAAGAGCGCAGTCCTGGGAACAGCTAAGATACTGCGCAGGACCCTCAAGCTCCCAGGCCTCTGGTAGAGGACCCGAGCTTGAAGGATAAACCGCCCGCAGGGGCGTGCTGGGTGTTTTATATATATATATATTAGAGATGGCACGATACCACTTTTTTATGTCCGATACCGATACCGATATCATAAATTTGGATATCTGCCGATACCGATATGAATCCGATATAGTGTTTTTTAATCAACAAAACTGTTTTTTAAATATCTTGCTGCATTTTGTATAAGTTCATACTCAAGTTTAAAACAACAACTACACTAAAGCTATTCTGTTATACCTGTATACAAAAAAAATATTTCATAGTTCAGCAATACTGATCAATCTAATAAACTTAAACCTACACCATCCTCCCTATTCTGGTATTTTAAAGAGTACTTAGCGTAAATATTAAGCAACCTAACTAACAGGGTTCCAACTCCCAGCAACAACATAAATAAATAAAAAATAGAGAACCACCCCTCACGCGCCACCTCATGATGCTTAATCGACGTAATCAACCTTAATTTGATGCAGTGTGAAAAAAAATGCACAGAAATCAATTATTTTTCAAGAAATATTAAATAGATTCAACATCTTTCTTCAACAAAATTGCAGACTGCACAGATGGTACCTTCCCAAAGTAAAAAGTACTATAGCTTACTAGGGTATATATATTAGACTTAATAGTCACTATATACAGTAATTGACTTCTATTCATTTTACATCAAATTAAAACTTTGGGTGTCAGATAATTATTTATTAAAAGCTAGACATTTTAAATGAGAATAAGAAAGAAAAGTCTGTCTTTGTGCCCCCTTTTCATGTTAATGCCCTATCGGCCCCCCTGGCTAAACTTTGCTAGATCCGCCCCTGCACAGTTACCAGCGTCAGCTACGTAGAAAAAGATCCTGGTGTAGAAAGTAATATTAAATAAATTCTAACAACAGCTTATCAAGCTTAAACGTGCTGCTGTTGTTCAGCCGCTGGTTTCCTCTTTCTGGTGCAAAGTGGGCCAAAAACAAACAAGAGAGACGGAGTCGCGACAGAAAAGCCGATCAGCTGATCAGTTTCACGATTGAAGTAGCAGCCGGAGAGCGAGAGGCAGTCGCTTGTTAAGCTTAACGTGGGAATGCTTTACAAACATTCAGAGATGGACTTACACACTTGCTTTACTTCTCTCGGGGATAACTTTGTCGGAGATGAAATGCCAGGTTGCTAGTGAAGCTCCACATGCTATCCAGACCACCGACAGGTCCCGCATGCCACAGCTGCTCTATCACGTGATGCCTACTGCTCCGACTGCTAACGTTCTGAGGTGAGTTACGGCGTGTTGCAAGTTTTGTGAGGTGCTTTCGTGATATTTAATGGATCGGATTACATTTTTTATTTTTCTCCGATATCCGATCCAGTAATTTAGGTCAGTATCGGACCGATACCGATACGTAATATCGGATCGGTCCATCTCTAATATATATATATATATGTGTGTGTGTGTGTAGAGGCTGAAAGTACAAACATCACTAATGTCACATAACTTTGCCGACATGTGGCCAACAGCAATGTTTTAATGTTCTTCATTATTAAACATTCGCACATAAATAAGTGACGTCATATTGAGTACTTACAGTTCACTCTTCGGCCGCTCCCTTCTGCCGTATTTTGCGGCAAAATTATCCACACCCACCGCCGCGCTGTGAATTGTGGGATATATGGGACCACGAAGCGTGCACGGACCACGCTTGATATTTGGGGAAATCGACGGCGCATTTGGAGTATGCATTTGAAGTACACTTCGAATTGGGACAGCCGTCGTCGCGTGGCGGTGACGTAATCACACTTAAAATGCGTACTTGAAGCGTGCAGACCCTGAATTGGGACACAGCCATTGGCTGTAAGTAAAGCCTGGAGGGAAATTATGGTTCTGCGGTGGTAACGCGTTGTCAGTCCGTGGACAGCTACTAACTGTCTACCTGCAGAGGGCGTCTGTTGAAGTACAGGGTGGGCCATTTATATGGATACAGCGTAATAACATGGGAATGGTTGGTGATATTAAAGTCCTGTTTGTGGCACATTAGTATATGTGAGGGGGCAAACTCCTCAAGATGGGTGGTGACCATGGTGGCCATTTAGAAGTCGGCCATCTTGGATACAACTTTTGTTTTTTCAATAGGAAGAGGGCCATGTGACACATCAAACTTATTGGTAATGTCACAAGAAAAACAATGGTGTGCTTGGTTTCAACGTAACTTTATTCTTTCATGAGTTATTTACAAGTTTCTCTTTGTTCACAGCCATTGACATGTCGAAGAGGTTAACACGTGAGGAGCGGATCGAAATTGTGTTGATATCTGGTGAACGCAGTAACCGGGTCATTGCAGCAGATTTCAATGCAAGACACCCTACGAGACCACCCATCTCCAATGCTACAGTTAGCAAACTGCTTGCTAAGTTTCGTGAAACTGGTTCAGTGTTGGATTTGCCAAAATGTGGACGCAAGAAAACTGTCACTAATGAAGAAACATCAGTGGCTGTCCTAGCTTCATTCAGCAAGAGCCCACAGCGTAGCACTCGCCTCATGTCACTGGAGAGTGGCATTAAGTCAAACATGCCTTCAGCGGATATTAGCTACTCACAAATGGCACCCATACAAACTCCAGCTACTGCAGCATCTCAACGAGGATGACCCAGATCGGCACACAGAATTTGCAGAATGGGCAAAACAAAAACTGGAACAGGACCCTCAGTTCACGCAGAAGATTTTGTTCAGTGATGAGGCAAACTTTTATGTGAATGGTGAAGTTAACAAACAAAACCACCGCTATTGGTCTGACACTAACCCACATTGGATGGATCCCTCCAAGACTGTTGGAACAACAAAAGTGATGGTTTGGTGTGGTATATGGGGTACAACCATAGTGGGTCCATTCTTCATCAATGGAAACCTCAAGGCCACTGGATATTTGAAATTGCTATATGATGATGTGTTTCCCTCTTTATGCACTGAAGCTGGCACGTTCCCTGAGTTTTTCCAGCAAGATGGTGCGCCACCACATTATGGGTGCCAGGTCCGAGCATTCCTAGATGAACAGTTTCCTGGAAAGTGGATTGGTCATCGTGGGCCAGTTGAATGGCCCCCAAGGTCTCCCGATCTGACCCCCTTAGACTTTTATCTTTGGGGTCATCTGAAGGCAATTGTCTATGGTGTGAAGATACGAGATGTGCAGCACCTGAAACTACGGATACTGGATGCCTGTGCTGGCATTTCTCCTGCGGTGTTGCGATTAGTGTGTGAAGAGTGGGAGAAGAGGGTTGCATTGACAATCCAACACAATGGGCAGCACATTGAACACATTTTATAAGTGGTGAGAAACTTGTAAATAACTCATGAAAGAATAAAGTTACGTTGAAACTAGAGCTGGGCGATAGAACGATAACGATATGTATCGCGATATAACTTTTTCTCGATAGAAAAATTCAACTATCGCGATAGACCTCGCCGCTCTTGTCCTCTTAAAAAACAAAAAAACAAACAAAAAAAAAACCAGCCAATCCAAATTAAGTAGCGCAGAGCTGAACCAATCACAGCCGCAGCGTCACGTCACGTGACTTGTTACGTACAGCACAAGTGCCAAGCCGTTTGGGAAGCAGCCAGCCACCGTACCGCCCGGGTAATGGAGGAAATGAGTGTGCCGACTAGAAAAATCAACCGAGCGTTGAAGAAAATATAATCTGATCAAACATTATTCAGCTTTAAATATTGTTCAGCTTTAAAGTTACTGTGCAACTGTGTAATAAAAATGTGCTCACGACTTTGGCCTTGAGAGCGATAAGAAGCGATCGCCTCATCCTGCAGGTGAAAGATATCTGCAAGCGAAGAGACTAGAACACCCAAGGCCGATTTCCTTTTATGGAGTTGTTTTTCTGCTAATGCAGCACTTTCCTCACAACCCCCTCCTGTAAGTTTTAGAGAATATATACCCATCCTCACAGCAAATATTTGGAATCTTCTGATGTGAACTGTATTGAGAGGTTGTCTCTGTCTCAATAAAAGTTCACTGATTCCCCATCTGCTGCAGGTGTCCGGTTGTCTTCATTCTCCGCCAGCCTGGTTAAGTCAATTCCTCCTTAACATCTAAAAGAACCTATTTAATGAAGGAAGACGGGTTCACTTTGTGTTTAATATTATTCTATTGCTGTTGTTGTTTTTTTTATATCCTTCAATTGGCGTCACGAACAGGATCCGCTCCAGGTCAAACTGGAACGGGAGGGAGGACATCGGCCGTGGTCTGAGTGAACGGAGTTTGGACAAAAGCTGTGTACACACAAAAAACAAGGTAAGCAGACCTTTTATTTCTGCTATATTGAACATTATAAAAATACTTAGTGTCCAAACTCCTAGTAATTCATAACCAAAATTGTCTGGCTTACTTAAGGCTTGTTGAGAATCAGACAAGTGAATAAGAGATAAGTGAATAAGAAATAAGTGAATAAGTGAATAAAGATAAGAGTGAACTGAGGTCTGACCACGGTTGCAGCCGACGGGTTTGCTCTCCGGTGTCGGATACATACCTCAGCAGGTCTGGGACCTTGAAAGGGTTTATTAGTAACGCCTTTCTAAACAAATTAAAAGGTTAAAGGCCTTGAGAATATTTTTTAGTAATATTCTCTAAACTACAGAAGGGTTAGGAAGGCCCAGAGGACTTTATTAGAAAAGATCCTCTAAAACTTAAAAAAGAGAAGTACTGGTTGGAGTCCAAAGGACGGGTCCCTTTGATCAATAGGAGAAAACGGATCTCTTCTTAAAACCCCGATGATTTTAGTGTTTTAAATGTTTTGATGTTCTGTTTGATATTGGACACACATAAATACACGCTGAATGCTTGCTGTGGAACACTGGGCAGGACAGTTTGGTTCTCCGTTGTTCACAGATTACACAATTAAAGGAACTAGGTTCCTCTTTTGGTTAAAATAATACACCACACATAGAATTTTTTTACACATTTATTACATACATAAGGAGGGTAATGAGTGACTGCAGGTAATGTATGAAGTGTGAATGAGACGTGTGAACAAGGTGACAACCAACTAGCACCCCTATCAGGAAGCTCTAGGCAAGGTTACCCGCCAGACTCCGGTTTGGTAGAAGCCTGGTAACACCTGAAGGGATATTTCAGTGCTGACTCACCTTTAAAGCAGCGCCCCAGCTGATTAGTGCCTAACAGAGGCAGAAACCCAGCTGGCCCAAATTCTCCTTTAAGATCAATAAAAGAACACTCCTCCATTGACAGTAAAATGGATGGAGAATTAGATCGAGAAACTAATGATGATGGTTGGGGTCCCGGTGTTATTCTTAGCACATTGGGAGAACAATTAACATGTGTTGAGACAGTCATCAACTCCACACACCAGCCTAAAGAAGCAAAACAGCTGAAAGATGCTTTTAAATTAGTCAAAAAGTTAGGGGTAACCTCTTCTGGCATATGTCTATGCGGGCCCGTGTGTAAATAGAACATAAATTACCGGTGTGTGTAAATAAAGTGTAAAATAGTGGTATAAACTGTCTGTTGAATTTCTCCTGAGTGTTGAAAAAAAGGAAAAACTCTTTTCTGCTCTCTCTGAGAGAGGGGCTGTGTGTGTGAGACAGGAAGTGTGCATGCCCATAGAAGGAAAGAGATGAGGTAAACTCTGTGCAGATAGACCGAAGTAAAAAAAAAAAGGAAAAGGGTCTCTCTCTCTCTGTCTCTGTGAGAGAAAAAAGGTGGGGGCCGAGTGAGCCCGCGGGGCCGAGCGGGTCCGCGGGAGCGAGCGTGTATGCTGTATGAGGAAGAAGGGAGTGAGAGGGAGCGAGTGAAAAGAGTAATCGAGTATTTGGTGATTTTTTTTATTATTTCAGAGGCACTGGGTAAGAGTCTTGACTTTAGCTGTGAGAGTTGTGAAAAGAGCAGGTTTTTCTTTTGTTGTAGACTGTGAGTAATCGGTGTTTTTCTGCCTATTGTGCTGCGTGGAAGACACAGAAGTGTAGAAATGTTTGTGGTTTATCTTTGTTTGACGTTTTATATAGAGTTGGTTGATTCAGGGTGATTTCTCCCGTTTAAGGGAGGAGTTGCATTGTGGTTATGTTAAAGCTTTGCTGTAGGGGTATGTGTGTGATTTTGTGCTGGCTTCGCATGTTTAAATGGATGCATAGAAGTTTGTCAGTGAGAAATTGTTATGGTGGGGTTTTAAAGTTAGTAAAGAGTCAAACAACGCCCACTGTTTTAAAAAGGCCCAAAACATCATAAAAGACACCTCACATCCTGGCCACTCCCTGTTCGAACTGTTGCCCTAAGGCAGACGGTACAGGGCAATCAGAGCAAGGACTAATAGACTCAAACACAGCTGTTATCCAACTGCAATAACACATCTGAATACTACAAAAATGTCCACCATGCCACTCTTGTGTTAATCTATGCACGGTCTGAAGCATGACGGTGGGAATACTTAGTATTTTAAGTATTCTATCTATTTTATTGATTGAATTTTATTGTTTTTTTATATTTGATATTACTAGGGATGATGCAATGATCGGGGACCATTCTTAATGTCGTCGGTCTCATGACAATGACAATAAAGTTTTTGATTTTGATTCTGATTCTGAAATACACCCTCCTCAAGAGTTCAATGATTTAGGCAGTTATGTTTATACAAATACTAAATGTATGTTTAGTGTCTTCATACAGGTGTTTTTTCTTAACCTGGAAGCCTGAGTACGGCAGCAGAAGACAGGCCAAGCTTTGGCTAAAATTCACGGCTGGACACCAGAGTTGTCCTCACCCCTCCCGGTAAAACAAAAAAGAGAGAATGTAGTTTGAGGCGGGTTTTTCTCGCTGAACTGCTCTGGGTGCTGTGTCCCTGAATCTCACCAGTGTTAACCTCTGGCGGAAGACATGGAGAAAAGGAAAAGATGTTCCTGGTAAATCACTGAAACAAATAAAACCACACACAACCAGAGAAAGATATGAGAAGGGTGAGGAACAGACACATGTGCGTGTTAGAGAAATGCCTCGTTTGAGAAAAAGTTAAAGTAACCCATATACAGACGCACCCATACATGCAATGAAGAAACAGCTTACATACATGTGCACGTACATGCAAGGTTAAAGTAGCGACACTTAACATACACCTGTTTTTAAATGATATAGTTTATACATTACTGACAATTAAACGCTTTGGGTTGCAGGACAACAACGTAACGTCAAAAGACAAAGACACTGGTCTGAGGATTAAGTGAGGACACGACAAATTTAGTGGTTAAAAGGGTCGACTTGGGACATGTTTTTGTTGATTGTTTAAGACAAATGACTACTGAATGATAGGAAATTCCTTTTTAGGTTTCTAAACAGGATCTTAAGAATTTTAACACGTACCTGTGTTGTCCTGTCAACTTGAGGGGTTATGAGTTGATTATATGGTGAAAAAAAAAAAAAAAAAAAAAACAAAAAAGGGGGGAGACGAGATCTCGTTGTTTCTCCCCTCTCGGGATAACACAGCCAACACAGCACAGCCAACACAACATCATTTTCCTGTTCGCCTGTTTTGTTTTGTTTTTGTCTTTTCTGAGAGCCGAAGCTGACCTGGACTCCTACCCTCCCCTCTACCATCGTTGCCCTCTCCGCGACCATCTTTGACCCTTTGACCCCTGAAGGCCACAGCAGCTGGACTCACAACAACAACTTGAGGATGTCAACAGTGCTGCAAAAGAGTGATCTCATGCAGCAGAGACGGAGAGCACTAAACCTAAAGCCCGTTTCACTACACGGGGGAAATTCCCAGGCTGCGTCAGCTGACAGAGCTGTGACGAGACGCGCATTAAGCCCGGAGGAAAAGGGACGGTGAGCAGAAGGATGCTGACCTCTGAGAAGAGCCGAACAGCAGAGCTGCAGAAGGCCGTGGAGCAAAGTAAGCAAAAGGGTCAAGGTACAAGGAGAAGATGCAGGCAGCTGCAACAACGGATGAAAACAGACCCAAAGAGGAGGGGAGGACCCTAGGCCATGCGTCAGGCCGCTGGTTTACCTAAACTACAGAACAGGAAGGTGATGAACACAAACATATACCAACACACGAACACACACTTCTGCATGCGCCTACTTAGAATGAAGGGAAACACACACATGAACACTTATGCACTTGTTGAGGGAGTAAAAACTGATACATACCCATGCACTAAAATCAAAATGTTGATTTAATTTACTAAGAAGTGACACACAATGCTCCAGCTGCTGCAATGAAGAATGCTTTACTGACAAAGGCTCAATGCTGCACACAACAAAGTCAAATACAGAATTTGCTATAATAATAAGCCCAGAGGGCATTTGTGTGGTCTGGGGAGCAGAGTCCGGAGCGGTTTGGTTATGAAAATGATGCCCGTGCGAGATATCTGGGGCTTAAGGCCTCGACTTAATTGTTTACTCTACACTAAAAAGAAAAGAAAACACTCTGAGCAGTGGTGCAGAGTGAAAACGAGGAATTAACAGTGTGAGTTTTATTTCAGAGCGCCACGTCATTGTGATGGAGATTTAATAAAGGAGGAACACACGGACAAAGAAGAAGAGAAGGGGGGGCAGCCCTTGAACGCGATTGCCTGAGGCATTAAAGTTCTGTACTAAATTCTGGTTTCCAGTGTGAGAAAAGTCGCGCAGTGCCAGTAGTAGAGCTAGGTTGAGTGATGATTCTAAATTACTGTAAGTAAATCATCGTACACCGTTCAAGTTTCATGATAACGGGGATCTAGACTTTGTTGAACCCTAGGCAATTTGAACAGGTAAAAGTCGAGTGACCAAGTAGCAGTTGAATAAAAGTCATTGAATAAGTGTTGAAATAAACTGGCAGAATTAAGAGAATTAAAACATTTCAAGAGCTCAACTTACTTAATGGTTCAATTTTGTTTCACGAACGCAAAACATATAGGTTTATGAATATGAAAAGGTTGAGGTGGTGTTGATTTGACTCTGTGTAGGTTTAGGTTGGTATTTTTATTGATGGGAAGAATATTCAGTGACAAGTCCTAAGACCCGGCCGTCTGCATTTTGTTTTTGTTATTTTTCATTTTATTTTGTTTTATGTTTACTGATTTTTGTTTGTGAATCTTTTCTTTAAGCAGATCTGCACATCGGAAATTACAAGCATTACACGTCGGCGAGAAAATTGTTGTAAGTGAGTTTCTCCGCATTGAAATGGGTTCTGGAGGAAACACTTGTGGGGACAATTAGAAACGAGAGTCCCTGTTTAAAAAAGGATTCAGCGAGGTAATCCAAACTCAAGTTCTTGTTTCTTTTTGAGATGACGTCATTTTGCTGAGTGTGGAAACTAGATGCGACGACAGGTTTCACTATCAGCAAAGAACGGATGAATGGATGAAAGACCGGGAATAAAAACAAACGGACTGACTGGTAAAAGATGACAAGACTTGACCATGACTCAAGGTTAACCACCTCCACCTAGATAGGATAAAAGGGTGGATGAATTTATGTGGGTTTCTTTTACAGGAGTAGAAGGATGACAAAATATTCGAGGATGAGTGAACCTGTAAATGCCATTTTTGTGTCTTGTGTTGCTTACAGAGGTAACTGCGCAGCGTTACCATTTACATTTTCTTCCCTACAGGGTTACAGTTTTAATGTTTTTCTATTACAGGATTTCTGGGCGAATGTGTGAAGAAACGGTGTTTATGGGTTAGGAGTTGGGGATGCTATTACACTGTATTCTGGTGAGAGTGTTGGGGGAGACACACCCTGTCTTGAAGACTGTGATTCTTTTACAGGAAATGTTTTATAGCACCTATGGAATGAGGATGCCTGACTACGGTCAATGTGCTGCTAATGTTTGCTTTGCTTTGGTGAGAGGGGTGCAGTAGAAAACAGACAAGTGACATGAAAACAAGTAATAATAACAAAGAACAAATTTGGGGACAGTTTGACCTAGAGCCCACTAACTGGCCATTAGGGGCTCTCGCTCTCGCTCTCTCGCTCTCTCTCTCTCTCTCTCTCTCTCTCTCTCTCTCTCTCTCTCTCTCTCTCTCTCTCTCTCTCTCTCTCTCTCTCTTGGAATAACATTGCCCAAAGGGTGAATAAAGCAAATTGTGGCAATAATAGTGATTTAATGATTGGAGAAACCTGAACATGATACTTGTCTGTTGAGCTGAATCGTTTATTACTCTTATGATTTTCCGGTGGGACTATGAAGATTTTTTGGTACAGATTGCAGGTTGTTGCTCTTTAACTCCTAGAACACGCCCTTGGCGAGGTGGGGGGAACTGGACCACCTTTCTCTGCCCCATCATCCTCTATTAGAAGACATCCAAGCTAAGTAAACATGTCTTGGCCCTTTCCCCCTGAAATGACAGGCAGGCAAAGATGTTGCGTCTTTGTTTGCTTCCTGGCCTGATCGTGAGGGTGACGAAAATTATCGTCTTTCTCTTGTTTAAATGCTTCTAGAATGGTTGTTTCTCTGTGGTGTTTTATATTAGGCTTGTTATTAATTGTTTCCCTCACCCACTTCCTCTTGAAGGATATATCTGGTTGAACTGTGTCTGGTCGGGTTGTGAGGGTTAAGCGATGTTCTCAGGGTCTCCGGACTTAAGCCTGAGCGAATGTGTACTCCCACCACTGGATATAAATTGTTTTATTCCACACCCCTTCCTCACGTTTTACCATATTCACTTTTGAATGTCCTTAGCAGTTACCGTTCTGAGTTTATTTTACGGTTGATTTATTCTTTCACATTTTCACGTTTATATCTCTCATTATTATAGTATACTCTGTACTCTCCACATTTTTATCATTACTTATGCTTTTTGGTTGCTGGGTTACGGGAGCTGTACTGTTAATTTTGTGTCACTACCCTGGTTGCACTGACTCGTTGTATCCTTTTGTGCAGAACAGCTGTTACTGCTTTCATCGGGAACCGAGACTGCTTGCAGCCGACCCCTGGGCAGGGTGGTGCCTGGACTCTTTTCTCCTCATCTGCAATGACAGATAAAGACAAATGATAAGACCCGAGGAGTTTTTCGAGCCAGGCTTCGACACGTCTCTGTGTTCCTTTGATTGTTACTTATTTTTGTGTGTTGACCCATTTAAGATGGGTCAAAAGGGGGATTTGAAGAAAATATAATCTGATCAAACATTATTCAGCTTTAAATATTGTTCAGCTTTAAAGTTACTGTGCAACTGTGTAATAAAAATGTGCTCACGACTTTGGCCTTGAGAGCGATAAGAAGCGATCGCCTCATCCTGCAGGTGAAAGATATCTGCAAGCGAAGAGACTAGAACACCCAAGGCCGATTTCCTTTTATGGAGTTGTTTTTCTGCTAATGCAGCACTTTCCTCACAACCCCCTCCTGTAAGTTTTAGAGAATATATACCCATCCTCACAGCAAATATTTGGAATCTTCTGATGTGAACTGTATTGAGAGGTTGTCTCTGTCTCAATAAAAGTTCACTGATTCCCCATCTGCTGCAGGTGTCCGGTTGTCTTCATTCTCCGCCAGCCTGGTTAAGTCAATTCCTCCTTAACATCTAAAAGAACCTATTTAATGAAGGAAGACGGGTTCACTTTGTGTTTAATATTATTCTATTGCTGTTGTTGTTTTTTTTATATCCTTCAGCGTGACCGAAGGTTACCGAAGAGAAAACAGATGATGGTTCCAATGCCGGAGAGATTGTCGAACGGAAGAGCCATAGAAGTTCCGTAGTGTGAAGGTATTTCGGCTATTTCAAGTCTGACAAAAAACAGAGTAGCGTGCACTGTAAATTGTGCCGAAAGCAAGTCTGGAAATACAATAAACTGGTGCATGCTCAGGCTACGTCCACACGTACCCGGGTATTTTTGAAAACGCAGATCTTTCTATGCGTTTGCACCTTTCGTCCACACGTAAACGGCGTTTTTGGTCACTGAAAACGAAGATTTTTAAAAACTCAGTTTTTGCATTTACGTGTGGACTAGAACAATGGAGAAAACGCAGCGTCAAAGGTGTGTGCATTTTTTGACGTCTACAACACTATTACTGTTAATTCTACTCTCTGCAGTGTTTAAATGCTTACATATACACACAGTTACTGTCCGTCCACACATACGACTCGGTTCTGCTTCTATGCCTCAGCTTTGTTTACTTTTTCCCACCGAGGCTTCTAGACTTCTGATTGGCCAACATTTCTGCACGGTTAGGAATCTAGCTCCACCTGCTGCTTTGGCATGTTCATAGCAGCGTAGCTGCCTTTATGTGTGGACGGGATTATTTTTAAAAACGAAAACGGAAAATCTCCGTTTTCAAAAATACCCGTGTACGTGTGGACGTAGCCTCAGTCTCTGACTGGAAGCGCTAATTCGTCATTCGGCTTTTGTCAGACTAAAGTAACTGTTAAAACTGTTTGAAAAGCTAAGCTATACAACAAGGAGAGATTGAGAATTTCCTTTTAGTTCTCAGTTTATTTGATATTGACAAAAGTTAGTCAGTTTTGTCTGTTCTGTAAAACAAACTAAGATTTATTTTTAGAATTAATATTTTGTTTCTAAGTGGAATTGACAATTTAGTAGTCTGTTTCGTTTGTTCTATTTTGAAACTTAAATGCTTTAAGATAAGATAAGAGATAAGATAGAACTTTATTAATCCCTCGGGTGGGTCCTCTGGGAAATTCGATTTCCAAAAAAGCACAGCACCGACAGAAGTTACAGTTACAGAATGTTATATATATATATATATATACACACACACACACACACACACATATATATATAAATACAGAGACAAATATAAATAAAATATACAAAGGGGATAAATAGAATAAATAGGAATAAAAAATAAAAATACAAGTGAATTGCACTTTAGCGGCTGCCTTTTGTGTAGTTTGCAATATTTGCATTTATTTATCTGAAAAAGTCTCATGTTCCTTAAGTACATCTACCCTGTTGAACTTATTATGGGAAATAAATTTTTAAATAAAAACAAGCTGCTGATTATTTCACATTTTACTTGTGAGCAACGGCACATTTAAATCTTACAAATATAGTTATTTGGCTCATATCGTGATTGATATCGTTATCGCCTGAAATGAAAAAAACATATCGTGATATGAAAAAATCTTATATCGCCCAGCTCTAGTTGAAACCAAGCACACCATTGTTTTTCTTGTGACATTACCAATAAGTTTGATGTGTCACATGGCCCTCTTCCTATTGAAAAAACGAAAGTTGTATCCAAGATGGCCGACTTCTAATTGGCCACCATGGTCACCACCCATCTTGAGGAGTTTGCCCCCTCACATATACTAATGTGCCACAAACAGGACTTTAATATCACCAACCATTCCCATGTTATTACGCTGCCCACCCTGTACATTGAAGTTTCTTAAGTTATCTACAGGCTGGGTGGATAGAAAGAAAAAAGCCCCACATCAAACAAATGTGCTTTTTTTTTTTTTCTTTTTGCGCTCCTGTGCTACAATCAACTGATTTCAGTTCCTAGAGGAGGAAAAAAGGTTGAGAGATCTGCAGAGAGACATTTTGATATTACTTTTATTTTTACTGCACAAAATGACAAGAGCGCAATGGCAAAGCGCAAACTGCATCCAGGGCAGAAGCAGCCGCATTAAGCGGGATTTATTGTAGTTTGTTGGGAGAGTGCAGGTGTTCGACTGCCCAATGTTGATTGGTTGAGAACGATACACACACACACACACACACACAAAAGAAAAAAAATCTTCAAAGATCAAAAATTAAATAATGAAAAACACAGACAGTGGTCGCAGGGACACTTTTCAGTGTTTTCAATGCTCATGGACCAGTAGTAACACCAGCAAGATTGGCCCAAAGACTGGTCACATACTTTGTACACTGTCTCCATCTGACAACAGAGCTCACTGCATGTATACGGAAAGCGGACAGCGAATGCACTCTCTCTGCTCTACCATAAATTCTGCTTTTTATTGCTAGAAAAACTTCAGCTCTTTGCAAGCATCTGCACAGACAGGATGCTACAAAAAGCTACCACGGATCCCAGAGTAATGACAAAGCTCATTAATGGAGACCACAGTAGCCAGACCTTTAACTTCCAACAGGTAACGTAGGTTTTCTGTAGGGCAGGACATGCAAATGGGCATAATCCTGAGATGATTAACTAAGCATTTCGGTGTCCGCGAGCTTGCTAAGGTCCACTCTTTACAGATGTCCATTCGCCTTGTTCATGATAATACAAGCACTGACTATTAATGTTAAGCTAGCCAAAAACCCAGAGTGATAATAAAGCTTGAGTGAATGCCGACCTCAGCCCAGCAGCCAGACCCTGAACTTCAACAGGTAACAAATGGATAAACAGTCAGGCTGCGGCCTCTGTTCATCCATCCACCTGTTCATGTTTCTAAAGTAGAATCACTTTAAGGTTTTTAAGATCTCTTTGTGCTGGTTTTCATCTTTGCTTTGTGCTTTCAGCATTGGGTTCATACCTTAATACTAAGAGAAGCACCGTATGTGGGTCCTCATTGGAATCGGGATTTTCATTGGTGTGTGGGACTTTAGCCTATAGGTTAATATTGTTCAATGGTAATTATGAGACAATGAGTTCCAGGTCATTTTATGGAGAAAGTGATGTAACAAGTAGTGTACTATGTGTAACAATTACTTTTTTGAGTAATGGCTCCAACACCAATCACAACAAAAAGGGGAAATACCTCCAACGTGTGCAAACATTTGATCACACAACACATAATTAATTTGCACGAATGTGATGTCTTTTATATGCTGGTTAGCATTGGTGAAGACTCTCAAAATGGAACCAATGAGAACCAAATAAGAATCGATAAGATGATCGATAAGGAATCACATTGATAATGTCATCCAAATCGCTAAATCCTTATCAATTCGCATCCCTCCTGAGGTGTTATGTAAAGACTTCATTAGCAGTTTTTGTGGCTTGAAAGTGCTAAACCTATTACAATAAAAATAAAATTTGTTGTTAAAATTATTCATGGATAGTAATGAAGTAATGAAGAAGTGAAAACTATATGCCTCATGTCTATTCGTGTTAATGCTATGTTGCTATACCCGATTTAATCCAGAAGAGGGTGCAATGCAATTTGCATTAGGACATTGTCACCTGCCCTATCTATGGCCACATGCCAACTAGCCCTTTAAGTGACTACTGTCTGCAACATAAAATGACTAATAAAGCTCAAACCATGTATCAGTAGTCTGGTCCAACTTTACACAAGTCTTTTTGTTTTTAATTTTTATTACATCCATATCTTATTAGTTCAATTAAACGTGAAATCAGGTATTTTCTGAATTTTTTTTCATAAAGATCAAAATGTTGATTCAAAGCTTTCTTTACACTTCAAGAAATTCGATTCTAGTAGGCTAAAGTTTTCATACTTTGTGACCAGAGAAACTTATCTCAGTGGTGGCTGTGGACCTACTTGTTAAGTGCAAATATAGTCAGATTTCAAATACACACACATGCACACTCACACACCACACAAATTTTAATAATGTTCTATATCAATTTCAAATAGATCTGAAAGCAATGTGCATAAGAAAAAAAAAAAACCACAACGCTGGACTTTTTTTTACCAGCAGCAAACAGAACTGATGCCAGCTTTCGCAAGAACTATTTGATACTAGCATGTATGAAGGGCAAGTTTTACGTGGTTGTGATGATGGTGCCTTCACAGTGTTTATGGTACATTACACAAGTGTGGCTCAGTTCCAAGGTAGGGTATTTCATAGAGACTTTGGTCTGGAGAGGCGCCATTCAGTATTCAGTTTATACAGCCGGGAGACTGAGGAATGTTCTCTGTTCATTTTCATACACATGAAATTGGAACTGACTGAATGCTATAAATGATTTTTGGAAATTGGAATTTTCTTTCTTCTTTAAGTTTAAAATCTAAGCCAAAAATCGAAGGACAAAATAATCTTCTCCGTTTTACATAGTTTCTTCAAACTGGGAAGAACAGATATAGCTAAACTCTTCATTTAATTTAAATTCCAGCTGTTGCAGTTACAGACAGATATTTTGTCTGTAACTACAGATGTCTTAAACATTTTGGTCTTTTGACTAAATATAACCTTTTTATTTTGCAAACCTTTCAAAGCATTAAAGTGGTATTAACATTTGCTGTGCCTTGAAAGGCACTGTGTTAAAATATAAGACCATTTCTGGATGTATGGCAACAGTCTCTTTGCCTTTCTCTGCACCTTGTGCTCCTTTTCAATGATTGTGGGATATATTCTGTCTTTCTGTCCTCAGAATGACTGTAGGATATATTCAGTATGTCCTCACATTTGTCTACAGTGGCTGAAAACTTTATTGCTACATTTTATTGCTGCTAAACTAAGCTGAACTTGCTAACTTCTTTGTGTTATTTGCATGAAAAGTTTTGGTCAGACACAACCAGCACAAAGAATTGATTGGAAAAACATTATTCAGACTTTGCATTCAACCAGAAAAGCACTGATCATCCATTTACCATATATGATAGATGGACCACAATTTATGAGCAGCAGGAAAATCCACAGGCTTGGAAGGCTTACAAGCAATTTTAAACCAATAAACCCCCTGACAGGATACATGTGCAGCTTAAAACAGAAAAAAAATTGCTTACCAGAAAGTAGAACATCCAGTAATTTTATTAACGTTATATCAACCACTTATTACTTCTTTACCACCCATGTTTGTTACGTTAACAGTTACTTCCTTTGTTCTTTTCTCATGCAGGCACAAAATACATAAAAGTAGCTCTAAACGTTTTACTTAAGGGATTCTGATTCAGAGAGATGTTTATATTACAGCACACACACATTTTTATAGACCCATAAAAAATAAGAAATGTTGAAATGATGACGTGAGTATCTGGAGTGAGAACACTTGACACATAATTTGAAAATTTCTCTTATGTGACGCAACTTGTTGATCTTCTTGCTGTGTTTCGTGGCAGAGACGGTTTGCCTATTACATTGTAAAGATATTGAGAGCCAACCGTTAAAGTAACAGCATTTGTCTTTAAGGCAGATATTTAATCAGCTCATCCATCTCTGTAGTTTATAACCAAGAACAATGGAGTCGTGGGGAGATGGGCATCAGCGGATAGCATTAGAGCACCTGTGTTTAATAAGGTTAGCACCAAACTTTGCACAGAATGATATCTCAGTCCCAGCATGTGTTTTACAGATTTGATATTTTCATCAAAGTAAATGATGAGATGTCCACTGAAAAAAATGACCTATCCTTTCAAAGTGATTAATTGTGCAAAAAGCATCAAAAGAAGAGGAGATGATTTAAGTCCAAAACAGAGAATAGACCTGAGTAACAGCTGCCTGAATCTTTTTTGATTTATCAAATGATCTTCCTTAAGAGGGCACACATATTAAGAGGGCACACACATTACTCCTAAAAATATGTTGCGTTGATCATGTGCAGTTTAAATAAAAGCATACTAGTGAAAAAAGTTACATAAGAATCGGGAGCAGAGAATAAAATGCAAAAAAACACCCCTCAGTAAGCAGTAAACTTTGTTTTAAAGCGATGTTTTTGTTGGAAAACTGTGAAAAACTAACAAGCTCACAACAGTAACAAATTTACAGGTACTCGTAAATCAGTGCCACCCAAAAACTACCAGGTTGTTTTATCATAAACAGTACAATTAAGCTATTATTTCTTCAGTGTTTCTCACTGAGGCTGTAATGTGCGGTAATTTCCTTTAAATCCCTTTGCATCCCCACACCACTTGCTGAGAAACACCAGATGTACAAGATTCATAGTGGAGAAAGTCACTCAGGTTACTCTTTTTTTAAAGTAAAAATCTACACAGTAAGACAGGAATCAGTAAAATAGTGTTAGTGTGACAGATGCTGTTTCACAAATCAGCAGCAGTGCACTGAAGCGCTCCATAACTGTTCATGTGAATGCGTGCATTTGTGGATAATATTTCAGCCTGGCTCACTTTCTGAGTCCCTGCTCTGAGTCAAAATTTGGAACAGCAGTTAGATGACAGAGTACAGACTTTAGTGGGCCTAACTAAACAAAAAAGTGAAAAGGGAAGGCCTAAAGGGCACTTCTTCTTATAGTTTTGACGTTGAGAGTGTTTGGTATAGAAAGCTACCATATCTATTACTAAAGTTTGCTTGTGTATTGAACACAGGACCATTTAGTTGATGTTATTCCAGAATAATTTCCCGAATATTAATCTCTATCAAAATAGGGTAGATAAGACATTTTGAAATTTTGAGATTCAGGTAACCATTTCTGACTCTTATCAGCAATTTACTTTTGTTTTTAGATAATACTACTGAAGACTTACAAAGTCGCCAGTTTAAAAAGATTTCAATCAGAAACGAAACGTGAGAACCATGAATTAAAAGACAAATGAAAAGCTAGTGTTGGAAAATCCCAGCTGGTGATGAAGTGATGGAATATGCTGCTTTATAAAAGAATATGCTTCACTAATGCATAATAATCTCTCTCTGTTTATTTGCACCAAATCTAAATCTTCCACTTATTTTGTTAACAGCTTGTCATGGCCACATTTTCACAGTTGTTTCACACCAAATGAATCATCGCATAATCTGTTGGCAAAAGTCTTTGGGAGTCTCTTGCGGAGCCCTCTAATGAATAGTGTTTATGAGTGCTAATCTGTGGCATGTAAACTACCATTTTTGCTAGAGATAAGCCACAATAAGGTGAATACATTTTTTCAGTGTATTCCACGCAGGCTGTACGCTGTCAGTCTGACCTTCAGTTTGAGTTATAGTATAAATACAAGGAAATTTTTCTTTTTTGTTTGCTACAAGTTTAGTTTTTTTATGTTGAAGAAAATCCACATAATTAGAAAACATTTACAGGTTTTAACTGGCAGTTCATACATAATCACTTCATCATTGACACTCAACCCTGAATCATTTCTGATGCCTGTGAAAAAGGAAAAAGACCTTGACTACTTTACTGCCAGGCCTCCAGGTGAAGTTAGTAACTGAATGTGGTTTATGGAAAAATGAAGTTTTACAAGAAGTAATTTTGTTATTTAAAACTGCTACTTAATCACTTTTGGTTAGCATTTTGCCCTATGAGATTGATATCTCTTGCAACACATGTGGCAACTATTACAGGGAAAATGGCCTAAGAGGTCTAAATAACCACAATTTGAAAGGATTTTAATGGAACAAAACTAAGGGTAAACCATATCACATGACTGATCTAACAGAGACAGGATTGTGTCTTAACATATTACATGGAAACTGAGGATTAGAGAGGAGCTCTTGAAACAGTCTTAAGAAAGAAAAGATAAATCAAGCCTATCTGTCTTCCCTAGTGGCTAAATACAGTCTTGCATGACACATAAAGTGTGCCAAAAAAGCTAAGAATGCAAGTTATCCCATGCTGTTTAACGGAACAATAAAATTGTTACCTTGTGATAAGAAAAAACTGTGTCGAGAGTTTCTCAGAAATGTAACGCTAATCTTAAGTAAAGGCAAGAATGCTTCCCGTCCTGCAATCCTGATGAACCAAATCTCTCTGGTTGTTGCCTCAGCACTTGTTCATAGAAGCTGGCTATAAATCCATCACAAGTTTTTCCAAGTCAAACATGAATTTCTCACTCCAAAGAGCAAAGAAGAGCCGTCATGAAGCACTAAGACTTTACATCCGATTAGCAGAAACTTGATTATTCATGCAAACGCGGGTTTTACGTTTACTACACAGTTTCAGCAGTGAAACCAGGGGTTTTCTATGATATAAACTTGAAGGGTCAGTTCAAAATACATGTTGCTTGGCAAGGTTTGCATGGGTCCTATGCCATAATGCTACTTGCCAACAGTCTTCCCCACTTGAATTGAAATAGTGTTCACTGGAGGTGGGCACCACCAAGCCTCTCTCTTTTCACTGATTGTTTGTGTGTGGTTTACCCAGCAGCTTGTCTCTTGCGTTTATCTGCTGCCTTTTCAGTTAGATAGGGACAACAGAGGAGGCTATTTGGACTGAGGTCTGTGTCACCACATGGATATGGTTGCCACTGCTGAGGTCATGCTATGAAAGGAAAATGGAGCACTACTGTTTCCCCTAAGCACTTTGAAACACAAGTGATTACGCTGACTGATCTGTCCAAAGGACCCTGGATGGTGAAGATCAAAGGCAGGCTGCAGACCACCTTGAACTTCTTTTGGCAGTAGACCTGGTTTGTAGGGGAAGGAGACGCTCTGGGAAAAGGAGCAGAAGCACTGTGCCTCTCATTCCCATCCTGATCTTCGTGAGAACACTGGCTCTTTGAGTAAGGATCCTCCCTTACTTCCAATGTGTTTTCTCTAAGCTTTCAGTGTCACATTTAAATCTATGAAGATGAGTGATTGGGGAAAAGAGGCCTCAGTTCAAAGATAAATCGGAGAACTCAGCATGTAAATCCTTGCTTCACTAATTCACTGCCTTACTCTTGCACAACCTAAGTAGACTAGTAATAAATTAGGTGGGCCACCACAATTAAGCAGTTGATCTCTTTGGCCTTGGCATTGTGGTAAGTCTTCCTTCACCATGAAAGCTGAATGAAACTGTTAGAAAGGCATAGAAAGGCCACTGGGAATTTAAAGAAAATGCATAGCTAAATGTTATATGTTATATCCATGCTCTGCACTCACTGAATTAAAAAAAAAAAAGGTATATGTTATGCAGCAATAATTCTGTACCTATTACATATATGGTGGTTTCTTAATCTGTCTTCATTTCTTAACTGTTGTATATTGCAGTTTCCCTAAAGTTCATTTAATTCTCTGTAAAATAAGAAATATGGAACATCACAGAGGGATGTAACAAGAGTAAGTAAAATGCTGGAACAATTAACTCCTAAATTCCTATCTGTGGGCCAGTAATGTGGTTTGGCCAACACATTACCCCTCTTTCTACCCATGACAAACATATGCATGTGTCCTGCAAGACACATTTGGTGCTGAGTTGTAGGGTGGGTCTAAATGGCACAAACTCTTTACAAACCAGTTAAAAAGAAAAGAAGAAAAAATTAAATATTTATCTCACACTAAAAGAAAGAAAAAGGCAATCAGGCAGTTGCAACATTTAAATTACTCATCTAAATACAATTTAGTCTTGTGCTTTTCACATATTCTTGAAGCATGTTAAGTCTTTTAGAGTTAATCATGTCGAACTGAAAGAAAGTCATTATGCTTTCTCCAGAAGCTCCGCCCTCTGGAAAGGTGTTTTGGAGAGAAAAGGGCTGCATTAGCGCCATGCTAGCCAAAAATGCCATGATATGGAGCTAGTGAGACATCTTAAAGACCTGGCTTTCCTTTCATTTTGTTGAATAGTAAATAGTATTAGAGGCTATGTGTTGGTAACATTATTTCTCACATTCTCACCAAAGGAAATTGTTTACTTATTACACGACCGAACCTACATCTTCCAGAAGTTACACACAGTAACACTGGCGGATCTGTAACAGTTTAAAACAAAAACAAGTTCATTAAAATAAAAATACAGTGACTTTACTTATAGTCAGTTTTACCGTTGGTATTTAGTATAACTTGTTATTTCTTGTGTTTCTTTCTTATATAAGATTTCATATTTACCCTGGTGACAGGTCTTGAAGTCCATCTAGAAAGGCTTCTAGTTTGCTTTAGGTGCTATATAGTGGTTCTATGTAGTGGTTCTATACTGGGCTCTTGTATATTACATGTTTTATATTTTTCTGTGAATTTCTAGAGAGTTAAAAGCTATTTTAACAGAAATTGGTTTAAATGGGTTATGAATAATATTCTAAGCCTGATATATAGTTTATAGAACACCTTACTCTACCATTCACTTGCTAGTTGACTCTAGCTAGAGTCTTGATGCCATCATAGTTTTCATTTGGTGCACAGCTGAAACCTCTAATACATAGTTATGACATTTTACTATCTTCACATTCAAGGATCCACTTTTTTCACATTCAAGGATCCACTGTGAGATCCTTTCACACACAAAGAACTCACAGAATATTGTACATCCCACAAACAAATGCCTGTTACAAACCAGAGGACATTAGGATTGTCCTTTGGTCTTACAAGAGTCAGATAACTATGGGTGTAAGCTACTGCTGTGTTATTTAGACTGCTGCACACTTACTTTGTCCCTTAGAGTACTCTTCCAAGTTCAAGGATACCTTTGAGGGACTACAGCTGTTGTCCAGCTGGTCTTTGAGCTGCAACAAACTTTCAAAGGCAACAAATTTTCAAAGAAAACATTAAAGACTGAGCAGGCCAAGTCATGCTTTACTACTTCACTATGAGATATTTTACTAATTTCAAATCCTTTTGCCACAGCATAGTATCTTCACAATGGATATTAAAATCACAAAATCCTAAGCTGATTTTTGACATAAAGATACCTCAAGGATTTTGGTTGGCATTAGAAGTCCAGCAGTATGTACTTCAGTGCTGTGTTATATAACATTTCAAAGAAGTAAGTTCTTTGTCTCACCTGGTTTTTGTGTTAAATTAAAGTCCAGTTTTCTAACTATTGACAAATTACAGATAGAAGTATGCTTTTGTTTATGGCCTAACTGGTTTTAACAGGCTTAGAATTGATATTCTATTAGATTGTATTAGTTAAACAAGTACATGGTAACTAATGCATATCAAACAGTGGGTTAGCAAATATATAATATAATTATTAAGATAAAATAAAATAACTACATAACATATGGCAACTGAATATACATTTAAAATAAAAAGTTTAAAAAAATAAGAATTTTATGACTTGAATTTTATGAGATTTAACATTAATGGAAAACATAATAAGAGCATATAAAATCATATTCATTCAAAAAAATTGCAATTATAACACACACAAGTAAATGTAACTTCAGCACGTAATATACTAATACTACATTCATACTAGCAGTATTTGTTCATATGAAAATGGTATACAGAGTCTTTACATGTTCACAACATTTTGTGTTGTCTATTAAGGTCATATGACTGACAATAATATGTGGGCTACATTGTATTGTGGCTTGACATTCGTGCTAAACATTCTCTAAAATACTTGTGGCAAGTTCATCAATTTATGCTGTAGTAGATATTGAACTAGGTTTGTATCGCGGAACAGCAGTGGTAAGTAAATGCTTAATATCCTCATGAGTTACCATTGGAAAAAATAAAGTGAATGAAAGTTTCTACCATACCGTGCATTTTTAAAATCTGCGTTGTCTGTTTTTGTGAGATGGAATTGTTTCACAAAAAATATGACCTTTGCAGTGTTTCTGTGGTTCAAATCCTACCTTTAAAAAAGAAATCAGCCTAGACGGAACTAGGTTACGTTTTCGTTCTACATCTCCAACACAAATGCATCAACAAAACAGAACAAATAAAACAGGAAGGTTTCGATCATGTTATAAAGCTCTAAACCATGTTTAGGAAAGCTGTGTCATGGTCTTGTGTAGCTTTTTGTTGTTGAAACAGGGTCATTTTTCAGGCCTGGAACAATTTTTCCATCCATCCATCCATCTTCATCCGCTTTATCCGAGGCCGGGTCGCGGGGGCAGCAGCCTAAGCAAAGAGGCCCAGACCTCCCTCTCCCCAGCCACCTCCTCTAGCTTATCCGGGGGAACACCAAGGCGTTCCCAGGCCAGCCGAGAGATATAATCTCTCCAGCGTGTCCTGGGTCTGCCCCGGGGCCTCCTCCCGGTGGGACATGCCTGGAACACCTCACCCAGGAGGCGCCCAGGGGGCATCCTTGTCAGATGCCCGAACCACCTCAGCTGGCTCCTTTCGATGTGGAGCAGCAGCGGCTCTACTCTGAGCCCCTCCCGGATGGCCGAACTTCTCACCCTATCTCTAAGGGAGAGGCCAGCCACCCTTCGGAGGAAGCTCATTTCTGCCGCTTGTATCCGCGATCTCGTTCTTTCGGTCACTACCCACAGCTCGTAGCCATAGGTGAGGGTAGGGACGTAGATCGACCGGTAAATTGAGAGCTTCGCTTTTACACTCAGCTCCCTCTTCACCACGACGGACTGGTGCAGCGTCTGCATTACTGCAGCTGCAGCCCCAATCCGTCTGTCGATCTCCGGCTCCCTTCTCCCATCACTCGCGAACAAGACCCCGAGATACTTGAACTCCTCCACTTGGGGCAGGAACTCATCCCCGACCCGGAGTGGGCACTCCACCCTTTTCCGGCTGAGAACCATGGCCTCAGATTTGGAGGTGCTGATCCTCATTCCCGCTGCTTCACACTCGGCTGCGAACCGTTCCAGTGCGAGCTGGAGGCCCTCACCCGATGAAGCCAACAGAACCACATCATCCGCAAAAATCAGAGATGAGATTCTGAGGCCACCAAAGCGAAAGCCCTCCGCCACTTGGCTGCGCCTAGAAATCCTGTCCATAAAAATTATGAACAGAACCGGAGACAAAGGGCAGCCCTGGCGGAGCCCATCACCCACCGGGAACGAGTCCGACTTATTGCCGGCAATGCGAACTAAGCTCTTACAACGGTTGTATAGGGATCGAATGGCCCGTAGCAATGGGCCAGACACCTCCCACAGGACACCCCGAGGGACACGGTCGAATGCCTTCTCCAAGTCCACAAAACACATGTAGACTGGTTGGGCAAACTCCCATGCACCCTCAAGTATCCTCGAGAGGATAAAGAGCTGGTCCAGTGTTCCGCGACCAGGACGAAAACCTCCTGTATCCGAGGTTCGACTAGCGGACGAACTCTCCTTTCCAGCACCCTGGCATAGACTTTCCCAGGGAGGCTGAGGAGTGTGATCCCCCTGTAGTTGGAACACACCCTCCGGTCCCCCTTCTTAAAGATGGGGACCACCACCCCGGTCTGCCAGTCCACAGGTACTGCTCCTGATCTCCATGCAACATTGCAGAGGCGTGTCAACCAGGACAGCCCTACAACGTCCAGAGCCTTCAGGAACTCGGGGCGGACCTCATCAACACCAGGGGCTCTGCCACCAAGGAGTTGTTTAACTGCCTCAGTGACCTCGCCCCCGGAAATTGGCGGGTCATTCCCCTCATCCCCAGACTCTGCTTCCTCCTCGGAAGACGTGTCAGTGGGATTAAGGAGGTCCTCGAAGTATTCCTTCCACCGCCTGACAATTTTCTCAGTCGACGTCAGCAGCGCTCCGCCAGCACTATACACAGTGCAGGTAGAGCACCGCTTTCCCCTCCTGAGACGCCTGACGGTTTGCCAGAATCTCTTCGAGGCAGTCCGAAAGTCTTTTTCCATGGCCTCTCCAAACTCCTCCCACACCCGAGTTTTTGCTTCAGCCACTGCCCGAGCTGCATTCTGCTTGGCCTGTCGATACCTGTCGGCTCCGGATACCATTTATGGAGAAAAGGAACATAATTCCTTTTCTCCATAAATGTCACTCTAGTGACCCTTCTTTTCTTCCAGCTGATCAAATAATTAAGATTCATTTAAGAAGGATATATCTTCACTCCAGCATTGGCAAAGGTATTCTCATAAAATACACTTTCTGGCAAGCTTGACTACAAGCCAAGACTACATTTCAACAAGACAAAAATTCTAAAAGATACAAAGATGCTGTGTCATTCTCTAAGCTGTATACATTGTGCATGTACTCAAGGTAGTAGGTATTAAATGCATTTATACTCAGCAATTGAGTATAAATACATGGTGAGTGAATAAGGTCTGTGAAAAAGAAACACTCAGTGGGAATGCCCCAGCAGCCTAGACCTATTTCAGCATAACTAAGGGAGGATTCAGGGTCACCTGATCCAGCCCTAACAGCTTTATCAAAAAGGGAAGTTTTAAGCCTAATCTTAAAAGTAGAGAGGGTGCCTGTCTCCTAAATCCAAACTGGGAGCTGGTTCTATAGAAAAGGGGTGTGAAAACTGAAGGCTATATCCAGGAACGAACACAGTCCAAAGAAAGATTGGTGGAAGTTTTTAGTAACATGTTGCTAACCTTGATATTTTGTGTATAAGTGTTAAGTGGCATCAGATTTGCAGGCTTCTTTGAACTTTTTTATTTGGTATAATTGTCAGATGCCACAACTCATCTGTTTTTTAAGAGAATAAACCATGGCTGACATGCAATCTAAAAGATCATAAACAACATCTTGACATTCATGGCTGGAGCTCAGAGTGCTGTCCATAAATATTCAAAAACAATGACATCCAACCAATGCCCTCTGACACGAGGCCAAACACAACTTTTTATACCCTGGTGTGTAGATTTATTTTAACTCATACATGGGGATAAAGCTTTTCTTGAATTTTAATTGACCTTTTCATGCAGAAGTCCTTATAACAGCGGTCAAAAATTGCTCTGAAATGATAAGTCGGCCCCCTGCCATGTACTATATGAGACCTGAAATACTGGCTTTGACAGGGGAGTTAGAATAAAAGTCTCCAGGAGGAACTAAACCTGAGTCTGTAGGAATGTTCCAGACCACAGAGAGATTCTCTGGTGCAGATCAGAAACCAGTCTCGTAGACCATTGTAAAGGGATTATTTGTTCCTATGTAGTCCTTATGCCCTGTAGCCCACCCTCTTCCTTCTCCACACTCGTCTTTGTATTTGACTTTACTCCCTGGGTCCACTGAACTGGGAAAATTAGTTTTTGCTGTTTGAAGATTCATGTCCATTTATTACATGACTCAGACTCCCGTTTTTTGATGAATTGACGGATGCAAATGGTGTTTTTATCCTGGCAAAGAAAAACAGAAGATTTAGCATCATCCAGACTGTCTCACTGTGCAGGGTCCCATAAATATTGTGGCGTATTTTGGTGTAACTCAGGTCAATTTGCCTTTCCGCTCACTCAGTACATCTGGAGGATGAGGGGAGATGAAGACATTGCTTGCTGCTATGTTGTTTTGCACTGGAATAGTGTTGCATTGAACCCTTCCAAAGTCCTGAGCCTGGTAGCCTATTTATGGGCCCTTTCATGCCTCAGCTACTTTCAAAAACATTCCTTCATTTGTGCACCATTAAATCTGGTGTAAATGGATGTGAGATTCCTTGGATGATTCCAGGTCTTCTAATCTTGGATGCAATTTTGACACTTGGCATATCTCAGGCCTATATGTGCCATTTATGAGACAAATTCTTCTCTATCCATTCATTTTCTTCTGCTTATCCAATTCAAGGTCTAGCCCAGCAGTTACAGGAGGGGAAAAAAACAAGGTATACCGTGCGCAGCCCACCAGTCTATCACAGACCCCTACAGTAGCATGTGAGAGTGGTTAAGTTAATGTCTCTTGTCTAGATGAAGGCTCAAGAAGGATCAATAGCAAGGCGTAGAGATTCAGTATCTTCAGTCTTCAGTGGACACTCCATTTCTGGCGCAAAACACCTGTAAAAGATGGTTGATTTAGGAGGTGACCCGACAACTTCAGCCTGTCAAACATAGCAATTGAGCAGTATGTTAAAAAAAAACAAAAAACTAATTAAGCATGCACTCAGTACCCTAAGAATTATTATGGTAGTTAAACACAGTGATAGTCACATATCACTTCAAACAGAGGTGATCCAGTAATGCACTAATGAATTACACCAAGTATTCACTTTAGCTAAAGTTATTAAGTTAGCTAAAGAGTTGGGATGCTGTGTAAGACATAAATAAAGCTAAACTACAAAGTTTTGGACACTGTTTTGCATGTTTCCCTACTGTAGGGGTCTCTGCAAGCATACAGGGCACTGAGAGGGTACAAGATGACAACTTTGGAATTCTACTAGAAACAGTCGATCATATTTGTTTGTCAAAGCTGAATCCAACACAAACTACGCTAAATTAGCGTTTTTAGCTAACAGCTACAATAAGCATAAAAGCTATTGTACGGCTATCATTTGTTAACATGACGCTTGTTCTTATACATGTAATACATTTATTACCAACCTGACAGTTTATCTGCTGGTCATTCGGCATGACGAATGACTTCTGAAGTCTTTTTTTTTTTTTTTTTCTTTTGCCTGTCCCGTTTGGCTCTTTTGCCATCAGAATTGTTGTCTAAAGGCAAAGAAAGATGCCCAACGGATTTACTTTACCAAATTGACCATCCCAGCCTTGCCATAATGGTCCATTTGATTCACCTTTTATTGTTTATTTTATTTTCACTTACTGAATACGGGACAGACTTGACTGGGGGAAAGAAGGGGAGAAAGAAAGAGGGAAAGAGAAACAGCTGAGAAGAGGGACGGGGGAGAAGGGCAAAAACCAACAGAATGAGCAGAAAAAGAAAAAAAAGAAGAAAAAAAGAAAAAAAATGCATATATCAATCACCTGGGTCACCTGCTGAGAAAGAAAAAAGAAAACAAGCAGAAGAGAACAAGAGTAATAGAATAAACAACATCACAATGATATATGGGAATATGACAGTAAATACTAAATATTAAACATTATTGTGCAGCACATAAGATCAACAGAACACAGTGTCCTTTGAGGTAGGAGCCAAAAAGGGTGTAGTTTGTGGGTGTGATCACCCGTGTGTACACCTGTGAGCATGGACTTGTTTGTTTTTTAAAAGGTTCCTTCATGTAATGATCTGCTAGAGGGTGTGGGGGGGCCACAGCCCCGTCCTCCAGGGCATGAAGCAGGTATGGAGGAGATCAAAACTCCAGACATCCAGAGGCCCCCAGAACACAAGAGACCAAGGAAGACCAACAGAGGGGCAGCCGCGCCACTGTCCCAGAAAGAGCTGAGGAGAGTCCCAGATGAGGGCTCACTCAGCAGCCGCGGAGCAGAAGCCAGGGGGAGTTGCAGTGACGCGCCCGTGAGCTCCGCCGGCAGCCAGCCGTGCCTGAGTGACCGAGCCCCAGGCCGAGAGGCCGGGGGCACCCCACCTCCGAAGTGGCCCGAGCAAGCCCCAGGCTCCAGGCCCCGATAAGCGGCCGCCAAGGAGTGAGCCGGTGTGTACCTGGACGCTCACCCCCGGACACAAAGAACCACCAACGCCCCGATGTCTGAGGGAGTCCGCCACTGGCAGGGGAAGTGGTGGTAGCTTAAATCAGCTCAAGACGCTGTAGATTCCCGTCAGTAACACTTTCGGTCCACTACTAAAACGTAGTTCTATTAATCTGCGCTCGATTACTCTTGAACCGGATGTAAGTCCCAAAAAACTGAATTTTGGAACTGAAATTGAATTGTAGAACTGAAACTGAATGGTGAGAAGTGAATCTACAATTATTCGAGAGCTAAATTTTTAAAGGATAAAATACGGTTTCAAAGCAAATGGATTCATTTTCAAACTATGAAATTCAATTTCAATTTAGTGATGATCATTTTCAAACCAATAAATTGAATTTCAAATTAGGCTAATTTAGGGCTGTTCGATATAACGATATATATCGGATAACGATATAAAAATGTCTATCGTTTCATTTTACGCTATCGTTTGTTTCGTGGTGTCGCAAAATAAACTGTTTACGGCAATATTTTTTCATCGTTTTGATGGTCACTGTAGTGGCTATATTAATTTCTTAAAGTTCACTCTTTCTCTTATATTTAATTTAACCACACTATGGACGGACAAGCCACAGTTTTTATGCGTTATCGTTAGCAACAATGACGGTAAAACCATCGCGTGTCCTCTTGTTTATCTTCCACATAAACCTTTCACAATAAAGCTCAAGATCCTGTTGAGACTTTCCAAAACAAACTTAATCATGTAAAAGAGTATGCAGAGTACTTACGGATGAGAAGCAAAAAAGAGCCGCCAGGTGCTAAAAAAATAAACCTTAGACTCAAACGTTAGAACAGGCTTTTCCCCGCAGCACGCCGTGTAATAGATAGCGGAAAACGGCGGCCGTTACAACTTATATCTAAAAATGTATAGTTTCATGCTTCGGTTAAAACACCCGACTACAGAAAATGTAAAATTTTTGTGATTTATATCGTTATCGGACGATAGATGTCTTATATCGGGATATGAGATTTTGGTCATATCGCACAGCCCTAGGCTAATTCATATTCAGTTTTTAAAAGCATTTATTCAAGTTACAATTCAGATTCAATCCGAGCAATTCAAATTCAAATTTAACTTATTCAAATTCAGTTTCTGATGGCACAGATTTCTGCCCATACACGAATGCCTTTTGAACTGTGGGAGAAAGCCAGAGAGAGAGAGAGCTCTATTGAAAGGAGGGAGATTATTATAGTGATTGCTGGTTAAATAAATGTCTGAGTACAAACTTGGAATTTAGAAAATATCCCTAAGGAGATTAACAAGACTCCATTGTATTTTTTGTTTAAACTAATTAGCCAATAAATAATATTATTTGATTCATTCCAACCCTCTAAACAAACTCTGGTTTTAATTTGTGCAGTTGCAAAAACTTTGAAGCAGGGAAGTCAGTCTCAAATATTTGGCATAATTTCAAAATGTGACTGGCAAGTTTAAGAATAATGGTGTACACTTAACACGCTAGTCCATTAAGTGGTATTCATTTTGAAAAATATTATAGTAGACCTTATTAGTAGTGAAAATCATCAAAAACTTTTGCATGTGTGTCAGAACATTACGATTTGTGTTTGTTACTAAGTACTCATGAGCTCCTCTCTTCTATGTACTTTGGAGTTGATCACGCCAATAGTCAGTGGTTCCAGGTCATATTGAAACAAAATGTTTTTGAACCATGCAGCAACAAGGCCAAGAAGTTTTCTGTGATTGATCAAGATGTGGCATGTCTGCATTTGTCTTGACAGTGATTGGGCCAGCAGTAGAATTTAGTCATTTTCAGAGGGGATCATTTTTCAATTTTGTGATTTTTATTGTATTGGTTTTTTTTTTTCTTAACAAGTTAATCCATGATTCCCACAGAATTTTAGAAAAACACTGGACATGAAGCTCATATCTTTGCCCTTGTTTGTGTGCGACCCTTTGAATTCACTGCAAATCTTTTTGAATGAAAATCAGGAGACAGGGTGGAAGAAAGATATTTTTATGTAGTTTGAGTATAGAAAAGCACATTTTTGTTTGTGCGCATATAAGTATGTATATGCCTTGCTTGCTCACTCACCTTATGCTTAAACCATCTGGAATAGATCAGCTAACTGTATTGGAAACTGTGAAAAATTAAGAACTATTTAAAACAGAAACAAATTTAGACTGAGCAGGCAAAATATGTGAACTACCCTCCTCGCACTACAGGAATGTGGAACTGGAGAACCCATGGAAAAGTCATCCCTTGCCTCCTTTCTCTGCCCTGCTTGTCCTTCTTAATGTTCTTTTCTAATGCACACATTATTTTAAGGCTTTCCAAGTCCCTGGTTGGCTTACAATTTATATTACTGCAGTCAGTGAACAGAAAACATAACTAGGACATCTCTGCCAAATGGCTTGATTGGCTCGGGAGTAAGAGAACTAATGAAAATCAGGTAGATAACTACACAGATTTAGAATTGGGGGACAAGAAACTTTGCAAAAGTAGCCTAAACGGAAGGCAGATATGTGTAATCATTCAATATGTCAGCTCAGTGGCAGAACAGACAGGTGGTGCAGCCATCCCAAACACTGACTAGACTTACTGAACCACCTAGGTGGGTGGATGGCCTAAAGCCTGAACAGATAAGGGTACAGCTAAGGAGGATGGCCTAAATACTGGGAAAAACAGAAGGCTGGCTTTAGTGCAGGCCTTACAGGTAGAACCAGCAGTAAAATAAACCATCAATAAAGACAGAAAACTCTTACAATCCCTCTTTAAAAGTAGCAGTTTAAAAAGTAGGTGTGTTAAGGTCTCAGCCCCTCACACTACTCTGATACCAGGATGCGAGTGGCAAGAGACTGGAAACCAGGGCAGCTGCATACTTAGTAAGTGTCAGGAAATAGGACTGCTAAGATGCTTGGGTGATTCGTGATCTGGCAGGAGGTTAGCTAGAAGAGTTGACTTGGAAACAGGCCAATGTGTTGCGAGGTTGGCGCATTTACATTTGAGTATATGATGACAGCTAACTCATCTAACTCATCCAACTAACGAAGGACTAGAAGAGACAGCAAGCTCAAGAAAAGAGCTTCATCAGGAAGTGGACAGCTGTCACTCTCAGATAAAAGAGAACTCAGAAGATGTCAGTCAGTGCAGACTACGGAACAGAGTGTGGACCCGAGGAGTCTTTAGCTAACCCTGGGCAGGATGTTGGCTTGGGCACTGAGTAGTATTATGGCTCTGAGCAACAGAAACTCAGTGCTCCTGGGAAAGATAGACAAGCAGCTTGTGAACAGGAAACCACAATATCTTCTGAAACCACACTTTCTTGTTAGGGTTTATTTGTAGGTAAAAAGTATCCCAGAAAAGAGACTTCTGCAATGTAAAATGCTAACAGACCAAAGACTGTATGAAAAGTTGGTGTGAGGAAGTGGTGTGTAGGTGATTGGTTGAGTCTAACAGGTTGGAGCCAAGAAAGAAAAGGCTAATGCCTGAATGCTATAAACATCTAGCATTCAGCCTAACTACCTAGTCTTCCATTTGGCAGCTGTTTGGCTTAAAATCTTTTTTAGGCATTGAGCTCACTGAGACACAAGAACTACAGCTGGCTAGAGATGACAATAGTCGGGCTGGCTGGAGTAGGCATGATTAATGCTTGCAGGTCTCGCATTAGTCTTAACTTAAGGATCCCTTGCATAAGTGATCAAGGCTGAAAACTTCTTTTGAGAATTTACCATTTCTGGAAGCAATTCAACTATACATGTAATGCACAGAAGTATTGACTTATCTGTAGAAACTCAGCTGGTTGTCCATTTCCATGGTGTCCTCTGTGTGAAAATCAATCTTTTTTTATGCCAGCTCCTCAAACTCCTTCAAGTTGAATCAGTTATTCATTGACATGCTGCTCTGTGGCAGAGGATCACATCTAGTAACCCATATCAATTCAGATTTATTTTGGCTGTTGTCTTTAATTTTCTTGTAATCCTCTTTCAGCTTCATTAAAAAGCTGAAAAGCTGTATGGTCTGCTTTTGATATCCAGTAAACATCATATTATTTTTGTGTTGCATTGGCTCATTTGCGTTGGTCCGGTTCCTCTCGTAGTATGGGTGAGCTGTAGATGACCCACAATGTAAAATGACTTTGACATTCCTGATCTAGACTATAGAGCCATGCCATTCAAAGGTTGATCTTGTGACTACTTTTGTTAAAGTAGAAGCTAAAAAAGAGGGGTTCTGATTATTTTGATTTTGAGTTCAAAGTCCAAATGTTGAGTACACATAAAAAGAGGCACTTCCTCAAAAACTTTCCACATTTCACAGCTACGGTCCATAATTGGAGGTGTAGGCCCAAGACTTTTAACCAGGAGATGTGAGTTCACATACATGTGGGAGCTCTGTATTTAGATGTACTTCATCTATTATTCAGATCTCTCTCTTTTTTTTAAAATTTTGTTTTAATTTTTCTTTTTTGATTGTTCCTGGAATATTTCGTCTTGAAACCCTCTTTGATAAAGATGAATCCCTTTCAAAAATGTGTCCACTGTTGCGTTTGCAAAGTATGTTGCAGAGTTCAGTCTGCAAACAACTGTTAAAACCAAAACCAGATTCCATTGAAGGTATTATTATTCACTGGAAATTGTATCAATGCTAACGGTCAAATAACAGCTTGATTCTAGAAATGCAAATCAATACTTATATAAACAACAATTATATTATGACAATATTCCTGCTCACTTTCCCAAAACATTCATTTAAAGATTTGGGTAGCGTGTTTTGGGTTGTTTTTTTTTTGTTACACAAGCTGATATTTTAGTTCCTTAACAGAGCTTCGCTGGTATCCTCAATTTCTTTTCCCAAGTAATCAGTTATTTGATACTCCTTGGGGTCTCTCTTCTACAGCAACACTCACTGGGCTGTGAAGAAGTTTTTCAATTTACAAGGTTATATGTATCAGAGCATATTAAAAAATGTCTGGGTGATACAAGGTTCTAAAAAGAGGCAAATACAACTTCAGATGAACAACAGTGCATGATTACACAGTGTAATTATATATTTAACAAAAAACTAAGCCAAAATGCAGAATCACTGTGTCAAAAAACAAACTATTTGTATTGATTTCTTGTATCACTTCCTGTATAATTTCCTATATGGCCTGTATGACTAAGGTTGCTTCATTTATTGACATTGGTGGGCTTGGAGTCATTGTTCTATTTATGGCCAAGCTTTAGTCAGAGAGATGCTCTCACATATGACTCTGAATTATTTTGGCATACGGAGGATTTCATGGCCATCAGTGACTCAAAGGTGACCAGGTCCTGTTGCAGAAGTCTTCCAGAAGTCTTGTAGTTTGGTCAGATGCACGTTTTAAAGTTAAGCTGTGCTGCCAAGAGTCACATACAGTACTATAGACACCATTCCTAGTCATTTAAATAACTATCTCTTAATCTCATCTATATTTACTCTAAAGGATATATGTACAGGACATCAGAAATGCAAAAGCCGTGCATGTGGGTTGTTCCTTTAAAAGTGTGGAAAAGTATATTTGTTGAACTAAGGTTAAAAGAGTTGTTTCAGATGTTTTTGGTTCATCTGCCAGATTGGACATCTGTCTGGCCCAAAAGAGAGAAGAAATTCCAAAAATGTGTTTATTTTGGAGTGCATTTTCAGTGACCTCTCCAATCCTAACAAGATGTCAAGTATATAGCAGGTATGGAAATAGATAATGCTGGCTTTAGACCTGTTCAATGATGTGATCAGAATTTCAAGCAGGTTACACATTTTCGGTCAGATTGAAAACTCAAATAAAAGTACATCAAAAAAGCATTTTATGGTTGTTTTGCAGGAGATTTCTACTGCTTGGTAATAATAATAACTGCCTGTTTAAACAGTTATTAGGATGTTATTGGTGATTATCAGGAAAGGTAGAATGACTCAGCAATTTTCCAGCAATTTAATCCAAATTTAGCTTTACGTCTTCCGTCAGAGAAAAGCATTAGTGAGTCACAGCTTTCTTCATCAATGTGTAGAGCTTTTTTCTGCATGAGCAGTACCATTTCCACATCACTATTATTCATTCCTTATCACTACATTATCAACAAAGTGTGAATAGGGGAAGTGTTTCCTATGATTAATAGCTGAGTTCAGAGATAAATAAACATTATGCTATTATCCTTCAGTCCAAAACCTGTTTTAAGGGAAAGTTATGCTCTTTACGCAAATGCTTCCCTAGAGAGAGACAAAAAGATGCAATGACTTCACAGAAACACTAGCCTTTAGTTGTTTTATAATTGAGCGACTAACTTGATGAACTTGAAAGAATTCATTAACTTAAACCAGAAGTTTTAACCTAATTTTTCAACTGGAGGACAGTGACTGGATTTCTGAAACAGAATTGGCCTGAAAACTATAGAAATAAGTGGAAAAACTTGATGGACAAATATTGTTGCCCATTAAAAAAAACTGACCACAACAAAGAGTGGTCCCAGCATTGTATTTGCTTCCATTCCCTGGCACTGCATAAATACCACAATGCCACACAAGCATAACTGCCCATAACTGCCCGTAGGTAAGGTGGTAGGCTCTACAAAGCGTCCCTGCAGAAGTATCGATCACGCCTTAGGTTAATTTGTGATTCTCAAGTAGACGTAACTTGATGTGAATGCCAGTTTTCGTCCGTCTCTATTTGTTAGCCCTGCGACAGACTGGCAGCCTTTGGAGTACCCCACCTCTTATACTGTGGTAGCTGTAAGAGGGCCCAGCCTCCTCAAGATACTGAATTGTATAAGTGGAAGAAAATTGATGGGGTGGATGGATGGGATCAATAAAGTTAGTAGGAATTGTTTTCCTAGGCTCAAATATATCTGTAAAAAATATTATGGCAATTTATTCAATAATTGCACAACATTAGTTTTTGCTAAAGTGGTGGACTGACCAACAAGCAGACTAACAATGAAAGAAGAAAAGGAAAAAAAAACCTTGTGAATTTAACCAAAATGTGTCCTTTGTGTTGTATTACACCAAATAAGAATGGAACATATTTAGATCTGGCAAAAGCCACCTGCTTACTAATGATCTCGTGTCAGCTTCAATAAACAATTTAAAGGATGAAATGACCCATTTTTTAAAAATATGTTTTGGTTGACATTCTAAGTGACTTTATAGTGGGGTTTTTCTTTTCTTTCTTTCTTTTTTTCTGTTAAAAAAAAAACGGCCTGTGAAACTGTTTTAAACAGACTTTTTCATCGATTCCACTGAAGTTAAAAGAAGCAAAGCCATTATTCTGTAATGATCTTCTAATACAAAGACGATGAAGTCAGAATGATTAGGGTCATCCCAATAACCGATACAGTGTCTCTTGCCAAAGCTTAAATGAGCTCAAGACCACTAACACATGTGAATTAATATTAGGATGCTCTTCTATTTCCTTTTTTATGTGGGGTTAAAGCAAAATAAGGGATTCCCATATATAATAGGATTTTTCTTTGAAAGTCCATGGTAATTAGAATTCCATTGAAAAAGGCAGAGTTAGCAAACATCTATTGTCTTATGTAAAAAATAAAATACACGCATTGTAAGGTAAACTGATGGCTCTCTTAATAGGAACTGATAACAAGAAGATATTGGCTAAATGCAAAGCATGTGAAAAGCTGCATTTGTGTTTGCTACTTCTGGATATTATCCTTAAGAGTTGTTGAGAGTCAGTGGTTTATTTATTTTGAGAATGGCTGCAAATGTGCAAAGCATGTGCCATAACTGACTTCAAACATTTTCATAGTGTATGGATTTGTGAAATAAGTGATGCAATAAAATCTGTTCAACAGCACAATAGCTGTTTTCTTTGCAACATAAATGTTTATATTTATTGTTGATTATTGTTGACTTTTATATAGTGTATATCTAGTATAACTTGTACAGCACTTTGGTCAGTGGAGGTTATTTAAAACGAACTATATAATTAAACTTTCACTTGACTTATGAAAGTATGCCCTGATTCGGATTAGTTAATATATAAATACAGAGCAAAAATCTTTAATATGCATTGAAGAAAAAATTGGTGAAGAAAAAATATGTAAACATATTAATATGTCTGCTTTGATGTGAGGGTTAGTCTTTATATATATATATATATATCATCGCTCGAAAGTACTCCAATCAAAACCACTGATTTCTTCAGAAGTTTCATTCAAACTGCATGCCTCTACAGATCCATTTAGCCTGCTGCTGCTGCTGCTGCTTGTACATTTTGTGGTGGTCTGTCCACACTTACCACAGCCATGACAAGTCCTCAGTGTTCCCTGAATTTCTGATCAACCCTAATGAGAGCAGTTCACAGACATGTCTAACAGAACCCTGGTGACCATCAGACCTGTGGCTTTTAGTTGCTTTTCAAACTGGCAGAGGGTGGAGGTTACATATCTGAAGGCAATTTTGTAAAGTCACGCAAGGCAACTCAGTTTCTTAATGCTGACATCATCCAGCCGTGCTATAGAGATTTTCAGGAAACCCGGTCCAGTCTTTGGTGTGTTTGTGTGTGTTGCACTGTGAAACTGCACTTTTACTAAAATCTCACAGTTGCTCATGTTTTTCAGTTTACTAACTCTATAAACCAATTATCCAGCTCTAAACACTGAAATTAAGATTATTTATTTGGATTTTTTTTTGGTGAATGTTACAACTACAGCCCAAATGTGTTCATTTGGGGAGTGGCTTAGCAGTACTATATAACAGCTTGACATAGACATAGGAAATATTTGCATTATTTTACTTGTAATTACACAATTTCTTTATATTCTGTTATGTGGGAATCATCCATCCATCCATCCATGGCGGCAGTCTAAGCAGAAATGCCCAGATCTCCTTCTCCTTGGCTACATCATCCAGCTTTTCTGGGTGGGCACTAAGGCATTCCCAAGGCGTTCCCAAGGTGTTCTGGGTCCCTCCAGGCCCACTCCCAGTAGGACATGTCCTAAATATCCTGCCCTAAATATCCTGCTAAGGAGGCACCCAGAGGGCATTGTAAAAGGTCTGAATCACCTTGTTTGGCTACTTTTGATGTGGAAAAACACTCAGTCCCTCCTCAATGACGAGAGGCACTGTACCCAACTTCAATGTGAAGCTGCGGAGGCATGTCAACCAAGACAGCCCCACAGCATCCAGAGCCTTAAAAAACTCACATCCACATGCTGCCCAAAGTGATGGACAAGTCATCACCTTTGTCCCCAGACTGTGCTTCCACTATGGAAGGCGTGGCAGCAGGATTGAAGAGATCCTTGAAGTATGACTTCCAGTACCCCATAATACCCTCAGCTGAAATCAGTAGCACTCATCCCCACTGTATACAAGAAGCATCATTTCCCTCCCGAGTCCTCTGACAGTTTGCCAGAATTGCTTTTAATTCTCACAGAAACCCTTGACCTCATTAAAAATCCTCACACACCAATGTTCTTGTGTTAGCTCCTGCCAGAGCCACTTGTCCAATTATATCTACTCAGTACCTTTCAACCTTGTGTGCTCCTTCCCCTCCAAAGCGGTAACATCCCAAGTCCTGATGCCCAGTTTTAGAAACTAGGAATAAGACCTATGTCTGGCTGAGTAACTGTATTCCTCAATTCTTGTTTCTTTACACAGGTTTTTTAAATATTGCTTAGTATCACTCCTCATTTAGGACCAGTCTGTCTTGTGAGACTCAACCAGGGGAAAATTGCCCCCATCACCATTAATGTTTTGCATAAAAATGTTTTATAGTAATACAATACATAGTCTTTTATCTAGTAAGTTTAGTGCCTTTCAGAGGCCTCTTTGAGTTTGACGTGGTAATGAACTCATTAGCCTTTGGATGAGAAAAACACACCACCCTTATAGAAGAGTTTTGGGTTGAAATCACGCCAGGCTCCTTTACACCACGGAGGACGTTACTTGTGATTAACACCCTGGACAGTTCCAGAACATCTGTGGGAGGCGAATCGCGGTTGAGTGAAACATAAACAATATCGGTCAGAGAGAAAAAGCATGACTGGAGATGTGTAATCCATGCACCACGCGGTGAAAGTGACGAAGGAAGACAGCAGATAGAAAGAAGTAGCAGAAAAAAGAGAAGTAAAAATTCAATAAAAGGAGAGCAAAACTGGGATATAAAACTATTAACTTGTTATTTTTTCTCTAGTATCTCCATAGGAATAACATTTTTAATACATCAGATCAAAATGCAAGTTAGACATTTTGATTAAATAAAACACTGATGGTTGTCCTGGATGGCATCTGAATACTTATTCTAAAAGAAATTTTTTTTATTAAAAATTCTGAAATGCAAGGCTTGTAGTCACGGAGGCCATCATTCACTCTTGATTTTATCCATGTGTGAGAGAAATCAGCCAAGACACAGTGGGATTTGGAATTTTGTCTGGATATCGCAGTTATTTATTTAATTACTAGCTTATTTATCGGTTCACAGCTCAGTATATCTGTGTATATGATTTGGCATTGGTCTTAATCTTAATACAGGATAAAATGACAGTATAGATTTGTAAAATACACAAATAAAAGTGTATGGGTTATACTCTTGTCAGAAAAAGCCCATTCAATGAACAATGGGCTGTGAGGTCATTGTGCAAATGTACAGTTTCTAAGGTTGGACTTGGACAACTGACGAAACGTTTCTGTCACTGAAAACGCTACGTCCAGATGAACAGAATCAACCTTTTGGGATTTACTTACCTGCATGCAGACATTAAAAGTGCTGTGTATGTCAAAAAGCATGATATAAAACAAAGCACTGTTTGAAAATAGATTTTGTTATAACATGAGACTGTCACAAACTGGGACATGGGCAACTATTTAACTTCCCTGGCACATGGGATTGCAATGACAAAGAGAACAATGGGAACAAGTTTGCAAGACCACTTAAGCATAACATTCTTGAAATCCAAAAACACCAAATGCATCATTATCCTTGAATCTGATATATCAAACTGTCTTATGTTTTTAAACAGCTGAAACTGAAACCAATTTGTGGCTATGTCTGCAATCAAAAAGAAAATCAGTTTTCAGTCTAACAAACCGATGTCAAATTCCCAGTTTGATCCTTTGTAAAAAACTTGGATGAACACTGCACTAGCATTTTTGACACTGTTTAAACCCCATTCAGTATGACTTTTACAGAGCCATATTTCTTCTGTTATATTTGTTTTGTTGTTACATAAAAGTGATTATATGGTATATATCAAGTTTTTAGTTACTTACAGGACACATTCAGTTATTTTGACGATATTAAGGCAAACATCAGACAGAACTGTCGTAGCTACTTCAGGAACAGTGCACTGAATTTTGTAATTGATTTTAGATGAGTGGGTGAGAATGGATCACTAGAGACCAAAGGTTGACTATAAAGAGTTTGTATGATTACCAATCTCTTCATTTTAGAAACAATATATTAGACACTTACCTTATAGTGCACTTGGAAAATAGAAAATAAATATATTCATTAAAGGGTTCGTCGGGGGACTCCCTCAGACTAGCTTCTGGAGGGTATGAAAATGAAACAAAATTTACTGATATGAGACTGTGTGGAATCTCAGCCAGCAGCCAAGTTGTCTATTCGTGTGTTTCTTTTTATGATCAATGGAGTAATGTTCACTGTTCATTAGCTGTACCTTCATCAATTTTGCATAAAATCCCAGAGAGCTATTGTTTTATGTTCCACTGGCTAATGTAGATCATCTTCTTGCGCACCTGCCAGTGCACAACAGCAGGTTTATGGCACTAACCGCTATGACCATGCTCACCTTAAAATACCTTTGCCTTGGCTTTGGATGTGTCAGCCAAACACAAGTGCACCTTGTATGGGTTTCTCATACTACTCTTTTTAGTATTTCTCTGTTATAAAAGAAAACAGAAATTTACATTAAAGTTTTGACAAAATGTTTGCATGTACACATTCTGTACTTCTGTTTCAGAGCAACCTATCCTTACATTAAAAGTAATTTGTTTTGTCTAGTGGGAAAATGTATTTAGCTGCAATAATAGACACTGTGACCACGATAAATCTGCTTTGCCATTCTAATAGCTGCTAGCAACAATTTTTCCTGTTTGCGAATTCAAAAGACATATTAGCAATAATTTGGAGTAATATTTCTCCCTTTAGCTTTGTTTGGGTGTCCACCAAGCATGGGGAATAATAACTGTCTTTCCATAACACTTGGCTGGCCACTCACTATTCCAGGTACTCTAATTTCTCAGGCAGTCCAAAAACATGCCTGTTTCGTTATTCTAAATTGGCTGTAAATGTGGCTATGAGAATGTGTAGTTGTCTGCCTCTCTGTGTTAACACACAAACACACACAGTGTTGGGAAGGTTACTTTTAAAATGTATTCCACTACAGATTACAGAATACATGCCCCAAAATGTATTCTGTAACGTATTCCGTTACGTTACTCAATGAGAGTAACGTATTCTGAATACTTTGGATTACTTAATATATTATCATGCTGTTTACAACTACGTTAATATACTATTGCTGTGATATTTATTACTATTACTGAAGGTCCGCGGCTCCGAACCGTAGTAAAGGGACCTCTGGCTAATACATCGGGTTCCCTGTCGGGCTCGTAGCTGAAAACTAGCTTTACTTTGTTGTCTGGGTCAACTTTGCTAGCGAGAGACAGAGAGAGGCGTTGAAAGGCTGCTCCAACGGAACTTATTGTTTTCGGAGGAAAACACGAACACGGTGTACAGTCGAGTCTTAATCCGGTTGTTCAGTGATGATGCGACGAATCCTACTTCCGGGTCTAAAGTAGTCTGCGTTTAATATGGCTTTTGTGTTGTTAACATGTTTAATGTTATGTATTTTCTTCTATTTGATCTCAAAAAGCTCCTAAAACAGTCAGTGATCACTGTTGACCTCCCTCGGCTTTTATTACCGCTAATCATTTATTTAAGCTCAGTTTTTAAAACCTTAGGATGTAACTACAGCCCAGCCCATGCAGCAGTATATGAATGACTAACCTCGTATTGTGGATGGATTATCTCAGTTGTTCTCCTGGCTGAAGTTTGGTCCTTTTACAGCATCCTGCCATGCGATTACATTTGTTCCTGACCACCGAGAACACTCACGGTAACTTTTATCGAGTGGAAAAACAGTTAGCTTGTTTATATTATGATAACATAGCTGTGTCGCTAGCGGTCACGTAGCACATCATTATATACCAGCTAGCCCAACTTCAGTAACCCTACAAACGTCACTGCTGTTTAGTTTTCTGTCTTCATTTATGCTGGAAGTGATAGCAGAGCTGTACGTTTTAATTTGTTTCCAAAACCCCGCAGTCAGGACATGCTATATTGTATTTAGATAGAAGCTAGCGAGCTAACTCCCTGCTAACTTCTAACTCCGTTAAATGTCATAAATTCCGTTTTCATGGATGCCTGGGTGTTAAACTCAATTGTTACACCTGGTAGAGCAGAACGCTGATCATTTTATTAAAGATGAAAGACTTTAGACAGTTTTTCAACTCTCAGTAATGCCATAGTGATCGTTTGATATATGGACCTGCAGCGGAGTTTAGACCCAGACACGGCTAGTGACGTCAGACTGAACAACCGGATAGCATACTTACAACTGGGCTCGTCAGGCACTCTTCTTGGCTGCAGTGGTTATTATTATATTTACATGCTTCCAGCTCCCGTTTTTGCTCGATGACAGCTCGTACTTTTCCTTTTTCTCCCTCCTCTTGCTCACAGACACATAACGGGTATGGCAGTCCATTCTCCCTGCAGCACGGACTATACTGTCCATGAGGCTACGTTCTTTAGGGCTATGTCTGTAGCATTCTGCCTATTAGCTTAGCGCAACAACAACAACAAAAAGGCGCTCTCTCACCCAGGAAACACGCAGAGAGAGAGCGTCACCCTGTAACCATGGCAACCGTAGTGCTGCCGCCTGGAACAACAGAACATAGCTGTCAAACAAAACCCAAACAGTCCTGACCTGCGACAATATGAAACAGGAAAGTACCGCCGTGTAATCCATTTATTTCAACAAAGTAACTGTATTCTAAATACCACCTTTTTAAACGGTAACTGTAATACAGTTACTCATATTTTGTATTTTAAATACGTAACAGCGGTACATGTATTCCGTTACTCCCCAACACTGAACACACACACATATATGTGTAGCGAAAGACAGATAGAGAAAGAGGGACAGAGTTGTTTCCCACCAAGTACACACAACAGTGTATAGAAAATGCCATTTTGGTACTTACGCTTTCACATCTGGATCCTTCAAACATCTGTTGCTATTTGCCTCATGCATTTTGAGGCCTCTCTGACTCTCTTTCTCAGTTATACTATGCCTGAAATCTTCATGTTATGGGACCGCATCTTTGACCTAGACTTTCACATTAGCTAATTCCCTGAAAATAAAACTTAGCTTTACTTTAATTCGAATCGTATGGACCAAGGTCAGGTTACAGGTGGATATTTCAAATGCTTTGTAGTTAGTAAATTAGATTGAGACTTTTCTCATAGTTGAAATCTTAGAGCATGCAGTTCACCTGGTTTAAATTGTCTGAGTAGAACGCTAAATGTTTGTGTCATTCAGGCCTCCAAAAGGGGGGAATTTAAAATAAATGACTTTTGAAATATACTTCCTGTCTTATTTTCTCTGCCCTGTATAATTAATCTCTATTGAATTCACAGATTTTGCGTACACACTTTAAGAACTGAAATATGTTGATGTTGTTTACATTTGGATTGTAGATAGGGGGCAAGGTTTAATAAGAATATTTTCTTCTTCCTGCTCCTTTTCACACATGGTTGTAGTGCTTTATTGATAGAAAGTGTGGTTGGTTTGTTTGATCTGTTGTACCAAGTGTGAAATAAATAAATAAATGAAATGAAAATGAAATGAAATGAAATGAAATTTCATACATTGTTATGTTGATTACAATAACTTCAAACTCAAAAATATTAACGTATAGAAAACCGAAGAAGAAAAAATCTGAGGATAGTCACAGCAGCAACATACATTTGAAACTGACTCCTTTCTTTATAGTTTAAATCTTTAGTTATGTTAATAATTTAGGTGAAGCATGTATTTCTGTCAAATGTGCACCCAAAGAAAGAGTACATAAATTTCACTGGAGTTGTTAAAAGAAAGAAAAAGTTGGATTATTGATAAATTGATGAATCAAAGTATTACTTTTTCATTAATACACTTTAAAAAACAAAACAAAACACAGTATTCTGTGTGTTCTATGCATTTACGTCATAGCTGTTATTCACTTGCTTGATTGCTGCCTCCTAAACAGTCCATGTGTCAAAGTAGGATGGGAATCTATACTAAAAGTAGTATGTGTCTACTTAAATGAAGATTTTGACTGCATTCTTAACAAATACTTGGTAAGCTGCAACACTGTTTTTAAAGCACAGCCCCAAAACAAACCTGTCTGTGGATTGGTTATCCTGAAAATTGCGTAAGTCTTTGAGTAATGACAGAGTAGTGTTGTCACGCTTAAATGTCAATACTGATAGTACCCACCAAATCTTTCAAAGTTTTTCCTTAAACCAAACAGGATTAGAATTTAATTTCAAGATTAATGTTACTTATTTATATTTTGCATTATTTTTTGTGGTATCATTCTTGATTTATGACTGGTTAAGAACAGCTCCCCCCCCCTTTTTTTTTTTTTTTTTTTTTACATCTGCATTGTTTAATTTCAAATCTACTGCAGCATACAAAGCTAGAATTATAAAAATTGTGTTGTTGACCAAGTATATATGAAGCTATTTGTATTTCTTCACTATAAAAATATTTAGATAATACTTCACAGACCAATCCAGTGCCCAGTGATCTCCATTAGCTTTCTGTGAAGTCAGACAAAATTTACTAACAAAGAATGTGTTAAGTATTTTTCATATATTCTAATGTTTTTATTTTTCTTCATTTGGATTATGATAATAGTTTAACTACTTGTAATTTTATACCTGTTTAATACTTGTATTTGTACACATGGTAAAAGTAATATGCCATATAGTTTTGTTTAAAAATAATTTAAAAAAAAATTCCACTTAATGTAATATAGAATGAACAACTTGCTGGGCAATTTTATAAATCCGAGCAAGTTTAACCTTTTTAAGTTTAACCAGTGCAATGATGTTAAGCTAATGTAATGTAACTGTTTGCTTTAGCATTTCATTAACAATATAATTAAATCCATGTAAAACATATTACTACATTTAACTGTATATTACGTTTCCCAGTAAAATAGGCTGGCTGGATAACTGGATTAAGTAAATACAACATTTCATTTCTTAGCATGCAGGAATTGTGTTTGGCGATTAAATAATGACATGGAAATAATTCAAAAGACCTGTGACCCATGCCATTCTTATCTAAGAGTGCATACTATCAATCTGGCATTACTTAGGCAAGTTTATAATGATGGAATATGGTGTGTATGTCTTGTCTTTCAGATTGACTGACATGCTGTAATATGTTTACTGGTATTGCACATCCTCTCAAAATGCCTTGACCAATCTGGCAAACACATGCTAACCTTCTGGGCACATTGTTTCAGATGTCATTAATCTTTATTTTCAAGTATTGGGACTAGAGTCAAAGAAAACACTTCCCATTAACATATGAGCTTCTATTCACTTGACAAGAAGGGTTTTATTTAAGTTTACATACTCATAATGTTGATGTAGAATAAATTAATGTGATAAATTGTGCACATGATGTTTATGACTTCTCAGATTGTTATGAATGAATTGTATGTTCAAAAATGAAACGGTTCCCCTCTTTAGTAAACATAGCTTTGCTAGGGTTTCAGCGGAAATGTAGTCGCAGTAAAGGCTGAGGTTCAACAAGTTCTACGCAGTTAAAACAAAAAAATCACATGCGGTTATTTAGATGGCTTTAAAATACAACTAAGACCAAGAAAATATTGTGCCTCTGGACAGCCCTCACCCTATTATGGAAAGACTAGAATAGATGGCGAAAGTTTGTTTTCTTCCTCATTTTCATATTATTAGTTATGAATTTTTCTTTAATTTTACACACTCATTTGTTAGTTTGTATATATTTGTATAGATAGATAGATAGATAGATATCCAAGATGCTGATTTTGTGTTTGTCTCAGGTGTAGCTGAAACAGCTACCAGAGTACAATAAAACCAAATGACAACAAAAAACTCTAAAGTGTAAAATCACAAAAGTTTTTTTTTTTTAATCAGGAAGATCCAGGATTTTCTGAAGAAAGAGTCTACTCTCTTTAAAAAGGAGCAAAAATGAATTCTTTCTCCCTGTTTGAGTAAAAGGGAACTGAGGCACGTGGATGTCCATATATTTCTTTAGTGGAAAGCTGTAATCAGAATATGATAAACAGTGCTGTCTTTTTTTCAGTTTTTTTTTCTTTGTGCAGTGACGTGAAGTTGTTCCATACACAACAGTCTTCCTCACAAAAACATGACGTTAACACAGCAGTGTTCATCGATCTCTGGTTACAATATTTAACCATTCATCTATCAGCACCACTGCAGAAATGGTGTGTGTTTTCCCAGGAGGGATTATTGTGTCTGCACTTTACCATGACAAAGTAGACAAGAAGCCTAGTGTTACAGTAAACAGCAGGCAATGGTTCAGGATATCTTTCTTTGTTTACTTAAGTTATGATAGGGTTTCACAGCCGTAATTAAACCTTTTACTTTGTAATTCCGTAATCATAGTTTTTCAGTCTTATGTTGTTTGTTAAACACAAAAATGACAACAGTCCAAAAGAGGAGTCAAATTAGCCTTGAGACATAGACAAAGAGACTGACGCCAAAAACACTTTTTTGCTTTCCATAAATTGTGTTTTCATTCTAAATTTCCTTATTGTTCTCCCAGGCTTTTTAATGGCCCTTTGGTGATGAAAATAAATTGCTGGGTCAATGAAATTAGTCACTTATACTATTTTAACTCCTATATTTTTTGCTTAAAGAAGAGAAACGAAACGGTCATTGAATCAGTCTTTTGCACAGCTGTGACCAACATCTGCTCAATCACTGGCCCATGAATAATTCAGTCACATTTATCTCAGTCAGCGCCACATCATTTCACAATTTAGTCTCATGTGTAAAAAAAAATGCTGAGATCAAATTTAGCATTTGTGCAGTGGTTCTCCACTGGATAGGACCAAATTAGATATTTGGGATGACTTTACTCTAGGCTATGGTGTGAGTGTCTGCAAAAGCAAATTTGGATTTTGTTCTGTGAACATTTTGTTGAGCAACAAGCTTTATGGTTAAAGGTTGGGAAAAGGCCAATCTGTTTACAGTAATCAGATCATTTGCCAACTAACACAACCGTAAATATTTTAGCCAAAATTTTGTCACTTTTAAAACAACAGAAAACTCTGTAAGAAGTGTAAGACTCATCATGCTGATGAATTCAGGCAGTTGGTGACAGTGGGTACTGAATGTTCTCTGGAATAATACACCATATTTAATTTAGATTTTAAGCTTCCAAGTACAAGGACTGGTGATGAAAAGTCTGGCTTTGGAAGTTCATACAGCATTTCCATCATATTTCAGAGTTCCTGCTGATCCGTCTTTTTCTTGTTATTCTTTCTTGATAGCTGAAGTATTGCTCAGCTCTTTCTGTGATATGTAACTGTCATTTTGGTCCATAACTTCTAAAGTATGTGATAATAGTTCATGTGAGCGCTGAATAATGCACATATGGTAAGTTTGTATGTACTTTGGAATTGGCATGGGTCCTGACGGTTTTTGCACTGATGACTGGCAGACATTGGTGCAGGCCTGAAGAGTCTCAGACAGTTTAAAGTTGTGAACGGTGTGCACACACACACATGCACATGTGTCTATTTACTTTTGACACATCCAGCAGTCAAAGTCTAAGATCTTTTTTTTTGCATGAAAAAGTGTGTCAGAGCTTGGGTCCTGTAGGACTTGGAAAGTTAGGTATCTGTCTATCACCTTAGCTTTTGTCTGGAAAGCCACCCCCACTATGTGTGTGTCTTTGACAGCCTATAGTACTCTGTTTATGACTGGTCAACTGTGACTTTGCATTTGGTTTTTGAATGACATACTACAATATGTCAGTCAATCTGAAAGACAAGGGTTTTATCAACCACCCAACTTCTTGGTCTTCTTAAAACTGCTCCAATTGCCAGACATTACTGTCAGATGGGTTTGCCAAAACTAACACAGCTCCACAGGTTCATTATTAATATCCAATCGGGGTTGGATTAGGTTGTTACTAATCATTAAAACTAAATACTGATTACATGTGAAATTGAGGCCTCAAAACTCAATGAGACTTTAGACTCAGAGGCACAAAGCAGAGGAGAAAGACTGAGCGACAGCAATGTAATCAAGGTACTCTTTTTATAGAGGTTGAAGACCTGAAACTGCCTGAACAAAGAAAACAACACTGACAATAAATAGATAGAGGGTATCTTGACATAAATACACCACCGGAAACTTCGAACAGGCTGTGTTTTGTTTGTTTTTTGTATGATCATTAATAATCTACCTATAAATCACTGCATTTTGCAGAATGGTTTTAACATCATCTCACTTTGATTTACATTTTTAGGGACAATAGTAACACTTTTCTTGTATATCTTTTTCAGCATTCTCAGTGTTCTGCACAGTCACAGTGTTGGAGTCATAAACCTATCATTAGTCATTAATAATTCCCTCTCTTTAAACTGCTTGCTCTGGAGTCTACCCTGGAGGTATTGCATTGTCCAAAACTACCCTTGGCTTTTCAGCTACGACAGAAATTATGACCTTAATAAAGTTGACTTTGTAATATTTGCATGCATAAGCATCTTAGAACTGATACAATAATGACTGTCTGGCTCTGTTTTAGTGCTCCTGTGGGATATCACTTGGCAGTCAGTGGATGTCCTCATGACTTTACAGCCTGTCAAAGTCACTACAGAACTTTAAGAATAAAGTCTGACTGTCCAATTCAGAAGTGCTGCTTGTCACTAATCTTCTTGTTGTAAAATAGTACCTAGCATTAGACAGTTTATATGATAAGATGCATTTTATTCTTTGGATTTGTTTACATTATCTATCTATCTATCTATCTATCTATCTATCTATCTATCTATCTATCTATCTATCTATCTATCTATCTATCTATCTATCTATCTATCTATCTATCTATCTATCTATCTATCTATCGAAACACCAGCTGGCAGAATAATATGATCAACTGCTTTAATATCTAACCTACAGTATCATCCGTTTCAGATGTTATATCTTTGTCTACATCACTGGCCATCATCATGATGACGTGATCGCATATTGTTTGGGTTTATTTCTTGGTGACTTTGAAAAAAACAAACTCTCTGGACTGTAACTTAATTCTCATGATAAATCCTTCAGCAAGATGAGGGTAACTGAATGTGGCTGATGTTTATCCAGTAGTTGTTCACATAGTAAGTGTTGATAAACGCTGCAGTCTCAAAACAAGGAATTCTGGTCTCTGATCTCCAAGAATTGTTGTTTATGGCCCCCTGTTGGATAGCAAGAAAACGAGGACTGCTCATATCTAATACTTGTTATTTGTAGATGGGTTTAGTGATTTTGTGTTGATAGTAACATATATGTGTGTGTGTCTCTCTATATAGACACACACATATATAATTTTCTTATCAAAAACAACTTTATTCCTCCACTCAGCTGACAGAAATCAGTTATCTGATTCTCATCTAAAAGGCACATTTCATGGAACTAAGTGGGAGGTACTGAAGATCATCTGAAAGCATCCTTATTCAGCAACTTGAGCAAAATGCTTTATATTCTTTGTCTTATATTTTATGTTTAACCATATATATCAAAGACAGAACTTATTTTACATTTCAGATAAAAGGTCATAAATAAAAGGCTTTCTCAGTAACATCGAATACAGAAATAAATGGAAACTTGCATTAAACAGCTACATTTAACCTACACAACACTATCGCAGGTTTTGTTTCTCAGTAAAATTGTAAGGGGTGTGGCCTGTAATGCCCGCTGGCAGTGCTGGGGTTTGGATGCACATATCGCGGCTTTGCAAGTACTTGCCTGACTTGGATGCAGTTCGAGCTTCAAAGTGACTTAAAACGCGCATCTCGCAGGAGCTCCAGTGCACACACGCGCACTAGAAAAGTCAGAGTGGCTAACTTAATCGGAATATAGTATATATGTATATATACAGTGTTACTGTATACTTTTTTTTAATGTAAATCCTTTTTGTCGGAGGCATGGAATTTTAATCCTCTGCACATTTTCTGCCGTGTGCGTAAATCCGCCTTAAAGGCAGTTGCATCGCATTTAACGGATCATAAAAATCATGTCTTTTTAAATGATGACAGAAAAGTTGCATGGGGGTCTCATGGAGGAGGAGTTTTTTGTGACCAAACCACTAACAGATTTTCGCTTATAAAAAAGGAAACGGAGACCCGAGCGTTCATAAACAGTATTTTCGTGGGCTCCGGTGTGCAGGTGAGTCTGTTTGATTTTCAACGTTTTGTACTTGCCGATGTCGTAGGATTACACACACATACACACACAGAGAGACACACGTGTGGGTATACACACCTGTATATATCACACATTAGTGTTATATAGGTTCATTTATATGCCAGCATTTAATTTTACAAACGTTTCGAAGTTGTAGAACTTAAGAGTTTTTTTTATTTTATTTCAAACTATTGTGAATGCCAGTGTAGATGTATTATAGTTTAAATATAATACATCTTATCTCAGTGGCACATGGAATAGAGGGAATGCCGCCTATCTTGACACATCAGTATGGACTGAGATGATGAGACTTTTATATAAAGACTAAAATTTACCCCGGAGTATAATGAAGGTTATTATTATTTTTCTCACGCTATTTTTACATTACACAAATGTATTAATCTGTATATCTACTTATGGATTTGACAGCTGAGCACCACTCTAGCTGAAGAACAGCAAATAGCTTTTAACTAGAATGTGTGGTGCTCCAGAGAGAAAGTAAGTGTGTAAAGCTTATTTATAAATCTGCTTTTACAGACATGCAGCCACAAAGTGCTGGACAGCAAAATAAATAAAAGCTAGCATTAATCACAGTAATATATAACAGAAAAGCTGAACCGTGCCCAAATGAGCTGTGCAGAATCAAACCTTCAGACTGCTGGAACTGTGCAGTCTTGAGTCCTACATGAAAACTTCAAAAAAAAAAAAAAAAAGAGAGACAGTTTGCTTGTGCTTACATTGTGGGAAGATGCCAGAGATACTTTTGAGTGCTCTGCTCTAAGAGTTGAGTGTGTTACAACTGCTGCATATTTGACTTCTCACTCCCTTTACTCCTTAAGCCACAGAGGAAGTGATTACCAAAATAGCTGAGGCTTCTGTGGGTGCTGCTGGTGCAGCCAGGTGTTATGCCATACTATAGAATGAGTACAGGTTACTTATTATTCATACATTCAAACCTAATCAAAACCGAATCAGTGTATATGTGATTGTGAGTCTGGTTCTGTTTCTCTTTAGAGCCTCAGCTTCAGTAAACACTTATTTTCCCCTTTGTGTTGCAAATTTGATAATGTGAATTGGTTAGCTCAAAGCTCAGGTCTTGGCTATACATGTCAGGGATTTTACAAATATCAAAATAAATTTAGAATGAATATGAAGTATGACTGCTTGAACTCGCCCACAAATTGCCGTTGCACTGTTTCCTGCATTCATGAGCGACCACATTTTGGGGGCGTAAGTAAATAAATAGTCCAGAATTCACCACTAATTGCTTTTTTTATTGTCTGTGTGGCAGATGCTGTGTTAAAATTATGTAATAAGATAAGATAAGATAAGATAACCTTTATTAGTCCCACACGTGGGAAATTTGTTTTGTCACAGCAGGAAGTGGACAGTGCAAAAGTTATGACGCAAAAATTAGAATAATTTTGAAATCGAAGGTTTTCAGATTACTGTAAATTAGTTGTAAATGGTAAAATGTGCCTCTAACATTTTTTCCTATTTTCATGAAGGGAAAAAGCTGATTAAATAAAATCTGTAATCGCTGCCTCTTTAGTTTATCGCCTTCTATGTTTTAGATTTACAATTCCGCTATCGCCGTTGTTCTATAACCCTTTCAGCAAGTCTCTGTGTAATTGAGGAATTCTGGCACACATTTTACCTACAGATGATCATTGTTCAGCTCTGAGGTTGAGTTACAGGCACTTGCAACTCTGAGCTCAGAGTTGTGGCACCTTCTCGAGTTCAATAAATTCCCAGTGTGAGAGCTTCCTTTCAGTATTTGAATAATTGATAGATCAAACTTAGGAGGCAATTTAATCTCCTGACTATTTGATGAGCTGGGCTTAGTTCCATTGTGCTCATTTGATTGTGGCTATTGTTGGGTAAAGACAGACTGTTAAATGGACGAGGAAGCAGCTTCAGAGAACTATTAAAGCTGAAGTGCCAGACTTTCCTAGAGAAATGACTGATTGTGATGTGGCATGTTAAAAGTGGCAGCAAAGACCTTTTCCTGATTGATGTGCTCTGTAGCCCAGTGTTTCCTCTTATCTCTGCAGCATGTGAGAGCACATATGGAGTGGGATGAGTTAGGCTTTTGACAGTTGTGGGAGTGCTGGGTGAAAGAGTCTCTGGCACATGTCTTGAGTTGATCCAGTCTTAGCATGTCCTCCAGTCACCACTCTCAAACCCAACAAACAGGTGTGGTGGAAGACTGGCTGCAAGCCACAATTTTGGCTCTTTCCTGGAAATAATGCTTTAGCTGAGATGTGTCAATGAGATAGTGAGTCATTAAGAATGAAGAATTAAATAAACTTAGGGAGACTTTCAACATTTTCCCCATTTAGGAAACCCATGTCTCGTGCCCAGATCAACAAGTTGCAGATTCCGTGGCACAAATGTTTGGTGGACCCTAACCAGCTTGTTTTGATGACCAGTTTTGTGTTTTTTTTCTTTCTTCAGTAATGAGGTTTATCATGCAGGAGTGTGGACATACATGTACACTTAATAGTACTGTACTTACTGTACTTTAAGTAACCATCAAAATACATTTCTTTGAAGTACCTTGAGTTAAACGAAAAATGAAGCAGTCAGAGCTTTTTTTGTGTTTTTTAAAACAATAATATTGTATTTAATGTACGTTTTCGTGAACAAAACTGCTACTATCTTCTTTATCTCTCATTCTCTCTCTCCCTGTCTGTCTGTTTTCCTGTCTGTCTGTTATCTCCCCCTCCTTTCGGTGACTCTCGCCACAGCCCCACTCCTGGATGAGTATTGAAAAAAATAATGAATTAGTCTAAGCTTTTCTCAGGAAAAGCACTTTTGGGATGCGTTAATTTAGAAAGGGAATAAACTTTTTGGTTTCCATGTTAAAAAACCCAAAATAGAACTGTTTACTGGTTATTTGGATATTTTGTTGTTAGGTTCAGCTAGGCCTCCACGGGTGATGGCAGCCTGCCCCCTTCAACCAAAGTTTTATTATGAGCTACACTGCTACGACTAATTTCCAGCTTGCAGGGCATCTTACTGAATGTCTCAACAACTTTAAAGTTAACTGCAGTGTTTTCATGTTGAATTGCCTGAACAAAAATTGAATTTTTAAATTTTTTTTTGCTTTGATGTCCATTTCATTTAGTTTGGAAGTGCTGTATCCACTAGCTAGCTGAGTTTGGGAGAGTCTGCTAGCCTTAAAGGATAGGGGAGAAAGATGCAGATAAAATCTACGGACATCTACCAATTATCATTTTCTTAAATCAGAATCAGAATCAGAATACTTTATTGATCCCTGGGGGAAATTATTTTTTGTTACAGTGCTCCATTATAAACCAACATTAACAAGACAGACAATACGCTAACTAAGAATAGTACAATATATACATATATATATATACATAAGTCACTCATTAATAAATAGCTAAGAAAAGAAACATGTGTAGTTGTAGCAGTAACCCTTGAAGCTCTTTTCTAAACTGAAGGGGTTTTGTCATATTTCAGGCCTTCTTATGCCGTTGACGGAATGACAAATGACGGAACGTTCATTGTTCGGTTATTTTTGCCTGTGCAGCTGTACTTGAGAAAACCCCCAGAAACTATCGTAATAGTCACAGAGCCACACCTTTATTGATACATACTGAGGGGTAAAAACTCATCATTAAAGGTACAGGGGAGGCCATTAAAAGTTGTCTTTATGAGAGTAAGCGTTAAGAGAAAACATTCCTGGTAATTTTTTTCTCATTTCTCTCTTGGATGGGCCTCTAACTGTACATAGTGCCCTAGGCATGTGCCCAGAAGCCCCATTGGCCCAGCCCTATCCTGAAATAATACTATCAAATTTTAATGTCTACTAAAGTAGTTTCCTCTTTTCAATACTAATTATTAGAAATGACAAATTTTGTGAGATAACTAACAGCAACTCTATTAAACTAAGCAGTAAATTAGTAGTGGTAGTTTCAGTTTGTTCTTAGTGACTCTCCTTTCTTTCGTATAGTTGTGTAAATAACTTCAGTACTACATTTTCAGTTGCTTGTGTTCATTAGTTTGAAATGAAACAAACTACAAAAAATGATATGACATTTAGAAACTGTAAAACTATAGCTGTAAGTTCGATGTGCATGATCAAAATGTTTTCGTCTCCGGCCACCTAAAATAAATCTTGTGAAATTATCGAAAGGGACGAAATTATTTCATCCCTTTTGATTTGTATTTTAGCAACGAGTGCAATGTTGCCTCCTGGAATGTTTAAACACACCAAATGGCGTTGTCCTTTGTGTGATTCAGAGCCACAACCGACTCAACACCCAAATATGGTCCTATTTTTCTTTATTGAGCTGCGAGGGAGGACCTCCCATTGTTCCGATGCTAACATGTTCTGTGTGTCCTCTTCACACAAGAGCTGTAAATACAGGCAGCACATGACACTATCGAAAAAAGATCTCAGCACCAAATATGACAAAGGCCTTCAGTCTGACTGTGTGGTGCGTTTCTCAGAAGAAACTTACTTCACTGTATTTCCAAAGGATAAACATGTTCAATTTGTTATCCAAGTCTATGTTTGTTTTGTGGGATTTGGTTTCCTTTTTGTACGACTGATCATTTGATTTATCCAGTTATGGCTTTAGTTCCTCAAATTACAGAAACCACTAATGTTAAAGAGAAAAAGTATGCATCACACTGCAGCGAATGCTGTTTGGGCCAACTAAAACATCTTTGTTGTTCAATGTTGCTGGTTTGTGCATATAAATGCAGTGATAGCAAGCTTTTCTCATATTGCTGGGAAACATAATAAAGCAAGTGAGATTTTGGAAAATATGAAACTTAAATATTGGCTTTCCTGCTATTCTGCTATGTGAGCAATGAAGATGTAGTCACCAACTGGCTGTCTTAGCTTGGCATAAAGGGTGGATAAAAAGGCAAAAATTGAATATTAACTTAGTGTTATTTGCAGTTTTATGAGCGGTTAAGTGGGGTAGGGGCAATTTCCTGACTAGGCACTTAAACTCCTAGTGTTCTTTTATAACCCTTAAGATAGGCAACTTGCAAAACCTAAGAGGTTAAGTTAAACGGGAGGTAGGATAGCTGGTTGGATGCAAAAGACTGCAGTTTCTCATTTTTATACCGCAGATTTATAGTGATTAAGTGACATGACATTGTACGAGTGACCTTTTCACCTTTTGATCGAGCCAATTAAACCACTGGCTTTAGCTTTATATTCATCTTAGAGACATGAAAAGGGTTTTGAGTTAAAGTGTTAAAATATTGATTTACCATTTCTTCAACAACTAGTATCTATCTGTATCTAGAAACAGTCCAGTTCCTCAACATGTTTCTGTCTTCTTTTTTTTCAGCACGCTCTAATACCAGCAAATCTTTATTCAGCTGTAGTCATAATCAGCCAGTCTTCTTTTGTCACTCTGCAACCATTTAGTTGTTCAGTAACTGACCATAAACCCGCCTTAAACAGCAGATCCGCTGTTACAGATCGAAAGCTCAGCCCAAGCTTCCTGTGATGACCCTGTTGAACTCCATCACTCTGCTCTTCTTCAGTCTCTGCACAACCCCGTGACCTCGCCTCCCTCATCAACAGCTGTGCCCTTTTTACTGCCTTGCCAGTGCAACCAACACCAGTGTGATGGCTTGTTGTGCCGCGGGGACATTTGGACAAGCAACTGCGGCATCACACACCACTACACAGACTTCTAGATGTGTCAGCCACTAGAGTGAACGATACAGAGAGACTGGGGAGGAGGGACAGACACACAGAGAAGAAGTGCAGTACTACAAGAGAAAGGAGGGATCATCTATCCCAGTAAGATAAGCATCCACCTGTCCCGCATAGGAAGGTGGCCCCCCCACCTGATCCATCTCGTCGCAGGGGGGGGACCCTGCATAGCCTGGAAGGCAACAGAGACTATGCAGCTGGGACTGGTGGCGCTGGCAATGGTCTTTCTCAGCTCCATGGGTCACAGTGATGTTCTGAAGCTCTCCAAGGCGAGACGGCATAGACGTGGTGAGTTCTCACTTTGTCAGTTTGTTTTGATTTCCTTTTTCTTTCGTAGCAGCACTGCTGCTTCTCGTTTCTGTGGTCTGAGTCACTGTGGTGGACGCCTTATAAACATTTAACAAGCAAAGTAAAGATAACGTTTTGTTTATTTTCTCATCATTCCTATTTGTTTTTCCTAGGTGGGTTATGTTCGGTGCAGTGCTTCCCCAGAATGGCTCGTGTTTCTTCCTCTTTTTAAGATTATGCCTCTCTCAGTTTATGTGAAGCTTTTCTGGGTATTAGGGTTGTTTATAAAGGGGTTTTTGATGGATTCCCTCTCAAAGCCATCGCTCTCTTCGTGTCTGGCTCCGTGGGCACATAATGGAATGAGTACCTGACAGTTCTAGCTCTCAATTGGACCATGCTGCCGATATTGTTGTAAGCATTTTTCTAACCTCACGCAACCGCAAAGACAGTGTTCAGGTCGGCTCGCAGTATATCTCTGGCTTCAGAGCCTCAGATCTGGTATTACTGTCAGCTTTGAAATAATTCTTCCCTTACACACAAGGAGCTTTCAGCCAATGCCAAGCTAACCCCAACCTTCCTGAACCAGAATTCATATAATACCAAGATTATCCACAATAACAGATGTGGCATTATTAAAATCACACATACTGGGAAGGAATAGCTATTGTTTGTGTCAGTTTGTGTTAAGTCCGCTGATGTATATGTAGACAGTGACGTCGTTGCAGTTCATCTAATTTGGACAGAAGGATTGAGGTCACTCGCCATATACACGAGTGCCATGCAGACTGCGACAGTCTTATTCCCTCTAGATACTAAATAAACGTTTGCAACTTGCGCTTCTTCTTTAGTTATTTGATTTAATGATGTTCATTTTTTTTTCATCCATCCCCCACAACAAGAAAATGATAATAAACAAAGGAGAGAGCGACTTGTTCTGCTGCCTTAGGGCTGTTTGTTTTTCTTCTTTGAAAGGATTTAGTATCGTGCAGACTTGACTAATCAAAGCAGACTGGTCAATTTTAACATACTGAGAGCACAAACTCTCTACACTGTTTGCCAAAAAAAGTTCTTGAACTTATATCATTTACTGTTGCTAAAGATGACACCCAAGCTACTTTTATAGTTACTAGTCATAACAATAAGACTTGGCGGTAACTGGATAATGATAGACTAATCTGTTCATAGAAAAACACGTTTAATACTTTTATCGGACGAGTTATGTCAGGGAGGCGGGAGGTCAGGCTGTGTAAGATTGTGTGTATTTTTAGCTGAAAGTAAACGACAGTAAATCAACTCAGGCGACTGTTGTTTTTGTCTTAGAATGGTTCTTCAAAAATGATGTGCACTTTTACACAATTTACCCAAAATTGATTTAGATTGCAGGTTGTGCCTTTTTGGAGAGTGAGGCAACTGGACTCATGTCCAAGTCTGGGATTAGATTAAAGGAAATGTAAATGCATTGCAATGCTAAAATTCCTCACTCGTTCAACACATTCACCAACTATATTTCGGACATGTCGGTCACCGTAGCATTTCTGCCCGGACCCAGTGACAGTTGGCTGAATCTGAGAGGCTCTTGGTCCTGACTGTCAGCCGCAGTTACCTGGCTTTCTCCAAGTTAAAATCTGTTAAGCATCTCTGACAAGCAGTTGGAAGTAAACACTGAGTAACCACTCATGTCTGGCCAAACCCCCCTTAAATTAAGCTTAAACCCTTGTTTGTTGGAATATTAAATGTTTGCATGTTTATGACTGGTGACGACGCCAAAAAAATATTGCAATTCCTGATGTTTTTCTACTAGGCAGGTTGTTGACTATTGGACCTTTTTTATTTCCTCATTAAAATTCATATGTGGCTGGAAACAATTTATGTTATTTTTTTCCCATCGGTGGACCATGCTGTTACCTACCTCAGTGTGGCCTTTTCTTTCTCATTGTTTACCTTATGTTTCCACAGTCAGCACTGAGGGGCCCCCGTCTTGCCCCAAAGGCTGTGACCGATGTTCTGAGTATAACGGCTGCATTAAATGCAAGCCCAAGCTCTTCATCTTCCTGGAGCGCAATGACATCCGTCAGATAGGCGTGTGCCTTGCCTCCTGCCCCATGGGATACTTTGGCATGAGGAACCCCGAAGGCAACAATCGATGCACCCGTGAGTTCTAATTGTGTTGTACCCTCTTGACCACAGAATGATGCAAGTGTTAGTGATATATCAACAGGATGCCAGCAGGCGCTTTAACTTTGTAGATACACATATGGAATCTTGCAAATATGTAAAAAGATCCAGCTAACTCTTTACTCTGTGATACTCCACACATCTGGTTTCAGAACAAGCATGCAGAAGTGTTTATCCTCGGTTCATCTTCACCTGTTTAAGTTTTGTCTTGTGTATCTTATTTGATTGTTTTACCTTTTTTCTAAATCCCTTTGTGAATCTAACAAAGTCAAACTATTATTGCTATAATAGACACCCTCTATTTCTGCATATTTTTGCAGTTTATGTGATTTTGATGTTGTCTTATGTGATCCTGTTTGTGACCGAATACCATATAGCGCCTCATTACATAATGCACGTTACAAAAAAGGCGAGAGTAATAATAGAAGTAGCCACTTGGTGATTAAATCATCTGTTGCTTCTTGTTTTCATGGGAAAAGGGCACGAAAAATATGAACTAAAGCAAATTATTTCCTAATCAGAATGAATGTCAGTAGTTTTAATTGAAATAGTTCTTATTATGGTTACAGACAGGTTTGGCTCATTTGGAATATGGACAAAAGCACGGTCACATTCACAGTACTTAACAAACTGACATTACATACTTTTAAGAGGCAGTTTCAGCAACTCCGCCTGTTGTCTGTTTCCTCTTATGTGTGGGCAGAAAACAAGACTGGAAAAAAATCCCAACCAAAACATTCGTAATGCATTGTTGTTTGTCTGTTTTTTAAGAGGATGTCTGTGTTTTTTATTTAGCCTTCATGTGCAGAGTTCATGCCAGGCCACAGTCGTGATAGTCTCGGTTTCCCTTTTACACACTTGTTATTCTGATGGAACCTTAATGTATCACGCACAGTACGGTCTGCATACACGCCTGTTTACTAAGTAACTGCGTTAAAGGGTTCCTTTGAATGTGAGTGTGCACTAAATCACTTGTGATTATTCTTTGCTCAGCAACATTTGAAAGATTGTTTAAGGTAAATATAATGAGGGCTGCTTTGTTGTTTGGTCATTACCATATTTAATGATATTCATTGCTTTAGTGACAGTGATTGCTTTGAGTTTAGTGTTCTTGACTGCCCGTTTTTACAACACTTAGTATCTGTCAACAAGGGCTAAATAATGATTTCATAAACCAAAAGCAGATAAAGCCTATAATTCTGATTATAAAGATGTAACTTTTTCACAACTGGTTATTTCAGATGTATGTAAAGTTTGTTTTATCAGTGCTAATGACACAGTTGTGTGTTTTTAGTAGATTGCAACAAATGGAATCTCATTTATAACTGTTTTTCTCAATGCGGCATTCATTCACCGTCCCAGTTTGCTGCAGAAGGCTGCTGAATTCTTTTCTGAGGCCCTCGGTGACTAACCTGGGTCATTATCCAATCATCTAACTTTATACATACCATTCCACAATGTCTTGTTACAAACACATGTCTTACATTATAAGGCTACAAACGTCAGGACGGTCAAATTTAGCTGTCAAGAGTTTGAAAATAGTAATCGGGAGACGGAAGAATCCCACTGAGGGATTCGACGTTTTATCATTTTGGATCTTGGTATCAGACCAGAGCTGCAGAGTAGACATTCTTAACATGCTATTACATCAACTATAGCTATAAATATATTTCCTATACTGAGATATTTTCACCTGCCTCCACTGTTTTTCTCAGATATAATGAATAAGGAAATGCCTTTCATGATGGAGCTTGAGCTTTTGGGAGTCCTTTACGATGTCTGGTTTTTATCCTTTTATGGTTCTCATTATCCAAATTTCAAGAAGTTGGTTGTTTGAGTCAGAGATTTAATGAGACTAAGGTGTGGAGAAACCCACTTTTCCAAAAGTTAGTGAAGGGATAGACTTCTGGCTATACTCATTCACACCCCGTTTCCAAAAAAACAAGGACTGTGGTGCATGTGTTTTTAGAGGGATTACTCCCCCTTAAAAGACCCCATCACTAATAAATCTCTCAGAGGAAATAAAATTTAAGTTCCCCTTGTCCTCAGTCTTCACAACCATGAATGAGAACAATGAATATTCCATATTATTATTTCTACGTTAACCTCAGAAAGGTTTCAGACCAATACCAAAAATTTGAAGGCAAAATAATAACACAGTCTCCAGTCTCAACGTGACTTTAAACTGACAGAATACTTACTCCTTTTTTTTTGTCTCCCTGTGTTTTGCAGAATGTAAAATAGACAATTGTGAAGCGTGTTTCAATCGCAATTTTTGCACAAAATGTAAGGAGGGCTTGTATTCACACAGTGGGAGATGTTATGTCAGCTGCCCTCCAGGCCAACGCACCGTCAATGAGACCATGGAGTGTGTCGGTGAGTGGTCTTTTTCTTTATATTTACTGCTTACCAACTCACAGTGATTTGCTGGAATCTATAAACTTTACTTATCACTTAATTTCATCAGTCATCTATGTTCGGGTCTGGAAAAGCGAAGCGAACTCTTACAAAAAAAGCAAACTCTTGGGCTGACCCTTTTTGTTGTTTTATTTCTTGTGAAAATGATTCTGTCATAAGTTAGAAAACACAAAGGAAACTCAAAGCTCTCCAGACATCTTGGCACAGTTTTCCAGAGACCTGGAGTCTTAAGCTGCCTTTTTGTTCTTTTAAATTAGCCTTGCTCATCCACAGTGAATATACTGAATGGGCCCCTAAAACGAGACTTTGTTACATGCACTTTATGCTGTACAGTTTGCTACATTTTCAGGTTCCTTCAGCTTCATCTATCTGTCCTTCTCTCATCAGAGATCAAACAAGCAAAAATTGTTTTCAGATTTACTTAAACTCATTATCCTCAGTTAAAACTGCTGAGAGGCTGTGAAACAAATGTGAGCTGTGAACCATTTACTCAGTACCTTAGTGGTTTCCACATTTTTATGTACTTATTTATTTATTTATTTTTCATTCCAGGTCAACGTGCCTCAGAGTGTGAACTGGGTGAGTGGAGCCAATGGGGTTCCTGTATGAAGAAAAACAAAACATGCGGATTTAGGAAAGGCACGCAGTCCCGGGTTCGTGTGCCCCTTCCGCAGGTTCACAGTCCGGATACCTCCCCTGCTTTTGTACCCTCGCAGACCTGTGCTGCCGAGACAGAGAGGAGGAAGTGTGTCGTGACCAAAACGCCGTGTGTGAGGGGTAAAAACCAAATACACACGCACCGAACAAACGGATTGAAGATGAAACCCTTAATAAATGTCAAATACTAAAATGTTTATGGGCTTAGATAACATGTTAAGAGGCAATGTATTTTGTATTATACTGCATGTATTTTATGCAATTCCTTCTTAGTCAGTATGATGATTGATGGAACCAGTACTCGACATTCAAAGGCCTGCGTTCTCGCCAGTGTGTCTGTGACCCGCAGCGTGTTGATTGGGTTTGGTTTGGCAGAGTCCACAGCAGAACACAGAATTTCTTGACTTTTCTGCATGTAAACAATAAACTTCATCTGCGAGCCAAGCAGATGAAGGGCGGACATTACACACTGCAAAGCTGGATAAGGATCAGAGCTAGAAAGAGCTATTTGTTCTGAGGACTGCTGAAGCGCGAGGTTTACATGCCCATGACATGTTTGCTTGAGGTCTTTTCATCCACATAGCAGCTTGCTCTCCAGTGGGTGAACTATCATTGTCACCAGTTAGTGGTCATTATCAGTTTTCATAACATCTTATTAAGTGCTCTTGGGCTTATTTGCTGCTACGGCTATTAAACGACCGGTCTGTTCAGTTGAGTCAAGCATCCTGAGCATACTAAATACAAAAATGCAACAAAAACAGAAATAAGGCTTATTTTACATTTAAATATTTTGCTTCTTAGTCAAACAAATAAATAAGTATCAGCAGCAATTCTGGGGGTGATAAAGCTTGCAAACGACAGGAAAATAAGTGGATGGGTTTAACCCTGTTCCTGATTCATATCATCGGCTCTGGTCTCTTTAGGTGCAAAGGAGTTATTGCTAATGAAATGTTGTTAGAAAGTTTCTTTGTCTTTAAATACCCCCATATTAATCTGCTTTGCATAATATGCCAATTTTCAACTGTAAACTTATTTACAAGACTTAGAGAACTGTTAATGAGGAGTATTTAAGGTATTTAAGGTCTTTATTTTTCGGTGGCACGCTTTGGGGATTTCGGGCACAGCAGCAGCATTGCATAACAATATTAATTGGCCACAGTACAGATGTTGCAACACGTAACAGATGACATGGCTTGATATATGTGAGTAAACATGGTGGAGGCTTACATACTCTGGTATCATTCTCTTCTTCTCCAGGGGTCTGAGTCTAAAAAACAGAACATGATCTGACACTTTCCCATAGATCTGCGGTAATGGGAAATGAGAGAGGTTGGCATGGCTCGTAACTGCTCAGTGAGGAGGGGCCGCTTCACTGGACAGGCTGTTACAGCGCAGTTTGACAAACGAGTGGCAGATTTGCTCTGTGTGGGGCCAGCATCCTGGAACAAAAATTCAGCCTTTGGTTCAGAATAATACTGAACAGTGAAATATTATAAAAACAACTGCTATGTAGATTGTCGAATTTTAAGCAAAGGGTGTGTTAGGTTTGATCTGAGGAGATGAGTTGTGGAAGCTTTGTGGATGTGATCGTTCACATTGAGTAAGCTACTGTTAAATAGGTAAACGTGTATAAACTGAAGACGCTTATTGGTGCTAAAACGTACAGGGATGAGTTTCCCTCTGTGAGATCATTCATGCGTGATGGTACCACGACTCCAATGAACTAGTTTATGTGGGTAAACTCCGCAAAAAGAGCGCAGCTGTGGATTTATCTGTGGGGTGGGAGTTGGCTGGCAACTGGCTATATAAAACACAGGGGGCAGACCTTGTATAACATTAGTGATTTAGTGGTCTGCAGATCTCACGCTTTGTGTTGATTTGGCTGCGATTTTTTTTCCACCCTTTTCCTGAAGCTCCACAAAAAGGTCTCACGCGAAAACAAAATTTTCTGGATGTGTTATTTCATTTGTCAGGCAAAATTGTTTAGCTTGGATGAAGAGGAGCTGCAATCAGAGCTGTCATAAACTGATGGAGTCCGCCTTTCTTGGCTCCATTAGTGATTTGTTAGAGAAGCAATTAAGTCCTTACACAGTAAGCACATCATCTCAGAGGCTGCAGTGTGTGATTGAAGACCCTTACTTAATGCCATTCTCTTTCATTGTGTCTCAGTGATTTAAAGCGAATCTGTTACTTCTCAATATTAAGTGTTTATTTTAATAGTTTCTATAAAAGTCTAGAAATATGTTTATTCATTCAAGACAAATGATGAACAAGCTGGACAAACTCATCTTATGTAATTTAAGTCAACTAAACAAATGAGATCTTAGTGAAGTTTCCACCACTTTTGGCACTAATAGCTCCAAAAAAAGACATGTTATTCCTGTTTGTGCACTACTGTGTGGGACTGAGCCTTCTCGTTTACAGTTCAGACTAAAGTAACTGTGACATGCATGGGTCAGTGGTGGATAAATGTTATTGTGTTAGGTTTGTTCACATTCACATCAAAATTACGTCACGCCCATGTACTGAATTTCACTGTAGAATTCTGCTCTTTTTCAAGTTTGTGAAATATCATGGCTTGAGTTTTTTTTTTCTTTTCTTTCAATTTGAACATAATTGAATGGGTGACAAATTTAAAAGTGCTGGTAGGGAGATAAACACAGACATAAAGTTACTACTGCATAGCAGCAGACAAACATGGTGGCGCCATAAGCTCTGAGTTTGTCAGCCGTGCAGTGAACACTGTCCAGCCCTTGGCACGTGTCCTCTCAGCTTTCCGGATGTGCAGAGAGTCTCAACACACAACTTTATAACAAACACACTCCAGCGTAACTATGCTCCCTCGTATATACAAAATCAAATAGTTTTCAGTGCTGCCTAAACAATAGTTGACAAAGTTAAAGTTGACAAAGTTAAACTGAAACCTGACACTAGACACAAGCCTCGTGTCCATTTGCACTTTCCGGCAGCTCTTCATATCATTGTGGGCCATTACTGGGTCCTTGACGATGTTTAACTCATTAAGCCAGATGTGATTTATGTGACAGCAAATTGTCACTTGTCTGTCCCTTCCGCTCTTACAGTCAGTACGTGTGCTGTAATTTAAAATCACCAGCCGATCTAAGCCCTTCACTTTTATGAACAGGTTTAGTGTGGAAATGAACCACACAATGATGGATGTTTGCATTTAGAGAGCAATTATGCTCTTAAAATGTGTGACTGCTGTGAATTTTAATGCAAGAGTACTAACGGGGAGGTTTGAGTGTATGTCAAGTGGGACAAGGGAGTGGGTTGCTGAAAGAGAAATTAAACAGACTGAGAGCTTAGCGTGTGGATGACACCTTTGTGAGAATGTACTTAGGTACTGCAGCGCTTGGCGCTATGCTATGAAAATATCAATATGCAGGTGTTAGTAGATCCAATATTAATTACGATTACCATTTTCTGCTGGTGTTACACAGTTTTTTATTGGGACCCGACTGCATTGGAGATAAAAAAGTAAAGGGAGTATCACTGTGACAACCCGTCTGCATGGGAATACAGGTGTCTGTATCAAGTTTCCAGGCAACAGGTGCGATAGTTATGAAGATATTTTACTGAAAACAACAAAGGTGAAAGGTGATGCCACAGAAGTCAGGGAGACTCTAAAGGGATTTGCATTCTACCTCCTCTGGCCGTGAACTGAAGACATGAGACTGATTCAACAGCTGTTGGGTTATTTCAGTCCAGTCGTGGACAAACTGGCTCCAAATGTTTAGATGTGTTATTTTTTGCTGGCTGCATGTTGTGCGGTAATTGCTGCTATACATATACTGTCACCATGGCTAAACATAACATTATTTTAGCTTTTGTTGTTTGGGATTTCTTGACTATGGTTTATGTCTGGTAGCCTGTATTAAAAGTTCTGATGCATAACACAACCCCTCAGGAGGTTTTTAGCCAAGCAGGAGTATTTCTATGTGCAACATTTTGTTGGGGCAGATGCCTTTTATATAAGAAATACAGTAATGTGTAGTATAACCCCAATTTTTTTCCTTATACATTCTTTTTTTTTTCAGAGAGGAAGAGTAAAGGAGACCGACAAGACGATACAAACAGGAGAGAAAGGGAGAACGCACGTGGGCGAGGACAAGATAGTCGAGGAGGAGGAGGAGGAGGAGGAGGAAAGCGGAGAAAAGGCCAGAGCAGGACGACCACTGCTCCCAGCATCACAACCAGCTCTGTCACCTAAGCGCTGACGCCTGCTGGATGAGGCTGAGAGAAAACCAGAGACAATGCCTCGCCCAGCAGTGTCAGCCACAGACACAGATTGATGTTGAAGGAAGGGATTAATGCTGCTATGCTGCATTGTAGAAGATGCAGAGAGAACTGGAGGTTTGCTGAAACACAAAAGATTCCCTGAAGCTTTTTGAATAGCTCACCATATCTGGAAGAGACATGCTGTCCTAATGTTGGACAGCAAAGCCAAAATGAAGACTATGGTTGGACTTGATTTGTGTGATGAACTGACCACTCTTAAACTAAGACCAGACCATGTGTTTTAAATGCAGCATTCAAGCCTGATTATGAATGAAGGGATGCCGAAATCTCCTCTGGTCCATGATGTATTTTGTTCCAGTCTGATTTTAATTACCGTCTGTTCTCCATTTGTTTTCATGTTTGTAAGAGGTGGCAGATGGATTTTCTCAACTGTCACTGTCTGTGATGTAAAGACAAAGAAAGTATTATGTATTGGTACCTTTATTTCCTATTGTGAAAGGAAACAGAAAGAAAGGCACTGGAAATCACTTGTGGTTGCTGAGGACAGAAGTCTTCTATACAGTTAGGCTCATAATTTGTTGGACAAACACATTTTTTGTAGCATGTCATCTGTAGACCACAACAGCAGATTTTAAATCAAGTAAAAACTACATGATCTTTGAGCTCTGATTCAGGAGGTTTCATAAAAGTATTGCATTTACTTTTTGGAATTACAGCCATTTTTTTATACATAGTCCCCCCATTTTAAAAGGCTCAAATTCAGCCATAATTTAGATGAAAGATTCTTTTTCATGCTTTTTTTTTTTTAACCTTTACAGTCAATGAATTAGCAAATGTTGTGTTTCCTTTAGATTCTCCATTAGTCCTTTAGTGATTGTAGTCACTTTCAATATGCCCTTGCTTGTCAGTCTCTCTGCCTTCAGTTTTGTCTCCATTAACTGAAATTCATTCTTTATTGACTTCAAGATCACATGATTAACCTGGCTACTGAAGAATATCCCATTTCTTTACCTTGAAAAATTACTGGGTTTCTTCTGTAGTAGTGCTGTGGATCCTAATCCATCTGGACTGTGAAGCACCAGATCGGTTTTGCAGCTTTCGGCTGGATCTGAGCGCAGACTATAGCCCTGTACTCTTTAGAATTAGCTAAGGAGGCAGGCTCTTTTAGATGTTTTCTAGCAAAGGCTGATCTAATCTGACCTTCTGGTTCTTGGGCGTAACCAGTGATTTGCACCTTGTTGTAAACCCTCTGTATTTACTCTTGAGTGTATTTAGTCTTGAGGCATCTCTTGATTGTAGACCTTGACAATGATAAAACTACTTGCTGGTTGGTCCATTCATTCTTTTTTAAGACTATCTCTCTAGTAGGTTTTTTTGGGTTTTCAGCCTGATGATGGCCTCCTTTACTTTCATTTGGACTTCATATTGAGAGTTTTGAAGATATACACACAACCCTTAGATTCAAATTCAGATCATTGATCTGTTTAATTTGCTGTGTAATATTGAGAGAATAGGCCTCACCTGGCCATAAAACTGCTAGTCAATCAATACTCTGAAAATTGGGGACTGTGTATAAAACATCTTAAACTCCTAAACGGTTAATACATTTTTTTCTGTCAAATGTCTTGAATTAACGCTGAAAGTCTGTACCCCAGTCGCATCTTTATTGTTTGATTTAAAACCCACTGTGTTGTGTACAAAAATTGAGTCGTTGTTCCAAAACAAGCTGAAGAAAATGCAGAGGAGGATTACTGGGCGCACATCTTATATCCTCTGGTCTTTAGTCACAAACTTTTGTCATTCGATAGCTTAATGTTTGTTTTGAAAAAAAAATGTTTGTATCTGAAAATATCTCTGCACAGAAATGAGTATTTGCATGGCAAACGATTACATGTGTGTGCAAGTGTGTGTATGCGTGTGCATCTGTTTGTTTGTAACTGAAGTCTGGGTGTTTGTTTATATGCATTCCTGCACGAATTCAAGTGGTTTGATGACAGAACTTAGTTGTTTGTAGGTTTGTTGATGTTTGCACATATAGTATATGGTAATACTGATCTAACAGATTGAAGGAAAAGGATGTGGAAAACAGCAAAAAAATGTAAATGCACAGTGATATACTGAATACGCAGTAAATACAAGCCAATTATTACTATATAAGCCATCAAATCATCACTAATCAGTATGTTTGCAACAGGGTCTGAAGATTTTGCACAAATATAATGTTCCCTACTGCTCATATTTCAGAACGATAATAGCATTTTATAAACGTATACTGTAAAAACTGGCTTTATGACATTGCAGATGGAGTGTTTTCCATGGGTCTGTTTGTTAAACAAGGTATTAGTTTCGGGGAAAGTTACACGCTCTATTATTCATTCATACTATGAGTTGTGATACTGAATATGTCAAGCTGTGTTTATCAACAAATTTAAAAGTATTAGTACTATCATGTATAGCTTATTCTGTGAAAGCCTAAATAAAGTTCAGATGAAGCTAACGAGCATCACTCCTACGCTCATGTTGCACCTGGTCTGTTTGATTTTAGATTGGCTGTTTTATTATTTTGTCAATAAATGACAAATAATTGCTGCTGTGGGGTTTACAGTAAAAACAAGTACTATGCGTATACTTGAATGAATTCATTCCTTTTTGCAAGGTGGTCTTATTTCCTTTCTTTTAGTCTTTTTTTCACTTCCAGAAAGAAACACAGTCAGCCTAACTTAGTTAAAGTACTACTTATGTACAAATCTCAAGCTTAGTCAAGCTTATTCAGAAGGAACAGGATAAACAAAATATCAACTTGCCTCTGATTTTGTGGTTTAACTTTGATCTTTTTAGTGTCATTATGGCCACATAAACAAATGATCCTACTTGTAATCTGCATCATGGGTGGGTTTTTTTTTATATTCCAGCAGCAGATAATTCAGTTAAGTTGGTAACATTTATATATAAAGTGTGTTTTACAAGCAAGTTGTCACAAAGCACTGCACACAAATTAGAGTAAAACTAAATAAGAAACTTGAATTCCATGAAAACAAGTTAAGATACAGAATAAATTAAAATCAGTATCAACAAAAACACATATTTGCTATAATTTGCTTCACTTCAATGTTAAGATCCTGTTCTTTTAGATGGCTGCTCTTGCGGCTCTTTTTCTAGCTTTACAATGCAGCTGTGTTGCCTTAATTTGAGAAATGTGACTTTAGGTGAATACAGCTACATAAGCAATCGATATGATAGCCAAACCAAAATTAGGACTGTTATTATAATCATAACAAAAATGAAAATAGCAATTATTTATTCATTTCAGAGAGAAACAAAATATGTGACAAGGAAGGTCAGTCCTGTTCAATGTGATCTATTTTGGACAGTTTTGTACCTTAAGTAGCCATTTCCTCCTCGCTGTGCGGAATATAAACCTGGTAGATTGGAGCTGTTAGTATGTTGCTATCTATCTCCAATTTGAAAGATTTCTGTAGCTACGGCGTGTTTTTTCTCAGGCTACAGGAAGCCATTTCGAGAGGTGGAAGGGCTTAGATGGTGTGATGGTCCCGATCACTGGCCAAATGCTGGCGCCTGGGCAGGAGTCGTAAAAGCAGAGACAGAAATAAAAACTAATGGTGTGTCATAGCCAGAAGGGAGGGGGTATACCATGCACTGGCCCCACAACAAACAGCCGTTTCTCATTACCAAAGGGGAGGGCAGGGGGAATGGTAGAGTATGCACCGTAAATTACACATTCATCGCTCTTCCTGACCATAAATTCTTACCCTGGCTCCACTGGACGGAGCTCTCCCTCAGCTCCCACTCTCTTTTTTCGTTCTCTTGTTCCCCGCTCCCATGTTTTCCAAGAGAAATGAATGGTAAATCTTTGGAGTATATGGGTGCCCTTGATTTGCCAAGATTCTTAACACTAAATGATTTCATTACTTTAGCTTGGCTTTTAACCCAGACCCCAGAAAGTGCATCACATCAACAGGGAACACCCTGCTGGACTTGAATGCACAATTCTTTGACCAAATGTAAACAAAATAGTACTATCACTATAACAACCCTTAAAAAAAAAAATCTAACAATGACAAAGATTACTGTTAGAGAGCAACTAAATCAAATCTGTTATTGTTTTCTGATGACATTTGTAGTTAAAATAATCTCAGATCAGAAGATTCAGTTACGGGATTTTGAAATTTCTCATTACTTTTTTTTCTTGTGATCATCATAAATTATTTTTATAAACTGACTCATCTGTTTGATGATTTTGTCAAACTGTTTCCAAGAATGAACTTCCTTGTTTGTGGTATTTCTAAGTTATCCATACAAGTTAAAGTTTATACTCTTATTTCAAAACACACCAAATCTATCTATCTATCTATCTATCTATCTATCTATCTATCTATCTATCTATCTATCTATCTATCTATCTATCTATCTATCTATCTATCTATCTATCTATCTATCTATCTATCTATCTATCTATCTATCTATCTATCTATCTATCTATCTATCTATCTATCTCCTCATATCTTATTTTTATATATTTTGATACTATGCAGCTTCCTCAGAATAACCCATAGTCAATAAAGGCTGTCATATAAAGTAACTGAGCGATGCCTTTAGAGCCTATTTCAGCTGTTATACTTCAAGGGAATTGAGTTTTTGCTCTAAAATACTGTAAGGTTACAGTGTAATGTGTACTGATTTGAATGGTGTTGTGAATATATAACTAAATGCTTATAATTTAACTTAAAAATGATAACATTTGAAAGGCATCTCAGAGATATAAATTTTAATCTGAACTTGAATGCACAGTACACTACAGTAACTTTAATGACTTTAAAGATCAGCCTCTGCAGATGTCCCATCAGCAATCCGATTTGATCATTTCTAAAGCCGAACATACCCTCTCTGTGGCTCACGATCTGAGAGGCCGTTTCTGGAAATCTACAAAAAGAAAATGTCCTATTTGATTCAAAAATATTCCAGAGAATTGTACATCAGTACTGACAGTTTGGCATGTTTGACCAGCAGCAGATATCAATAAAAGCAGGGCTTCTAAATCAAAATAACAGAAGTATTTTGTGTTTTAGGGCAAGCCAGGATGCTTTGTGAGAAAAGACAAATCACAAATGTGCATCTAACAACAGTTAAACACACACGTGTAATGGAAATCAGAACCAAAAGACTTAGTGAGGAAGGACCTTTTCTTTAATATGGAAACTTAGGTTCATTGTTTAGTGCCAGACCCAAACATAGGGGTATTTTAGGGTGTCAGTGGATTTCTCAACTCTGGTAGTCTTCACTCAACACTTACTAAAGAAAGAGGCTGGGAAAATGATTTAACTTGTGTCAGCTGTCAAGTTATTTTTAAGAAAGTTTAAAATATAGCTTGATTTAACTGGAAGGGACTGGCTGAAAAAGGTCGTCAGTAGTTCCTGATACTTAAGAGGAAAGGTTGAGAGATGCTTGTAGGATGGAAGGTATGATACTTGAAGTGCACTGCCCTCTTTTGGTTATAAAATGGTACTACATGTTAAAAGAAGGGACAGTTTTTACAGTTTTTCTCAGTCGCTTTGGCGCGTTTCTCAGATCAGAATTGAAATTCTCATAACTATTAGTTCAACCTCCACAACACTCAGTCATTTGTGCACATCATAGTAGCAATTTCTCCTCTCTCTGAACAAACTGCAAATGATTTTGGACATGAATCAGTTGCTTCCATACATTTCCCTGCTGCTTTCTGATATTTCCATTTGCTTATGTCATGTCAGTCAAAAGTAATCATACCTATGGATGCTGAATAGTCATTCCCAATAAAACTAATAGTCATACATCCATTGCTTAAGTCATCACACACAAAATTGTTGAACTAGTTATCACATGCCAAATATTGGCCATCTGTCAAGCAAATCCTATACCTTTCTGTATCATTGTTCTTGGAAATGTCTCCGAAATTGAACAATTGATCTCAGGTGAATTACAGCTGTCACTCATGAGGAGGCTCTACCAAATGGGTGATTTTATGTTTACATGTATTCTACAGTGAACAAGTGACTGTAGCATATTTTTCTTTTGCACAATTCTGTAGGATTACAAACACTTCTACACAATGGAAATGTGAAACGTACGTATTCAGTGTCTTAGTTACTCCCAAGACTCCCATAACATCTACAGTGACTTTACTGCACATTTCAGATGGCTGTACAGGTAGGCCATAGTGCTGTTGTCAGCATTTTCAGGTGTCACCAATTGTTTTTGCAATGGGAAACACTGAAATTATAAACTGTCATAGTGGAAACATGACAATGCCATTTGACTATCTTGTTCATAAAGATGGTGTCAAGACTTTTCATTTTGATGGCACTGACAGTTTCATTGACATGGATACTTGCTTTTGAGGTATGGATAATCAATTCTGTGCATGTGACGTGCTTTTGCAGGCTATCCACTAGGTTTTGCAGTTTGCACTAATTGTTTTGGGAAATGCACTAACTGCTGTGCAAATGTTAATGGTGTTCTGAGAAACGCACCAAAGCGACTGAGAAAAACTGTAATTTTGATTTGACGTTTGCGTCTGTTTATATGTTTAAATGGTAAAGGTCTGTAAGGTGTGTCGTTTAAAATAAATACACTTACAGTGATCACATACCTTTTTATTAGTAATCATTAATTATTATTTATAATACTCTATTATATTTTATATACAGTGGTGCCAAATTTGTCAAGCAATCATTTGTAAAAATGATTTTTATTTTAAAAAATGTTTTGTATCACTACAAAAAAATTTCATGAGCTTATAAGATCTTTGAAAATGCCTTGCTGAAGACTGTGATGCTGTAACAGTCTTTTACCTTGTTTTTATTATCCTTCCAAAGAGCTAGGCTTTCTCTTTTTGGTCATTTCTAAAGCGGTGTTGAGCAATCGTTCTTCAGGTTGTCTGAAGGTTTTTCAAAGTTTTCCTTTAGACACTGGCTCCTTTGTTGTTTATTTTGAGTCCATATATCTGAACATTTCACAGCTTTTAAAGTGGACACCTTTTTACACCTAACTTCAAAACAGTTAGTTGGACAGGTGGACGACACAACAAGAAGTTGCTGACAGGCCTAACAGCTATCTAACATAGATGAATAATAACTGAAAGTTGCCTAAGAGAGTTTAGGCTGTGTTGGAGAATAAAGGTGGTCAAACCAAATATTTACTTTCAGGCATATTAGAATCTTACAAACTCTCTATACACTATACACCATACACTTTATACACTACTTCATACGTTTAAATTTCCATGCACATATTTTAGTAAAACAGTGCACCCACTTTCAAAGTTCCTATCAAGATATGTGATAGGTCAAGACCAGTGTTGGTCAAGTTACTTGAAAAAAGTAATCAGTAACTAATTACTGATTACTTCCCCCAAAAAGTAATCCAGTTACTTTACTGATTACTTATTTTCAAAAGTAATTAATTACTTAGTTACTTAGTTACTTTTTAAAACGATTTACAACCTGAATAGGTGATAAAGCGATAGATCTTTCAGCCCAATTCTACTTTTTCTGCATAATCCATCATACAAAATGTAATCAAATGGAAAAGTCTCTTTGTAAAACTTGTTTTATTAGTTTTAATCTTTTAACTTTATGCATCAAGCAAAAATTTTATTATATGCAACATTCTCTGACTGGAAGAAATTAGTTTAACATTTAAACTTATTTTCTGCACATTCCAGCACATAAAATAAATTTTTTTGTGTGTGTTTACACTCACTCTTTCAAATAGATGCAAGTAAAACACAGCAGAAAATAAATAAAGTCAAAGACTAGCGGTCCTTTTGCTCTATTTTCACCTGTAAAGCAGGAGTGGCGTAGGCGGAGGTTTACCCTGGTGCAGGTGTGCCGCAGCGGTCAGTGGAAGAATCCGCGAGTTTCTCTGTGAATTTCCCATTACGTCATAGCGCACTCGGTGCTTGCTTGGAAATTTAGGGGTTTTTTTGCTGTAAAAAGAAGTTTTCTTCCCACGCACAATGCTAATGGACGCTAATGTTTTTGTCACTTTTTATGGAATCAAACTCAAAGTAAGGTCAGTACTTCCACGCTTTAAACGCTGCACGCTCATACTCTCTCCCGCACTCGATATATTATCCATTGTTGATCTGCACACAGCTGTTGCCACTTGCTTATGTCACTGTCATGAGACATTCTCGCAAAAAATCACGGTTTTAGTAACGCAGCGTTCCTACGGGAAAGTAAGGGTAATCTAATTACCGTTTTTGCAATAGTAATCCCTTACTTTACTCGAAAAAAGTAATCTGATAACGCATTACTGCCCATCTCTGGTCAAGACTTCTACTGCATCCATTCATCCATTCTCCAAGTTATCTAGTTGAAAGGAGGCCTGGAGTCTATCCCTGCAGCCCTGGTAGGTCACCAGTGTGATGCAGGGCTAACACAGAGAGACAGTCAACACTTTGCATTCATATTCACACCTATGAGTAATTTAGATTCACAAGTTAACCTAACCCCTCTAACTGCATGTTTTTGGGCTATGGGAGGAAGGTGGAGTACCCAGAGAACAGCAAACTCCACATATAAAGATACCAGCCAGATGGTCGATGCCAAATTCAAGATGTTTCTTCGGCTAACTACCACGCCAACCTGCTGCCCTATTCTATATCATATTGCAATTTAAGACCTTTTGGTTCAAGATTGCAATAACTGAATTGGACACAAGAGGGAGGTATGAACACATACAAAATAGGCAATAACAAACAAAACAAACAGAAAGAGATTTTTACAATGGTTTTCATCATAAACAAAGTATTCACTGTGACATTCCAAATAAGCAAGAAAAATGTCCGTTCTGAAATACATTTTGTTAGATTTCAGAAAGTTAGTGAGTCAGAAAAATGGAAAAAAAAAGAGTAAAAAGAAAAGATCTTTGCTGTTACAGGTCAAATGGAAAGATGTACCATATCTAGAAGAATAACTTAAATCATGCGACCCCTACATCATGTTCTGCTTTATTTTATTTTGATGGAAATCTCATTTCTAATTCAATTTTCAAGTAGCTCCAGAAAAATGTGCTTTTCTGGTGACCTTGCTTTTATCACAGTTATGTGACTTTAATTTCATGTCCTCAAATTTTCATAGCACTTTCCTGTAGAACTTTTTTTTTTTCATTTAATTTTATTTACATTTTGTGGGGGCATTGCCAAGCATTTACAGGTTATAAAGATGAATTCAGAATGTGTTTAAAACCTATTCAGTTAGCACTATTTTCCCACATTACAATACTAAAAGAAAACTGACCTCTTGAAATCTTACTCAACACTTAAAGTAGGTTTGAATAAATCCTCTTAAATCACATGAACTTTACAAGATTACCCTCGTCCATGGCTTTGTTGGTCTCTTTTATTCCATCAATTTACTTTATTATTAACTATTTTAACCTGAACAAAAGACATGAATTAGAGGACTGATAAAAAAAAAAGAATTGGAGAGGTTTCCTGGTTTTGTCCATTGCTAAATCTTTCTGACATTTTAAATTACAGTCAATCACGGTCAATCCACTCCTCAAACCTTTTGCATTCCAAAAATCTAATCCCAAACAACTGTTCCATCTGAGCTGCCCAGCTGGCAGCACTAAATGACTGGAGTTATACTGCACTGCTCCAAAATGGAAAGCAGCGCAACTGTGTGACCACTGATCTGACACTGGGTAAATAAAAGCATGCGTGATCAGCAACTTTCCACCTTACCCTTTGCACTTACTTTTCTCATGTCTCAATAAGCCACGAAGTTCAAACACATCCTCCTGAAGAAATGTTTTTGTAGACACTGTTCAATCCCACTGAAGCAGAAAAGTAATCAAGAGGTTCCTCTTTTCCTCTCAGCACATTTGGGTGATTTGAGCCATCTTTCATTGTCTTCCCCAGTGATCTGACCTGCTTTCAACTGCTGTTGTATTTCCAAACAATTGCTGGAGAATCACTGAACCGTGACCTTCTCTCCATTGCTGTCTTGATTCCTGTTACCTCTTGAGTTTTGTTTTGTACTCCAATCTTTCACACTGAAAGTCAAGTGAAGAGTAAAAATAAAGCCCAAAAAGGTATTAAAACTGTATTTATTAACAGCCCATTTCTTTGTTTTCTTAATTTCCACTTTAGCTGCTTTAAAAGGTCAAGCTTTGAGATTCCAAGCTTTCATCGGTACCACTGGTTTCACCTCAGAATTTGTGAGCATTATAAGTGAAAAGATATACTTTTTCTCTCAGTCTAAGTCAAGAACAAAGAAAGAGATGTAAGCAAAGCTAATAATCTGTTGACACAAATCTTTCCTCTCTGCAGGAAAAAAGAAGATACTTTTACTACATACAGAACATTTTATGCATTGTATTGTTTGTGGTTTCACCAGACCAAATACAAAAGAGGACAAAGTTCAAAACCACATTCAGACAATAGATCTTAGTGTCCTTAATGTCCTTCTGTCCCAGGGATGTTCAAGTCTGAACGGCTTTGTAGGAATTTATCACATTCCTGCTTTCCCACATTAATACACTGTTTTAGGTCTGAAACCACATTAAACCCTTAAAAGTGTAAAATGTATGAGGGGGGAGTAAATGGCAGCAGAACAAACAACTTGCACTAACACATTTTGAGGCAAATGTGTGAAATACAGTGTGGGTGTGAAATGCAACAGTGACTGCACAACATTTCTGTAATGCATCCATTACTGGAGCTGTGTTTAGTCATTCTCAGGACATTAAGATTGTCAACGGAGGACAAATCAGAGAGGTGGACACATCCAACTCTGAAGTCTGGAAAAACTTTTTTTGCTTAGAGCATTCATTACGAGACAGTATAAGGAGCTTCCCACAAACAAGCACAACTCCTTGACCTCAGATGGGAGTGAATGGAGAGGACGAAAGTCGAGCCAAACCGCAGAGGCAGACTCCAAACCTCACCAACAAGCACCAGCCCCAGGAGTGTCAGTTTGGGACACAGATGTATATCGTTTTTTTTCCCTCCATGCACAGCAAACAGACCTTCACAACACTTTGAGTAACTACAGCTGTGTGGAGCCTCACAATCTCCTGTGATACTTTGGCTAAAGAGAGTAGGTTTCAGAAGAAGTTTGAGGATGAGAAAGCATCTCTTTTATTCATATCAGTTGTGGGAGATCTCCGATGAGAAATGTCATGGTTACTTGTTCTTTGTTAACACACTCACTATTAAAATATCAATACATTTCGCTCATACGTTTCTTTGTTTATCATTTAACATACGAACATGTTAGAATTTGGTTATTCGTCAGACAATCTGTATAATATTTGCAAGAAGTCCTCATAGTGGAAACATTCTTATTGTCAATAAAAGGACAGGGAGCTATTCACAGAGTCCACAGGATAAACACGGCTCTAATGACTCTAATGGACTCTTGCATAGTAGGAATGTATTTTTCTAGTTATTTTATCTTTGTCACATCACTCATCATCACATCACTTTATATAAGCAATATATTTGATCAGTTCACCATCGACAAGAAAAGAAAAGAAAGAAAAGATTTGCTGAAAAAAATTATGACAACCATGAAAATACTGAAAATATGAGGTCAGCATTGTGTTTAAAAAAACCATTTTCAATTAAAACTACAAATTCCACACTCATTCCATCACTACAAAACCTTGTACACAGATACAAAAATACAGATGCAAAATACTGATACAAGCAATGTATAAATGTGCTAACTTCCTAAGAATAAGTCTTAAGTCTCTCTTTTTATTAAATTTTAACCTTTGTATTTGAACAATCCTGGCCGGAAGGGTTACCAAGGTCATCATTTAATAGCTAACTCACAGATCGGACAGCAGAATGTGCTTTTGTCCCCAGATCCCCAGAAGCATTTCATTACACATCTCAGAAATTTACATTTTTGCTGCTATAACTTTAAATTTCTGGACCTGATTTTCTCAAATGGATTAAATGCAAACCTGCAGACATTGGATTTAATGGGTATGTATTGGAGGCCTTCATTCTGTTATGGGTCTGTAGCCACAGGTGCTCACAGTCACCTATTGTTTTAACTTGCATTAAACATTTAGGTCAGCTAAGCATAAACCACTACTAAAAAGGCCTTGCTTATACAGAGAAAACAGCAAGGATTATCATTCTAGTTAGAGAATGTGCTGTTTGTCTTATCTCATTACAAAATTGCAATATCTAACTCAGTTTGCGTTTTACTGGGAAAAGTAATAAAATAAAATAAAATTATAATTAATAAATTACAAAAACCAAGACACATAGTGAGTGTCCCACACTCTATTTGTAAAATCAATTACCTAGAATTCTCTTTTTGTTCAAAATGTTCCCTGTTAAGATCATACGACCTACATTTAACCTTGTGGTCTTTATAAAAGAGACCACGTTTACTCACTCTGCAACTCAGTTAACCTCTCAATTACATCAATGCTTTAATGCTATTAGCTCGTTAGGCACTGTTGTTTGCTAAGATGTCTAAGACACAGACATGCACATACACACAATTAGAACTCATTAACGATTAGTCAGCTGAGAAGGAAAAAGTCCACGTTTCAGCGACGGAATGAAAATAAATAAATAAAAGTTATTGTGATCCCAGTTGCTGCCAGAAATTTTCAGTTTGAAAGTGGCTATCTGGAGTGCAGGGTCGGGGCATGTACGCAGTAATTCAGTTAAATTAATCCAATCACACAATTAAGAAAATTAGATGGGTTCATAAAACCTTTTTCTGCTATCACATATGGTATCAGCTTAATTACCCTCCCAGAGGTAGTTTCCCAAGGAGTCGCATGGGAAACTAAGATTGTTGTGGAAGGCTGCACCAATGAGCCGAACTCCCATCTGTTCGTTATTTATATTTTATCTCTTTATAAGATCATTGGTGTTCAACATAGTCTAAAGCACCTGATCAAAAAGAGTTAACCTAATTTGTACAGATAACTATTTCCTTCTATAAATTGACGGTAATATAAAAACGCAACAAATATTAGCCTGTAATGGAAATTTCTGAGTCAAAATTGAAGTTGGTCTGATAGCGGCCAAACTTGGTATGGTGGTGTCTCCTGGTACCTACACAAAATTATTTGAAATCAGCCTTACTTTGAATGCTGTGCTGCTAGAGTAGTTGTCTCATGCGTGATTCCCAATATCATGACCTGGGATCAATTCCCAGACAGCTCACTATGGAGGGAGAAGTTCTCCTCTGTTCCTTATGAGTGTTTTTGAAGTGGCTGTGGCTTGGGAGGTAGAGCAGGTCATTTACTAATCAGAAGCTTAATGATTCAGTCCCAATCAGGCTCCTCAAATTTGCAAGCCAAAGTATCCTTGGGCAAGATACTGAACCCTGAAATTGCCTGAGTAGTTCATGAGAGTGCGAATGTTAAGAAAGTACTTATATACAAGTGAAGCAAGTGTTTGTGTGAATGAAGCTTGTAGTATAAAGTGCTTTGAGTTTTAAAGCAAAGCAGAAAGGAGCTCTGTAAGAGGCAGTCCATTTACCATTTTAGCTACTGGATTGGGAATATTTCAGTATACAAGTTAAACTGTAAACTGTCATGATTTGTAACTCCATTTCATCCTGACAGTGCATCATCAAAGCAGCAAACATGCAGTTAAGTAGTCACTGAGGTATCCTTTATTACCAATGACAGAATAATTTCTCAGACATTTGGGGTTAACCCACGTCTGCTGAGGTTACATACTGAAGGCGTGGCTGCGGTGGACCAGTGCACTTCGTCAAGTGGACACCAAACACTGACCTGAAAAATCCTCAGGCCATTGGAGGCCAGGATGAAACCATAGAGATGTATGGCTCACGTTTTAAGTTCTGTTTTTGACAGCTGTGGCTGCTTCTGTGATCTACTGTGGAAAATATTCATAAAGTCTGTTTTCTGTCAAAACTCATTGCTCTTTCGGATTATATGCAGTAATCAAAATACATATTGCATGTTATTGATTTGTTTAACGTACACTGATGTCTTTAGTCTGCAATTCCTAGAGATTCAACAAGGTAATAGAAAGATTCCTCAGAGATTTTGGTCCATATTGACATGATAGCATCACACAGTTGCTGCAGATTTTCTGGCTGCACATCCATGATGTTAATTTTCCATTTTATCACATTCTGAAGGTGCTCTGATGGATTTAGATTTGGTAAATGTGGAGGCCATTTGAATACAGTGAAGTCATTGTCATGTTCAAGAAACCAATTTGAGATGATTTGAGCTTTTGGGCAAGGCACCGTATACAGCCATCAAAAGATGGGTACACTGTAGTCATACAACAATGGACATGCTCAGCAACAATACTTGGGCAGACTGTGGTGTTTAAACAATGCTCACTTTGTACCAAAGGGGCTCAAAGTGTGCCAAGAAACCAATATACCACCAGCACCCTGAACCATTGATACAAGGAAGGATGGATCCATGCTTTCATGCTGTTTATGCTACAGTCTGTCTCTATTGTCTGAATGTTTCAGAAATCGAGACCAGGTAATGTTTTTCCATGTGAACAGTTTGCTGTTTTTGCTGACGCGAGCATGTGATCGGCTAATTAGATATTCGCGTTAACGAGCAGTTGAACAAGTGTACATAATAAAGTGTGAGTGAGTGTGCATTACATATGTTGTGCACGTAGTGATCCTCACTCACATACACAAACGTCAGAAGCCCACTGTTGACTGTGGTGTGAAAGAAGAGACCTTTCCTCCCCCAAAGGCTCTTTTTCAGCTTTTGTTGTGTCACAGCTGAAAAGTGGGCTTTAGACTCACACACTTCCTCTCACACTGTGTGGGAGCATGATAAAAGGGTTACATGAAACTCTGGCAGATGGGTTTACAGAATAACCTAATTTAAAGCAGTTAAAAGGTCATGCAAGTTTCTTCTTGGAGTCATCTTTAGTTGCAGACTTGCCCTTACACATGTTTTTGCGGGAATATTTTACTCAATATTAGCTTTACTTAAGGTTTGAATTCTAATAGGACCCACTGTGGTGTAACCACCTGATATTAGTAGCCATGTTATTTAAACGTTTTTAAATTTAAGCTGTATAAAGTATGTATTGGTAACATTTTTTACGTTCAACATTATCACAGCAGGTTTTGAAGGAGTTCAATGAGTCCAATGAAGGAAATTTTGAAAACTGCTCAAACTTCATAGTCAGTCTGTTTCAATGCCACCAAACCTCTACAAGCGAAACCAAATCACACATTTTAGCAAACAAAAGACCTTTATTACTCACCACAGGTGGGCCTCCCAATATGTCATTAACAGGCGAGACAACCTTCATATAGTAATTGTTTCTCATAGATGTGTCATTTGTGGCTACACCTAAAATCGATACTGTGAATGAATTACTTGAAAATTAACAAAGATTTAAAGTTTCATTATGTAAGAACTGCAAGGCTTATCATTTTTTTGTCTATGCCCATTTCTAAAAAATAGAACAGCTCTGTGTTTTCTTTTTTGCATACTTCTGCGGTGTGAAAAATAGTACTGTACAACTGACTCATGGTGCGGATGTCTAGACACTAAAAAAAAACATGACCTGAAGTTGCTGCAACATCCGGCTTGTTAAAGTTTGCTCAAGTTTTTTTCTTTTCTTTTTTTGTCATTGTGACTGTCTTGATCTTATGGCAAATGAAAAGCGGGAGGATCCAACTGAAAATCAGTGGAAAGAACTGAAGCTCGAAGTTCATTGAAGGGTCCCACAGAAACTTCGGGTTTTGAAGACTGTTTGTGTGGAAGAATGGGCCAAAATCACAACTGAGTAACCCTTGTGACTAGTTTCTTCATAGAGGAAAATCTTGAAGCTGTCATCACAAACAAAGACATTTTGTAAGATGTATTAAATACATTTCAGTAAGCTTTTTCAGTACTTTTCCCAGTGTTAATTTATGGACATCTATGGTTTGATTTCTTGTAAAGTATGAATTGGATGGGTTGTCATCGACATCTGGTGAAAATTCCATGTCAATAGCACCTTTAGAAATATATTTACTTAGAAAAACTGGTGACGTGTTCAATACTTATTTTACCAGTTGAGTGTCCCACTGGGAAGAGGCCCATAGGCAAACCCAGGAGAGAGATTATATCTCTCACTTGCGGTTTGTCCCATGGATGGATGGATGATGCAACCAGGAGGCATTTAAGTCAGAAACAACCCGTAGTTATCCAGTCCAAACCACCTCAACTGGCCCCTTTCAATGTGGAATAGTAGTGGCTCTACTCTGAGATGCTGGTGAATGACTGAACTTCTCACCCTATCTGTAAGTGAGATCCCAGCCACCCTTTGGAAGAAATGTCTGCTGCTTGCATCTGCAGTGTGATTCTTTTGGTCACTGCCTAGAGCTGAAGACCAAAGTTGAGAGTGAGGACATAAATCGACCAGTAAATGGACAGCTTCGCTTTCATGCTTAGCTCGCTTTACCACAATGGACTGGTACATTACTGCAGAAGTAGCACCAATCTGTCTGTCAATCTCCCGCTCCCCTTTCCTCTCACTTGTGAACAATACATAGAGATATCTGAACTCCCCCACTTGGGGCAACAACCCATCCCTGAAACTGAGTAGGCACTACACCCTTTTACAGCTAATCTCATTTCCATTGCTTAACATGTGGCTGCAATCACACCCAGAGTGAGCTGGAGGTCTCCAACTGATAAAGCAAACAAAACCACATCATCTGCAAAAAGCAGAGAAGAAATCCTGCAGCCACCAAAGTTCTCATGATAAAAGTTATGAACAGAATCAGTGACAAAGGCAGGCTTGGTGTAGTCCTGGAATGGACCTGACCTGGCTCTGACTGCCAGCAATATGGACCAAGCTCTCACTGTAGCTGAACAGGGACTGACTGGCCAATAGCAACTGGTCAAGTACCCCATACACCAGTAGCACGTGTAACAGAATTCCCCATGGGATGTGGTTGATTAACTTCCCCAATTTCACCAAACATGTGTTGAGTGGTTGGGCAAACTCCCATAAAATCTCAAATATCCTTGAGAGGTAAAAAAGCTGGTTTAGTGTTCCACGATGAAGACAAAAACAGTTTCTCCTCATGAATTGGAGATTCGACCAGTAGGTGGACTCTCTTCTCCAGTATGCTGGCACAGACCTTAGGAGTCCCAAAAGCTAACCAAACCTGGTAGTACTCTTCCAACTTGGTGACTCTCCTCAGCTCCAGTGTCCACCATTTTCATTCATTCATTTCATTCATTCATTTGATTTGAGAATTACTGCCATGACAAGCACCAATTACCTTGCAATGACAGATCTGTACAGCTACTCTGGCAATGGAGGTATGGGATATGGGCCATTCAGACTCAGTGTCCCCAGCATCCCTCAGGATATGTATTGAAGTTCCTACAAAGGTGGGAATTTGAGATCTTGCAGAACAGGGCCTCTGCTAGATATTCAAAGTGAACCCTCCCTATACATTTGGATACTCCAGCCCTGTCTAACATCCATCCTCATCACCTGATCCAACTCACCACCAGTGTTGGTCAAGTTACTTGAAAAAAGTAATCAGTAACTAATTACTTCCCCCCAAAAGTAATCCCGTTACTTTACTGATTACTTATTTACAAAATTAATTACTTAGTTACTTAGTTACTTTTTAAAAACACGATTTACAACCTGAATAGGTGATAAAGCGATAGATCTTTCAGCCCAATTCTACTTTTTCTGCATAATCCATCATACAAAATGTAATCAAATGGAAAAGTCCTTTTTTAAAACTTGTTTTATTAGTTTTAATCTTTTAACTTTATGCATCAAGCAAAAATTTAATTATATGCAACATTCTCTGACTGGAAGAAATTTGTTTTAAACCTATTTAAACCTATTTTCTGCACATTCCAGCACATAAAATATATATTTTTTTGTGTTTACACTCAGTCTTTCAAATAGATGCAAGTAAAACACAGCAGAAAATAAATAAAGTCAAAGACAAGCGGTCCTGTTGCTCTATTTTCACCTGTAAAGCAGGAGTGGCGTAGGTGGAGGTTTACCCTGGTGCAGGTGTGCCGCAGCGGTCAGTAAAAGAATCCGCGAGTTTCTCTGTGAATTTCCCATTACGGCGCACTCGGTGCTTGCTTGGAAGTTTAGGGGGTTTTTTTGCTGTAAAAAGAAGTTTTCTTCCCACGCACAATGCTAATGGACGCTAATGTTTTTGTCACTTTTGGAATCAAACTTAAAGTAAGGTCAGTACTTCCACGCTTTAAATGCTGCATGCTCATACTCTCTCCCGCAGGCGATCCATTGTTGATCTGCACACAGCTATTGTCACGAACGTTGCACTTGCTTACGTCACTGTCATGAGACATTCTCGCAAAAAAATCACGGTTTTAGTAACGCAGTAACGCAGCATTCCTACGGGAAAGTAACGGTAATCTAATTACCGTTTTTGCAATAGTAATCCCTTACTTTACTCGTTACTCGAAAAAAGTAATCGGATTACAGTAACGCGTTACCGCCCATCTCTGCTCACCACCATCGCCCCTTTTTATATTCATGTGTCCAAGACCTACAGCTGTTGGTCTTGGGGTATGAATTACTCTTTGTCTGGTCCCCTCTTTGAATTGCTATCTTATCATGATGTACAAGTTTGTGTGGCCCAGTGATCCCAGGAGCTAAGTTGTTGGGGGCATTTGCTTCTCGTAGGGTCATCCAAGGCAAACTGGTCTTGGGTGAGGGACCAGGGTCCACAGGTTTAGAACTGCTCAGATTTAATATGGTTGTAAAGCTGTATAGATGGTGTGCAGGAAGCTGCAAATTCTAATCAGAAGAAATAAAACTTTCAGGCAAGTGAAGAAAAAAGAAAACAACTTTCAAACACAGGAAAGCAAACCATAACATCTTAATACTTTTTACTATTACTCAGTTAACCCTATCAATTTTTTTGCTGCTTAAAGTGTCATTTTCTATTTTCTATACCTATACACATTTACCAGACTAAGAAAGGCTGTTCATGGTAACCACAGCTTTGAAAATGCTCTGTAGGAAGAGACCACATACACACTGACTCAGTCAAATGAATTTAATCATGTAATCAGGAAAATGTGACATGAATTCATTAAACTATTTTTCACAGAAAAGTTTCACAGAAAACTTTGTGTCATTATAAACTGATCATAATGTAATACTCTAAACTCAGTTTAATTTAATCCAAACATTTAAACATTAAAGCCTTTGAGAGTTGCACAAATCGTATTTGGTTTTTAAGGCAGGATGTCCGTGTATCCTCAGGAGACCATGAGTCCTCATATGGGGACATTACATTTGGGCTTTTCTGCTTTGTTCTGCTCATTAAAGTTTTTTAAACTTTGGTTAAATTAAAGGGACTTTATTGTGCTGTAAAATAAACTCACTGTTCCCATGAAGACATGCTTTCTGTTCAGAGATGATGTTCAGTTTTTTCTGTTTTCTGTTTTGTATCAGGCTCAGCCAACACCAAATAGCTAAGAGAATTTAAGAAAATGCATCTTAAACAAGTGCCTTGGCCTTAAAAGAGGTTAAAAACAGTAATTTAAAAATGTTGATAGTCCTATTTGACTTTTTCATTCACTTTCTGTAAACCTTTGGGTTCTTAGCCCATATGATTCTACCAGTCTCACTCCTTTTACTGGTGTTTTATAGGCCATACAAGCAGCCTTTACATGCAACCTTCAGCAGAACTTGTGAATGCTATGCTGGACTTTTTAAACACTGTCTGTTTGAATGTCTTGATAATGGATAAAGAGTTTGTATAGCATTAAGCATTTATAGTCATGTTTTCTAATTCCTACTGTAAAAAATTACGTTTCTGCACTGGGAACTTGAATGTTATTTTCGTCTTTAAGCATGAAGCGCTAAAATAGATAACTGTTTATATTACATATGACCTTAAATCCACAAATCCTGTAACATGGCATCTCTCTGTAATCACTGTTGCCTGTTTCTGCATTCTGGTCCTACAAGTCAAACTGTTTATTTAAGGGTTGATGTTTTACTGAAACACGTTTAACAGCAAAATGGTGATTATAATCATTTTTATGTGACTGATCACGTAGGAACCCAAATAATGCTGCTGTCTACACACTTCAAGGCAAACAAGGACATGCCTTCTTTGAGCTGTCCTGATTTTGAGGAACTTGTTTGTGAGGTAAACTTCATTTTGAATGACAGTGGCCACAAACACGTCTGGCAGAGTCAAAGGAAAGGAAAAAACATTCTGTTGTTGAAAACCACAAAGAGAATGACCCCCAGTAAAGGGCAGTTATAGTCAGGTTTTCATATGAATAAGCACATTTTTCTTCTGTTGCAAGCAATAACTGTGAATGATTAAACTGCTTGTTGGGATCGTGTGCCATATGATACAGTTAACTGTCTGCCTCTGACCCTTCCTGTTAGCCATCACCTCCCCGCCTGCCTCCTTCTTCTAATAAATTCAAAGGGGGCTTTGAGCGGAGCTGACCCCCCTAGTGAAAGTGCCATAGAGCAACTCCAGATGTGAACATCTTCCCTCTCTTTCTCTCCTCCTCTCTGTCTCCCACACTCTCCCACTTCCACCACCCGCCCTCCCCCAGGCAGCTACGAGTTTTCCATTTCCTTTTTTGGTGAAAAAATCTGGAACAGAGGCAGGGAGGAGGACATTTCGCCAACGCCGATAGGAGAGTGTATCTGGAGGTCTGTGTATTTGTGCTTCATCAAGGCAATGAAACAGTCGACTCAGCATAAACACGGGTGCATGTATATCCATTCAGGGACATACACACAAATTTGCACCCGTGCTCCATTTTTCACACGCACATGCGAGCACACACACATTCACACACCTACACACACACACATACACACAAATATTTTGAAAATATCAGAAAATTAAAGGCATACACTTTTCACTCTTTTATTACCTACGTCTGGTTTGTCTCTACCATTTTCTCGCACTCACACTTTCATGCTCGACTACTCATTCCCCTGACTTTACACACACACATACACAGAGATATTTTCTTCCTAGAAAGACATTTGCCAAAGTGGGGAGGTTTCTGGTTTACAGAGTAAACACAAGTTCACAGAAATCTTCATACATAATGACCACAATGATGCACAGAATATAAACATAGAAAATATAAAAACTGCTAAGAAACATCAAAATCTGTGTGAATTTATTTAACAAGTCTTCAAAATAAAACTAAGCATTCAGCCATATCAATTTTCATCTGAGTTACAGGTATGTTCATAGTTTTAATCCTGATGGCCTATTCTCCATCTTAAAATGTATATTTGCCAACTCTGACTCACCAGCATCAAAGCTGAAATAATGAAATTATTAAGGTATTTTTTAATAGAATTTTCACAAGTGTATCAAACAAACTTACAATGAAAAAAACAAACAATAACAGCTTCAACAGAAACAAAATAATTAGTGTGGCCAATCACGGCAGGCTGCCACAGCCTGCCACACACAACAGTAATGTTGATGTTTCAGCTTCTTTTAGGTTATTAATGCTGGCTCTTTGTAGAATGATTATATATCTATATATAGATATATATCTATATATATATATATATATATATATATATATATATATATGTATAAAGAATTATTAAAACAACTAAAAAAGGAAATAAGATAAAATGTTATGTAAAAAGTGTCATTGCAAAGCTCAATATAAGCAGATACAAGACAAAAAATGCTCTGTATTTCTTGTGCCTTGTCCTCATAACAGCAAGTAACAGCTACAGGGAGGCAAAGTGAATGTTTTTATGTGCACGTACATATCTTACCCAAAGTGCAAATAATTTGGAGTGAATAATAAGAACCGACTACAATAATAAACATATGCTCAGCTTTTCATGTTCTCTCATTCGTATTTTACCATTTACAAAAAAATGTCTAATTCTTTAAAATGTCCCACCTCTTTCTGGATCATTATATACAGTAAATTGTTAAGTTGAACAAAGAAAGACATACAATAGAGAAAGGCAACTGACACGTGAGGAAAGGAAACATTCAAAATGCATAAAACTGCAGTTATAAGAGCATTAAAACAGTAACTCCATTACACTTTTAAAATACTGACTGCAAGTTTCATCTACTATACTGTATCAGTGTTTGGTGTCTTTTCTTCAGAGTATGATTTCTACCTGAAGTTACATTATTGATGGAAAAAAATGTTTTACACAGTTACAAGCAATTCGCACTTATAATAATAAGGCACTCCATGAACAAAATCTATTTAAAAATTTTTTTTTTAACTTTGTGAGGGTTCATGCAAACAATGCAGCATCAAAACAGGATTTTGGACACCAGCTTTTAGATTAGAATCTGACATAGACGGGACATTGAGTAACTGATGTCTTATATAAAGAAATTGACCTGAGGCAGTATGTGTTAGCCTGTGTTTCCTGTCTTGGTAATTACTCAGGGTTCTTGCCATAATAAAGAGTAAGTTGAGGGAAAGGTGGGATTTTAAGAAATGAATGCTCTATAGGCTGGTGTGGCAGTCACGGCATAAGATTCTGTCGCCATCAGGGAAAAACCCAGCACCAACAAGCGAAACAGAGCACTGCGAGCAGGTGAAACACGGCTGATGCCACTGACGATCTTCAAATGAGATGTACTTTCCTCCTCCAAAGCCTGAAGAGCAAGGAAAAACAAATTGACTGCTGAAAGTTGATACTTGAAAATAAAATATCAGTTTTTTGACACTAAATTATCCTGACATTTTTTTTGTCTATAACAGGGGTGTCAAACATAAGGCCCGGTGGACAGCATCGGCCAGGCAAAGACTCCAATATGGCCCAGGGTTAGGAAGGCTTTCAGAAATGTTAACGACGAGTGGATACATTTTGAATTTTTTACTGTTTTCAAAAGTTTCATCACCAGACCAATGGTCATTTATACTACAGCAGGGTAGTTAGGTAATAGATAAAAAAATTACATGATAGAAAAGTTCATGTTTTTCGCTATTATTTACTATATAAATTTATATAAATATATATTTTTTAATATTTGAAATTGTATTTTTTTGTATATCTGAGGGAATAAATGTTAAACGTCTTCATAAGTTAGTGATTAGTTTCAGGTCTTCAATGCATTCAACACTATTTTTTGCCATAAATTCTCTGTATCTACCCTCTGTGGTCCAAGCAGTCTTCCATACCATACTGAAATTCAATGTATGTAGTGTAGAAAGGTAGCACTACAAGTATATTCACAAATCAAGATAGTGATGTATACACCGTGATGCATTCTTGCCTGTGATGGGTTTGCTGCAGGCCTCACACTTCTTGGCGTACAGGTTTCCAAAGCACTTGAGGCAGTAAGGGCTGTCATCCCGGGAGGTGAAGTGCTGACCTGCCAGCTGGGTCTTACAGCTGGTGCACACAAAACACTCCTTATGCCACGGCTCATCACGATAGGTCACTCCACCTTTGGTCAGAGTCTTAAAAAAAGATCAAGGGTCATGTGGAAATCTGTCACACTACTGCAGAGATTTAATACAACTCATTTTTAACTCATTTTTTGAAGTGTGGCAGTTTACCAGTTTCTCAAACTGTAATAAGTCTTTATAACAATGTGGCAGCTTTGCTGACCTTTTTACAGCGTGTGCAACGTGGAGCAAACTTGTCCTCGTAGCAGGCCACACAGTAGTGCTCATCCTTGTCAGGAATGAAGGACTTTGAGCCAATCGGCTGTGAACAGCTGTGACAGATGAAACAGCCCTCATGCCAAGTCGAACCTGCATACTCGAGTTTTCTTGTGCCTACAGTAACAGAAGAATGGAAACAAGAGACAGAAAATGAATGATGGAAAGAATGAATATAAAAGTGCTAAGCTTGCATCATCTACACGTCTTTATAGGATAGTTACGATCATTTTGGTATTTTTTGTGGTTTTATTAAAATAGGAAATAAAACAGTTGAATTGCATGAAGACATATAAATCCATTTTGTTTCACTAAGATTTATTTTTCATCATAATACCACAGCCCCCATACTTCTCTCCTACAACTGGAAACTGGTGGCAGGCCTTAAAAGAAAAGGGATAATGCCATTTCTCCCTCTGTGTCCTCAACCAATCCATCTTGTATTCCACAGCTGTTGAGATTTTCATTATACTGGTTGGTTTATTCTACAGTGACGCAGTGGTTTGTGTTGGGCTGACATCTTGCATTACTGCTAACGTTTCCTCGCCTTAGGGTATATGTGCTGTTGTGATCTCTAATCAAAAACACTGAAATCCCCAGCAAAATCTTTCCAGATTAGAAACTGACATTAATAACTGTGGCTCAAGAAGCATAATATTAACTGATAGACATGCCTATTTGACAAAAACAATAAAAGTGAACATGCTAAAATAGAATTCTGTTTTTCTTTCTTTTTTTTTTTAGAAGAGAAAGCATTTCAAAAGAATAGCAATAAGCTTTAAAAACGTTATAAACAGGCAGTAAGTTTATAACAAAGCACGAAATCTCTGCACAGAAAGCCGAATTTCTAAAGAATGCTTTCTGCATGTAGTCTAAAGTCAGTATTCTTTAAATAGTCTCTTGACTCTACAGGCCCTCTTGATCTTACACCACAAAACTACTGTGTACTCTGCTTATTACAGTACACGTTTACAGTACACTTCCATAAATGGATTTCCCATATATGTGAGATGCAATCAAAAACTTTCACTTACAGCACAGGGATAAAAGGATTTCAATTTGGTTAACGTTTCATTCAAGGTCGTGTCCTTGAGCCATACACTGCTACGTTTTGATCACTCGCTTGAAGCTCTGTTTTGACTAGTCGCAGGCGTAGATTTGTGATACACACTGGATTTCCTCCAGCCTGTCAAAACAGCGACCCTTCAAGTTGCAAGTAACTAAAAGTGGTGAGTAGGGTGAGAGGTGAGTGAAGATTGTGCCCTTGTAGGACAGTTGTGTGTGCTGTAGTTCATTTGCACATAACGTCCTTGCTCAGACGTCTCAAAGGACTGGCATGGCTGTGCAGAGCCTTTGCACAATTTTGCAGACTGTCATCTATATGCTGTAACTGATTACTGTCACCAGGTGGCAGAGTCAAAAATGTGTGGAAGAACCAGTCTGTGGGCTGTTCTTGTGATGCTGTTGATCCTTCAGCCAGCCATGGAGAAGATTGATGTTATAACATGCAAAGAGTTAAAGTGAAACCAAGCATTCAAAACAAAACAACTGCAGCCAGTGTCTGGGCTTTTTCACGCTACTGTTTTGATCTTTGGTATTATTTTGTTCTTTTTTCATGCTTCTGTCTCCCCTTTGCAGTGAATGCTCCCTTTCCTGCCCAGCTCCACTTTTCAACCAATCAGCATTCGATCTGCACACAGCATCATCTTTGCTGAGCCATGCACTGTTGTCGTTTTGAGGACTGCACATCAGCGCATCTCTGTAGAGATAATCGAATACTCACGCAAATGAGCACAAATACAGTACCATGAATCCCATTTTAAGACAGTAGAACTGGGCACTCTCAGTCTGATCTTATGGGAAAATTTCCCAGTGTGCCTGACCTGATGCACTGCTCTTCAGGCTTGAAAACTCCAAGCTCGTCTACTGGAAATACTATTTGGTGTCTGAGTTTATAGCCAGAGACCAAAAACTCAAAATGATATCAGTTAGCTTAGGTAAAAGTTAAATCACTTAAACTTTGTGGTGTTTTTTTAGGTGAAGCAGAACATATCTTGTATGTTTTGTCTGTCTGAAAAATAGAAAAGAACTTATGCAAGACTTCAGTCGCCACAACAACAGAAACACTAAATGATTTTCAGAAGTGAAGAAGAGGACCATTGTCTGCGACTGCACAACAACATCTGGTTGATGATCTTTGGCAATGGAATAATTTCAGTACTTTTATCAGAACAATCTTGATAACCAAAACAGTTCCTGTGGAATCTTTATACTGATTCAGTGTAAACTGTGCTTTTCTCCTCAAGTCGCTAGCACTAAGGCTATCATTCAGCTATTACACAATGATAAGTATGCTTCTGTTTTTTACAGGTGTTTATGTTATTTGATGACAAATGATGGCAACTGGACGCACAAAAATGAAACAGGATGAAGTAAGTGTCCCTGTAAATTTGTCTTACATAATACTGAATAAAAAAGAGGAGTAATTGGGGGAAGCCAAAGTCTTCCTTGAATTATTTGTAGATTATGAGGGCTGATAAAGATAGTACCGGGGACTGGAATTTGCAGCTTTCTCTACTGATATGATCAGTTTACTTCCAGTCTGTCAGCCATTGGGATCTAGTTTAAACATGTCAATACAAGCAGACTATTCAAGCCTCGTCTTTGCCTCTTTATCATTGGTCATCCTTTTTTCTAAATCCATCCTGTTTCGCCTTTTTCTATAATTTTGACTTTACACTTTTCATTTGACCCTGCTTTCTGGAGTTTACCATCTTACAGTTCTTTTAAAATGATGTGCCTATATTTTAACTTTTCAATTTGAAACAAGTGGAATACATAAAAATAAAAGGAGGGACAAGGAGGAGGGGGTTAGTAAGGTATCATATTTTATGACAATGTTTTTCTGTTTTATTGAATTTCATCTTATGGCTCGGCTCATGTTTCAAAATGCCCCACAACTTTACTTTTCTAAATGCCACTGGAAGCATACTTCATACAGACACAAAAAATAAAAACTGTAAACTGTTACAAACAAAATTTAGAAAAAAGACTATAATGCACATTTCATCTTCAAAGTCCCTTTGCACAGAAACATTGCAGCATCCACACATACCTGGCATGACAATCTTGTCACAGGCTACACACTTGGAGGAGAATTCATTACAGTAGCAGTCATTGCAGAGCAGTGCATCATCCTGGCTAGTGAAGGGTTCATCTGCCAGAGAGCGATCGCAGCGGAAGCAACGGAAGCAGTGCTCATGGTAATGCCGGTCTTCATAAAAGAGTTCCTGGCAGCAGAGCAAAGAAAAGGCAAGGACACTGAAAGTCATTTCATACACTTACAAATGTGTCCAAGAAATGAAGTGACATTTCCAGGCATATAAACTAAGGGGATAACAAAAATACTAAAAAACAATTTGTGTTTATAGCATGAGCATTGAGGAGTTTAGTCCTGGGCTAGGTCAAATGTCTGTATATGCAGTGACAAGTAGGTTGCACATGTGCATGACTGTGATTTTATTGGTCAGGCATGTGGAGTGAATTCATTGTATACAGGGCTTTAAGCCAGGAAAATGCTGGCTTTATTTTTCATTTACCCCTCTTAAGGGTGTTGATAACTGAATGGAATGTTTTAGCTAAGTAAACTATCAAGCACTGTGTCATAACTCCACTTATTTGACTCCATTATGGACCATATTGGCTTTAGCTGATCCACTTCATATTAGTGTTTTCCACTGAGGGAGGATTACATTTTAACTTGATTGTGGGGAAGAAATAGACATTGCCTAATGCTGCATTTTTACTATCTCAAAATTAGTTAGTTGGCATTTATGGACTTCTGTGGAAATTACCTGCATAATTGCTTGTTAAATTAGCCTCTACAATGTCTTGCTACGCAAAATATATAGATCACGCCTCGTTTACTATGAATTATGCATCATTAACATGACATAACTTCTGTTTTAGCCATTCAAAGCCATGTCCAAACACTGTAAAAATGGCATAAAGCTCATTGGAGTAGTTCTTTTGTGTGATTTATCTTTGTTTAAACAGTTAATACAAAGTCCACACTGTGGAAAGAGGTAGATCATTATTAGTAGTTTATTACATAAGGAAATCCTATATATACAATCATGTTTTTATCTTTTTATAACAACTATCGAATGCTTTTCAACTGCAAATCTAAAAAAATATTTCACTTGTTACTCTTGTTGTCGAGCACATAGCTGATTGCATGTTGGGTCACGTTGAAATGGATGCCTTACCCTTGCGTCATGGCCAATCAGTTCTTTGCACTCGTCACATGTGTTCGAGAACAAGGTGTCATAGCAGGGGATGCAGTAGGGGCTGTCATTAGACTGGATGTACTTGCGGCCATACAGCGATTCTTTGCAATTGTCACAGTCAAATCGGTCAGTCATCGTAATTTCCTAAAATAGAGAAAAGATGCATTCAGGTCATCAATGATTCTAAAGTAAAATGCTAAAAAGCAAAAGTGAGAACAAACAATAAAATCACAAGAGAAGGGAACAAGGAGGGAGCGTGCTCAAGAATGATTCAATCACCTTTTCCATCACAGCAGCCGAACATCAGTGTAGACTTTCACTGCCAATATTTATGCTGTAAATACTTCAGCTTGTACCAGCAATGGAGCTGAGCTCAAACAAAATACACAGCGCAAGTGGGAGCAAGTGGAAAGAGACGCAGGGAAAGGAGTGAGGGAGGGAGTTAGAGCAGTTCAAAATGCCTTTTAACGTTTTATTACTGTGTGATGAAAGTGTGTGGTAGGTGCAGAGGGAAGGGGGCAAAAGAGGGAGCTGTCACTTGCTGTCTTTGAGTAAAACACCTTCCTGTTTCTATGAAGCGCAAGCTAACGAGTAAAACGCCAAACTGAACAACCTCTGCTGCGATTATGACAGAAAGACGTAGTATATCTGCGCACATCACATGAAATCCACGTGCGTGTAAATATTTATGATGCAAGGTTTTTTTTTTGTATATAGCATGGACCACCAACAGATACAGAAATCTGGTGAAGCGTTTGAAAGTGTGTTTGTGTGTGTATGTCTGAACACAACTGCTCAGCAAGTGGCTTCCTTGCAGGACAAGATGCAGCTACAGTGTGTGCCTTATAGATAATAGGCAGTAACTGTCTATGAATATGGTTTCCGTTGTACGAAAGCACCCTTGATCATGACTGAGTGAACAACAAAGTGACAGAACAACATTGTGTGAGCATTATGGTAACAGTATCAGGTTGCCAAAACATTACAACATGGCTGGAGAAAAGCCCAGTGATAAGCTATACCGCCCTCTGGCAGGCTCTAGTGCTGGCTATTCATTCCCACCACCCAGTAACAACAATCATCGTTGATAAGACAATCAATCAAACTTTAAACTGCTCCATTGCTGCCTGTCTTACACCCACACCCTTAGAAAAACACCCACGGCTGCATGCACACAAGCATATTACACACAAATCCCAAAGGAGGCGTGTAAGTACACATACTGACATTTTTTGTACCAAAGGGGGAAAAAAAGAACAAAGCCAAGTCACACAGGATCCACCATCAAAGAAAAAAATAGTCTCAGCCTCTCAAGTTTCAACCGTCTCTGCCGCTTTGGACATGTGTATGAACGGGCGCACATCACTACACTGCCATGTCACTCTAATTTAATGACTGAATGTCTTAAATTCTGGGGCTTATGCGAAAAGATCAGAATAAGCAGCTGTGGTTCTGTTGTGTTTTAACACTATATTTATGTACATTTGATACACCATCCATCTAAGAAACGGCTGCCATTGGCCCACATAACTACAACGTCAGGATTAGATCAGCAAAGTATAAAGCTCAAAAGCAGCACTGCGACCTTAATATTATCTGCACGTCACGTTAACATACCTGGCACTGCTTTCCAGGCAAACGTACGGGATGAGGCATGACTCACAAAGCCAGAGAGTCAGTGCTATGACGTCTGATATCAGATTAAATTTCCACAGCAAATCACACACGTATTTATTGCCTGTTTCATATTCATACATGATCTGTCCATTATGATAATAAAGTATATAGAAGTTGTTAAAGTAGAGAAGTGAGATGTTTACACTTCGATTCCTTAAAGAGTACTAAACAGTCTGCCTTTTTTTTTTTTAGGTTTGTCTAGTTTCCCTGTCTAAAAACTAGTTTAGGGTTAAGTATCCAAAGAACTCAGTGGAGCACAGATGAACATTAGAAGTAATTGCAAAATTTTCCAGAACCAAGTACAAATATATTGCATGTAATACTTCAAGAATCAGAACAAAGGCTGTTTTTTTTTACTCCCAGGACTTTTAGTGTTACAGTGAAGTGATTTACTTCAAATACCAATCCAAAGCCTAAAATGAAGTTCTAACAGCACAGACTCTCACAGAGAGGGGCATGACGTCAGTGCACTGACCCTGCAGTGATGGCTTAAGATGTGACTGCATGCAGAAATTGTTGGCCACTAATCAAAAGAGAAGAGAAGAGAAGAGAAGAGAAGAGAAGAGAAGAGAAGAGAAGAGAAGAGAAGAGAAGAGAAGAGAAGAGAAGAGAAGAGAAGAGAAGAGAAGAGAAGAGAAGATGGTGAGACAGCCGCAGTGAACTCTACTCTGAAAGTCAGTTCTCACAGGGAGAGGGCTGTGTATCTACTACTGTATATACTAGCTTTCTGGCAGAGTTCCATTGCCTTTGTGTACAGTACCAAGTGACTAAAAGCCCCACTCTGGGTTAATAATGTTCAAAAATACCAGAAGTGTGACTGAACTCATTCCCCTGGGAAAAGTGTGGGCTTTTCAGGAAAATCGCCACTGAATCGACATAGGCCCAAAATTATTGCCGAAAGTTCAAATATAGTGCTTCTTCAGAAAGAGACTTTAGGCAGACAACGATGCATACCATTCTCTAGATTTTCAAAGCAACATTCGTTTCAGCAGCGGGGTCGGTGAAGTTGATTCTGCAGGAATGTCACAGTCATATTTAGAATAAACTTGTACGAGTTAAGTTTAAAAATGGTATTGTTTGAGAGCTGACAGTCAACTGTCATCTTAAAACTCTCTCAAAAACATTTGAGACACAGGGGTCTCTAATGTTTTGCCCTTAGTTTCTAGTACCATTATCAACCAAACTCTCAGTCACCCCAAAAAATAAAATCTAATAAATTTCTGTAAAATGAATTGCAAATTCATACTATGCCAAGGATGAACTTGCAATAATTGCTCTTGCTCTAACCACATATCAAAACGCAACTATAGAATTATAGTTGGGTTTAAACTTGCTACAAACAGACCTTCAGACTTGTTTTCGTATATCAGGCTATAAGATAGCAGAAGAATGCCAAGGCCACATTCTAATAGTCATTACAGCCATCCATGATTGGCATCAGGAGGTCAAGTTCAGGGTCAGTTGTGAGACACCACAAAGCAACAGACCAACCAGAGCATGCAGACTGTATCCTGTTGCTGAGCAACATAGTCATGGTTGGTCACTGAAGAGCTAGCAAACACCCTGTCCAGTCCCACAGGCAGGCCTGTTAATCCCCAGCCCAAACTTTGCATATGCTCTGGTTAATTCCAAATGAACAGTCACACAGCCTGCTGGGAACAAATGTGCGAAATCTGTCCCTTGTCCTCTGCAGCTTATCTGGAGAACATGTTTGTAAAATATCTCCTGACATCATGCTACACCAACTGGGGACAGAGATCATCTTGACCACAGAAAGCAGATGGCTGTGTATGATCTGTAATAAACACTCCTATAGTTATTTATATATGTAAAGATATATACATATACTCCACATTAACAGAGAAACTACTGAATCAATTTTCAGCAACAAGAATGAGAAAAACACATTTTATGACTATTTTATTAAACAGTTAATGGGGAAATGTCACATATCAAAGATTAATAATAGTGCCAGTGCAGAAGCAGTGTGACTGGTTGGACCAAGATAAGCCAGCATGACAACTGGAGGAAATAGCATCACGGCCGTGGCACAGCAGTGACACTTTAGGAGCATATTTTAAAATTGTTCTGTTTAATTTTAAGGTGGAAATTACAGAAAAGTTGTGGTTACATTGTAATATGAGGCATGCATGCAATAAAGTAGTTAAGAAGAAGCCATTTAAGCATAAGAGCAACTGCTGTTTGTTATTGTAGGTCTGTGTTTATACGTCCTTTGTGACATGTGTGCTTTTAAATCCAAGTGGATACTTGTAATGTGTGGATTTTACTGTGGAGAGTAAAGCCTGATTTACTTTGAAAAAGTAGTAGCAACAAAAGCCACTCAATCACTTTAACTGACTGAATCTTTCGGCAGTAAAAAGACTCACAAACTAGTTGGAGTGTGTTTTGTGCGGGTCACCTTCAAGTAGTACACCATCTATAAAGGTTCCAGAGACAGTGATGAAGTAGAAATGAAGCCCAAAAACAGATAATGAGCAAAGAGTGTGAGATAAAAAGCAAAATGCATGTTGTCTTACAAAAGTCTTACAATAAATTAGAGAAAAAGTGAAACAGCTGCATTTGGATAAACACATATGATCACATTGTGTCCTGTCTGCTGCCTGGACATCTTCCAAACACAGTAAGCCTTTTCTGGCTTTGAGATAGGAGAAATTTCAGTATATCGTTTTAGAGCCTACTTGAGCATATGAAAAATAAAGCACATTAGCAAGAAAAACACTTGTGAAAACAATTGTGTCTCCATCCAGTGGCTATATGAAAAGAGCCTGATGGAGATGAGTTCATTCATTCCAGTTCCTCAAAACCAAGGAAGAATTTCATTATGGTGACTAATGCAGTCAAAGTATGAATTGCACAATGAAGATTTCTTTTAATGGTTCAGAGCTTAGGTTTATGACACAATGTCACAAGAACTGCATTCTGTTTTCTTTTCAAGTGACTCGCAACTAGACCTTCTGGGAAAATGTTCCAAATCCACAAGTCACTCAACAAACGAAATCCCATCAGTATGGCTGTTTTTGTGAGGATCATTGAAAGTGGTCAGAAATATTTAGGTTGTAATAAAACAAAAACAGGGTTGGACTTTGCTATGTATTTGCTAAATTAGTCAGTTGTTTGGTGCGCTGTTCCTGTTGGCTTTCACTAGATCAGATAAATAAAGTCCAGCAATCAAAAGGACACACTGAGTCTTATCACAGGAAGAGAAGGAAATTGCTCATGAATGAGAGATAATGCTGCAGCTCTATTCAAAGACAGATGTGCTTATTTAAACAAGCATATAAGTGCTGGTTTTGGAAATACAAAAAAACACTTTAATTCTAGTGTTAAGCAACAACTTTGCTTACTTAAAAGTAGCAAAAAAATCCACCACAATGAACTGACAGTTTAGTCAAATATGCCGCTGTTTAGTGTAGCTGTTATGCAGACTCTTAGCAAGAAATCCAAACTGCAATCTCTGCAATAAACTCTGCAGTCATCAGAGTTTATTTGATGGGGTCGGCACCAAGCCACTGTTAAGATGCTATTGGTAGATAACCAGTGGCTCCACTAGATCTGTTGTCATTTTTGCACTCTGAAATCTTGGGCCACCCACATTCTCAGTACATTAGAGGAGCATCTGAATATAAAGGTACACAGAGACACTTTCTTCTGCTGAGTTTCTTTCAACAACATGGTTGAGAAAGATGTGGCAGGGCAGAGAGACGTAGATATGGTCTGGTGTGAGGTCACCTGAGACTGCTCTTCTGTGGAAGCATGGGTCAGACTTGACAACAGAGTACAGGGTGCAGGACCAGACACTGGAAGGCTAACCTGTTATTGCCTCTGAGCATTTAAACACCGCCTGGTGTGGAGTGGGAGGCGACAGAAGGCTCAAGTTAAAGCCAACATCATAAACATAAAGGAAGAAAATGAGTACCTGCAACAGCAAATGTCACCATGGCCTTTGTAATTTGTCCATTCTTGGCAGCTTTTAATGACCAGTGTGGGAAATGACTTAATGTCTTTTAATATTAGCCTTCAGTCTGTTGTGTTGTGCACAGAGCAGTATTAGGGAAAAGCTACAAGTGAATATCAGCTGGCTTGAAAGAACTGTATCTCAAACCTTCTGGAGTCCTTCATTAAAAGGATCTGACACAATGATTTATGTGTGTACAAAAGATAAACAAAAGCCCAGCACATACTGCACTTAATTTAGCTATACTTAAAACATAAATTTTTCACAGTCTGACAGTCACTTGGCCCAACTGAGAGTTGAGGACGTGTTAGCTAGAGGGCCTCCATGTGTGCATGGATCACAAAACTCCGTGAAGAAGAACCCAGCTGAAAATGCAATTGTCACACGTTACCGCTCCGTTTCCAGAAGCCAATCTCAATCCGAGTGTTCCACAATACTCCACCAACACCAAACAATAACATTACAATTACTTTAAATCATACAGTGCTGTCCCAACCACCATGAGGGAAAGCTTGGAAGTGAACTGAATCTGAATGTATTTTTGTACCACTGTGTGCAGATGGTCAAAAGGCTACATATTTGGCCTACATTTGTCTTCCTTTGAAGAAAAAAAAAATGCTGCCATACATTAGTGCCTCACATCTGGTTTGCATTGGAGGAACTATGCAGTTAACTCCTGTGTGCCAGTGGAGGTTTTGGAGAATCAATGCCTTGAGAATGCAGGAAAAGCGGCGTTTTTACTTTTTTTTATTTCTCTGTGCTGGTATTTAGATGGCATGGGGAAAACTAGAATGGGAGCGAGGACAAAGACAAAAAAAATGTAAAAGCTGGCAAGAAAGGTAAAAAAAAACTAAAACTTGACAGTCTGCTCTGTAGTTAATCTTTGAATATATTTAAAGGTGGAAAACAGTGTGGAGTGAGGAGAGGAAAGTAAGGAATTCAGAAACAATGGCGCTGAAAAGAATGTGTGATAAACAGCCAATTCACAACAAACGATTCAAAAAGTTGATTCCTGCAGAAAACAAAGGCAAACAACAAAGGGAAGCCAATAAAGGTGCTGAAAGATCTCAAGACAAAAATTCAGTTTTCTCAAAGTCTTACTCCTGCTTTGAATAGTTAAAATGAACAGAGTTGTTCTAAGCCTTCTATATAGCTTTCAGAGAGGATTTACCACGACCGTGTCTCTCTTTAAAGAAACACAGAGTTTAAAACCAAGAACCTGTTTCTCCAAAGTTTCCCATGGCAGATTTGTGCACAAGCATGGAAAGTCACTGTACTGCTATCTTCACATCCTCCCCGTCATCCCCAACCCTATGATCCACAGGATAGGGAATCCCTTTGAAATCTGAATCCTTCACAGTTTAGTGGAGAACCTTTTCAGTCACCTGCTTTGTAATGCTGTGCATAACATTTGAATAAATGTATTCCCATTTTTAACAGCCCTTCTTTACTCATGTATTCAGTGTGGCCACCCTAGTCTCCATTCAGATCTAAGGACAGAAGTATGCTTAGTGAGGTCAGGGTACTTCCACTTCCAAGCTGGGTGATTCATTTACTGGTTTGCAAGCCCCAGGAGAGGATGTTTTCACGAGACCATGCTCCAGAGGGGGAGGGGGGAGCCCTTTTGATACAATATCTTCAATGGCAAAACAAACGATATATATTTTTGTCTGTCTCTTTGTGCCTTTGTTTCATGAACAGTCAGATTCAGTAATGACCTGCTAACTAAACCAATTGCACAACATTTCTGAACTTTTCCCCATTAATCCCTTCATAAAGTTAAGAGTATCATACTCCATGCATGGGTTTTTGTGAGTTTTAACCTTAATAAATTGCACAAAGTCCTTTCCCCCCCTTGTTTTACACAGGTCCTACTTTGTATTTGAGGCAGGCACTTTTGACCTGTGTGCTGGTGTAGTTCTTCTTCCCACCAGCAAGAGTCGCTACAGTTCTTTCATGCCAAGATTTGTTTGTTATTAGCTGTAGAGTTAGTAATGCAGCACACTTTGAGAAAAGACTGACTCAGCATGTTGTTCAGATAAACATCTGCATCCATCCTCTTCGTTGTTTTACAGAAAGCATCGCTTGTGAGTATTTAAGTTGAACAAGAGTTAATGCAACTATATTGGCTATTATTTATGCACTTTTATGGTTAAAGGTGTACTGTATTCAGATTTACTTTCTTTCCAATGTTAGCTAGTTTAGCCAACTGATTTGCATTATCGTGTGAATATATAGGCTGAATATTGCTTATTTCTTCTGTTTGTAGTTTCACTCCGTTGATAATTGAAGGCAGCGTCAATAAAAGGGACGATACACCTGTCAGTTGTCGAGGAGTTTATCTATCTGCATAACTGTATCCAGTGTATCAGTGAGGGCAGAATAGTGAAAAAGCGTCCTTCTACAAGACAACCTTTGGATGTTACGTCAACTCAGCTACATCAACCATGTCTGAAGCAAGACAAGATAAAGCATCATCTGTCCGTTCAGAGAAATCATATGGGTCAAAAGGTACAAGTAGGTCATCTGCCAGTATGGCCGCCCTAAACGCTCGAGCCAAAGCTGAAGCAGCACGCAAAAGAGCTGAATACGCTAAAAAGGAAATCGAAATGCAAGTTAAGAAAGCAGAGCTTAAAGTAGAGGAAACACGTCTAGAGGCCACATTACAAGCCCTCCAACAAGAACGTGACGCGGAAGCGGCACACGCCGAAGCAATAGTTTTTGAAACAGCAGTCAATGATCTTGAAGAAGAACACGTGAGTGTACCTCAAAGGGTTGACACTTTGGAACGCACCTTTAACTATGTGAAAGACCAGCTCATCATCAAAGACAGCACAAGCCCAATTGGCCATACCGAGTATAATTCAATGCCTGCACCAAATGTCACATTCCTCACGCCAAAACAAGAGCCAACCAGGTCGGACACCTTAAAGGAATATGTCCTTCAACCTCTGAGTACTGACAAAGGAGAAAACGTTTCCCAGTCTCCGAAATTAATGCAGAAAATGTCACCAGGTACTTCACCGAGATTTGAACATAAGGTGAGCATGCAACAAGGAAACATTTCTGACATAGCCAGGTTTCTTGCAAGACGCGACTTACTCACCGGTGGCCTCCGAAGGTTCAGTGACAAGGCAGGAGATTACTGGGGATGGAAATCTTCGTTTGAGAATGCAATTTGTGACTTAAACCTAACGGCCAGTGAGGAACTGGATTTGCTGATTAAATGGCTTGGCACAGAATCAGTGCAATATGCATATCGTTTAAGAGCTGTGCATATTAACAATCCCTCTGAAGGACTTGCTAAGGTGTGGGAAAGATTAAATGAGTGCTACGGCTCCCCCGAAGCTATAGAGAACGCACTGCTCGACAGATTGGACCGTTTCCCAAAAATCTCATACAAAGATCCACAACTGTTGAGAGAACTACAGGACCTGCTCCTAGAAATAGATGCCGCAAAGAGTGAAGGTTACATTCCAGGTCTACTCTACCTCGATACAGCGAGAGGCATTAATCCAGTGGTGGAAAAACTCCCCTATGCTATGCAAGAAAAATGGATGAACTATGGTTCTAAATACAAAGAGGACCATTGCGTGTCATTTCCACCATTCTCTGCATTTGTGGCCTTCATCAGTAGAGAAGCAAAAATGCGCAACGACCCCAGCTTTAGGCAGTCTGTGCCGCCTCCTCCTGCCCTTTCAAAGACGAATAAACTTTACGAAAAACACGCTAAAAGAGAACCTATCTCAGTTATCAGAACCGAAGTTGTCAGTACGGAGCCGAAATCAACTCCTACAAACATTGAGGACCCAAATAAGGAATGTCCTATCCACAAAAGACCTCATGCTCTCAAAAAATGCAGAGCATTCAGGGAAATGCCACTGGAGGAGCGAAAGGCCTATCTCAAGAAAAACATGATATGCTTCAGATGCTGTGCTTCTACAAACCACCAGGCAAAGACATGTAAGTCAGAAATACATTGTACAGAATGTGATTCAAAATTACACATTACAGCTCTTCATCCGGGACTGGCATCAACGACTACTGCGACAGCTACTATTGCAGAGCCGGTAACAGTTGACGGCGGGGAGCGCAATGCAGCACGGCCCACAGCTATCTCGACATGCACACAAGTATGTGGAAGTGAATTTGAAAGTCACTCATGTGCCAAGATCTGCCTTGTGTTCATTTACCCAAAGAACTCACCTGAAAAGAAACTTAAGGCCTATGCCATCCTAGACGACCAAAGCAACAGGTCACTCGCAAAATCATCGGTTTTTGACACATTTGGCATCACAAGAAACTCATTTCCATATAAATTGAGAACCTGTGCTGGATTGGAGGAAGTGACAGGGAGGAGAGCTTTTAACTTCATTGTGGAATCGGCAGATTGCACGTCACGTCTTGAGCTCCAGACACTTATCGAGTGTGATATGCTACCCGACAATCGCAGTGAGATTCCCACAGCTGAAGCTGCTCGAAACCACACCCACCTTCAGGAAATCGCAACCGAAATCCCGGCTCTCAACCAGAGTGCTCAGATCCTGCTGCTCATTGGAAGGGACGTTATTCAAGCACACAAAGTTCTCGACCAGCGCAATGGACCTCCAAATGCGCCATTTGCACAGAAGCTAGCTCTTGGATGGGTGATCATTGGCAACGTTTGCCTGGGTGGAGCTCACAAACCTGTGCGTGCTAACATTTTCAAAACGAACATCTTAGACAATGGTCGTCCAAGTCACTTCCTTCCATGCAAAAATGCCATTCAGGTAAAGGAAAGTTTCAACTCGCAAGGCTACAACAAGGTCAACACCCCAATGCGAAGAAAGCACTCTTCGATTGGAGAAACAGTTTTCAAACAAACAAGTTTGGACGAGAGCCTCGGCTACTCACAGGAGGAAAGGGCCTTTTTACAGATAATGGATAAGGAAGTCTACCAGGACAGTGCTAACAGTTGGGTCGCGCCACTACCTTTTCGTTCACCCAGGCCACGGCTGCCGAACAATAAGCGGCAGGCTATGCAACGCCTTACATCAGTACGCCACATGCTGAACAAACGCCCTCAGGTAAAAGGTCAGTTTACAGACTTTATGCAAACTTTGTTTGACAATGGCCACGCTGAGATAGCGCCACCACTCACTAAAGAAGAAGAGTGCTGGTACCTCCCCTTCTTCGGCGTGTACCACCCGCGCAAACCGGAACAAATACGCATTGTCTTCGACTCAAGCGCACAACACAATGGAGTATCCCTCAACGATGTTCTTCTTACTGGGCCCAACCTCAACAATAGCTTGTTGGGTGTGTTGATGCGACTCCGTGAAGAAAAGGTGGCAGTCACAGCCGATATCAAACAAATGTTCCATTGCTTCGTGGTCAGGGAGGACCACCGGAACTTTTTGAGATTCCTCTGGCACCAAAACAATGACATGGATCAACCGATCGTGGAATACAGAATGACTGTACATGTCTTTGGCAACAGCCCGTCGCCCGCGGTTGCAACTTACGGACTCAGAAGGGCATCAGAGGACCGAGACAAGCAAGACATCACTACACAACATCTAGTGGAACGACATTTTTACGTAGATGATTGTCTTGCCTCCTTCCAATCAAGTACTGATGCCATTGTTGTTATGCAAAACGCTCAAGACACTATGGCTTCATCTAATCTGAGGCTACACAAGATTGCATCCAATGACGTGGACGTAATGAAGGCATTCCACAAAAACGATCTAGCCAAAGGTCTAAAAGACCTCGACTTAGGAGCTGACATTCCACCTATGCAAAGAAGCCTTGGAATAAGCTGGGACATTGCAACAGACAAATTCACGTTTCAAGCGTCCACTGCTGAGAAGACCTATACCCGCAGAGGGGTACTTTCAGTTGTCAACAGTCTGTTTGACCCTCTCGGGTTTGCAGCTCCGGTCAGCATCAAAGGCAGAGCTCTCCTTAGAGAACTTTCCACAGACATATGTCAATGGGATGATCCACTCCCAGAAAAGTTGCTCCAAGAGTGGAGTGCATGGAAAGAGTCCCTGAAACTTCTCGAAGAAGTCAGAATACCGAGAATGTACACCTCTATATCCTTCAATGGTGCAGAAAAAAGGGAGCTCTGTATATTCTGTGACGCGTCTACAAAAGCTATCGCTGCAGTAGCCTATGTCAAGCTAACAGACTCAGAAGGCAACAATGAACTGGGATTCATGTTTGGCAAAGCAAAACTCGCACCGCAGCAAGAAATAACAATCCCCAGGCTCGAGCTATGTGCAGCTGTTCTTGCTGTCGAGATTGCTGACATTATCACAGAGGAAATTGATGTTCCCTTCCATTCTACAAGATTTTTCACAGACAGCAGAGTGGTACTTGGATACATACAGAATGAATCCAGACGATTCTACGTCTATGTATGCAATCGCGTACAGAGGATTCGAAAATCGTCCAACCCAGAGCAGTGGAACTACGTTCCAACAGAGTTTAACCCAGCCGACATAGCTTCAAGATCAATCCCAGCTAGTGCACTCTCATCAAGCACATGGCTCAAAGGACCAGATTACCTACTGAGAGCAACTCCTGAAGTGACTAAACATACCTTTGAACTAGTCAATCCTGAATCAGATCCTGAGATCCGTCCAACAGTGACATCACTTTCAACCAATGTCGTGGCTTCTTTCCTCGAAACGAGACGATTTGCGTCTTTCTCTACTTGGGGGTCACTGTTGAGAGCAATAGCAAGGCTCATTCATGTTGCAAGGTGTTACAGGAATAGCACTCCCCCAAAAGGGTGTCATGGCTGGCATATCTGCAAAAGTCTTAGTCCAGAAGATTACAGTAAGGCAAAGAGCGTTGTTCTGAGTGGTCTTCAACACGAGGTTTACCCTGACATCTTCACATGTCTTCAAGCCCAAAAAGACATTCCAAAACAGAGCCTTCTCAGAAAACTCTCTCCTTTCAAAGACAATGCAGACTGTCTCAGGGTTGGTGGTCGCCTTTCACAAGCCAGCATGGAAAGCGACGAAGCACACCCCATTATCATCCCAGGCAACCACCATTTAACTACTTTACTAATCCGACACTACCACCAACAGGTGCAGCACCAGGGGCGCCATTTCACAGAGGGAGCCATGAGATCCGCTGGCTTCTGGATTGTTGGTGGGAAACGGAGCATCAGTTCAGTCATCCACCACTGTGTAATTTGCCGCAAGCTCAGGTGGAACACAGAAACGCAAAAAATGTCAGACTTACCCATCGATCGTGTGACAGTCTGCCCCCCGTTCACTTACGTCGGAGTTGACGTCTTTGGACCGTGGACAATAAGCTCTCGGAGAACAAGAGGAGGCCTTGCTAGCAGCAAACGCTGGGCCGTCATCTTCACCTGCTTGGGCATCAGGGCCATTCATGTTGAGGTCATCGAGACGATGGAGTCGTCTAGTTTTATCAATGCTCTGAGACGATTCATCTCTATCCGAGGACCAGTAAAGCAGCTGAGGTCCGACTGTGGGACCAACTTTCTGGGAGCGTGCAAGGAGCTCGGAATAACTTCAAAACACTGCGGCAACCAGGAAATTCAAGACTTTTTATCCAAGAATGAATGCACATGGATCTTCAACCCTCCTCATAGTTCTCATATGGGAGGAAGTTGGGAGCGCATGATCGGCATCGTGAAGCGCATACTGGACTCTATGCTAACTGTCAACTCAGTTCGCCTGTTGACCCATGAGGTTCTCGTTACCCTTCTAGCAGAGGTAACCGCTATTGTAAACTCTCGACCGCTACTACCAGTCTCATCAGATCCAGATTGCCCCCTTCTTCTTACGCCTGCTACCCTCCTTACGCAGAAAACTGGATTACCACCTACACCACCCGGACACTTTGACAATAAAGATATGTTCGGACGCCAATGGAGACAAGTGCAACATCTTTCAAATGTCTTCTGGCACCGTTGGAAAACACAGTACCTGCCGACACTCCAAGAGTGAAGAAAATGGCAATCTGTGAGTCAAAACCTTCAAAAGGGAGATCTAGTTCTTCTAAAGGACAGTCGAGCTAAAAGAAACCACTGGCCCATGGGGGTGGTTGTTGAGACCTTTCCTAGCCAAGACGGACATGTCAGAAAGATTGAGGTAAAGGTCACTTCTGGATGAATATCTAAAACCTTCTTAAGACCAGTGACAGAGACTGTACTCCTGCTGCGAAATACTAATAGAGACATTGATCCTTAAAGATGGTGATGACATCCAATAGATGTCAGACGGGGAGTGTGCTGGTGTAGTTCTTCTTCCCACCAGCAAGAGTCGCTACAGTTCTTTCATGCCAAGATTTGTTTGTTATTAGCTGTAGAGTTAGTAATGCAGCACACTTTGAGAAAAGACTGACTCAGCATGTTGTTCAGATAAACATCTGCATCCATCCTCTTCGTTGTTTTACAGAAAGCATCGCTTGTGAGTATTTAAGTTGAACAAGAGTTAATGCAACTATATTGGCTATTATTTATGCACTTTTATGGTTAAAGGTGTACTGTATTCAGATTTACTTTCTTTCCAATGTTAGCTAGTTTAGCCAACTGACTTGCATTATCGTGTGAATATATAGGCTGAATATTGCTTATTTCTTCTGTTTGTAGTTTCACTCCGTTGATAATTGAAGGCAGCGTCAATAAAAGGGACGATACACCTGTCAGTTGTCGAGGAGTTTATCTATCTGCATAACTGTATCCAGTGTATCAGTGAGGGCAGAATAACCTGTTTAAGGCATTTTGGGAAATTAAATCTAATTACACAATGGTTTGGAAATGCTTTGACTTTGTTTTCCATGCTTTGTGATATAATAAAAATAACTTGTGATGGAGTCATGGACATTTCTCCTTTTCTTTTCTATTTGCTATGGCTATGTCTTTATTGTTGTACTTAAATCTGTGTTATACAACTTTTGACCTTGTTAGGAATGGCTGTTTTCACTCTGAGTGAAAACAAGAGGAGCAGTCATTTTTAGAGTTCCTTTAGAGACCTGTCTGAAAGGGCCACAGATTGATGCATTGTAATGTAGCACAGTGACTGAATCTGTCATTAGTTAACATACAAACACACATGCATTTGTACTTGCGTCTCTGAGAGGACACTGCCCAGTCAAACTGTTATGTCATTCTAACATCAAACCTAAAATCAAGTCTTACAGTTTTTCTCGATTGTTAAGACTCATTCCTGGGAAGCTACTCTCCTTTTCCCCAAACTGTGAACACAAAACCCAATTTTCAAGCTACATTCACAAAACCTCTGACTCTTCTTCAAAACCAAACTTTCACCCCAAAACAGTTCAATCTGTGCTCAAAACTGAACTATGCCATCAAATCATGCCTCAAGTCAATCTAAATTAAATACTCTACTGAGTAGTCACTAAACACTACATAGAAAAAAGGAAAACACAATGCTCAGGACATGAAGTGGTAGAAATAAATGTTTATTTAGGCTAAATGCATGTTGCAAACCAAAATACCTGGGCATTTCTAGAAATCCTGTGCATTTACATGTAGCACTTGTACGTAGAAATAAAGCACACAAATATTAAAAATGAAGTACAAAGAAAAGAAGTGCATTACTCCGCCACAGCATCATTTCTCCGTACTGGGTCAGGCCACAGGACTTCATCTACATCACAGGCCACATTTACTCTGGCCAGGCAATGGGGGGGAAAACCCCTGGCATGCCGTATCCAGGCTTGACATGCCTCCACACCCATGTCACCACAGGCCAGTTCCATGGCTTGCAGGAGATTTATCCTGGTGTAAGGTTGGCGTTCATATACCCTCCACCGCCATGAGGAGAAGAATTCTTCAATGGGGTTCAGGAAAGGGGAGTATGGTGGAATCTACTGATTTTTGGTTGTACCCTTAGTCCGACCTCCTTCATTGTCATACCATGGACAAGGACATGATCAATCACAGTAGCTCTGATTTCATCTGAAATTACCGTACTGTTCTTTGTCCTCGCTGACCACCTCGACCACCTTGACCTGCTCAACCTCCTCTCACACAAACTCCTTTTTTTGGATGTCTATCCATTGTAGTGCCTCACAAACCAGTGCTCTGGCTTATATGTACCCTCACATCATTAGCCACAAGTGTGATAAATTTTGAATTGTTGTGTTCAACCAGTGACACTTGAGCTTTACTTGTGTTTGACTTTTGTCACCTGTGCTCACCATTATGCAACACAGGTGCATCACAATGACAATGTGTTGACAAGATGTGTCTAAACAGGTAAAAAATGCTTATGGTTTTGCCAAAAGAGTGATTGATTCAATAAGTGGGTTCAGGCAACTGACACTTTGTAGTAACAAAGTTTGTAAAAACAACTGTAATGTTTGGGGGTAACTCACACACATGCACAAATCCACTTAATCCTGCCTATAATGTGAGTCACCAATGTTTCACATACCTGCTAACACAATTAATTAACTATGCACTTGTATTTTATGTCTAAACTTAAAGTATACTGGATAAGCATGGCCACAGAGGTGGGAAACTTAAACATGTTCAGACCTCTGCTCCTTAGACACTGATTTTGTGGCTATTAGTCACAGGGGGGCACTGAAATTTATAGGCAGTTTCCCAGACGAGGATTAAGCCTAGTCCCAGACTAAAAAAAACAACGCAAAACAGAGCAAAAAGCAAATAAATCCATGAACATCTCCATTGATAAAAGTTTGTAGTCTAGGACTATACTTACTTCATGGCTGGGAAACCAGCCCTGAGGCTAACTAAAGAACCAAAAGACACAAAATGGCTCCTTCAGACTCTTGGTCATTCCCAGGTGGTCTCCTAATGTTGCTTAGTCAGCATAACTAGCCAGGACATGAAGGAACCAGGCTAGAGTTTCACAGCCCGCACACTCAGCAATCTGAGCATGCCACACACAACTGTTGAGTATACACTCACAAGTGCAAGCAATTATTTTTAACTCATTTAGACTTGCGGCTCGTGGCTGCAGTGATGGCACCTGACCCTGAGGTTAATATCAAGGCAAGGGAGCTTTTTATTATTTCTCTGTTTAGACATTCATCCAAATATCCCCAGACATGAATATTCAGCATTTTGTAATAAGCAGGTGGATGTTTTCATTCACTGAGCGCCAGGGATTTTATGAGTTTTATGCATTATAAGGGGTGAGAGAAATCTACGTTCCTGACAACAGCTGCACAAACTGTCCTTCATAACCGCAGCAGACCAGAACACTCACCTCTCTCCCCCTTTGACACTGTTACCCTGAAAAGACAGGTTTATTTAAACAACAACAACAACAACAACAACAAAAAAGCAATTCACTGGATAAGAAAATAAGGGTAACATGCCAATTGTGAACTGGCTGGGATGATTAGCTTAGAAGTCATTTCCAGTACATGTTGCCATTCTTTCCCTTCTCAGACACATTTCCATGGCAACAAGTAAACAGTGCCCTCATTCCCTAGCACCATAAACCTCTTGGCAGTGACGTTTAGCTCTCATTTCATCCTGCTCACTTCTGCCTGAGGGCACTACCCAACGTTTTATTAGGAATGCTGGTGCAATGTGAAAACTGATGTGTTATGCCATCCTGAAAAGGCGACTCTGGACTTCCTCACTATTTCAAGAGCGAAGCCTGTAACGCAAGCGTCATGTTCCCTGGTCATAAAAAAAGAAAAAAAAAGATGTGATGTCCACTTCCTTTACTCTGCTAATCAGTCTGAGAAACATACCCAGGTTCATTTCCTACTGGCCGATGACCGCTTTCACCCGTATGCGGTGGATAACAATGAGAAGTCCAAGACAGTATGCACACACACACTGCTTCTTCCTGTTACCCCAAACACAGACATCTCTGGGACTTCTCAGAGAGATGTTCACATACATTTTGCAAACACACAGTCACAATGAAAAACAGATGTATTATGTCTAAACACAGTGAAACAGTCCCGCGGAAGGGCAAAGTCACAGATACACCTGCAGCAAATTGTGGACGTTTTTACACACACCTAATGCAAGTGCACACAAAGCTGAGGGTAGAGTGTAGAGAGATCAAACAAAAAATAAACACTGCAACCAAAACAGGGGGCAATAAGTGGCACGAAGAGTGCAATGAGCAGCTGCATACACACACACCGTTTGTTTAACTTTCTTTGTGGGGACTTCCTGTTGGGTGTAATTATCTCTCATATTTATGATCTCCAGCTTTTCTGCTCACATAAATGAAGCTGATAGGGTCAAGCAGTCTGATGCATTAAGGAAATGAGTTTCAAACACAGTGGGAAGATCTTGGTAACAACAATCTAAACATGATGAGTAGTTGATGAATTCACACCAGGCTGATGATCAGGCGCCCCCTTACACTCGAACCCTCACCAGCAGTTCGGAAGATGGAAGCCTTACTTAGTCAAACAATGATGTCATTGTTGGTGAGACTACCGTAGAGTGAGATTTAAAGTGCAAGGGACGATAAAAATCAGTTTCCATTCAGACTCAACTTGAGATTGTATAAATTTCCATTTATATTTCTGCATACTGATGCAAAAAAAAGAAGAAAGGACTGTGTAGGAACATATCTCCTGTGACCCACTTTTTAGGATCCGGAGATCAGCCGCCTCTTTTTCCTCTTTGTCAGTCTCCCTGTTTGCTTTAACCTTTAAATAGGTTACTCTGGGCCAAGTCATGTGACTACCTGATGTCTTGGCAGTGCATGTATGCTTTCTGGAAAAAAAACCCCAACAAAACACATGATGATTGGCTACAAAACCAGGATGTGTATATGTGAGCGGTGCACTAGTGGAGGTTAGTGACCTAGAGGTCAGACATCCCCCTCGCCTGACTGCTAGGAGAATGTCTCGGTTCTGAAATGCAGCAGGTAGGCTCTGTGGCTGCAATGAGCTCACTTCAAAAGGTGTCCATAAATCACACTGACATGCATCCACCCTTACCTCCCCACGTCCCTCAGTTGCTCTTACACCTACCGATTTCCCCTTTTCTCTGCCGCCATCGAACAAAGCTTCAGACTATATGTCTTTTGTCCCTTACTAGTTCTGATCATTTATGTTTTGAGCTCTTGCATCCACTCACAAGGCCACAATCGCACAAGTGCATTCATTTATTTGTGTAGTGACCTAGGCAAAGCCGTAGGAGTAAAAAAAAAAAAACATTGCAGAAAAACCAGGGAGAGGTGGAGTGATAGTAGTAGATGTAAGCGTATAGTCACCTAAAAGTGATTAGCACTAGTATCAAAAAACAGCAGTCCCTGTGATACACAATACATCCCAGTAGATTTATCTGAGATTGTTTTAAGTCCCCGAGATGAGCCGCAAGTTCAGAAATCCAAGCTTGTTTCTTGACTTTGCCGAAAGAGAGCTGCAATCCGTCAGGTCCTTATCTTAGAGTGTCACACACTGGGATCTCTTTATCATGCAGCCATGCAAAACACCATTCATCTTCCCCACCTAATTCATTATCGGTGATAAAATGCAAAGACCCAGCTGCAGTTGTTAAATGGAGAGGCGAGATGTGAAAACAGGTGCTTTGGTAAACACTGATAGCATTGCTGAATTATGTTGCTTCCAAAGAAGACCTGTCTATCTCTTTCAATCTATTAACCAGAGCTCCTACCCGACTCTTGTCTGACCTTATTCAGCTTTTGTCCTGCTTCTCTTTCCTATATAGAAGAATGATTTGGGAACTGTGCTGAACACAAAACAGACACAAGTTGAGGACTTAGCTAAAGCCACAAGGATAGCATCCTGGTTTCACAGCCTCTTCATCGATCAAGTAAAGTGTAAATGTAAGTCATGCTAAGTGTAAATTATCAGGATACATGGATCCACCTTCACTATTAGACTAGCAGTAGATAAAGGTTAAAAGCTACATGGCACAAAGTGCTGTGCAGAGACACTGAGATAATCCAATGCCTGACCTTCTCAAGAAACACGCAGTGTCTCAAATGAGCTTGATCATGCAAGTCTTCTCATACTATAGGACACTTTTTCCTTCTTTTTTCTTCAGCAATCATTAAACCTTAAACAGTTTCCACTCACCAGTGTTGAGAAAGTGTGCGATGCGATGAGGGATGGGGTTTTTTAAGGGGGGTTGAATACTTCCACAGTGAAGTCATGGCGCTTGTGTCATTGGCCCTCTGCTTTGCTTTGCTCACCGTCTGGCCTGCATTTTACCCATTGATCTAATTTCCATTGCCAACACTGGATGTGGTTCTGTTTGAAGCTGAATGTTTAGGTCCATTAAAGTACTGACAGAATTGCAAACGTATGGTGGACCTTAGGACAAGTAGGAAAACAACTTAGTGTTTTTTGCCAGGCTTCTGAAAAGACTGGAGAATATAGTATGAATATGGAAGACTGTCTCGTTCTGAGGGGCGTTTAGCAGGATGGAAGAAGGCGAGACCTTAACGTTACCTTCTAGCATCTTTACTTTACTATATAAAGATGCCTTGAGACAATTGTTGTGGTGTAATGGCTTTATATAAATAAAACCAAATTATTTCTTGTGCATCATATGTGAGCAAAGCGTCAGAAAAGCTTATATCCATTTATGTAGAATCTTTATGTTCAAATGTGTTGCTGGTAGTTATTATCAAATATAATTTTAAACACACAGTAGAATATCTCACCTTCAAAATCTGACTTGCCTATATTCTATTTTCAGTTAAATATGGGGTTTAAATGATTTGCAAATTATTGCACATCAGCATCCTAACTTTTAAAAAACTTTTTTTAAAACCCGGATGTTGCATTGTGTTGGAGAAATGTTATATTTGTACTGTGCTGCCACTAATGCGGTCAAAAACCATCTCTGTAGGTGGTTTGACTCGCTGCCCAGGCCATACACAATACATCAAGCTGCTAGTTGTAATGGGGGGTCTGTATCTGTCACATAATTTCTACAACATCACAAAGACAGCTTTATTTCTACGCATAAGGGCAGAAAACTACACAGTGACTCTTATAATGCTCGGATAAGACAACATAGACACTATACGGTTAGCTGCAAGAAGGGAACAAAAAGAAGACATTTCCAAAGACACAAAAATACACTTCATTGAGGCTGCAACAATGAGGTCCAGACATTTATAATTTTTCCCCATCAAATGAAACTGAATTGCTGCAAAAGCACTCCAAGGTACTATTTTTCAAATTCATTTAGCCATATGTGTATTGATGTACCACATGTTCTGCAAAAAGGCCTATTTTGTGTGCCCTTTTATGTTTTTCCAGCTGTGGCAGAGACATAGTCATCATATGACGACATCTTGGCTTTAGATTTTTTTTTTAATATAATTTTTTGAACTGTGCAGACAACTATATCCAAGAATAATTGCATCACAGCCCAACATATATCCGATAAGTAATAATAAACAAATAATCAAAAATTATATATGAAATGCATGTAAACTTACGCAATATTTAAGTTTAAGTGTCTGAAATTGTCTGTAAATTTTCAGCAAATATATAGTTACCCTTCATATTCAAAAACAGTGAAAGGCTCCATGCTCAGTGTTGCATGCGTGGACTTTCTGTCCTTGGTAAAAAGGTTTGGAATTGCTACAGAGCCAATGATGGTTTTCAATGCCAGGTGATTACGCTAAAACAAAAGTAAAACAACGCCTACATAATTCTGGGGTGCTGGAAAAGTTTGAATCATTAGGAGCTGTGCTGAAAGTACTAAAAACATCCTGAGCTGAATGTGATTGGCTGGTTGTGAACACACTTTCAAACACGGCAGTATTTCATTGTTAAGATTACACTGCATCACTTTTAAGGAGTTTCATAGTGGAGAGATGATGCCAGACGCATCGCTGGATGCACAATGTGTTCTTTTGCTTGTTTGCATTTTTGAAATAAAAGTAAATAGTTGTTGAAATTATTGCAAATTAATAGAAATTTCTCTAAGACAGAGAGGTGGTGCACAGAGTGTACTATAAACAGTAGGGATGTACATTTGCCTTTGATTACACCTTTCTGTAACAGTCCTTTGATAAATGCGTGCGCTCACCTCTCCTAGCCATCTCACCCTTTCATTCTCGCTTTTCACTTCAACCAAAGAAGCCACAAAATCCCTTCCCAGTTCTCTGTTAGTCGTTTTAGTCGTACATCACCGTCGTCTTCTCACAGAGAAGCTAACGTCCTTTTATAGCCAGACAACGGCCACTTTCTGCCATTTATGGCTCCTCCAAGGCACTGAATGAGGGCCAGTCAGTATCCAGTAAAGGTGAGAGAAGACAGGGAAGCAAGGGAGGCCAAAAAATATCCTGCCCTCTTCGAACACCTATTCTATGTAACTTTGACAGGTTTACAATTAGTGCCAAATGCTACCCAAGCAGTAGTGAACGCGTTCTCCTCTGTGTATTTTGAAAAGGGCACAACTGTCATATACAGCACAATTTATTGACTGACATAAATCCACACCTCTGTGTATGCAGCGAGTCTGGCTTGTCTCAGCTTGTTTTCTCTGTAGAGACTATTGTCTCTGCCACAGACCCGTAAAGATTATAGTGAGATGGTAGAAAAGTATGCATGTGTGCCTGCGATACGTGCGCGCAAAAGGCAAAAAAGAACTACGAAGATGGAGCAAGATATTCTGGCTAAAGAATCACATTCTTCATCATTTGCTAGTTTCATCATGCAGAGCAGGCATTTTTACAGTGTTTATGTTAAGCAAGGGGGAACGTGCTCTCTTACAGCTTCACTCCAAATAAACAGAGTTGTATTTATCAGAGACAAGATAATTCACTTCTGAACATGTACCAGCTTTTCACACAGGACATCGTGTAAACTCCCTGGGGTTCATTCCTTGGAGACAGTTGTGCAACACAGCAAACATTTGTGAGCAGTCAAATAAAAATGTGCACATGCTAAACAGCTTGCTTCACACCCAAACTCGATTGACGGCACTTCCTCTGTTGTGATGTCACAGTCTGGGCTCATTCTGTGCAGATGTGAGAGCCGACCCTATAAAGTATTTGGGAAGCAATCAACACCAGCGCAGTTGGCATTGCGGCAAACTGAAGTTACAGCCAAATAAAGACACAACTACTGCAGCATGGGGTAAAGGTGAGATACAGTAGTGCTGTGGTGGAACAAACAGTGCAGGTATACAGAGCCAAGCTTTAATTACCTTTCCAAGACATCTGTTATGAGAACAGAGGTCTGCTAGTATGTTGTTTAGAAGAAATTCTTTGCTAACAGCCCATTCTTTCTGGGGGTTGCAGTGTTTTGAAAGGTGGCATTTTAAGCTGCAGGCACTGTTGCTGTGTTTGTTGCCTGCTGTGCATCACTGCGTGGTTAAGGACTGTTTGCCACATGCTCTCAAATTATTACCTAATTAAGCCAATGTACAAGACCATCCAATGGAAAGGATGATACAGTTGATGATTGCTGTTAGATTAATGTACATGTAGTAACCTACAAAGCATTTTAGCAGGTAGGATCAGGATCAGGGATCTATAAGTAACAGACACACCAACTTGAGAGTCATCTACTTGTGACAGAAGTCATGATCATTTCAACTCAGTGAGTCCCTCATTATATTATCCAGAAGAATCTCTCTCTGTTATTCCACATGCAAAAAGTGTGGTGTTACAATCTGAAGTGTAAGCACTGGTTCTTTATTTTTTCATCTTCCCTAGCAGACATATGAGGATGGAATAACATCTTATTACCTTGGATCTTGAAGAAATTCTCCTCACTCAACATTCCTCTCCTCAAGTACTTCCATTAACCATAGGTTATCCTATGATTTAGCCACAGCCCAACATAACCATTAGTTATATGAATTTATAACACACATCTTATTACCAGTTATATAAAAGCCCTGCAATTTGTCCACAGACTTTGAATTTGAGCTTTCTTCTGAGTCCTCCCTTCTCCCTTTTCTTGATGGGACTTGCAACTATTCTTCCTCTTTGTCAAAATCTACTACTTTCCCAGGACAGCATCATTTATGGGTGCCAACTTTTTAAGCAACCAATTACATTATGCAATTCAAAGATCTTCACACCTTTTGGCAAAGTTTCAGTCAACACATAGCGGACTTGAATGAGTTCCAAGAAACTAACGAAAGTTTTTTTCTGGGATCCTGCTCTCAGGAACAAGTCAGGTTACACAGATGATGGAAGGCTTTGTAACGGCCGTAGGTTTTACATGACATTCCTTTTATCAGGTCCCGTACATCTGTTGGCACATGACCCTACTCTCTTCCCTTTAGGTGAGGGCGCAGAGAAAGAGTCATGAGTGACTAACACATTTCTTCAGCGCACAACTGAATGTGATGACGAAGCATTGAATCGACAGGATTTCTGCACCCAAACAACATCTGTTTCATGTGAGAGGCTGCAAAGGAAACACTGATAAGCTATGAATGATTTCCATAAATTCAATGTGTAATAAATTTATAGGACACGTGTGGAAAACTTGAATGGATAAGGTGAAAGGCGGAGTGATGTACTCTTTCATGCCATATAATTAGCTTGTATTAAACTCGCAGGTGTGTAGTTATAAGTTACCTATTATTCCATCCTCACAATTTGGTATTTCTTCTGAAAACAGTATTTCCTTTAAGGATAGCAGGTACTGTATTGTAAGTGCTAGGTACAGACCCGTAATTACACTCCTAAAGGAGCATAATTACCCCATTAGCGCAGAGTCAGTTACCTTTAACACGCCTTTGCAGTCTATATGAAGTTTGAGTTCTCCTTACATAAAATCTCATATGGACTGAACACTGTGGCAGTGAGAAATAAGAGCAGTTACACGTGTTAGGCAAAATGAATGAATTGTGAGGTGGTGGTGGGGCGAGGGGGGCACTACCTCCCACAGGGGCCCTGGCTCAAGGGATCATGTTTCAGACGTTTACCAACAAAGCGTCCATGGAGGAAGTCTTGCGACCCTCACAATAACAGCACAGCACCTGGGCCTTCCCCACACAGGAAACCTGAGGTCATTTCCCCCCTTTCACGGAATGCAGACACACTCATGCTGCCAGCCACGCGCCCCCATATCCTAATGAAGAGAGAAGTGAGTAACGGTGGAGGAGACACATTCAAGAAAAAAAAGAAAAAAAAATATATATATATGTATGTATATGAAGCAGAAAGGACTACATTTTGCCTTATATGGTCTCACATGTAACACAGACATTACAATTCTGGAAACAAGTTATGCAGTCTCATATCTGTACTGGGATAATCAAATTTTCAGATTTTTAACTGAAAAGAAAAACAAGACACAACAAGAACCAAAGCGTGGGGGCATGCAAGTGAGGGTTAGGAAGACACCGCTATCTTTTTAAAAGACACACACGCCTTAACTTTGAAAGAAGCTGAAGCAGTAATCAAAATAAAACTCTGACACATACCACCGAGGGACAGGAAAAATACAATGCGAAATGTCAGGGGAGAACCACTTCTTTACAAATCTATATTCTGCTCTCAAACCACCTGCAAGCACTTGACCACCAGTTCCTCCATCATTATCCTTGGCCTTATTTCAAATGGTGCCAACACATAAAACTAGCTACAGCCAATTCAAGTCATTTAGCTGCAGTCCCACTACAGTTTAGAGCTGGCCATGGTCCAACCACCATGCAGGGAGAAACCTTTAGAAAACACTGAGACCTCTGAAGAATGTGACCATGGTCAATGAAACAGAGAGGGAGAGAGGAAGAGGGAAAAAAGCAAACAAAATACATTATACAGCCCGTGGGCTCTGTCAAGGCAAGCTCCCCAGATGCTAAATGGGACAGAATGACTGTCTTTTGGTTGCTAGGGTATTACTTCTGCTTGTCACTGTGGCAAAGCATTTGTGTAAAAATAATAAACATAACCTGTCAATGGTGAAAGCACAACGAGAGTTCAAAAAGAGCACATCCCTTCAATTCTGTAGTGACACAAAGAAAACAAGGGTGCTGGATCTAATGTTGATTTAAACAGTTGTTGTCTTTGCATTAAAACACACCTTATTTAATAATTCATTTAGCATTTTTCTGCATTAAATGGGGACTCAAAGCACTTTCTACTACAAGCCTTCATCACGTTACTTTATGTATAAGCACCTTGCCTAACCATCATGAGCAACACTCACACACCAATGAATGCACTGAGGTAAACTCAGGGCTCAAAAACTTGCCCAAGGATACTTCAGCATACAGATTACAGTAGTCAGGGATTGAACCAGTGACCTTCTAATTAGTAGAGGACTGCCTCTGGCTCCTAGGCCTCAGCTGCTCCACAAAGACATATGTTTTTAAGGAACCACTGGGTTTCAGGAGTCAAGCCCTTACTTTAAATCTAATAATAATTTAATTTTAACAATGGATCAAGAGACTATGCATAAGCATTCGCTCATCACAAAGACATCACCCAGATCCACAGGTTCCTTCATTTGCAAAGAGTATCAGCATTTTTGCCTCATTATTTTCTCATTTCTCGTGTCCTCATCCTAACTTTATTGTGCTCACTGCGTATCTCTGCTCTCATTAAACCCTATTCCCAGCTAAAGCTGGAAAGTGTGACTGTAAACTACATGCTGAGTTCCAGACAGACAAAGCTAACAAACAGGAACTAGTTGAGAGAACAAAACTAAGAAAGGAAAGTCAATATCACAGCTATGCTCACTGTTTGGCCAGCTTCAGAGCTCTAAACAAAAGCCTGTGTTGTTCCTTATCTGCTGGATATGCAAATATGCAACTGTAAGTGCCATATCAACTTTATATGGTGACAATATCGTATGTCAGTGCTGCATAACAGTTTCTGTGTTTCTGAGATCCCTAGTGATTCAAAGCATGGTTAGAATTTAACTTGACCAAATCTTTGTATGTTAATGATCTGTTACAGGCACTGCAATGTAATAAAAACCCTCCTAACACAATGGAAAAACTGAATTTGCATCTTCAGTCTGTAACTTGGCATCACATGTAGTGTCAGCACAACAGCAGTCGTTATGTCCCTGAAAGCCCTTCCAACTATACCCGAGAAAAAACACAATACTTTGTGTCTGTAATCTGCTTACGCTGTAGAAATAAAAATAAACACCATTTCCATCTTCAATCCTTGGATTAAACTTTATCCCATTGTGAACACGTTACTCTCACCGCATGCCCACTGCACCCGCATGACACAACAGATGAAACACCAAACAATCACCACAAGGATGACACTGCTACTATGCATTATGATGTCACGATACACGCCCAACACAAACCTCAAAGCTGCAGTACAGACACACCCATCCCAGACGCACACTGCCATACCCCACTTTGTTCTGCTGGAGAAATGACAAGTTAAGCCCGAGGGACTTTGCTCCGTGAGGCCTCCACACGTTGCTCAGCCAGGAGCTTCAGTGGCACAAAAGTTCCTCCTTAATCCTTCCTCGACACAGTTCAGTGGGTCACACAAACTAACACACTCTGTTTCTCCATTGTTTGTTTTATGCCTCATTTGCATGTTTGCATATACTGTTTTACAATAATAAGGAAAAGCAAAGGAGAAAAGAAAGGAGAAAAACACATAGACAGACAGAAAAGATCCAGACCCCCTGAAATGTCTCTGGGTTTTACTTTGCAGGCTTATCCACGGGCCCTGTGTTTGACTAAGGTGTGAAGGATTAATACTTGTCATAATGTCAAGCCCAAGCCTGCTCTTTTCTTGCAATTCCCAACATGAATAGTACAGAGTAAATGTGATCTTAAGATGTTAAATTATACATGAAGCTCATACTGTGCAGCTAAGTGCAGTGCTACCAGTACAACCACATGAAAGACAACTAATAATAATCAGTATTTCAGTAAGCTGATCACTATTCAGCTGAAAATACATTTCACAAAGAGTAAACTTTTGCCACGAGACACAATCATAGGCTGTTATTTATTATCCATTTACTGAATATAAAATAGTAATGACACAACTAGTAATTACAACACTTTAAGTTCTTTAAACTCGAGATTCTTTGTGAAATGTATTTTCAGCTGAATACCTCACCAAGAATCAGTATGTATAAGTTACTTTATTTTGCCATGATCCATCTTTTGCGAAGTAATTTCCTGCTTGAAAGGTAAATTCATTGTTTAGTAAAAAGGAATACCGTGATAATAAGGAGAGGAAAAGTCTCTATCTCTCTCTATATTTTTTTTTAAAAGAAAGTTGAATCCTACCAGGGGTCTCTGAAGTCTGGAGGCACCTTTGGAACTTCAAAGTGGTAACCCGCCTCCTCCTCTGCAGGCACTCGCTCAGATCAGGACTGGGATCAGTTCGCAGATCGCTCCTCCGACGTGTCGCCCGCAACTGTGCAACTTTTTGTGTTTCCTCTGACTGTTGATAAACCTCTGCGGCAGAGAGGGATGCAGCTTGCCGGCTACTTTTGTCCTACTACTGAGGAAGTTGCTGGTGAGTCACAAGATCCCGCCCCCCCAAAAAACATTCCTCCCTTCCTCCCTCCCTGCAGCGACTTCAAACGAGACCTGAGAGTAGTCTAGGCAGTGGAGGGTACATCCCAACCGGGCCTTATTTTTTCCGTGCTGCTGTCAGTTTTAGTAGAATTACATATTATAGCCGAGTTAATATCCTTAACAGGAAACACCGACTTACAATAAGTATGGTGGAGAAGGCGATACTGCTCACGAGCTTCCTTAATTAATTCTGACAAGCAATCAGCCGGTTAGTAAATAAATCAAGCAGAAGTAAAAAGTCTGACAGATGAATGTGAAATTATCTGTGAACCTCCCATGCAATGTTTAGAGTTAATACACATGAGACGTGACCACTCTATGAGAGCTGGAATAGACTCCAGCCAGGCCAGCACCCTCAACTGGAGAAGCGGGTAAAAAAAATAAAATACATTTTGATAAAATAAATAAATAAATAAATAAAGCATGAATGGATGCATATAATAGTGTTCAAATGCTCTGACATTTTGGTCTCAGATCAATTCCAGATATTAATGACTTGGCTTCAAATAGAGACTTTATATTTCCTACAGTCTAAATAATGTGTAAGTATAAATATTAACTGGTGAAAGTGAACAGCAGCAAGCAGCCTAGATATGTATTAAGACATTCTTGCTTTTCTAAAGCACACAAATCTCTTGCTTTTTAAGTGACATTTGTTGACCTTTTCATGCAGTTACATTACCAAAAGGGGTAAAGAGCAAACCCAGTTGCTAAATTACACTTCCCTATTTTAAAGTGTGGGTCATTTCTCCACACCCCATGTTTCATTTTTTGTCATGACTCAACAAGTGGGAGTGACATTTTCCCCTGGATGCAGCTGGCTGCTGTTTTGTCATACAGTGAATGATCCTGATATCTCCATTTGAGTCATTACAGTGAATCAGTATGTTCCCAACCCATTAAACACAGTATCGTTGGCAGAATTGCCTCCATGCATGATAAACAGTACGGCACGTTCAGGTCGGCAGTCACCATACACTTTCTGTGGTTAGGGATTGAACCATATACACAGCAGCAGCTCAAACATAGCAAAGACCACAAAGACCACACTCTCTGTAGGAAAAGTTTTCAAAGAATAACTGTTTGTGAATTGGTGAAAAAAAACCTCAACATTTAACAGTTCAATATGTGTAATTAAACAACTGTGGTGCTAATTTTCAACTCCATATTTTTAGTCTGCTAGTATAGCTTTGTATTGCAGTTCACAGTTTAAAGCAATCCTTGGCGACCTCATACTGACCTATGCTGCTTTGATGCGGCCCCTAAGATCATCCTGTGGCCAAAAAAAGCTGTTTTTAACCACTGTTTAAGCTCATTGCAGGACTTCATTTCAAGGATGTCAGTATTGTTATTATTACATGCTGCTGTTTGCAGCTATACTGAAGACCCTCTCATAGATTTTCCTTTTAAGGGTGCTCTGCAAGTTTTCAGTAAGGCTGAGATAAGACCATAATACCCACCGCACCATCTGACCATATCTGTGATTTGAACCAGTAATTAATCTTCTCACAGTTTGATGATCTCAATTTTCAAACCTTCTCTGTGGTTTATATGCTTCTTGCAAGGCAAGCTATTTGATACTCTTATTTTAGGCTGGCCTCAATCAAAGGCCACATAAAGGTCAAGTAAAAAACGTCACGACGCCACGCAGATGTGAACCGTGGTGCGCGCTTTCTCCTGGAAGACATTATTCACGTTACACTGCATTTCAATCAAAAGTGTCACAAACAGCTTTGCAAACAACAAAAACAGACCATGCAAGAGAATTTCAAACCTTTCTCACTTCCACCTAACAAAACAGGATTAGTCTCTGGGTGATGTGTGCCGAGTGACAGTTTCAGAAATGTGCCAGTGTAAAGGGCTAAAAGGTTTCAAACACTGTTTCAGCCATCTGAAAAGCCCTCTGGCTGTAAGGCACTAACATACTAACTTAAAACTCTCTGTGTCCATCCTCAGCTATCTGTTAGCTATTTGTTATCACTGGGATTCAACTCACTCTTTAAAGCAAGTTTCATGTAAATTTATTGCAGAGAGATGAAAAGATCTCTTCACTCTATGAGAAATAACTGACTAGATGTTTGTATTACATTGTGGACATACTTTGTGTAACAGCTGCACCACCATCAGTAAATAAGAACAGCGATCAGTCAATACACTTCTCATTCAAATAAGACTTTCACAAGAAATGCCAGTGCTCAGAAGTACTAAACACTACAATATAAATTCCTGCTAATTTCATTCACTTAATATGGCATCGTTGTTTCTTGATTGTTTATGGACGAGCAACAGAGGATATCCCATATTAAGTTAAAGTTCAAATCAAAACCCTCCGACCATGTGGCATGTTGTTTTTCATGGTTCTTTGAAAACTGAAAGAGTGTGATCCCCACTCGTTTGACCCCTCACTTCCACGCAACCCCCTAATTATGAATTCTAATTTTACACTCTGAGGCGTGGTCCCATCAGGCTGTGTGAAACATTACAGGATTACAGGCCTGTCAATTCATCGTGGTCGAGATAGTCCGATGAGTTTCTTACTTTGTAACCAAGTTAACTGTGACCTTTACCTTAAACATTTATATTTTAGTTTTGCAAAACAAGTTAAAGGTTTAATATGAGTCAACTGAATGTGACTTGATCATGAACAGAAATGGATCATAATGTCTAAAGTGAATGCTATGCAATGAATGTTTTTGATTATTATGTGCTAAACTACACACAACACGCTCTTTTCTTGGACGTGTGGCTTTGAAACATCTGAGGCAAATTAGCTCAAATGAACAACATAACCCTGAGCACAAGACCAATGGTGTTATTAAATTGCTAAATGCCCCACTTGAGTGATATCTAAATGTGTCCTGTACAATTTGTGTGTGTTTTCACACGATACATAATGGCAAGTGGACATCGTGACGTCCCGCTATAATGTAATAAAAATATCGACATATTTAGTGGTGAGAGGCACGAAATAGCATGAACTCAAATGGTGTTTGGATACTTAAATTGAATTTACAATGTCTTTGTAGCTTTAGATAGAGAAGCACGTGGAGCACACTGTCTATCAATTATCAAAGATAAACTCAAAATAACCTATCACAAGACTATCAATTTAAGAATAAAGGCTTTTGCTGATATCAGCAATTAGAGCTTATTTACAGAGCACATCAGGTCTGATCTAAAAACAATGACCCTTTTTTCTACACTTTGCAGCCATGATTGCTTGGAGTATAAAACCAGTTATGGCACAATATACACTCTCAAAACTCAAGCAGAGAAAATAAGCACCATATCAACACTTAATAGTAGACAATTTTGTTTTACAAGAGTTTGTGGTTAACTTTCTATTGTGAGAATCCCACCCAGTAGTGCCCCTATGTTGTAATTTACTGGGAACTGGGCATAAAGAAGCAGAATGTAACACTGTTCTATTACAAGGGAAAAGCTATGCATCACATTACTATATGTTACACCATTAGACTGAATCAATATAAATACTTTTAAACTATCTAGTATATCAGTCACAAGATAAATCTGGGGTGCTCAATGGATCCTTCTGGGGTATATAATATAATACTGAGTGTTTCTTCTTGTTTTGTTTATTAATGCTCTTTTCTTAATGTTGGGTCATTTTACCTTCTTAGTTATCTAAACTAAACCATATGAGGAATTCATAAGAGGAAAGATGCTTGACAGAATTGCTAACTACATGAAAACATCTTCATCTTCTGTTTGCAATAGGCAGCCAATCAGGAGAAAGTTGGCCTAAAGGTTTCCTTAAAGGGGGAAGAGCTACAGCATCTTGAAAGTAGATGACTGCATGAAGTCCTGGTATGAAGTAAATAGGGATTATATTAAATTGTGTGCCAAGAAAAAGGCATTGTGGATATAGAAGTAGGCATAATGGGTTCACTCCAATGAATTCTTAAGTCAGTTTGAAGTGTAGCTGCCAGATGTTGTAAAAAGTTTGATATTTCCATCTAAGAATAAAGGTTATATATACAATGTACTAGAAAATAGAAATGATGTAAATAGAATTTCCCGAACACTACTTTCCACCGCTGACAGCAACTTATTCAATCTCTTAGGAGATACAACTAAATAATCACACAGGAGAAATTTGTAGCCCGTCCATTTTTCGACTGGGTTGGTCAAATGGCCCGTTGCAGATGAAGACCAACCACGGCCAGGGGAGACATACCAAAGTCCTGAGCTCACCCCGAGTGCAGCAGCCTCACAATATGTCAGCAGTGTTATTTTTACGAGGTCATATTTGAAAACCCAATGGCTCTGCATCTGCCCTGCAAGGGCATTCCTCCATTGCTGACCATGAACAAACCCACAAGCTGTTGTGCTCCTGTTCTTGTGTCAGCTCGTTACAAGTCCCCGATTTCCAAAGTAGCATTTACCCCTGCCGTGGCTCACCAGGCATTTTACTTGTAATGATAAATACTCACATGAATTAAACAGCACGGAGCCCAGTAAGTCAGAAGGCAGACATTAACCCGTAAATCCTGGCTGTCTGTGTTTGCCTAGTTAAATACATGTTAGTGGGTGAGTGGATCAGTGGGGCCTTGGGCTGAAACCTTCACAGGAATCGGGGTGATTAGCCATCACACTGATAAACAAGCCCGTGACATAATGTGGAAAAACTGATCCTATTCAGAGGTCTCATCACCCGCAAGACATTCTGCATGCCAGGCAAATCTCGCACATATAAAACAAATTCCTTGCGGTTGGTGAGGAGATAGTGGGCTTCCATCGGAGAAAATGGCCGTTAAGAGGAATATCACTCTCTGTCTCGCTGGCTTTGTCCCACAGAGAGTTGAGAACCTGGGTGAGATTAGGGACTGGTGCCGTTGCGGCTTTGTCTTTGTCTCCCCGAAATGTCAGGAAGTGGAGAATCTTTTCTCACAGAGAGAAAGGTTGACCCTCATCTTCAGAGTGGAAAGAAAGAAAAACACAGAAATTCCTCATGTATATATTTCATTTCAAGCATGTGAGCTAAAGTCACAGTGTCTTAGTTCTATAGCCATAAGAAAAGCACATATAAATGTTTTAAGTGTAATTGAGTTTGTTTTCTGTTTGAGAGCATGTGATTGTTTTAAGGCATATTACAGGATTTCTGTGTAATCCTTTTTAGGCCTGTTGGACTGGGTATTAATCAAAATAGGGGTCTGGAATCCCAACAGAAACACGCAGTGAATGCTCATGTTGGAAAAACATAAACGTATTACCAATTAGTGTTAACTGTGCTCTCTGGCAAATGCTGGCTGTTATTATAATAACCAAAGCAATTTGGTGTATGAGTACCCTCACTTGTTTTGGGTTTTTTTTTTTTTCCTGTGCCAAGTCTGGCTTGTATATAGCCTGAGAGTACTTGTTAGATAAATAAGATTAATTCAGCTTGTCTTTGCCAGTAAGCCTTACAGCACAACAACTGTAGTATTATAGACCCAACATTTAAAACCAAAAGACAACCAAATTACAGGGCTTCGGATTTCAATGATATTACATTAGTTGATTTTTTTAAACATAACATTTATTAGAAAATGTATTAAATAACTGGTTAATATGTCACTGTTTTTCCCCATCTATGTAGACTAATAATATCAAAATAACTTCATAATTTAATATTACTGATTTAAAAAATATTAAAATTATCAATAAAAAAAGTTTAATAATCAAAATACTTAATTACCTTTCAATCGTCTATAGTCAGAATCAGAAAAATGCTGGGTTTTAATAAAACAGATTTTCAGTAGTATTTTCACCAGAAAGCCCATGTAAATATTAAAAAAATAGCCTATATATTTAATGTATGTTTTTGGATAAAGATTACAAATGCACAGAAAACTATAATAATGAATTTTTAGCTGGGTTTGCTATTTAAATATATCTAAAAATGCTTTGCTTAATATTTTCTTCTCTCCTCTGTATAATACACTGAAGCGCACGTACAGGTTATCTTATCAACATTTCATATGCAACAGTGCCCCCTAGTGTTACTACCCGAATGTACAATAAGCAACACCAAAATACCGACTATTCTAATTTGTCTAAAACATGTTTAATTTTATTTAAAATGTAAATTAAAAATAATATATAATTTTAAATAGTTATACAACTTGTTGCTGAGCTCCAGATTTTAAAAATATGACGACATTTTCAGCGGAATTTGAGTTGCGAATCTGCGACAGCGAAATGAAAAACGGCTCGCTCTGAATCAGGCAGGAACCCACGTGTCCCTCTCACAGGGAAGCACTAGAAACCAGAGGCAGCAAGGAGGCTTTATATATCTGTGTGTGTGTGCTTAATAAGTCTTATATTAATCTGTTTTAACTTATTTTTGCGTGTATACGGTCGGGGTCATTTCACAAATATGTCCTCGTTCCGAAAGGCACTGAAATCTCGACAGAGAAACCACCATGAAAGATCTCAGGTGAGCGTTGCAATGTTGTTGGCTAGCTCGTTAGCCTATTAACCAAGGCAAAACAACATACTTCTCGTGTGTTCGGTTGTTTTTCTGACACACACACACTTACAGTAATAGATACTAATGTTGGATCTGTCCTGTCTGTTTGTGTGTGCGTGTGTAGCCCGGCTTCAGGAAACAACTGGGATTGCTGGAGAAGAAGAAGGACTACAAACTCCGTGCAGAGTAAGGAAAAGTGCAAGTTTTTTGCCACACTTTATAGTTGTGTTTACCTTTTGAAGATAGGATGTTTAAGTTTGCCTTGTCTGCTGGTATAGTGACTATCATAAGAAACAGAACACACTCGCTGCTCTGCGAAAGAAAGCTCTGGAGAAGAACCCGGATGAATTTTACTTCAAGATGATCAGCTCTGCACTGCAGGTATTAAAGCAACAAGAAGCACCTCCTTGCTTCATAGATTTGGTCATATATGAGTTTTGCCTCAGCGTTTTTTTTTTAATTTTTTTTATCTTGTGGTGTGTTGACAGGATGGAGTTCACGTAATTAAAAAACCAAAAGAGCAGGAGGAGGTGACCGAGGAACAGAAGAAAATGATGAGGACGCAGGATATCAACTACGTGGAGATGAAAAGGGTTGCAGAAGTTAAGGTAACCTTTAATTTCCATGTAATAAGTGATGCAGAAGAAACAAAATACCACCACTGTGGCAAAACTGACTTGTTAATAGGCTCACTTTTCACTTAAAGTAGGCTCAGTGGCCACAGCTTATCTCATTGCCTTATAACCAAATTTGCATTTTTCTGTTCTGTTCAATTAGTGTGATGTTGTTGGGTTTTGTTTTTGTTGTTGTTGTTTTGGGTTTTTTGGAAATGCTTGTTGACCAGTTATGAGATTCATTACTACAAATCATCTTACTGGATTACACCAGGCATCTGACTGATAGATAATTAGTTGGTTGGTGACATCATAACATCTTTGAACCAGTAACTACTGTGGTAAAGTAATGTGCAAAAGTCTTGACTCACCCTTCATTTCTTTATATACTGCTTCAAACGAGCCAGTCTTTCTTGTAATTATTTAAAATAGTATTTAATACTGATCTGCGAATCATCCAAGCATTAAAAATGCTCCTCAACAATTAACTACTTGTCTGTCTACACATAGAAGACAATTTGGCAAAGTGCTATTAGCTGAAAACCAAAGGGAGGACAACAGAAGTGGCGGGGCTTAAAAAGTATCTGCAGCAGATGAACAATAACTAAAAAAAGTCATGTGCTTAAAAAATAGGAATAAATATGGCCTGACACAAGCCATTCTTAAGCAACGGGAACAGGCTGAGGTATCCCAAATTGAATAACAACTCAGCTGACAATCAGTGGCAAACACGTCTTATGGAGTGGTGAATCCAAATTGAAATTTTTGCTTCAAATTGTCATAAATATGTACGGCGCAGGTCAAGAGAGAAGTACGACAGTGAGTGTCTACGGCCATCTGGAGAACACTGAGCCTCTGTCATGGTGTGAGGCAGCATTTCAGCCAGTCGTGTTGAAGATCTTGTTAAAACTGATAAAATTACGAACCCAAAAAGTACAGCGAGATTTTGAGTCTCCACGTAACACCTTCTGGAAAGCTTCTGATTGGCAGCGGCTTCATTCTTTGGCATGATCATGACCCCAAACACACTGCTGATGCAGGACCAGTAACAAGTGAATTTGGCATGTATGAAGCTTTCTTAATGAGAGATGTTAAGAGTTTGTTTTAGACATCAGAAATGCACCTGTGAAGATCTGAAAATTAAGTCAATACACACGAATAGCAAAGGTGAAGAATGGTATGGATATACATTATACCCCTTAAATGTTAAAAGCAATGCTACTGCAGTGTAATTTTTAAATACTCACGATACCATTTTGGAAGTGGTTACTTTGCAGGGCAGTGTACCCAGGCTATATATTATCCTTGCACTAATATTTTTAAAATGCATATTGTGCATGACTCTTTCCAACAGCATGAGTTCGCAATTTGGAAACATAAAGAAAACCTAAAACAACAAAGAAATAACTTCTCAACATACAAATCATTGCATCACATCACAATTAAACGTTAAACCAAATGGTAAAAGTTGTTCCCCTCTGAAAACTGTTCAGTTTCCAAAGGCTCCACAGAGTAGGCCTAGTACTGGAATATAAAGGGGGATGAAGGGTTTCTGTTCCTGAAAAGGCAAATTTCCAGTAGCCATCTGCAGTAACGAATGAGAGGGCTCTGTGGTGGTACATGTGCCTAGTAGTTTAAGGGCAGTGGCAGCAGCATGAGCATAGATATTATCACCATCATTTATATCTGTGGTGGTGCCTCGGTCAATCTTTCTGGGTATATGATGTACTTCCAGAAAATTGAGAGGCTGAAAGGAGAGCTCCATCTTCTGGATGCAGAGAGCAAACCAAAAAACAAGCACACATTTTTTGTGGACTCCAAAAAAGAAGGTAAATATAAGCGTTTGGTAGATTTAATAAATTTAGTGAGTGCTTGGAAATGTGTAAGTGCTGTGCACACAAACTATCCTTTTCCTCTTGTGCTTTCAGTCTTGAGATTGCCTGAGAAGTTGTTTTTATTCTCCCTCAGTGCAGTCATTTAACCTGGCGGACCACCTCAACACAGCTCCAGAGCTGGTGGACAGAGTGTACAACAGACCAAGTCTGGGAACACTGGAAACCAAGAGAATACAGGGAGCTGTAGACCCGCGTGCTCTGGGGGTTTGTGGAGTAGATATTTATTCATTTTTTGAATATTTCTTTAAAATTTAGCTCCTCGGAATTGTTCATTGGTAATAAAGTTTAAGATTCGGCATTTCATTCCACTGATGGGTCTATGTGATTTGTACCTGTAGAAACTGGCAAAGCAAAGGAAACATCAATACAAGATACTTTCCCAGCGAATTGACAGAGAAAAGAAAATGTTTGTCATCAGCCAGAAAATTCAGACCCGTAAGGACCTGCAGGTGAGGAGGACATGGTTCTTGAAAGTTTTGGTGCTGGTGTGCTATGACTGTCTTCATTTCAGGTTTTTTTTTTTTTATGTTTTGCCTTTGTACAGGATAAGTTCAAGAAAGTGAAGGTAAAGAAGGAGACCACCAGTTCTGCAGCAATTTACAAGTTTGAAGCTAAGAGGAAACGTTGACAAGAGGAGGGAAAGAAAATCACTGTTGGGAGGTGATACTTGAAAATAATGAACTTCTCGAATCCTATGGGTCTGCACAGCAGAGGCAAAGGATAAAAATTCAGTTTTGTATATATTTATCAACTATGCTTAATTTGTTTCAAATAAATATCAAAATAACTTGTAATTGGATTTAATTTCTTGATTTGGAGACAACTTATATTTTAAGGATTTCTTTGCTTGTGAAGAAGTGGAGAGCTCTCAGGCTCTATGACTCGAGGGGTGGTAAAAATATATATATATATTTTTACCACTAGGGGGCATTAGTGTTCTTCATGAGTGTTCCAATCTAAGGCAACTAGAAGAGAGCCATAAGTGCATTTGTTCCCAGAAGTTATTATAGTGGTTCTTAAACTTGTTTTTAGCATACTCTTTTTAAGAGGATGAAGAAGACTTGCATCCCATACCTCACTCTTTTCTAGGTAGTAGTAAAAGTAGTGTTATTAGTAGTAATAATATTAAGATCCAAGCTGAACTGTAGTTAAATAAATGCCATATTTTGTAGAAGTTGGCTCTGCACTGTATTCCAGGCCATCCTTGCCCCACAGTTTGAGTTACAAGTACGACCTACAATTTCCTTTTTGTGTCAGATTGAGGTTATAACATTTCTCACTCATGTGTTGTTGCTCTCTAATTCAGTAACTGTCCCATTTACACAACAACATCAAGAAATACATTCTCTTTATCCAGGTTTGAGGACAACTTTGGAAGTTCTCCATATTACACACGTAATGCTTTGTTGAACGTTGAGATACCCACGATGTGTTAATGTGTTATTTAGTCCTGAATAACACTTGTATACCGAGGTTAAATATTTTCGAAGCTCTGATACATTATCTAAAAAAAATGAAGTCACATTTATATGTTTTTAACATCAACTGAGGACATTGTTTGCGTGCTGAAGTGCTGGAGTGCTTTCTGTGGTGGAGACACAGGCTTGGCTTAGCCTTCAGAGCCTCTGAAGGACACGTCTTTGTTTGCAGCCCTCGACTTGGGATGCAGCACACCTCTAACAGGCCCTTTTCACATGTCGCAGCAGGGTAGACACAGCTGCAGCTAATACAATTAAAAATGATTTAGGTGTCAGTTAGCAAGCATCGATAACAATAACACTATTGCCAATGCTTGCTCATTAGCTCACTTTAATCAAAATTACCCATTATTAATTTTATTAGCTGCAGCTGTGCTTATGCAATAACATCTCTGTTAAAAGGCCCCCTTGAGAGATAAATTGTTGCAGCTAGCTCATTTTCAGCAGGTAGTTCTCTTTCAGCGAACTGATTTGAGGCTTCCTAAGAATCTTACTGGACATCAAGGTGCTAAAAATGAAATTTTAATTAACCAAATGAGTACTCGCATTCAATTGTACAATATACTGATGATGAAACTTGTCCGTCAAATCCTTTCCAGTTAGCCGTTGATATCCCATTCCTGGGTGGGCAACAGAGGTTGCTCTACTCCCTGAAATGTAGGAAAGCATCATGATTTAGGGTAAAGCAAGCACACTTTCAAAAAAATGAAATAAAGGTTGGACTTTCTTGCTCCTTGTCTCACGATCTCCACTAATCTTTTATGTTGTCTTGTCTGCACATAAAGCAGGTAAAAATATATTTGCTTACTTCCAGTAGTTTGAAACAAATTGAGTACCTGATGCCCAGCAACAGTTCAGTGACCCGGTCTTGATTGATCCTTGTTGGTTGCAGCAGCTTCATAAATGGGGCCCATCCATCAGTTTCTCCTGGGAGCCACTGGGGGGGTAAGAGGGCAGGCAGGGAACCTAGTGAATGTGTCATCAGGAAAAGTGAGAGGCATAGAGGCTGCAGGATAGGGACCACAGGTCTTGGCCCAAACTCTGCTGACCAGAGGAAAGGTGCGCCAATAGCTCAGAATGGGCCAAAAGAGGCAAAGAGTGATAGCAGGACTCCTGCTTGCTTCAGTTGCACTCGTCTAGAAGAACAGCTTGACAAATCTAGCACTACAAAATGTTCTGTTAATGTAAGTTCAAATACCTCTACACGTACACCTATATAATAAACATCTCAAGTATATAGTGCACAGATTGATGTATTTCACTTTAATCAAAGCATAAACAAGGCTCTTGTATGTTTGACAATTTATGTCAGAATTCTGTTGTACCCAGTACGAGTGATTTGCATCCTCAGCCAGCTCTCCCTCCTCCTTCCTTACGCCTTTCTCTCACCCTCTCTGCCCTCTGTTACTGCGTCACACTCCTATGAGGGCGTGTGTGTACCGGGACCCTGAGGCTCACTGTCCATAAGCGGAGGGGGTGGAGGTCATTGAGGAAAGCCCAGGGGTCAAAACACTGTGTGCGCAGTTCCGGGACCCCAATCCGACTATGCGACCCAAGCACAGACCAGCCTCTGTTCCTCCTCAAGCTCTCCTTTCATTCTCCCCAGTAACGGGACTCTTATGCAGGGGTGCAGAGGCAGGGCTCAGGGGTGGGCAGTGGGTGACCTTCTGATTTTAAAGATATAGACAGGCATTCCTCTTTTGTCAAAAGGCTCATAATTCATTTGACTACTCTCACAGGCCATCCTGTCCCCCATAAGCCATCTCTAAAGTTAATGACCCTTGAGGTTTGTTAACGGATAGTCACTTTTGGAATTGGGGGGGGGTGGAAGTGGAGTACTGTGGGGTAGTCACACAGCTGCAGGGTATGACATTGACCCTGATATAGTAACTTCACTGAGAGTGAAAGTGTAGCCTGGTTAAAATGGAATACAACAGAGCTTTGTTCTTTAACTTTAGTTATTAAACATATGAAAGAGCAAAACTAAAAAATGACACACTTTGGGTTTTTTTTGTACATTTCCACTGAATACTGCACATTTTAAATAAACTTGAATTGTTCAAGGGTTCATTTGTTAACAACACTTAATCTGGGTTAGAGTGATCTGAATTAGGAGTCTTAGTGTGTGCTATCTGGAATCAGGTAATCCATCTTATTTTGTTAATTACTGTATACAAATTACAGGATTAACAAATCAGACTGGACTACCAGTGATTTATGCCTCATATTAGTAATTGCTAAATGGGTGAAGAACAACTAGTAGAACGGGCAGCGTGGAATCAATTAAAAAAAAAAATTCAAGAGATAAAAAACAGCAGAATAAAATCATACCAACATCTATTTTTTTGTTAAAATCTTTTGAACAGTCATACCCCTCGTGTGATTATTAGTGGCCTAATATATTCAAGATTTAACCTAAACTGATGTCTGATATCTGGTCAGTTTTCTTCAGATTGTTGCATTCTTCTGGGAAATTCTGTCAAAGTGGTCACACAACGAGTTCAACTAGTACAGGCAGAGTGAACAAAACCTCATTTTTACTGCTTGCAGTATTGATATTTGTCATTCAAAACGATACACAACTCCTCTTGAGAGAGATCTAAAGACCACACTGTGAGCAGTTTTCATTTAAACATTACAAATCTTCAGTGGCATTGATGTGATGGCTTATTATTCTGGAAAGTGGTGAAATTTTATTCTTATTTATACAGGGTTCTAATTAGACACGTGCTGCTGTCACCTCCCTTAAACAGGTGCTTGATCCTTACAACCTGCTGCACTTCACCCACTTCATTTACCAGTACCACTTTTCCTCTGCAAAGCCAGCGTTCAGTGCCACAGTAAAGCGTGATTTGGGGACAGTACTTATTGATCCCCCAATTACTGAGAGGTGGAGAGTGAGAGGTGGTGAGAAGACTGAAGTAGCCTGAGGTTTGAGTTTTTGGGAGGGCATCTCCAAATGCGAGGGGTGGGGGTGAGAGCTAGTCTTTATCTATGGATACCCTCAATCCTTTAACTTGAAGCTGGGTGTCAGGGACCTTTTGAAGTTGTCAAAAGAGAGGAGAGACCAAAAAGGGGGAGCATGGGGGATGTTCAGGCAGGGTCTCTCTCCATGCCAGGGGGAAGGTATCTGAAGGAAAATCTTTACAACCATGACAGTCCCCCTGATGTGCATTCATTTTTGTGTATTTGTGTGTGAGTATTTGGATATCTGTGTGTATTCTAGCATGATTGTGTGTATATACTATGAACGTGTGCCTGAGCCAAATGTCTGGCTCATGCAATGAGGTGGGATCACAGAGCCTCCTTTTTAAATTGCCGCTAATGAGCCCTGGCTGGCGAGAGGTACTCGAATTGATTAAATTTGCATGGGAGCCTAAATCATGACAGAGGCCTCATACTTGCGCACCCCACCTCTAGTTGCGCACACACATACACAGCACCCCTGCTATTCCCCCACCTCCATATCAGACCTACAGGGGGTATCTCTCTTCAGGAAAGAAGGCCAGAATAGACCAGGGGGAGGGTGTGGGTGTGTGTATATGTGTGTATCTGTGGTGTTGAACGGGGCGTGGAGCGCACCCATCTGCCCCGGCATTACTGTCAGTCCATCATTCAGGGGAATGCCAGCCGCGTGCCTTGGGGACGTGTTCATTACGCTTTAACTACCGGATCTGTCCTTGTCTCGCAGTCTCCCTGTGTCATTGTCGACTTGAGATTGTGTGTATGTATATTTATGCAAGTGTCTGCTTGCATCACAATTGAATGCACCCAATTCAAGTGTACTGGGGGGGTTACTTGGTTACTTAAAATTAAGAACTATTCTAGAGACCCACGTTTGAGTTTGATATCGTGTTTGTGAGTTTTTAAAAGCCATTCATTATATTTATACACCTACAAGCATGCTCATTATGACTTAATTATAATCTCAATATCTTAATCTACCTCCATCTTCCACACAATCACGCTCTCCTCCGTGCACTTTTTTTTTTGCCTCTCAAAATTTGTTAGTGTTTTGCTTCTCTAATGCTTTCCTTTAATGGTAACTATGTGACAATGCCTGATCAGAGCTACTTTGTGTGCACACGTTTGCCTTCTATCTACTACTACTAACGGTGAGGTGTGAGAATCAGTATGTGTGAGTGTGTGTGCGCCGGTGGGGGACAGTGCTTGTGCGTGGTTATCTCGGGTGATTGCAGTAATCAGATGGGGGTGTTAATCAGAGTTTGTTCGTCAGTGGCCTGATGAGGGGCGATGAGGGCCGCTGATTGTAATGTGATGCTTCGATCGGTCTACAGAGACAAACCGCCAAGAGAATCATTATCATAGCGTACAGTTTTTCCCCCCTCCGCTCTTGGAACGCTGCAGCAAACAAAGTGTAAACAAACAAGCAAAACAGCACACTTCAATATGTGGGGAAGTGTGTCATTGTAAAGATGCAGACTCTGTTGTTATTATTATTATTATTATTATTATTACACGAGATGTTTGCATTCTAGTAAACACAATGATGCACTGTGACACGACAGGTTATATATCACTATTTTGGTGTCAGCGTCACACCTATTGAATAAAAAGAGCAGGGGGAAGGGATGTGTTGGAGTTGGAGGGGAGAAGAGAAAAGATGCAGCTGAAAGAAAGGTTTGGGGGTGGGGATGTAAATGTGACCCCATGGTTTATAGTACTGTCTTACCACAGACAGGCTTGCATCAGATCTTTTTCTTCCTTTTTTTTTTTTTAAAGGAGGGGGTGATGACGCTATTATGGCAGCCTCATCAGCCAAGTCCCTACAAGGGCTGATACAAATTAATTAACCTAATTAGGGGCTGTGATTGCGGGTGTGATTATAGGGGCCGGGAGGGGAGGGGGAAAGGGATGGAGGGATGAGGCAGAGAGGGATGGTTCATGGAAGTGGGGGTGCGCTGGCAGCCACGGCTCAGGCGATGATGAGCCGGGAGGTGTGGGAGAGCAGCCAAGATGCTCTGCATGGCTAATGAGGAAAGCTAGCAAGCTTTAAACATCCCACCCTTTTCTGTTTTCATGTCTCCACCTTCTGTTTACTTACATTTTTTTGTCGTTGTTGTTTTTGCTGTTTTCAGTCATTATATTTCACCTCTCTTATCTGCAAGTGCAATTCTTTCCCTTTTTATCAGCTCCTGAGTTGTTTTTTTACGAGTCACGCATGACCTTAGGGGCCAAAAACTCACAATATTTTTGACCATTTATTTGACCGAGCAGGATTCCAGATTCACGTACAAAGCCGAAGCCTTCTTTTTGTTGATCATCTGTAGTATCGTGCAGCGTAGGGTGCAGTGCAGCACTGCCTATTGTTCACTTCAACTGTACTCCCCACAAGGAACAGAAATACCCTGTGGGAACACACATACAGTCACACGCACACATACAAGCTCACATAATAGCTCATCCTTTGGTATACACAACCAATAGCGGCTCAACTTCAGATGCACAGACTCTCTGCCTCACTCTCACAGAGCCACCCAGGCACACTCCAGAGGAGCAATATTTAAATCTCCTTCTATTTGTATTGGAAGCAGAACAAAGATATTCTTCAGACTGAAGCAAAATGTGTTTTCTTGCCGGCATCAGCAATTCTAATGTTTCTAATGAGTTGGCAGAGAAGTGGAGCGAGTGGAAGTGGTTTAGGTATCGGTAAATTAAAAAAAATAAAAATAAAATCACAAGTAAAGAAGAGAAACACTGTAAGAGTTCCTCATAAGTGCAGTTTGTGGCTTCCACCTTCCTAACAGTCCAGTAAACATGTTACAGTATTCACCATCGATTGCAATGTCACCTCTGAATGCTGCTGCTGCTGTATATGTGCTGTGCTAAGCTCACGGTGGATTGTGGTGTTTGATTTTCAAGACTGTGTCTTCAACTGCCCCACTCTCTCTGCTCCTCATCCTATCGCTCTTCTTCTTGCTCACTCTTACTCTCACATTCAGTGTTTCGGCCTCAGTATCAGTTGCAGAGATGTGATTAGGAAGCCACTAGCAGAGAGTGATAGGAAGGTGCTCTTATCACCAGTCTAATCTAGAGCACTAGGGAAAAAATTCCTCCCCCCAAAATTCTGCAATGTAAATCTCTGTAAGGTACCTGCTCATATTTGAAAACAGCACTTAGAAGGAGAATTCATGAACAATGAAAGTTCAAAAATATTAAAGACAGGGAAAAGAAAATGTTACATTGAAAGACACACTTTGATATCTTGGTAAAATGCATTATTTTGCATAGAATCAGATCAGTGTGACAATATCACATTCATGTATGAATTTGAAAAAGAAAAAGCAGCTTAAATTTAACACTAGAAACAAGTAGAAACAGCTAGTAAAAGGTCTGTACAACAGAACATGTGCTTTGTTTATTTAAGCCATGTAAAAACTAAATGTTAAAGTAATATCTAAGCGTTTCTAGTCTAGCTCAAAGCTTTTTTTTTTATTACAAACAACATTCACTCAGCACTTTATTCAACAAAGTGCTTTTTAACAATCTCACACACAGTCAGATGAATGTATCAAAGGAAATATGACGTTCAGTATGTTGCCCAAGGACACTTCAGCACAAAGACTGGGACAGATAAGGGTCAAACCACTAACCTTCAGATTGGTAGACAACCCACTCTACTGCCTCAGCCACAGCAATGAAGTATTTGCTTACTACTGCATCACTGGCTTCAGGAAGTCACTGATGCTGGTCGAATCCAACCCCCCACAAAGCCACGCTAGTCATTCTTCATTCTTATGCAATATTTCTCTTGTCTCTCGCTTCATATCTACCAAACAGAAAAGCAGAGAGGAGAGTGTCAGCCCTATTAACTAACTCTCTGTAAGAAATACAAACAAATCCAAATATCAAACATTAATAGAAATTCATTAGATGTACAGTGAACATGACATATTGTATGAATGAAAAAAAAATCACTGCCTATAAAAACAATAATCATACCTGATATCAGTTTTTCCACACTCTCTTTTAGCTCCCCTTTGGCTGCACTGCTTCCATCTTGAGTGCTTTTTAAAAATTTTTTATTTTAAACCCTTTTTAGCGTTGTATTGTAACATCAAAGGGGTGCATCTTTTTCTTTTTTTAAATGTCAGACTGTGTATCGTGTTATTGCTTGCATTTGGATGGCAAATATTTTTGTACATTAGGGTTATATCATCACCTGTTGCATGGTCTTAATGCCACTTTCATTTTGGAGACTGCATTGATAGCCTGAGCCTGAGACGCAAATTTACAATGTACAAACCAGTGAATGTGGAAAAAAAGGGGCCCACAAGCACGCAAGAAGGTGACCTTGAAATGGAAATTTGCTAAAAACTTTGCGAATGCACCTCGTACATCATCTTTAATGAAAATATGTTAGATAATTAGAGACACACACTTGAACTAAGTTTTTTTTAGTCGTAAAATCAAAACACAAGAGCTGGAAAAATGAGCTGAATCTCAGGAAAGAGTTGAGGTTACTTTTTATTTATTTGGATTTTATCCTCCAGTCGTCCCTCAGAGCCTGTTATCCAAACGCATTCATAGTGAGGAGCAGTTTGGGAAAGACTGTACAACGTTTTCATTGTTTTGTTTTATTTTCTGTTTCTTTGTTTTTTATTCTTTTTGTCATTTCATGTAGCACATTATAATAGTGATAATATGAAAGTTGAGCTTTTCTAAAACATGTAGAAGTCATCTACATCTTTCCAGAGTAAATTTCAATTGTTAGGCTAAACAGCAAGTGAAATGTTTCAACAACAGAAAAAAATATCCTGTTTGTTTGAGATTAAAAGAATAATTACCATGAATCACTGCAACCATATAACTGAGCATAAGATTTTCCCCTTTCACGAGTGAAAGTGTGAGGCATTTGTATTCCATTTGCATCAAACAGGGAGAGATGTGCTACAAGGTAGGTATGCTTAGATTGAAAAAGTGTATGCATGGGTTTATTTGTTGGGAGGGAGAGGGACCCTAGCGATTACTCAGACCTTTGAGAAGTCCCTGTCTTGTGGCTCCAGTACTTCAGCCTTACTGATAAGCATGAGCCCTGTCAGAGAGAAGGTAAATACAGCACTTAAGGATTCCTCTCTTATTCTATAGTCACACTTAACTTTAATTAAAACCAGGAGAGAGCGAAAAAGAGAGAGCGATAGCCCTGCAATGAGGCGATGGTATCAGGGGGCCCGGCAGGTAGAAGCTGAGATCTCGTCTCCAATCGGTGGACACATATGTTTGAAAGAGAGAACAATACAGCAATACAATGCATGTTTAAGCACCTATGTGCTAAATATGATTGGACCATTAGGTAAAAGTGCTTTTTATTTAAATACACACACACATACCGGCATATATTTATATATATACAATGCAACACAGTTTATGTTGCTTTCCCAGCTAAACAGCTGTAGCAAGGTGGCTATCAGATATTTATAAGCAGCTCATGAATATGGATGAGCAGTGAGATGGGACTGATGTTTGTCCTCTAAGAGAGGATGAAAGGAGAATCTACTCCTTTCCCTGAGAGACCCAGTCAGGGCCGCTCACAGAGCAGGGGATGCCAGCTCTGGATTGGGAATAAGACAAGGATTGGGGTGGGTGCCGGTGGTTTAGGACAGATGGTAAAATTTAATGAAATGTGATTTGGATACTCAAGGCAAAGCATTTCCCTTATGGCTTTCTAAATTAAAAACTTGTAGTGAAGCATTAACGCTGCTGTCAAAAGCTGTTTTTTCTTCCTTCCCACATTCTCAATTCAAGTCTTTGACTGCTTTTTGACTTGTGAGATTGTCCAATAAAAAGGGAATTAAGAAAACCTGAATGTTTTTGGTCTGTGCAATATACTTAACAATGGCAGAGGTAAGATACAGTGGGGCAAAAAAGTATTTAGTCAGCCACCGATTGTGCAAGTTCCCCCACTTAAAATGATGACAGAGGTCAGTAATTTGCACCAGAGGTACACTTCAACTGTGAGAGACAGAATGTGAAAAAAAAATCCATGAATTCACACGGTAGGATTTGTAAAGAATTTATTCGTAAAATAGGGTGGAAAATAAGTATTTGGTCACCTCAAACAAGGAAAATCTCTGGCTCTCACAGACCTGTAACGTCTTCTGTAAGAAGCTTTTCTGTCCCCCACTCGTTACCTGTATGAATGGCACCTGTTTGAACTCATCATCTGTATAAAAGACACCTGTCCACAGCCTCAAACAGTCAGACTCCAAACTCCGCCATGGCCAAGACCAAAGAGCTTTGGAAGGACACCAGGAAAAGTATTGTAGACCTGCACCAGACTGGGAAGAGTGAATCTACAATAGGCAAGCAGCTTGGTGTGAAAAAATCAACTGTGGGAGCAATCATCAGAAAATGGAAGACATACAAGACCACTGATAATCTCCCTCGATCTGGGGCTCCACGCAAGATCTCATCCCGTGGGGTCAAAATGATCATGAGAACGGTGAGCAAAGATCCCAGAACCACACGGGGGGACCTGGTGAATGACCTGCAGAGAGCTGGGACCAAAGTAACAAAGGTCACCATCAGTAACACACTACAACGGCAGGGAATCAAATCCCGCAGTGCCAGACGTGTTCCGCTGCTGAAGCCAGTGCATGTCCAGGCCCGTCTGAAGTTTGCCAGAGAGCACATGGATGATACAGCAGAGGATTGGGAGAATGTCATGTGGTCAGATGAAACCAAAGTAGAACTTTTTGGTATAAACTCAACTCGTCGTGTTTGGAGGAAGAAGAATACTGAGTTGCATCCCAAGAACACCATACCTACTGTGAAGCATGGGGGTGGAAACATCATGCTATGGGGCTGTTTTTCTGCCAGGGGGACAGGACGACTGATCCGTGTTAAGGACAGAATGAATGGGGCCATGTATCGTGAGATTTTGAGCCAAAACCTCCTTCCATCAGTGAGAACTTTGAAGATGAAACGAGGCTGGGTCTTCCAACATGACAATGATCCAAAACACACCGCCCGGGCAACAAAGGAGTGGCTCCGTAAGAAGCATTTGAAAGTCCTGAAGTGGCCTAGCCAGTCTCCGTGTTGCTCGGCGACAGCCCCAAAACATCACTGCTCTCGAGAAGATCTGCATGGAGGAATGGGCCAAAATACCAGCTACTGTGTGTGCAAACCTGGTAAAGACCTATAGTAAACGTTTGACCTCTGTTATTGCCAACAAAGGTTATGTTACAAAGTATTGAGTTGTATTTTTGTTATTGACCAAATACTTATTTTCCACCCTGATTTATGAATAAATTCTTTACAAATCCTACCATGTGGATTCATGGATTTTTTTTTCACATTCTGTCTCTCACAGTTGAAGTGTACCTCTGGTGCAAATTACTGACCTCTGTCATCATTTTAAGTGGGGGAACTTGCACAATCGGTGGCTGACTAAATACTTTTTTGCCCCACTGTATTTGTCTTTTAAGAATTGTTGGCATAAAAAAAATCATGTGCATTAGGTCCAGACTGTTACGTTTCTGTATTTACATGTGGATTTTAGGCAAATTAAAGTAAGGTAGATAAAATAACAATGAGGGTGCCTTCCAACCTTTCTCATCTTCTCAACCAAATGGAAATTAAGTAATTATATTTTTTTTAAAAAAAGGTCTTTGTGATTGTCACAGTAAGTAACTCATCCATAGCAGACATTCTGCTTCCCAGCATGAAACATTTGGTCAGGGGCATGTGTATCTGTCCACAGTAGAGGTCACCACACTGAGAGACAGGATCAGAGGACGCCAAGCACTGGGGCAAAAAGCAGTCTTGTAATACAATGTAGCTTTCAATGCTAATCACTGAGTCATCTATCAGAGCTAATACATGGGCGCTAAGCAACCTGTACATGCATTAGACCTCGCCAATTACCATAATGGGTTGGTTTTTAATATGGCTAATAGACTGGCACGACCTTGCCTATTCACTCAGCAGGTACATGCACTGAGCCGTTATGAAGTGGACATATTTAGAGACTGAATGACCATTAGGGACTTTTAGCTGTTATGGGTCCATAGTTATGCATCTGAAAACGGAAGGCAAGATGGGCGCATAGATTGATAGATGACAAACAGGAACAATTTCAGGGCAGGAGTCAATTAAATGAGAGGGGGGAAGTAGAAATGGTGATGTATGCAGAGGAGAATGGACATTATTGTTGGCTTTCTTCTTTTGTAGTACAACACACAAAATGGCTATTTTATGGGGCAGCATTTTGACCATGCAGCTTGCATTATATCTGAATGTGCTGGTGTAGGAGTACCCCGTGGGCACTGCTGGGAAGTGCGTCAATGTGGGTGCAATGTGGTACCAGGAAGGCGGATGGGTAGAGAGGAGAAGGGGCAGAATCTGAAAAATGTGTCTCCGCAAAACCCTGGGGGTGGTTAACATTTTGGTTTTCTCTGAGCCTTTGTGGTAGTGGACAAATGATCCCAGGAACTGGACAATAATGTTTTTATGGGACTCTAAATGTTGAGCTCAACAAGGTCATTGTGGGAGTGTAATGGCCAACACGTGGCCAGACTTGAACTCCAGCAGCCTTGCAGTTGGTCCGTGGGCCAGGGAGGAGGAGAGGAGGGGAAGCAGGGAGGGGAGGAGGTGGGAGGAAAGCAGGGACTCACCCCTCTGGGTTTCAACAACAAGCCCTAACTTTGTTCATATAGGGGACAAGAGCCTCTTAGAACATAAAGTACCTAGATAGCCAAACTATGCCAGTCCTGGCCTCATTGGGTTTTGTAAACTGGCCCGGAGAGATAATGTTTCTCTGTAGCTAATCTCTGCCGTGATGCCCACGCCCAGCCATCTAGTGAACAATAACCCCTTCCTGCTTCAAACAAGAATCCTTTTCTTAGTCAGTCTTGTTAGACTTTTACAGTCTATCTCTCCACTGTGTGAGGTGGGTGGGTAAGGGATTTATCTGTTGTAAGTCAGGATAAAAGATTTTACTGTAGTCTGACTGTCAATTAAAAAAAATAAAATAAAACACATAAGGGAGAAGTTGATGGGGAAAACAAGGGCAAGACAGGACTGAAAATGTTCAAGTTCTACTCTCCTGTAAATGTTGGCAAAGGCAGGTGATTTGCATGTTTTAAGTATTATCTAGCGTTTTATTTTTTTCCCTCATGCATGTGCTGTTTCTCTAATGTGGTTCGCATTTTTAGACATAAACACGAGGTTTCCACTACTATGCATGTATGCCTTTACACATACATTGTAGATAACTCATCTAAATTTCAGGAACAGTCATGTTTAAATGCCTTATTTCCCTACGTGCCTCTTTCTTGTGTTTTCTGTACCCCAGCCTCCCAGTTTGTCACCTTCTCTCATTAGTACCAGGGCGTCTGTCCGGCTAAGGTGCCACTGCTGTTTCTCAGTGAAGCTGTGCCTAAACTGCAGTCTTAGGCCTAGATAGCTCACCATCCATCTATCAGTAAATGTTATCTAATCATATTTGAGGGTGTGTTTCTTGCTGGCTGTGGCTAGTTGTTTATGAGGATGGTTTTTTTGTCTGCAGTCAGTGTGAGGTGAGGTAATACATACCAATCTCATTTATAATAACAGTAAATGAGCGCCATCGGCATCTTTGTGCAGTAAACAGATACTGCAGGAGACTTTTCTGAAACACGTGTTTTCAGCACACGCGTAGTTGTGCACACCTTTTGTGTTGTGTCAAATCCTCATCAGCTGCAAGCATTGCCTTATTAGATCATGAATTTCTTTTGTCTTGTAGTCTTGATAAAAACATGGTAAAAAAAGAAGAAGAAGAAGAAAAAAAAACATAACCCATGGCATATATTTGTTCATGTGAGGCCAGGGTTTATGGTCCCCTGAGTAAAGACCAGACAGCTACTCAATAGATCAATCACAACATTTCCACTTCAAATCAATTATGCTGACTTCCTATTCATCTTTGTTCCTTTGTTTCAATTGATTTTTTCCCGAAGAATTACTAGTTATGTTTAAAGTATTATTAGGAATGCATCGGTTATATTATCTATCAGTATATATTTTATATGTGCCACTGACAGTACTGTCACAATGAAACTTGCAGCTACATAAAAGGAATGATTAAAAATTGAGTGACAGTAACAGAGAGACATAGAAAAAAAAGTAATAAAGAGGGCACATTGTTTCCAGTCCGCACGCATGAGCTTGTCTTTCGACCATGTTGAATTCCGGCCATTCAGATGACTGGAGTGCGTAGGCCAGGCCTCCAACGCGTTTCCCCGTCACCATCACAACAGTTGCCATTCATGAGGCTCCGCTAGCTGTGCAGACATCTGCACCACAACTCTTGTCACCTCAGTCCCTTTTCCCTGCTGCCCCACTGAAGCAAACACACACACATACGCACACACTGAACTTCACCAGCTAAATGCCAGCAGAGCGAATCAGAAGGGCATCAGAGATGGCTGTTGTCTGCAAACGCCCATGTGTGGTTGAGTGTGAATGGGACCCAAGGGTGGGGAGGTCTCTGATACAACAGGGTACCAGCAGGGGTGGCACATAGCTTGGCCTGATCGGGTGTGTTGTGATGCTTGAAGGGTTGGGTCGGGTGACAAACCCAAGGTTTTCGACCAGCACGATCCAGCATTCCCTGCAGGCTTGTTACACCACAGTGACGTGGGTGGGCTAGATGACCTTTGAGCCTATGGATCTCTCTCATGTGTCCATTTTGCCATAGTCTCTTTATCAATTTCTCAAATCTACGCAGTGTGGCTCTTACTAATTTCTTACACTAAGCACAGAACTCAGACTTAATCGAAATTTTGTATACAGCCAGCTGTTTGCTATTCTTTTTGTCTGTATCCTGTAATAGAGGAAACACCAGTATGACGATCATTCATCTGTCATTGTTCCTTGCTCACAAAGTTAAAATTGCTGAAATAGGTTCTGGAAAAAGAAAAAAGCCTATAAACTCCCCATTCATGATATTCCCAAACTGGCACTTGTGTTGGTATTTCACACTATTGCGTGCTGGGCGTCAACACAGAGGTTTGTTAGATAAACATCCAACGCTGAGTAGGAGCGCCAAGCATCACTGTTATTGTTGGTGCTTAATGCCATCCACCAGCATTGTTGTTTTGGAGCAATCAACACATACATATGTAATAAAGCTGAGAGGCAGTGGGACAATACAAGCTATTGTATTGTAATGCCTAGCTCCAACTCAGATCAGCACAAAGGCCTCCACCAGTCGAGGTCTAAGCTGACACCAACTTTGCAGAACGGTTCCAGCGCAGACAAATGTGGCCGGTCTCTTTTGGGAGTTACCTGTTGTTCGTCGTGATCTCATTGGGTTGGAGCCATCTGTTGAGCATGTTGGCATTTTTGTGAATGATGGGTGCTGATGAATGGTCATGAGAGTGCAATCGAGCGAAGGACAGGAGGTGACGGGACATTTTGGACTGAGTGCCAAGATGTTGTAGCTTGTCTATATGCGTGCTGCTTCAGTGTCTTTGTGTGTGTACACGTGTGCACTCTTAAGGACAGACATCGATGACAGTGTCAGGGGTGAGTGATAACCGTGGTCTTTTCAACACTGCAGGGCAGGTCAGATAGATGTGATGGATGGTTTGCAGTCTGGCCCCCTTCTTCACGCTTTTCTCTAGCCCAGTGTCTGGAGATTGAGGCGGAACGGCCGGGCTGCTAGGCGGATGGGGGTTAACATGGCTGGGTTTGTTAGACAAATGTCTGCAATCTAAACAAAGCATATTCAAGTGCTTTGATTCTTTATAGGCTGAATGACAACAAGTATTAGCCAAATCTCTTGAATTTCTTAATGCTTCTGTCAGTTATTCAATACAAATAATTTTTATTAAATATTATATTTTTTATATATATTTGTATAAGAAACAAAATCTGATAACTGACCAGAAAAAAACTACTGTAAAAAATATGTCCTATCATCTGTTAGTGTATTAATCTAGTTGGCAATGGTCATTTGTGTGTTCATGTGTTTCCTTCTTGTGTTTGAAGGCTCTGAGGATTTTGTGGTCTTCATACCCACGCGGGCTAACAGAGGGATGACAGCTAGAAACCAACACCCCAGAGAAAAGCAGTAACCTGCCTTGTGTCCTTTCTCAGTCTTCAAACATAAGGGAGACAGAGCACGGGAGACAGAAGCAACAAAGGCTCATGTGAAAGAGCACAAGGCCTTCGAACACCCGGGCTCACTAATTGACGGCTGCAGGGAGTGGGAGAGATGTGAAAGACACCATACCATGCTTACACTAAGCACATCGTACATCCAAATGTCCATCCAGACACATATAATATATATATTCACTAATACATGCACACAGCACAAATTATAATGTATTTTTAAAATTACCTCAGTTGAAGCTTTGATGTTGCCACACCTGCAATCCTTCTGGCCTTTATTCACACATCATAAAGCAAATTCTGCAGACACATGCAGAATTCGTTTCAACTCATCCGCATATGCACTGAACTACGGGCACAAGGAGAAAAGACCCAATTTGCAGCTTTGTCACTGGTTTAGTAATAGCAAACCGAGGGCCTAGGGCCACCATTTAATTGCTTTGACCATGTGCACCAAAGAGGTGCCACACCAATTAATCCCCTTGGTGGCAGAGTGTCCTGTCCCATGCCTGCACCCCCTGGCAGGGCCATCCCGCAGGGTAGAGGTGGGGTGCAGTGGTGGAGAGGCTCATGGGGACCAACAACAATCAACAATGTGCACCAAATCTATACCGTATGCTCTGCTACACCAACATCCCGCATCTACATCAATGGATCCTTTTCATCTATCTATTCAAGCATGCAACACAAAACGACTATTTAACTAATGCGAGTATGTAAAGATGTGTTCGTAATGCCAGCAAAAGTAAAAATATTCAGATTCTTTATATAAATGAAAGCATCATACCACATGCAAAAGAAATGTATGTATAATGGCTATCCTAAGTAAAAATGCTTGGCTATTGTACTTAAGTATATTTGAGTAAATGGCTTCAATGCACCACTGATCACAAAATGAAGAAAAAATGACATACAACTGCATAAGACCCATTGGTATTTAAAGTATTTTTCATCCTAAAATCACCCTGATTTCTTTAGTTAGGTCCCCCCACAGAAGGAAGAGCCGAAGCTACCGAGTGAGAAATCATTGATTCCACTGCCTCAGTCTTAAGTGACATCAGTTACTTACTGACATGTAGAGGTGCAGCAATTATAAGTCACCCACTTGAAAAGACATCTGTGAGGGATAGACCCGTATTTCCTAAGTTCCTCCAGAAGCCTCCTTGCTCCTTGAGTTGCAATTAAATGATTGAAAGATCCTACATCTTGGCAGAGGAATGATTTCCGGGTCACAGTAATAGAGAGAATGCAAAGGAGCATTAGTTAGCATAATGAAAAGCACGCATTGATTCCCCCACCCTTTACTCTATACTTACCCATGCGCCCTGAGTCTTTATCCCCAACAAAGGACCTGTCACCTTTACCCATCACTACCTGATCCCCAGGCCCCATGACTGCCACTGCAAAGGGTAACTGTGCTTGTCTGACCACTGCTTGGAGAGCAGCAGCTAGACAGGCGGACTGAGAGAGGCAGATTAACTGCGAGAGAGGATCAGATGAATTCTTTATTTGCCTCTTTACATGGGGAGAAAATCATAGGGAGCACAGTGGATGTCAGAAAGGAGAGAAAAAGAAGAGGAGTGCTGTGGGTAGATGCTGTGGCTGATATGCAGGCGTGTACTGAGGAGATGAAGCGCCTTCAGTCCAGGAGGAGGTAAAGAGGAGTTTGAGTGAGGCTAACACAGATAACCAAAAAGATAGACAGTGATAACAATAGTGCCCTGTAGCACCATTCACTCATGCCACTGTCACTAACTTCAAATACTTAATTCTGTGAACCTAAAACTCTGCTAATCATTAATTCAGTTTGTAGCAATCCAGACACTGAGATCCATCATGAATAAAGAAGAACTGTCACGTACAGCAAAGGTGATCACTGTAAAGACAGGGCAGGGTGACGACTGACCTTTTGTCTTATTTAAAAATCAAAAGGGTGCCACTGCTAGGCCCGCTGGGGATTAGAGGTGGGTTGGCTGGAGAAACCAGGGTTGGCGGTGGTGTCTGAGTGCCATCGATGACCCTTGACCCCTAGGGGCATGACGGGTCGGCTGTCCCGAAATGTGTCAACGATAGTCAAGCCTTCCCTCTGCATTTCGCGCAGGCAAAACCTCCCAAGGCCTCCGTCCAGTAATGATTTATGAGGCAGGGTGCTATCGACACACGCTTAGCCCTAGGGATGAGCCTAAATGGTAGTTTTGACACCACTGAGGGACGAGGTTAAAGGTGATCAATAACAAGCCACTGAAGGCACAGAGACAGAAGGACAGACAGAAGGGGATAGAAAGGGAGGTGGAAGCAGAAGCTCTTTTAATTGGCTTGTGCTCATTAGTGGGGTCTTTGTACATCCTCGATTATTTTGTGCACATCCTGGGCTTTAGCTCTTGGTCACACATGTATTGGGTGTTTTTTCTTTCTTGTACTTTTTCAGCTGATATCAAAATGCATTCATCGAAAATGTCTGGTTTAAAGTTGAACCTAGAAAGTGACTCAGAGTAGAAGACAGAAACATATTTTGGTTCAGAATATTCTTGCATATGATTACTATTATTGTCCCCATATTTATCTTTAAGAAAAACAATATCATGAGGTCTTCTCCAAACCTCCTTATTCTATCTGCTTGCTTATTCACAAATCTTCTCAGAAACTTTTCCTCATTGTACCCTCCCAAAGCTTGTAGTGACAGGAGTAGTATTATTCACCCCCCTTTCTACATCACCTACACACACACACACACACACACACACACACACACACACACACACACACACACACACACACACACACACAAGTAGTGGTGGAGTATCTCTCAGAAGTGAGCTGATTAGGCCTAAGACTGGAGACTGCTTTGCCTAATCATATCGCTGCATCCAAATCATCTGTGTACATTTCTAATTACATGGTGGCATGCGGTGTCCTTGAGCACAGTGGCAGTTCTCCATTTCATCTTTGTGCTTTGCCTACCCACACACACCCCCACCCACCCCCATTTGCCTTATTTTTCCCCTCTCCTCTCCTCATTCCTCCATCCTTTTTTATTTATTTCCATCAGCCTTATCTTTATTGTTGTTTCGATTGACTGTGAGCTGAGCAACCGCACTCATTTGCCAACCGATCTTCGTCCTTTGAACTCAGCGTAGCAGGGCAAAGCCGACTGTCTGGGGCAGCAGGATCATCTTTGATGATCTATTTATTGTCCGGCTCCAATTTGCAGGGCTTCACAATGTGATATCTGTTCCATCATGCATAACAGGAACGATCAGTCGTATGTAAAGGACAACGGCAAAGATAAATTGTTTAGGTTTGGGTTATAAGCCTGGTACACAGTGCAGAGCAAACAACAGATCAGCTCAGGGTGAGCAGAAAGATGATCTTTCAGCTGTTCCTATACGTTTTTGAACACTGACTAGCCATATTTTTTTTCTTTTGAATACACATGACTGAAGAAAGGCCCTGAACATCTCAGTGTGCTCGAGGTTCAGATGACCTTCCTACTCTGGTATGTGTCTCTTTACTGCAAGGTCTTGTCTTTTCTTTTTCTCTCCTCTTCTCTTCAGTAAACCTTGTAATTGAAGTCAAGAGATACTGCAACGCCTTCACTACAGCTGACAAAGGACTGGCATAAAGGCGAAAAGAGGGGGCAACCTTTAACATATGACTACTATGTCCTTTTATGCAAAAATAATTAATTTTGCAACCTTGTGCAGTAGTCTAAAGCAGCACTTTTAGAAGTGCCACGAGGTTCTGAAAATAAAATAAAACCATCATTATTACTGCTTTTGCTTAGTTAGAGAACAATCCCTAATACATTTCCTTTGGTTCTTTTCAACCTTTTTGCCTGACAGCCCACAAAATGAAGGCAGCTTTTGCAGTACAGATGATTGTATTTTTCTTGCCTTTCCCACTCTTTTCTCATCACCTGCTAAAGTTGTCACAGGCAATGTTTAATGCCTACTAGCTCACTGAATCACTAGTAATTACTGCTACTGAATGCTTCTAAAGTATGACTTTCGTCTCATTGTATGCCACCAACAGTAAAATCTATGTGCAGCTGCCTGAAGGCAAGTTCCTGAGATATTAGTTCTCCATTCTCAGAACTGTTAGTCACACTGACAGACACCTGAGGCGATATAAAATGTCGCTCAAAGCCATGACAGAGGGAGACGGGCTACTTCTCTTCTTCAAAACCTCTCAGTGAGGAGCAAAGAGATACAGTGAGGAGGGGGAGTAACTTTATAAACCTGCACTTATACCCCTTCGCATATGGGGGCCATACTTTGGAGTAGACATGAAGAGGTAACCCATATAGCTACAAGGTCCAGTATCATAAATAACACAAGACTTCTCCTCTCCCTTCTCCGTCTCCTTCACTTCACTGCTGGAGTGTTTCATATGGTAACTAGGTGTTCACTGTGTGGCCACATTGTTGCCCATCTTTCAAGTGGCTCAGAGGAGGAAACCTTGAGGTAGGGGAAGAGAAGGAATTTTTGATGAAAAAATGCATTATTCTGTTCTTTTTCCAGTTTCCAACCCCACTTTCTCTACCGCTCGCTGTGGGAGAGGAGTATTTATTACATAAACGGTGAGAAGAGGAGAGGAGAACTCGGCCAGAGGAAGAGGTAGAAATGGAGAATAAGGAAGCTACAGGCTCTGTCGCCTTCTCTGCACTCCTACCTACAGAGTAATATGATAGATGTAATTTGTTACAAATATTGTCGATGCCATCCTCGTGCACTTTGATTGCATAAAGATGTCAGTATTGATCCAGCAGAACTTCACCATTAACTGCAATAAAATGAAAATGGATACACATGGGCATACCAAAGGACAAAGTATACTTTGGTAGCCACTGCGACTTATCAACACTGTTTAAATTATTCACCACATTTCTTTTCACATTTTTTTAGAACGTCTAATATTAAAGAAAATCATTAACACACCACTGTGTATTAAATCTTGCTTCTTTGTCTTAGTTCCCTTTTTTTAATGGATATATTAATGTTTTTTATGAGTAATAAGCAAATATTGCCTTTGAGTTGGCAAGTTAGAGTCGCTAAACTATGAGTAAATATTTACCAAAGGTTTAACTATTTGATCTTACAGAATCCCTTCTGGTCCAGGTCTTCTTCATCTCTTCTACAAATGCTGCTCATCTCTGAAAGGGTTCTTTTGGATAAATTAAGGTAACAGTTAAAAAGACATGTTTTGCTGCACAAGGTTGTATGACAACCAAAATGAAATTTCATAGCCTGGAAATGTAAAACATGGGATTACGAAAGGCTTGTTACCAGCCTATAAAGCAGTGATAAATTATTTAGTAAAAATCAGAACATTAACAATATATAAACCCCTTAAAGTATGTCCCAGTAGACGGTGGTACCCAAAAGCTACATGCGTCTTTGCCACTAAGTAGCCTGACTTTCCAGCATCACCCCAAACCTCTCCATGAGAATGAGCTGGAATCCCAAGAATCCCAGCCTAACTTATTCAGCTGCTCCTATTATTTCCATAATTGCCAGCATTGTAGTGGTGTTTGTAATGTCATTAATAGCAGGCGTTGGCGTATAATACGCTTAATGTTATTTATCTGTTGGCAGATAGCTTGATGCTACTAATCCTCATTCATTTGCTGTGGATCAATGCAAATCCGCTAGTGTGAGTGAAATCCCCTCCCCCTCCAAGAGCCGATGGTTCCTAATGTATTTTCCCACCATTAACCAGCCATAATCCCTGCTAATCATCACTAATCCACATCTCCTGTGTGTGACGATACTTCCCTGATGAAGGAGGCATTGGTGTTCATCGGCGCCCGGGCAGTGCTGAGGCTGGAGCTCCACTGCAAGGGCTGCCGAGGGCCCCCTCAGTAGGAAAGCAGACTGCTGAGAGTGAATGAGATGGAAGGGAGGAAAGAATGAACTGCAGTGATACTTAGGTCAAATACCTGGGTTTTGCTGTTTTGTGATGAGTTCTCCTCATGTATTATTGATTTAATGGCATAATGGAGGTTGTGTCCCTCCATACGGTGCAGAATAAAAATTGCATATCATCAAAAAATAACAGTTGGTGTGAGTCACCACAGTCTCTCATGTCTGGTCAACTGTGGATGTCTTCTGTTTAGCCTTCTATGTCCCCTCTGCAGGCCTCTGTGCATTTGCCACAATTTCTGCTGGTCACTTTAGGTGGTTTGTGAGCCTGATCTAACACAGGCAGGCCTGTTGTTTGATCTCTGTTTGACTCACCTATAAAACTTTTAATAATGAGAACAAGTGGCTCATTGAGAAGCTGTTTACTATGAAGAGATGAACTGGATGCAAGGCTGTGCATAAAAAGTCATTCTCAACAGTTTATCAGGGTGTTCCTCAGCTCAGTATGGGCCTTTGGGGGGCGGGTAACATGACAGTAAGCATGACTGATCCAGGTATAGCAGAGGCAATGAGTTTGTGTAACCTTATTTAGCTGGAATCTATGTATTTTTCATGTAACTAACATTTCATAAACAAAAATCTGTATTATACTTGGGTAAATAAAAAAATTATAATAGTGATTTCTTTTACTATTATTGCTATTATCATTAAAACACTAAAGCTTTTTCACTGTATCTGGATAAAATCTCTCTAGGGGGGTGCCAAAAATGCTACAAGCAGCAAAAACCCTTTTAATGTCTATCAGAGTCATAAACCTTAGCCCAAATGAATTTATGTATTAGCTTGATAGCGGACTAAAGGAAATAGAGCGCAGTGTTTTGTTTAACTTTTGTAAAGCTGTTTGAAGATTGGCCAGCTAAAGGTTCTGACACAGCCACAAACAATGAAGAGAAATAATCTCGTTCCTGATGATTATTGGAATATTACGTTCCTCGTTTTAAAGCTCATTTGACTTTGAAGTACCCCGGTTTAGCCAGCAGGGGGCGCCTGCGACTCGCTGTTGTCTGGCAATTGCTTTGCTTCCTAATGTGGCCTCTTCTCCCACAATTTGACCACCTCAGCCTATGAAAAAAAAAATAAACTTTTACACTTCCATCACAGAAGCACCAAAGATCGACTAAAAAACCCCCAATACAATCTGAATTTTTGTTTTGTTTTTTGTTTCTCTTGTTATTTTATCGCAGTTTTCCAAAGGCATGCCATGGATGAACAAATGATGCTCACAAAATCATGTTTAAAATTATTCGGAACATCCTAAATTGAAGGAAATAATTCACGAAGAGAAATTTTAACGTTGGTGCATATATATGTATACTAACAGACGAAGGCATTATTTATTAAGAAAGTTAAAAAAATTTAAAAGTGGCTAAACTGAACGGGACACAAAACTTTGCATTGCGAGTTCCTGTACGATCACCACAAAAACCATGAGGAAATGCGTAAATATAAATGTGCAATTATTAATAATATGAATTTACTATCCTCTACTAAAAGAATAAATTCATCAAGAAACGCAAACTTTAGATTTTAGCTATAATCCCATTTAGTAGTGGCTACTTCAATAAGAGAAATCAACAGTAAATCTTTTTAATTTTCTCGGTTTTCGTCATGTATCAATAAACAGTAAATTTTCTTAAAATATCCGCAGCTGCACAAATTTCACTACATATATGTTGGTTTTATCTACACATGCAAATGTAAAAATAATGCTTTCTGCCGCTTTGTTCCGTTGTAATTGACAGAAGGCTCCATGAGGTGAGACTGTATTTAATTTACTATTTAGTGATGTCGATTTTTTTAATGCTAGAAACACATAAATATGCTGCCTGTTTATTAGGCTTGTCTTTATCCTTATAAAAGTTTAGGGCCCGTCGTTTATGTCGATCCTATGGGCCTGTGTGCCTTTTCCTCTCTCTATCTTTGGAAAAGAGGCTGATGTTTGCCTGCAGGCACTTCTGTCTGAGATCAAAGATTCATCACAATTCGCCTTTTAAATGCCTAAAACACGTCAAGTGATGATCGATGCTTTTTTTTATAAAGAATACAGCTCAAATTATAATTCCAGAAAGCATATTTTAGCTACAAACGCCTCTGTTAAATAATAGTAATAATGATGATGATGATGATGATAATAATAGTAATAATCACTCAATGAAAAGACAGTAATTCCGTATTTATATTGCACAATTTAATACTGCGTTTACACAAAGATGTGAACAACGTCACAGACTGTGAACTTAGCAGGGAATGCCTGAGGTAAAATACTGTTGTCTATTCCCCTTAACAGCACATGTACACAGCTTCTGATTTTAAACGATCCCCTGTTACATAACGAATCACTGCTATTTAAAATGAACACATGGGGTGCTCACTTCTTCCCGATGCTCAGCACAGTGAAAAGCATTCAACTTGATGATCAGGTTTATTTTTTTCTTGCCTGGTGATTCTGTAGCAGACATCAACAAAAGACGAGTAGTTTGGATTTTAATGAAGACAGAAGACCATTTCTTGTATATATGTTTTATGTAAGTAATAAAATATTACTATAACATAAATATAAATGTGACTTTGCAGTCTACATTTAGCAATCAACATACAACCAATGTAGTAAACAAAAAGGAAAAAAACATACTGAAGTCCACTGCAACGTAACCATTAACAGAGCTGAACAAAAAAGCTCCAAACACTTTTAAGAAATAAATATATATATATATATAAATGGTCAGATTCATAAATGAAATCATATTAAAATATCTTCTTGGAATTAGTAAGTGTACAAAACTGCCCGGAAAGAAACAAAAACGAAAAAACAAAAAACAAAACAATATCTCGGAACAAATACAAGTTTACATATTAGACATATTTACATATCGGAAATAATCCTGGCAACATTTTCTCTAAAATCTTTATTATTATCATTATTTTTTTTCCTGGAAAAAAAGTTTCCCTCATCTGTATTGAATAGCACTGCTGTAGGCTTTTGGACTGGTCCAACACTGAGATATGACACACGACACATGAGATTTTCAGATTTCCTTATAGATCGGGAAAAAATAAATATATCTAAAGTAAATCCCTTCATCGCTTACCCTCAATGAATGAATTGTAATTTTCTTTTCTCCGATTCCAGCGTTTAACTATAATACAATGACAATGTGAAACAAAAAAACTGAATTATATTAAAAAATAAAATAAAAATAAAATACACACTCGGAGGAAAACAAATCATGTACAGGCGTCATATTCCGACATGGGGCACTGAAGTTACCTGAGTTATTATAACTTTTCATATTTGACCAATCTCTCAAAATGTTTGGGATACAACAGGATAACAGGCAGTAAGCAGTGTGGGCTGACAGCGCTCTGTGGTGATAACCAGGAACCTGTAAACATGGGATTTTTAGGCTTTTGTGTTTAAGCCTAATGAGATCAGCTACACTCACACTTTTATTAAAAACATAATATAGCATTACTAATATTAACGAAAGAATAAGTGCTCCATGCAAAGAAAACAATAATTTTAGAACAATCAAAACCTCCAAAAAGAAAAGAAAAGAAAAGAAAAGAAAAGAAAAGAAAAGAAAAGAAAAGAAAAGAAAAGAAAAGAAACGCTTGCTTCTAATTTGGTGCTTTTTGCAAATTTCGGCGTGGTCAGCTGCAAAAAGCTCGATTTTGTTAAGGCATGCAGTCAGAACTTGGATGTCCTGTTGCACTTGCACAATTTCTAAAACGTGTCTGGCGTTATTTGTAAGTGTTGTGTTTTCGGGTGCCACAATTTCCATCACTCCTCCAACCATCAACTCCCACTGAGTAAACAGAAAAAATAAGAAATTAGCGGTTGCTCTGATGAGATACAGTACCCATAGCAAATAATGAACAAAATCATAGACACTTTGCAGGAAGAGAGACACTGAAGTTAAAGAATTTCCCGAACCAAAACATCACACTTAATATAACAAAGAAAGTATACACTAATATTCAGATAACCAGTTTAAGCCTGAAAAAAGCTAAATGTTCATTCAGTGTAGGCTTTTCATCTCCAGTGTTGATCATTTTCAGGCTACAACCTCATTCGGGTCAGCGCCTACAGTTCATGGTACACCAGGAGGAGATGGACTCAGTTGCCACATTTAATTACCCCCTATTTGGAGCAGCCATTGGATATCAAATTTACTTTATATGCATGTCTCCTCTGTAAAATTTTGGTAAATAAAGATCTTTGTTTCACTTTAAATGCGCACGGAATCAGTAATAGCGAATTTTTTTTTTCTTTTTTATGATTCTTTTTTTCTTAACGTTTTTTTCCTCTTGCCATCTATTTGATGAGCACACGAATCGCGAATACTAAAGGCAAAACTGATCTGTTCAACTTTTCCACGTCTCTTTTCTCTCAGGAAAACAAAAGCCAAACTTAAATACTGTAAACTCCATAGCCCCTTTCCCTTTTCTATCCCCCCGCGGAAATGCTCGGATTGTTCATGAAAACAGTCACTGCACAGGACTCTGTAGTGTGCGGTGTAGAGGAGGGGTCTCTGCTTGGGAATATACGTCCTCCATATTCGGGTGAGGGACCCCCACTGGTGTCATTCTTTTCTCTTTTTGTCTTCTGTTGCAAAACCAAACACGGACAACCTCTTTATCCAACTGCAGAGTACCGGCTAAAGTGCTGATTTCATGAGCAGATGGCTTTGGGCATTTTAAGAAATGATTTTCCAGCGCCCCTTTCACAGCCACTTCGATGGAGGTCCTCTTCTTTCGTTTCCTGCCCTGCGCAGCAATCTTGTCCAAATTGGTGGGACTGCCCGTGTTTGAGTCTGTCTCCTCCAGCCACTTGTTAAGGAGCGGCTTAAGTTTGCACATGTTCTTGAAGCTGAGCTGCAGCGCCTCGAACCTGCAGATAGTGGTCTGAGAAAAGACGTTTCCATACAGGGTGCCCAAGGCCAACCCCACGTCCGCCTGCGTAAAGCCAAGTTTGATCCGCCGCTGCTTGAACTGCTTGGCAAACTGCTCCAGATCGTCGGAGCTGGGCGCGTCCTCGTCCGAGTGATCCTGGTGGTGGCTGAAAGCCTGCTGGGGCGACTCCATCTGGTTGTCGTGGCTGGCCGAATCATCGTGGAGTGGGTCCCGCATGCCATGGTGCAGCGTGCCGGGCTGGGGACTCAACATTGCGTTGAGGTTTGTGTATCCAGGCTGTGAGTAGACAAGTGACTGGTGGCCGTTAGATGCTGGGGACAGCGGGGATAAGTGGTGCGTCGTGGCAGGCGCCCACGAACCATGGTGGCCACTCTGCGCCTGCTGGTGCACCAGGTGAGACCTGTGGTGGAACCCGTTGCTCAGGTCCTCCCTGCTCGCCTGCACGCTGGCTTTGTGCTCCTGTCCGATGTGGGTGCCGCTGGACCAGTCTGTGTTGGAGGTTGGCAGCCACTGATGGTGCGTCAGGCTCATCGGGTGTCCCGTGTTGGTCGCCGCAAGCCCTTGCAAGTACTCGTGGTGCATCATTTTCTGTACCTCTCTGTAGGTCGTCCCCTGGTGCATCCTGTCCGAATCCGGATGCATGAGCGGGTTAGACGGTAAGGAGTTATTCCTCGGAATATACTGAGCTGTTGTCGCCATGGCTCCTACTTCGAAAACTGACGAGCACTTCGGAGGTCTCCAGGCTTTAGAGCCAAAACGCAACAACCTGCTCTGGGAGGTCTTGTGGAAGAGCGAAGACACGCCTCCTCTCCGCTTGTATTGGCTCCTCTCCGATTCAAGCCCACTAGGGACACACTCAATAGACGCAGGGGTTCAGAGCACGGTGCAGCGCATTTTTCGCACAGAGCTCCGATCTTACATATGTTATAGAAAAACATATGTTCTATTTAATAAATGTCTCTGAGTTTTTAACAGTAGTTTCTGCAGCTCGTTTTGGCGAACCTGCACACAAGGCGCGTCTTTTAATTAATTCATTTTTTTTAAACTTTTTTTTCTCTCTCTCTCTCATTTCATCCAGTTTTCTCCAAGGAAGGTGAGCAGGGCTACAGCAGCGGGGTTTGATTAGGTTTCCTCTGGTTTAGATCGGTTGTTTTGCAAATAACCACGTGGGGGAGTACGGAGATCTTTTTGAAGGATACCCCCCACCCCCACCTCCCTCTAACACACACAGATGCACTTACAGACACACACCCGTGCACCTTTATAATAGGTCACTGATGATTATAGCGCTCCTCGTTTTAAACAGATTATAAGGCGCGCTGCTCCAGTTCTGCAGCCACCCACACAACGAGAGGCGTGTAAATAATATGCGACGTGTCTGTGGATGCTGTCGTAAATGTGTGACAAATTCGAAAGCATTTGCTCTGTTTCAAAGCCTCCGCGTGTGTCATTTATTTGTATTGTCTCGGTAATTTTCAATGTTGTGTGATCTCATCATCACCACCCACTTAGATCAGAAAGGCCAAAACGTGCTCCTTCCCTCCTTAGCCCTCCTCCCTGCACATACGTTGAGTACAGGTGACAGAGGTGACATATTATAGCGATGCAATTTAGTCCCATCATTACGCCTCTTGTTTTGATATCCTCAAAGCCAGACTGCCACATCTGATAATTACCATTTATAATCATAAAACAATCTTTATTTTTTTAATATGACACGGACTCTTCGCTGCCAAGCTCTTGGCTTGCGTCTTGGTTAATCTGGATATTCCCCAGCCCTGGAAATTTAGATTTAACAGATTCCAGATTTTTTTTTTAAAATTGTTAATTTTTTTAAGTCTATATTCTGATATCATTTACCTCTCGAAGCATTTTACTAAGCAGCAACTTGGAGAGAGAAACCTTGTGTTTCTTTCTCCTGGCTCCTTCCTCACTACCTCTCCCGGTTGATCTGATTATTTTTCCCTTCACGTTTTGTCCCAATAGCAAATTACCAATTCTATGAATTGCAAAGCAGCCTCAGAGACGCTGAGGGGTAGAGAGAGAGGGGGGGATGCGAAGATTGAAAGGGATCTTTGCAAACACAATCACGTTCTTAAATGGAAATGCGGGGCTTTAAACAAATCTTACATCTCTCCCGTTCCATTCGCCTAAAACTCTGCAATCAGGCACATGTTCCGCTCCTTCTAAAACAGGAGCTTTTTGGAAGGTTTTTCAGGCGCAACAGTCCCATTTTAATCATTTACCTGAAAGCAATGTTTTGCCTTTTTATCTCTGCCGCGTGTTTGTTTGTTGTCATCTTCCCCATGCGATTATTCTCTTTCTATTTACAGTACGACTCAACTCGAGTGTTCATTTTAATCCGGGAGTACAAGACTAAAAGGTAAGTTGTCTCCTTTCTGCTGTCACTGCGTCCTTGCTGTACTCTTGTCTCCAGCGTTAACAATGTAGCGAGTGTGTGTGGCGTGAGTGTGTACGTGTGTGCGGAAAATGTTGTCGGGGTCACAGGTGCTCGTCATCATCTCTTGAAAGGCGTGGTTTTTGTCCACCCATCCGTTATATATTTATTTGGAATGAGTGGGAGACAGTCCCCGCGAGTTATCTTCGTTTCATCTCGGAGCAATTTATTAGTAACAGAGTCTGATATTTGGGTATAAGATGCAATGTAAGAATTTAAGAAACACGACTCGTGATTGATAAGTTACACTTGATGTTTCCCTTTAATTCTTAAAAAAATGAATAGTTTGCATGAGTAATTTGTCTTTATACATCATAAAATACATTGATGCATAATTACACTATGTATTACCACATTTATCAACTAACCTTTACGTAGTTTAATTAATATTTTATGCAATACAACGCAGAAATCTGAGAAAAAAATTAAAAGTAACATGTATGACGAGGATGACAAAGCCCCTCTAACGCGACCCCTTTAATAAAAATCACTGTCTTTCCTCTGTCTTGAGAGACCCCGGGTTTGCGCGTCACTGCTATAAGAGACCAGAGCTCCATGCAGCTCTCAGTTAATGAAGATGCGTTAGCCATTCAGTCATTCTTGTCCCCAGTCTATAAAAAGCAGTGGTTTCTGCCTCACAGACCCAGTCTTGTGCTTTGCCATGCCAGCGAGTAGTTGCTGGAAAAGAAAGGTCCAGATGCTTTGGCCCTTTTGTAAAGAATATGGCCTTGTGTGAGCTGAGGTGCATTTTTGCCAGGATGCGCGAGGTTTCCATGGTGCGCTCGATGAAAGGGATCACACAGAACTTAGTGGTGAATGACAGGCCGTACAGGAAAAGCGGCTGGAAATGAAGGCGATATGATGGATTCAGAAAAAAGAAAGAAATTACGAGGCACACTTACAGTGGAACCGCAGAGATGAGGAAGTTGGGTGACCTCTTTTACCCGAAATAAGTCCCCTTTGTGTCACCCTGAGAAGACAATTCTCTGATTTATTCTGTACTTTCTTGCGAGCCCCTTTCCTGCGATGCACTGACAGATTTGGAGAGACAGTGTAACGAAATCTGAACAACAGAAAACTAACCAAACAACGTTTTCCCGGACCGCTCACAATTTTAGAATATCCGTGCTTCTCTAATTAAGGTTGTTGTTTAGGAGCAGAGGCATTTTTCTTTTTGGGGCAGTCACGTGTTAATCTCCCCCCTCAATCCCAATCTCTTTAAATGCAGCAGTTTTTGCCAGGGCGCAACTCAGCCAACAAAACCTCATCGACCCTTCAATTAACCAAACCCCACCTTTCATTTACGCGCTGCCTTGTTGTGAGTACAGTTAGGATGGGAGGGATGCATTAAAATTAAACACGACAAATAGGATGATTATAAAATGATCTCACAGCCGTTTCTGTATCTCGAATAAAATGTTGCTGGAGACAAAGTTTAAATGTTTTATCAGAGAACAATTGAAACAAAGTGAATATATATCATTTCACAATGTAACTGATTTTAGCAGCAAAGCTTTACATTAGATTTTTTTTGCATTTCGAGGTTTTAGTAGTTTCGACATTTAAGTCCGAAATAAAGTTAAATCGGGTTTTGTTTTCCACAAATATATCCGAAATAAGACACTCGCGTTCCTAAAACGGCAGCGGCTTCATATTAGATGTTTAATACAAGTCTTCCTCAATTCCAGGGGGAACATTTCGAACTGCCACAAGCTATATTTAGATTTTAAAATTCATGTGATGTACCCCTCAACTACCGCGAGTAGAATAATATCCACCAACTCACTCAATCAGATAATTGTAATTCGTTTCCTTTTTCTTTTTCTTTTTTTGACAGACATGCGTAATAGGCACTAAATATGCAATTGTAATTAAAAAAAAAATCCTGTTTGCCCATCCATTCTGAAGACCAAAATCGTCCCGTGCTTTTCAGGTAACTTTTTTCGCTTTCTTTTTTGGCTAATGAACTTGGGCTATTCTGCCAGCATCCCCCTGAGAATGCGACGGGGGAAAAACGCTTCTCTTGTGGTAAAAGGTGCGAATTTCTTCCTCTATCTCCCGGCTAATTAGGCGGGGTCTGAACACGCCAGAATGAATATTCATGAAAGCACCGGCGCGCAATTAGTAGTGGAGAGAGTTCCCAACTTCAATCCCCAAACAACGCAGCTTGTACAGGAACGGGGTACCGGTCCCCCCCTACTCCATGTGTCTCTGCTTCTGCTCAAGCACTCTTTGAGCCCTCACTTGTACTTTCAGCTCTTATCAGCCAGTCTCCTGCTCCCCTTTTCAAAGCAGCCACCATCACAAGTGATTTGTCCACTTCATATAAATCTCAGTGTTGTGAACAACAGCTAATCCAATTATATTTCTCAATAACTTTTTAAGTGCCCATAAGAGTTATTCTATTTCCTGTGCCAGCAGAGCTTTTTGAGTTCACTTTTTGACATACAAGCAAAAATTTCAATTCAATTTTAAAAGACTCCTCGTAAAACTCCACATTTAAAGCTCATGTTTAGAGTAGAGCACAAATGTGCTTATACAGAAAAACAACCTGCACAAGCATCCATCACCTAATGACACAGATCACCTGACATCACACACAATTTTGAAAGCATCACACCTTACTGTTCCAAATCCTCTGAATTGCTAATATTCTTGCTGCACACACCCCTTCCCCCTGCCTAAAGCCTCTTTCTACCTGTCTAGCAGTTTTGTGTGTCATGCCAGTGTGATCCTTAGCCTATGTGCCTGGTTTCCTGTCCATCCATCCGCCCGCCAAGGACCCACAATCCTCTGCTTTGAATTCAAGGTGATTCTTATCCCCGACACCCTCCTGGCCCAGCGCGTTTGCCTCTTGCCTCCATAAAGACGTGTTTATGTATGTATGTATGTGCAAAGGGGAACACGAGGAGGTTTTTCAAGGGTTGGGGGGAGATAAGCAGAGGAATTTGAGGCCAGTGAATATGGATGGGGTCCCAGCTTTTAGAGAGGACCGCTGATAGAGAGGTAAACAGCTCCTGGCCTAGAGGAGAGTGCAGGGGGGTGGCTGATGCATGCACTGGCATACATTTGGGGCCTAAGTCCATACCCCCCCTCTCTGTCATTCACTCCGCATCTCTGAAGACTATCTATCATTATTTCTTCAAGTTATTTTGTTGTTAGAATGTCGAGTGTTTGCTTTGGACAATCTTGTGGATTTTGATTATTAGGTTGCATTATCAATGCGCGGGAAATGATTTTTGCAAATCTGACTTTAGGCTGAAAAAGCCAAAAGTTTTTGGGTTCACTTTGCTGATAGTGCATTTTTAAGATCAGTGCAGGCCAGGATTTAACATTGGAATTGTTTCTGTCCCACTGCCATGAAAACAAATGTAACAATGACCACTGTTGCCATCTTTACTGAGCATCAGCTGTACCCTACACAGCCCACACCTCTTCTCTTCAATATCCTCTTGTTAAAATGATGACAAGACTGGTAACACATTGATCTCAGACTCAGACCATCTCTCTCTTTCTGTCTGCTTTTCGCCTGACAGACCCTGCAAGGCTGAGCGGCTTGCCGACATGAAGGCCACGACCCCAAAAGGACACGGCAGGAGTGAGTCGACGTGTCTCACATATTGTCAAAATGCATGTGTGTGCGCGCAGAAGTGTGCAAACATGTTCTGTGGGAAGTCTGTTGTTCATGATCGATCATTGTTCGTGACTCCTTTTGCTCCATTTCAATCTTTCATTCTATGTAAACCCCTCTTCTAGTTTCCTGTATGTGTGATTGTTATTTGCTTGTGTAGATACGATGACACTGCTGGAACTTTCTGACTCACACGATTCTTTTATTGATTATTACTGTTAATGCTAAATATCTTATTAAAAAGCCGTTTTCAATACCCACAAGTGTGTGTACATTTAGGCCCCTAAAACCACTTTTAAGTTAAGAATGAGGCGTTTTCACCTGGTAAAGCTACACACAAGATTTTTGTGCATTTTTTAAAATTTGAAATATGTTGTTGACATTTTATTTATTTATTTAAATTGACAGATTACAGACAACAAATGGAAAGAAATGCAGCATACGGATTTGTACCATTGAATCTGTGGTTCACACTTTTAACCTCAAAGCCAGCTGGATGCCGGCTTCATTTACTGTAGTTTTTGATGCTGCAGGATTAAACAGTGAATAAAGTTAACTTTATTTGCTGAAGAACATCTTTTTTCAGAGTTGTCTTGTTCCAGAGGTAAGCCCTCTCAGGCCTTGACTTTCCTTTGGGGCAGCTGCTCGGCTTTATCCCACTTGATTGCTCTCTTGGCTGTGACAAAACACAGATCTTCAAATACACATACACACACTCCAGACACACACTCCAGAGAACTTCCACACTAAGGCCCCACCGCAAAGTTATTAATGAGCTGTTTAATTTTAATTAGATAGTAATTCATGTTAATGCCTGCTTAATGGAGCCAAATAATTCCCCTCGGTCACTCGGGGTCTTTATGCTTCGTTTACCAGCCCCTGCAGTTATTCTCTGGCTTTTGTTTTTATATTACATTTCCAGGTCTTTTTTTCCAAGCAGTGAGTGAATGATGAAACAGTAAAAACAGGAAACATATGGGGTGACTGAAGCGTTTTAGTGGGTGTATGTGTGTGTTAAAGAGCGCTACTGTGTATTTTTAGAGTGGAAACTGGTGCCAATATGTTTGTGTTCATGCCTCTTCTATCACTACATCATTTAGTTTAAGGATTGTGCGTCTGCGTGTGTGAAAACTTGGACTACACAGACACACACACATATACTGACCCAGAGTCCACTATAGTAAATGCCTTAAGTCAGCCTGAAGAAAAGGTCAAACTCAGTATTGAACGCTAAACAGGGTTAAACCCTCAGGTTGAAGTACAGGTACCAAGACATTTGCAAGACAGAGGTTGTGACCTTTTTGTCCAGGCCAGGCCTCAAGGTAAATCTCTCCCGCCTCTTGTCACGTGCACATCTACTACACTGCTCCCCACCTAGGGATGCATTTGTTCGAGACAGCCCCCAGGGGTTCAAACATCGGTAAGGGTGTGTAGGTGTGACCACACTGGCTTGGACCACCCCGTATGTGTGTGTGTGTGAGAGAGAGAGAGATCTGGAGTGGAGAGGTCAAGGCTGTTGAGTCTGTCTCGGCTCTGTCTGGGTGCCTCGGCTCTAACGGAGCACTAAGCTGAGTGGTTGAATTGAGTTAGTGGCTACAGACAGGCTTTTAATTGTTGATTGACCAGTCTGAGTGCTTCCTGGGCTGGGGTCATTGCAGAGAGCAGGTGGGGAGGTCCCCAGGCCCCAGCAGCAATTTCAGTCACATACACCCAAGTGCTGCAGACGGGTGGAGAGGAGGAAGTGTAAAGGTAGTTAGGAGAAGGCGAGGAGAACAAGTGAGAGCTGAGAGACTTTAAAAACTTGGAATATTTGTTGTGCTTTATTCGTTTTTACATGAAGTCTGATCTGTGGATTTACAGGGGCCACACAATTCAAGCAAACAGAAACGCATATTGGTGAAGGCGTTAGAGTGACTGCGAGCAAAGCAGGCTTTGAGGTCCAAAGATTAGCAAGTTCAATGTTTACCCCTCCACAAAATCTCAGCTCCTTCATCTGTTTGACAATTACAAATTTACTTTGTACCCGTTCCATCCACTTCTTTACCTCTCTACTCACTCCCTCTTTATCCTCTTCTGTCTCCCCCCTTCAGCCCTCTTTCCTCTAATTCTGCACAGGGCTACAAAAGCCCATTCTGCTGTTTTAGTGGGTTAGCTCTTCTCGTCTCTCCTCCCCTCTTCTCCTCCTCTTCTTCTTTTCGGCTCACAGCAGGTGCCCGTCCTCGGCTAACATTTGTTATCTCTAATCCTGCAGGTTCGGCGCACAAAAAGAGCGTAGTAAACTCTCTCTCAGACCTAATCCCACCAGTCCTTTTTTGATGGCACTCCCCCTTGCCCTCCTCTCCTCTTTTCTCCCTTCACTATCTCTCTTTTAGGCTGCTGGGGGGACACTTCACTTCTCTGATTGCCACATAGCTTTTTATCACCATGGCCTTCAATTTGGGGGGCAGCTGTTGGTAGAGGGGGTGTCCTTTTTTTCCTCCCCTTCTTTATACCTCTGATTCGAACTCTCTTTTTCCTTTCTCTCTCCCTCTGTCTCCTTTTTTGGCTTCTTCTCCCTTTCTCTCTGTATCATTTACAGTCATTTTCTGGCAATTAAAATGGAGCGCTGCTGCAGGATTTTCGCCTGCAGTGCAACACTACAGTGCTGATGAATAATTCTTCACCCTGCAAACTGGAAAGCTAGCCTTTCTTTCATGTTGGCCCTTTGTTGATTTACCATTAAAACTTACTGCACCGTGCTATGAGTGGAGGACCCAGCTCTGCGGGAACTGGCAAAAAGCAAAAATGAGGATGAAGCAGATATGTGTATATATGCCTTAGGGTCTTTTTTCCCAGCTTAGAATGAGGAAGTCACTGAGTTATGTTTGTGTGTCTTACATATTTGTGTTTATGGTTCAGATTTATGGTGCGTGAGGCCTCCTTATTTAAGTCCACTGTCTTGTTCTGTACCACTTAGTTGTTATGTTAATTTTTCTTATCAGTGGTTTTCATTATGGAGCTTAGATGCATTGTGTGCACGATTAGACGGTCATTCATCTCTGTTTCCCGCACTCACACACACACACACACACATACACACACACACTCTCTCTCTCTCTCTCTCTCTCTCTCTCTCTCTCTCTCTCGCTATCACACACAGCGAGCAGTGACTGATGTGTGGATAGAGTGTGTGGGGTGCTTTGGCTATATAGGTAGTGTGGTGTTGGCAGTATGTTAAATGATGTAGGTCTCTAGGCCAGCCCAGCTCTGGGTGACTTTCTGTTAGCAACATCCCACTGTGGTCTCTTTACTGCTTTAAAGAATTTTATCTTTGCTGTCCAATAGACAAAAATAAAAATTTCGATTTGGCATGTAAAAGTAAAAAAAATGCAAAATGACTTGTCAGAAATATTACGACAAAATTATGACATAGCTTTACACAAACTAGTCTGCAGAAAGTGTGTTTTATGCTACAGTGAAAAGGAGGTTAGTTCAGAGGTTTAGTGTTTTTTTGTTCTTTACTTTAGGTCAACATTTCTTGTCAGAAAAAAATACATTGCCACTAATACTCCATCCATTCTATTTATTTGAACACGAAAACAAGATTTTAAAGGTACTAAACATGTTTCCAGATATGCCCGTGTTTACATACTAATGAGAACATTTTACCAATTATTATTATCATTATTATTATTATTAGAGTGATTAATATATTATCAATTAAGCAGATTTATTAGGATTCCCTGACCTGCTGCATATATGCACATAATAGAGTGTCCAGATGCACTTAACCTGATCTGAGACCCATCAACTTTTTTTTAATCCTCTTGTGGTGTTTTGAGATACACAATAACACCTGATATCAGCAGTATGAATAGATTTTACCTTTTGATCTCACCCGAAGCCTACTTTAAGTTAGTCTTCAACTTGCAGTCAGCTATTTTAGTGGTCTTAGTGACTCTTGTCTTCTAGCAGGAGATTATATTTATTTTACACCAGATAAGTGTAGCTTCAGAGAAGTTTGTCCACTTAAATAATTATAATGAATGAAAAAGTCGTCTGTGAAGTTTAAGAAGCTTTAACCCTGCCTGGAGGGGTTGAATTAAGGTCTGAGGAGAAATATCTTCCCGCTATGTCATCTGGCTCACTAGTTATCCCCCAGTCAGTTATATTGGCTTCAGCATATTGAACAGCAAATGTGAACACACACTTATTCGGATTTACTGACAGGCGCACACATGAACAAGCAAACACTGGCATGCACACACACGCACATACACACACACACACACCAACATGCACACAGTAAACAAACAAACACTCTATTTTTCACACTGTCACACTCACATGGACACAGTCATGCACTGAAGAGATAATGGTGGCCAGAGGCGGTCTGAGTGCCCCCCCCCCCCCCCCCCTCTCTCTCTCTCTCTTCGTGTCTCTGAGGCAGAAAGCGTGCTCTGGTCCTCACTGTCTGTTAGATTTGATCACCATCACCCAACTGCAACGGACAGTGCACAGCTCAGCTCATTGAAACACGTACACATAGAGCCACTGTGCCAGAGGATATTACATGCAGTGTCTGACACCTCTAAATAAGTGTTTACTCCTTGTGTGTATGTGTGTGTATATTGGAGCGTGTGTGTCTATTTGCATTTTGTTTGCTCGTATGGGTGTTCCTCCATCCATAACTGTTTGTGTATGTGTGCACGCACACACGCCAGACAACAGCCCTATGAAATGTATCCAAAATGATCATCACCCATCGTCTGCTTCTACACAACTGTCTCCGTCATTAACATACGCGGCATGTAATTCCATGTTCAACTGCTCATTTGGATTAAAAATGTCTACATCATATGTATATGCCAGCGAAGTACAACTGAACTGTTTGCTGATTAAGTGAAACAATCTAAATAAAAAAGAAATGTGAATGAAATTTTGTCTGATGTGGAGTTTTTAGAGGCGTTGTGAGAGCTTAAGATACGAGATACTTTTTTTAAAATCATGCTGTATATTTTTATTTTTATTGTTGCCCCCTTTTTTTTCGCTAGTCACATAAATACACAAAGATATATCTTATTCAGCGGTGACAGACAAGAGCCTGCAAACTGTGTCTGTATATGCCAACATGTAACTGTGTGCATACATATATCTCGGTCTGCATAGAGATTTTAATAAGACAGAAGAGAGGGGGGTACAGTAAATCCTACATCAGAGCACGCCCATCTCTGAGACCCGAGGGTGCCATTCTATGATTGACAGGTCTCCTTTCACTGGCGCTGTTGGACGCTGGGATGGATTAGGGCCGTCTCGCCCTAAAGGGCCATTGTGGCTCCACGTCTCCCAGCTGCTTCAGCATGCACCCCTCTCCAAAACTAAGGAGGGGCTCTTGTGAGCGAGGCTGGGTATTAGGGTGATGAGGTTTGCATGGCACGGGCTCGCTGTGTGAGTTGTTAAAACAGCAGTATGTTACCATTCGAATGAATAGTCTGTATTGTTTTATTTGTGGAAGTATTGCATTAAAGCCACATGTCTGATTGTTTGAACCTGACTTAAAAATACATCCTAACTTCTCTCAACTAGTCTCCATGCTGACGTAAGCCACATATACAGTAAATGCCAAGTGTGTTGCTGTAGTGGCCTGCAGCTCTGCCTCTGCTCCGGTGAATACTGGAGGACCCTTGAACCCAGGGATCGTATTCATAAAACCACAATGAGCAAAGAGCTGATCCAAGTGACAAAATGTTTAAAAAATTGCTTGCATTGTCATACTTTCTAAGAAATTCCCCTCACAGTCCTGATTAGATGTTGGTAGAGGTAAGTTATTTGCGAAGCATTTTATAAGATAGGTCATAGTTTGAAAAATTGTTGATGGGACCTTTAATTCAACAGTCTTAACCAAAGCAGAAAAAGAGGTATGAAAAATATTCTCCAACTGCTGAAGGACAGTGAGGTAATGAGACGTTACACAATTGTGCAGAGATAATGTTTGTGGTCTATCTCATTTGAAATGCACACACATCTTCCACTCAACACTCAGATATTTGGAAGCTGGAAAAAGTGCAACAATGCAGCAATGATGACTCGGATCTGTCGCAACCTTCCATCAGCAGAGTAATCACACAAACAATTACAGCGCTTTCACAGTTTCACACTGTGACATAGTTCATTTCACCACAGAAATTGGTAAAAGCTGAGGCTTTTTCCTTCCCATTTCCCACGTCGTTAATATCAAATAGATTAAATGCTAAAATTACCAGCATGGTCAATAAACATAAGCAAAGAAATATAACAAGCACGAGCGTGTGAATAGACCACTGTGCAGGTAGGTCATTGCATAAAATAAAACAGCATTCAAATTAAAATAAAATAGCTTTAATGGAGACTAAATTGTATGATGAGACTCACTAAGAATGAATTTAGATTTTTCTCATGTGTCAGATGCAGCAAAGAGCTCATCACACCTCCACATCCTCAGTTTCAGCTCCATCAGTGTGCCACTGTGCTCTGTGAATTTTCCTGAAGCACTCCTATGCTGCAATCTCTTTGGCAATAGGAGCTCTCTAAGAGCATTCTTCTCATTTTTGGAAACGCTTTCCCATATGTGCGAAATACTAGTTTTTGGTATAATCATCACTGTCATTAGCATTGCTCCCTTTTAAAAAACATAAAATTGTGTTTTAAGACTGCTGATACAATGTCTTTCAACATCTCTTCTACATGATTTTTTCTTTTCTTTTTTATAATAGGTATATAATAAATGATAGATGATGATAAAATTATTATAATGTCCTATTATGGTGACTTAAGCCAAACCCCCAAAATCTAAACCATTAATTCTGAGTGTGAAAATTTACAGAGCGAATTAGAACAAGTAGTGCTTTTGGAAATAAATGTAAGTGATGGAAGCACCTTTGTGCGTGTATATGCTTCCATATATGAGAGGAAACCTGAGAGAGGTGATGGGATTTCACTACATGCAAATATGTGCCAGTATTTTGACCTTTCCAACCTTTCTCCTTCTTCCCTGGGGTTTTCCATCCGCTTCCAAAGAGGCCTTGTGGGGAGTTCCCAACATGGGATCCTTCTGGGTTATGAGACCCCTGGCGTGTGTGCTGGGCAGGGCGGGCTGGCACTGCGGCAGTACTGGCACAGAGCTTTGCCAGGAAAGGCAATGCCAGAAGCCTGCCACACTCCTGCTGAGAACCTCCCAGGCAATTAGACTGCTGCAGCAGTGAGCTGCCGTCTAAACTGTAAAGCAGAGGAAGAGAAGACCGGCGATTAGCAATGTACACCAGTTTGTGTTGACACAGCCAATCGACTGAGTGTAAACAAACATATTGTTTCTGGTTAAAGTGAGCATACTGTTAACATGCAGCCCCCCAGCCCTACTTGTAAGCATTTTGTTCTCAAAGTGTGCGCCACATAATAAGTCCTTGGAAGAAGTGCCTTGATGTGATATGTGCAAAGGGTGAAAAAAGTTGCCCTCCTTCTATCCATGTCCCTGTCACCCAGCGGAAAAAGGAGTGGATCACTCTCAGTCTCAGTGTCTCTTTTCCTTTCTCTTCTTTCCATCTCTCTGTCTGATGAAAGAGGAGCTATGATCGTTTCGACAACAAAGGGGCCAGCCGCTTGTGTTTGGATGAGACTCTCCTTTCTTCTCTCCTTCCTCCTCCTTCTCTATCTATTTCTTCTAACCCCCTCTGATCTCACTTACTCTCTCCTTCCTCTATGCCACCCCCCTCACCCCCCCCCCCTAACACGTTCCCTCCCTGCCTGCTCTATCTCTTGCTGCCTGATGCTACTCTCTGGCGTTGCTCCTCCGTTCTTCGTTAGGGCCTCAGCGATACAATCAGGGGATGGAATTAAAAATCAGAAAGTGTCCTTGTCGAAGAGACACCCCGGATGGTGCACTTTGATGTCTCCTCAGAAATTTGAAATTCATATGTTGTCACACTTGATTTTATTCCCCCTTACTCTCTCTCTCACTCACTCACTATCTCACTCACTCCCTCTAACTCTCTCTCACTCTTTTTCTTTCAGCTTTTTTCCTTTTCTTCTTCTTCCTACTCCTCTTCTCTGTCAAGTGCCATCATGTACTATTCAGCAGAAAGAGAGAAACGAGGAAAACAGAAAACGTAAAAAGCATTGTACAAGTGTTTCTGAAAGACCTTTCTTGTCTTTTATTTTTTATGTTTTTACTTTCTGAAGAAGGCGGGAAGATATAATGAATCATTCAATTTCCTTTTGATTGTAGGTGCTGGGGCGCGTGGGTTTAGAGGTAGAAGACAGGGAGTAGGGGACCACAGGACGGGGTGGAGATGTGGCGGCGGGCCACTTTGATGTGATTTCAGAACTCTGCGCCAAGTCAAAGCTATTTGACAGAGTGAGGAAAATGTGGCTGCCACACACTAATACACACACATTCTCAGTCAGGCACATAATATCTTTGGCTGGAACCCCGACAAAAACAAATAAATGTTCGTGAGTTTCTTACAGCTCATGGCTTCCTCAAGCCTTCAAAATGAAGGACAGGAGTCCGGATGTAATCCTGTTTGGATTACAATGAGGGAAACATCAAAATATTATTTTACCACTAAAAAAATAATGTGAGTCACCACGCGCATATGTGTCGAAAGCATTGTTGAGATCTAAAGGAATTTCTTGTAAGAAGCATGGAGGAATAATTAGATTTGAGTCAATGACATTAATAAACAGTATCCATCCAAAATTAATCTAAAGAGCTGGATTGTGGTGTGACACATTTCTGGACATATTTCTCATTCTTGTCTTCAAGAAAATGAGGGGGCACATCACTGGGTCCTTGATGGGCCCCTCCCACGACAGTTACAAATGGGCACGAAGGTGGGGTGGCGAGGACTGGGGGATTGGGTAGGTGGGGGGTGGATGAGCAGGATGGGGATGGAGACGTGGATGGGGAGTCCCATTGGTCCACTACATCCCAGATTCATCATTAATCACTCCTGCTAAGCCCCTCACACCCTTCTACTTCTCCTTGCCACCCCTGCCTTCCGCCCACAAGACCCAGTCCCCAAGGTGATGGCAACCCCCGCCCTCGACACGTACAAAAACACAAAAACAAAACAAACAGACCAAAAAAAAACCCAACAAAAAAAGAGAAGAAGAAAAAACAGCACCACCCACAACACTTGCCCCGCCTTAAAACAACAATTTCTCTGATCTAGCATTTTGGGGAAAGACACCCTTCTTTGTCTCGAGATCTCTTCCTTTCTGTTTATGTCTCTATATATCCCCCCTTTGGTCCATTCCCCTCTCACTCTCCATCTGTGTGTCTCTCCCCTCCACACCCCCCTTCCCGGTACTTTTTTCTCTCTTCTTCTTGTTTTCTCCCTTTCTCTTTGTGAAAAATGGGTTTTAATAAAAGCTGACAGAGCAATGAAATTAAAGGAGTGCATCCCATGGCCAGCTATAGCTCCAGCCTGAGCGTGGCACTGACATATTTAAAAGAGGGCCCTAATTCAGTAGCCTGTGTGTGTCTTACATCACCAGGGCTCCTCTGTGTTATCAGAATCATTATTACTCCTTTACACAATACTGTTAAAAAAAACAAAAAGCATAGTTACAGCTGGCAACAGAAGAGACAAACATTTAGCAGCCCCCTTCATCCTTGTGCCATCAGTGACCCCTATAAAACAGTTTATTCCATTGACCCTATTAGCAGATATTAGGCCCGTCTCCCATGTTGCCTCATTATAGCCCTGGATCATAAAAAAGGGGGTCGGAATGGAGGAAGTTGTTGGAAACAGAAAGGGAGCGTGCGTCTTTTCCAGGGGAATCCTTCCATAAGGAATAACTGACGTGGAGGACTGACCCACGCCTTGAGAGCTCTCACTAGACGTTAGAAAGCATTGTTTTGTTGGATTACAGGGTTAGGAGGGGAACCTAATCCCCTAATTTTTAATCTCTCTTGATTCCAGAGGGATGCATAAGAGACTAGGCGGCTTCCCTGACACAGCTTGGGTAGGTGGGTTATAGAGTGGAGGGGGTGAAGGAGGGCTGAGAGGATAAGTGGGAAGGTTTCTTAACAAAGGGAATGTGGTAGTATTGCTTTAAGGAAGTGTGAGAACAACAAACAGAAATCTTTCAATGCAGCAACAGTGGGTATTTTTTAGTCATTGTCAAGTCACAAATCACAAAATGCAATAAAGTGCTAGAAAAGTTGCCAAACTCGAAATATCGGAAGTGAAATCAAAGTAAAGCGATAGCAGCTTATGGCTTCCTTGTAACAGGAGTGATTCCAATTCTATTTGCAATCTGTGCACTACACAACATTCAAAATCGCCATGTGACAGTGATAACATATCCTTCTCCCAAAACATTTCTGCTTTGTCATTTCATACCCTCACCACCATGTGTCTGGGTGTGTGGATAATTTCTCAGACAGCTTAGGGTGACAGGCTTTTGGGACGAAGGGATAAGTTGTCTGGGAGCTCATCCCTATAATCTGTGAAGGATATACAGGGCCTCCCCAGGCAGAAAACAGGGACTGTTCACCTGCAGCATTAGCTAAATAAGATTAGAAGCTGGACTGGAACCCAAACACTCGCTGTGGGCCAAAAAATATATACGAGTATATACAAAATCACATAAGGGAAATGTGTTTGAAAATGTGAAGCTGAAAACACAGTTAATACATTTTGGAATGGGATTTCAAAATCCAGTTGATGCACAAAACATAGGAAGGAGGGACGTAGAGACATCAAACCTCCACATGGGTTCAACTGAAGGCCTCTTTCAAATGTAAAGTTAGCCATGGAGCTGGCAAGAGATGGAACAAAAAAGGATAGAAGCAGGGATGGAAAAAGGAGGGTGGTCACAAGGAACACAGTGAGTTAGAAATCATTGCGTCCAATCACGGAGTAACCTTGGGCGGCTTCCAGCATGACTGAGAGAGTGAGTGAGCGACGGGTCTTGGAGCCTGGCCAAGCGAAGCCTTTTGTGCCAGCAGCCGCCACATTCCAATCAGCCACGGATATTTATACTCCGGGCCTAATTGAAAGGTTGGCTTGTGAACCATCTGCATGCACCCCCACTCCAACACACACCCACACACACAGACAGACACACTTCGTAGTGCCGAGACGCATCCTAGACACAGTTAGCTTTGACCCACAGAGGTGAGAGGCCATTCATACTGCAGCTAACATCCCAACAGAGCAAAATTGCAAAGTTGTGGCAAAACCCCTGCTAGCAAAGGTTAAATTTGGGTTTTATTTCCCTTGTATATTTACTTCTAGCAATTAGAATAAGCCAAAAGGACCCTGATCAGGAAGTTAGCCATTGCCCCAAGCCACTGCCCCAACATAAGCCTATGTTCCTTTCAGCAGGCTCAACATTCACATAATAGCAACATGGGGTAGATAGGCATGGGAACTCGGCTTTTTATCTACTGGTAATTTTGACAAAGTGGGCCAACGAACCTGCAGTCAGTAATACTGTGCAGCTGAGGGAGTCTGGCAGTTGATAAAAGAAACTCAGCACCAGGGTGAGATAAATGACTTGATGATTGATTACTGCCTAAAGCAGAAAAATGAGCAAAGCACAAAACTAGTCAGTGTTTGTGTCGTGAACATTTTCTCACAGTAGCTTCTTTATATCACACAGTGATGACTGGGTTGCTGGTGCATTTCAGGTAGGTTTTATAAGTCATCAGATAAAGGCTCAGTGTTTTCAGTGGGATTATATCCACTCCTGCACGCCGTAGCTTCTAGCCTGATGCTGAAAAGCAGGAAAAGATAACTGTGATAAAATGGGGAGTAAAGTAGTTGTATGGTAAAGACTAACTTCAATTAATATATTTAGTTTTAACTTACCGAGAATTCAAATAAAATCTATTCTTAAATATGTTAGATACAACTTTATCTAAGTAACTAACAACATGCCAATAGCAGGACTCCAGGGAGTCTTCAAACTGTGAAACACAAATATCAGACTTCTGTTTCACAACCACTAAAATGCACCAGAGGCTCATGGGATCGGGTAACTAAACCCACTGATTAATGCACAATTAGTGTTGTGTTTTGTCAGTTAACAGGATGGGATGATGGAGTTTACAGCAATGGTGAGGAGTGTGTTAAAGCTCTCGGCGGGCATCCAGCTGGCCCTTTGCTCATCTCTGGGACGTGTTAGGCTTCTATTGCCAGCTGGCACTGAAACACACCGCCATGTTCATTCATGACAGGCATCTCCAAAAACTTGTGAAAAACCTGGTGATTCTTGAATGCTCCTTTTGCAAGATGCTTTCAAAATGTGCAAAAAGGAAAGAAAATCAAAAAAGAAAGGCAGGAAGAACACCTTTTATGCCTTTTAAGCCAAGGACATTTGGGGTGACTTAGAAAAGATTATTCAATATGCTGCCCAAAGGATTATTTATGTGTCTTTCTATGACGCGTCTCACATTTACACTGCCATAGAAAAAAAAAGACCAAAAAGCCTCATACCCACTGTCCCTGTCATATGCTACTGTATATGCTAATTGTGTCCCTACCTGGAGTTTCTTGTATGTATTAAATAGAAAATGATAAAATTAAGAAATATTTTAAAATGCCAGCACGAAATGGTTCATTTATTGAGTGCGATGTTGATGGATGTTCATGCTTCTGAATAACAAAAAACAATGGAGTTGATAAAGCCGCTCACAGCTAGTTTTTTTTTTAATGTGGAAACAGCCTTGACAAGAAAAGCCATTAAGTAAAAGTTATTGACAGTGCCTGCTTGCATCTTTTTGGTTTAAAAAAATGCTGTTGTTTGTCAGTGGTGGTATTTTTAAAGAGAAAAAATATGCTTGAAAAGTATCAAATTTCAAGCAATAACTTAATAAGTTATTATACATGAACTTTTTGATATTATGGCAACACGTGCTCTAAACATGTAAAATTTCCACTCAAACTAAAACTCACATATAAATAAAAATAAATTAAAATGCACGATATGTCTCCCTCTGAAATATAGTGCAGCAGATGTAAAAAGAAAATACCACAACACCTAACAGTACATAGTGTATATGATATAAAAGCCACAGAGTATTGCATATTTGCAGTATGTATTTAGGACAGAGCTGCAGCACGCACAGTCGTTCTTTCAGCTGTACCCAGAGTACTGACTCACTGAATTTCGGCATTTTACCAGAAAACAGAATCTTCGACATGTTCCTGGGGAACGAGGACACTCTGCCAAATGCAAAATCATCCTCTGTTCTCCCTTGGCTTGTGCCTGTGATAAATCAAAATGCCAAACAACAATTAGCACTCAGTTGACACTCTATTCACATCCAACAGTTAATACACGAAGTCGGCCAAATGATGTCGAACACAACTCATTGTCTTGCCAAGTGCATCTGCTATTATCAGCAGTGGAAATCCATCCACTTGTTGTATAAGCTTGTGAAAACAAGTCTACAGGTCCTGCCTGAACAAATGGTGTTGTATAATATATCGCTGGCACTGCAAATTTACACAACATACATACCGTGAAAAACCATGAGGGACAATTAATCCTCAACTGATTATATCAATCCAAGAATATGAACTCACTCATATGCCTTACAGGTCAGACATACAGCAGTGTGTCCCCCTTCTTTACATTCAATAGGAAATCATTTGCTCAAAGCAATTCCATACTTCAATAACAACAGCGATAAACAACACTCATCCGGTCTAATCTCTCTGCGGACCACCCAGCTCAATCCATTAATTACCTAGACTGTGCGTTTTCCTTCAGGGCATTAGTAATGATCTTTAAATATTAATTTATCTTTGTCCAGGGACTGATGCGAGGGCCTTGTTGTTGTCTTCTGGATTTTTAGTTGTCAAGTCAGAGACGCTCTACTGTGTGAGGTAAACCTGAAGAGCCAGAGGAGGTCTTAGGCTGTTTGGCTAACATGTGCAAATAAAGAAGTATTCTTTCTATATCACTTCTCCAATATTTCATCTTGACATTTCTCAGTTTCACAAAGAAAAGGACAAAAGTTGGATTTATGGTTACTGTTGCAGAAAGGTTCTGTGGTTTTTTGTTGTTTATTTTGTTTTTTTTACTGTGGGTGGCTCATTTTGTGCTGAGTAAGAGATTGCACCCACCAAATACAGTTTAAAGCCCCTCAAATTTGAACTGAGTAAGACACAATTCAGTCATGCCCTTTGATCCATTTTTATTAGAGTTGTCATGTATTCAAGGTTCATTTCAAATACACATTTGATCCAGAGCTGTTTGGGATTTGTCTGCGTCTAAGTAAGTGTAATTTATGGGAAGTGAAGAAGAAAACGAGGCCAAAAGAAATTCAGAGAAACTTGTCGAAAATGACAAAAAATAACAACACGAAGACTTACACTAGGCCATGTGTCTCCTGACCATCAGTGGGGCAAACAAACAGGAATCACAACATCTGAGTTAAGATCAAGCTTGTGGAACCACCAAGTCTACAGAGGATAGTATCTATCTTCGTTTAGGCTGTTTTTAATAATTAAGCTAGTACATTTATTTATTACTCTTCTCCACTGAGATACCCAGGTGAGTTGAGTTTCTCTCGGGATGAATGCTCAGGAGAGGTGATGAGGGAGTGGAAGATTCCTCTCTTTTTTCTCTTCACTATCTTGCATTGCATTAGTGTTTGTAGCCCAGAGCAGAGGAAGCGAAGAAAAAAACCTCAGATTTGGCCTGTGTCCACCTTACCTGTGAAATATCCAGCATCAGCATATTCTGCAGAGCTCCAAAGGGCCAAAAGCAAAGAACGAGGGGAGGAAAAAAGATGGAGGCAATGAAGCTACTTGTCTGATGCATTCTAAATAGCCTAATTTCTATTTTCTTTTAAATAGAAAATAAACATGAAACTAATTTCATTAGTGTGAGTCGAGCAAGTTAGGCTTAGGCTGAAGAGTGCCTGATACCCTTGCTTAGTTTCAATATTTGTTAGATCTTCAATCCAGCCGCATGCTGTGATCAAAGACTCCTTTCAACATCAGCCTATATTGAAAAGCACAGCATTTGCAAAGACATATGGATAGGTTTTAGTCTGTGTGCTCATCGTGCAATAGATATGGGTCAAAGGTGTTGTGTATACAAGTGCGTAAACAGTAAAACTTGATGTGTGGTTATTGATGTTTGTGCTTTATGATTTATCCACTCCTGCCTTGTTAATATCTCCTCTGATCCAAATTCAATCTGAAATATATTATTTCTGCGATCTTGGTATATCTAGTGCTCATCTTGCGATCTGACCACAACTTGACTGCATGCCAAGTCGGGGGGTGAAACTAGTGCAAACAGGGAACAGCTTAACAAATTAATACTCTGCTGCCAAGTCCTGGGAGGGAGGTAGAGGCACAGAGGCTTAAAGAGGGAGCTAAAAACCCCTGCTACAGACACAGAGAAACCCCAGAGGGTGAAGGGTGATGAGGAAGAGAGAAAGAAAAGCGAAGGTGGGAAAAAGAGAGAGGAAGCAGAGGGTAAAGAACAAGCAAGATAAAGAGGCAGAGGGAGATGGAAAGAGTGAGAGGCAGAGCAGGGAGAGTACAAAAATGAGGGAACAGAAGAGGCTTGATATGATTTCAATGGAATGTTTGTTGACAGTGCTCCGTGGCCCGGGGCCTTGGGATAAATGATTGAACACTGCGCCTGTCAAAGCCAGAGGATTTCTGTGGGCTTGTGTTTCTCTCCACGCTTTTTTGCTGGAGGGAAGGTAGCAGTCAACTAATTGACACAGAATTAAGCATGAAATGCACTAAGCACAGCCCTCTTCTGCCATGGCTGGCCTCACCACCAAAAAAACAGGCGCTCACAGCGAGTTAAAGGCTGCAGATAAAACACACATACGACCATATTAAGATAAACATCAGACACGTGCAGACATACAACCATGAATAGATCTAAACAGTAAAAAAGGAAATATGCATCCTAGCACATGGCCGACCATTCAATTACATTTGACATTTTAACACCCACACATCAGCGGGAGCAAAAAAAACACAGAGGATATTCACAGAGCACATAAGTAAACGGTATAGACTTTTTGTGTGACAAATTGCTCTATGAGAAAGTAATCCTTCAAGATTAACAGTGTCATTCTCTGCCACACCTTGTATATTATGCTCAGGGAGCAGCGATCTCAGCCGCAGGCTTCTTGCAAATGGCTTACCAGGCGTCTACTAACTGCTTTGCACTGACAAGCCAAACACGCAAGAGAGAGACTAAACTGAAAGGAGGACAGGGCAAACAATCAAGGGGGACAGTTAGAGGAGGGAAACAAGCAGGAAAGCAGTGAAAAGAGAGAACAAACAACAAGTAAGTAAAAAGAAGAAAACAAAATGTGCGTGTGTGTGTGTGTGCAGGGGGGCTGGAAAGGTAATCTGCAGCACTGTGCACAGGTGCACAGGTAGGCTGTTTTCCATACTTCAGCCTGTGATTGAGCAACGCAAAAGGCGATTAAAGTCTAGCGCCACAGACTGTAAATAAAAAGCATTGCCTGCTGTAGCTCAGCTAGTAACACAGTGGTATACAAGGAGTCTTAGCTCATTAAAACCTAGAGCTGCGACAACAAAAACAGCATGACTAGGAAGCAGTTGTGTAGGGTGGGTGCACTTTAAGAACAGAAAAAGAGAAGAGGGGGGGGTCCATACACGTCTCACAGAAGTGCCAGTAATGCCCTTGGACATAGCCAAGTCACGCATCTCCTTTTTCTGTTGTCTCCACTGGCCACGTCGCCACGTGAATACCCTTGTGAAGGAGGTCGAGACAGGAAGAGAAAGGGAGAGGTACGGAAGGAGGGAAGAGAGGCTACAGGTCAAAGGACCAAACCTATCTTGCTGACTACCAACCAATATGGAGGTGTCCTGTGCTGTCTTGGAGGAAACAGAGGGGGGAAAGAGGAGGAGAAGGTGAAGAAGAGGAGGAGGTAAGCAGGGAAAGTATGAGGGTGGATGGACTGCAAGGCGGATCCCCAGGGTCAATTATCCCTGCGAAGGAGGTACTGTAGCCAACACTCTGCATCTCATTTGCAAGGCAGCAGCAAAGGTGCACCTGAGCTCAGCTAGTGAGTGTCCTGCCATAGCACCAAGGCAATTAATGTCTTCTTTCAATGACATGTGCTTCTCAGTGTGACAGTGGCTGGCCAGCTGTGGGCTGGGCCAACTGGCTAAAAGAGAAGGCCTCAGCAATGCCTCCTGTCTTCCCACAGAGACTAATTTCAGATAGAGCCTCTCCCCTGCTCCACCAACAGTCTAAGAGGACCTCAAGCCCAAATGCACATATTAAATCACACACACAAAGAAATTCATGCCAAAAATGTTGCATGAGCAGTGCCACAAATTAGAAGATGAACACACTGACATGTATATTGCAAAATTACAGCATAAAAATAGAAAGATAGTAGTTAAAAATGTATAAGATTTTATTGTTAGTTATTTATCAACTTTACAGTTCTTGAGTTTTTAGAATTAAAAAAACACATTGACAGTGTTGATCTGCTAAAACCCTTAAAAGTACTGGTCCATAAAGCCCTGATTTTGTGCTGTTTGATAAAAGCTCATGGAGTGAATGGAAAGAGATTGTCCAATAGGGGGTATCTATATGCTCTTTCAATATTATACATATTCCAAATGTAATGCATAGGTGGCCTGATCGTTGCATTCAAAGAAATGTCAAAGGTCAACAAACACACTAGAAATAATCTGCTGTGTGTCATAAATATCAGCAGTGAATTTATTGGGATCCCTGCCAGCAGATATCTCGCTCGACCGGATCGACTGACTGAATTTCATCAACATACTTAAGCCTGAAAAGACAAATACATGCTCGCACTACTAGTCCTACAAATCACCATAAGATGACCGGCTCAATGTAGTAGGATGTGTAAACACTGGATAAATAAAAACTTGACAAACTTAGATAAATAAAGAGTTCACAGAAGATAAAGTTAGAGATTATAATAAGAATAATAAAACATACCAACACCTTGAAAGGGACACAAGATGAGATAGACATAATTATATATTTCACAGTAAATATATATATATACATACATACAACAGGACTTGTGTTTATTAGAAAATAACAAATGAATAATAAAAAAAAACCCTCATAAAATCACGATGCTGCCTTCTGCTCTGTTGGAGTATTGAAAGTATATGGAAAATTCATGTCGGGTGTATGTATGTTACTTATACACCAAAGTCACCAAGTGTGTTACCATGTAATCAAGTCATGACCTTGTATGAGACCTCATTGCTGCAGGGCATTGCAGCAAGCAAGGCTAACATGGGGCTAATGAGGGACATTCATTGCATCTGGGTGGAGCGGAGACATGCAAGCACACTCATACACACATATTCAACAGATCCATCCTTCCGATCACTGCTCCCTATAGCCCTGGAGCTCACAATGAAACCCAGTGTCTCCCTGAGTGGGAAGCCTTTGCTTTCCTCCCTGACCATTCTCACTCATCCGCGACCGAAATAGACATCGCTTTGCTTCCCTGCTCATTCTCCTAGTCAACTTCTGGTTGACACACACTGGATGAATGACTACGTCCTCCTGCTCGCCTCAGTCGACTACTGAGGTGCAGTTCCGAGTTGTCGAGCTCGCAACAGAGAGAATAAAGAACAAGGGAAGTTGGGTTTGGCTTGAGTGTGGAAGGGGTGTGGGCTGGAGGGATCGGTAGACACTTCATGCAGGCACACAAACACACATTTACACACTTACAGCAAAGCTAGCTGGCTTTTGACAGTAGCAGAGTTATTATGGCGAGGTGAATATTACCCCCGTGGGACTTCATTTACCTCCAGCATATTCACTGAGTTTCTCTGTGTTTTACTGCTCCTCATAATCCAAGCCAACCACACACATGCACAAGCACATATACTTGCACTCACATCACCATATCACACACTATTTTTATGTCCATGAATGTTGTCAGGGTTATTATTGAGATCATTATGGGATGTGGATTCAGATTCCCCCACCTACTGCCCCCGTTCCCCTCTCCAATCCCACCCATTTTGTTGCAGTTCTGAATCTTAGAGACCTCTCATGAAAGGTTACTAAAGCTTTCCGATTTGAGCTTCTATTAATCAATAAAGCGTACAGTCACACACAAACACACACACACACAGACATTCACATATTCAAAGAGGTGTGTTTGTATTTTGCAGCTTGTATTATTGTAATTCTCCTCTTGGTATTTAGCCAGTAAAGGTCACTGATGGACTTCTTTTGTTGTGCTGTTTGAGGTCTCTTTCGCCCATTGTGTTAACAACTCATTAAAAATTGAGGGACGTGAGGCGGGCAAGGAGACATTGCATATGTTTGGAAGCATTATTATTATTAAATAATCATGTTTGTCTCCTAAATTGAGAGTGACTCATGCCACAATATCAGTAATTAGATAAATTATTGATGGGCTAGCGGGTGGGTGAGAGGATGGTCGGTGGTGGAAATGGAATTGCCAAACCCAATTACTGTCTTTTCCTCAGAGTGGCCCCATTAGGGTTGTCACTTATACTACCAAATGGCGGTAGTAATAAAACCACAACTAGCACTTAACCACTTAATTAATAGTAAGATGATTAATATTTTAATTGCCCGGGATTAAATACCACTCGTGCCGAGAGTGAAGCTTAACAGGAGCAGAAGTTGACATCCTGTGCCCGCCGCTTAAAAACATGTCATGCTTTTCATCTTTTTCACACAGGCTTGAACATCGTACTTGCCCTAGCCAATCACAAAAAGATGAGGCAGGTAGGAGTAAAAGTAACTTAAATAAGTATCACAAAATGTGTTGGAATTTTTAGGAACTGAAATGCCTAAACCAGTTACACGAGATTTTATATACTGGGATGCCACAAAAAAGGGGTTGGTACAAGGCTGCCCACATCTAAGGTGTCTCCTGATGGTTACACTATACTATTAATATCATCATCACAAATCAATTTGGATGTTTAGACTAAATTTTTGCACTTTCCTATACTTGAAAAAATTGTTAGCTTGCCTTTATAGGATGATGTGAGTCTCTGACATTATTTTTGTTTTTTTCAAAGTCTGACCATGTTTGTTAAATGTGGTCCTTTACTTTGTTGTCCTGTACTCTGGATAATGCTTATATATGTGTCTGTCTTCTGACTCCATGTCACAACTGTGTAAGATGCAGTTATGAAGGTTTACAGGTGCGCAGTCAAGATCAAAATAACCCAACGATATCTGTAGTCTCATTCAAGGACAATAAGTAAAGCACATCTGTGATAGCGAGGCAGCGGGGGCCTTTGGTATAACCACTTCACACACCTGTCCCAGTCTTTTTATTTTGTTATCTATTTGGAACTCGCCACAGGAAGTATTTTGTATCTGTGTTTTAAAGTTTTTGAATATGAATGTGATCTGAGATTTAATTAGCATCACAGCTGGTGTAATCATATCCAAGGCAGTGTCTAATTAAAGGTATTAACAAAAAAAAATAACACTTTAACACAAATGCTTTTTGTAAAATATACAAATTACTTTATCAGCTTTTATCCCAAACTATGAAAAATGAAAATCAGTGCAACTATTTTTTGGATGTGGGTTATCTAGTGTTTTTTAAAAGCAGAAAATTGTGGCATAAATTTTAACAATCAAAGTTTGAGATATTACTTTTTTTGCCTACTGAACTACAAAAACAAACCCCAAGCAAACCTGCGTGCAAATGTACATACTCATGTATGCCACGGTAAAAAAAAGGACTTTCCCTCTTCTACTAATACCCATCAACCCTCTCTCTCAAGAGGGCATGCTGTCTTCCATCTACAACATGAATAAAACAAGTTATTCTTTTCTAGATAAACACCCTCCAAGTGCCCGCAAACAAAAGGGGGAAAAGACGCCAAGCTTTGGTTTTCCTCCAGCAATTGCAATGGAGATGGGCTCCCCAGACACTTGCTGGGCTCTGCAAAGTGGCCCTGCATTTCACAAAGTGTCTGCTTTGCCAGAGGCACAGGATGGAACTTTTAAGCACAAACAAAATCAACTAAATACCTAGCAAGGCTTGTTCGTTTGAACAAAGCGTATTATTCATTCACTTATCAATTCTTTATGTACATGGTATTATTAATCCCCCAGTGAGATTGAAGCTGTTTGTTCTTTTGAATCTACAGAATGACTCTGCTGGTAAGAGAATCATTAGGAAGTATCACTTTGGCCCAGATTTGACAAAGAAGCTGAGAAAGTGCATATAGCGGCAAACGATAAGGTTAAGCGTGGTAAAATGAGAAAAGAAACGTGGCGGACAAATTGAGGAATTAACAACGTGCGAGTGGGGAAAGTCTCCGAGGGCCCAGTACAGAGGCGAGACCTATTAGAGCTCATGGCACTAGGCAGCTGTGTGGTAATTATCATCATGTGTTTAGCACAGCGCCCTTAACCAGGGCAACATATAGGAATTCTGTTTTAATCACTTAGTTGGCCCGTTTGGTGTTGGATGCATGTGTGAGAAGTGGATGAGGAGGGGATTTCCATTAGTATGCTACTTTAGCATTAAGTGTCAGTATGCCAACTCAGGCATAGTTGGCACCTTGGGCCGATCCAGGTGTGTGACCCACTGTGGCTAACTTGGCCTCGCGTTGAATGAGGGTAACTTGGTGTCCTTGGGGAAGGTGAAAGAGTGACCCCATGAAGCTCCAGCTGGGTGCCTGGTGAGCATGTGGCCCAGATGTGTCTGTGTGTGTTTGCAAGAGTGTGTTTACATGTGATTGTGAGCCTTTTAGTGCATACATGTCTGCCCAGTGCCAGCTTTGTATGAAACAGCTGGCTCCCACCATCTGCTACTCCTCTTCATGAGCAGCTCCAGAATGTGTGTAGACTGGATGTGTGTGTGTGCGTCCCATGTGTTGATCCCTTCTTTTTCAGTATTATTCCTTCAACATTTCGAACAATTAAAAACATCATGCATAAATGTAATATCAAACAACTTTGAGAGGTTATACTGTGTACACACAAATCAAAACAAAACAAAAAAACATGCCATGTATGCAGTGTGGCTCCTTTCAAACAGAGAAACCAGACTTTGATTATTGGAGTAAGTAAAACAGTGAATGTACTTTTCTTTAAAAGCTACACTATCTAGTGTATTTTAGCTTTTCCCTTTGGTTGTTAATCATTTGCTCCAAGCAAGTCTACTCTATCTAACAGACTCAGGGAAAAAAGAGAAGGATTGGGAGGTTAGGGGGGGTTAGTATGCTAAAATCCACCCAAAACAAGACACAAGAGACATTCGGTTCTACTGTTAATTAGGGAGCCAATATTACAGGATAAATCAGAGATGGAGGGAAGGTGTGAAGGAGAGTGAGACGAGGGAGGAGGCACAGAAGTGGAGGAAAGGGAAGTGGGGAAAAGAGAGATTGAGAAACAGAGAGAGAGGGAGGGCAGGGTGTTGATTTGAGCAAGGCCTGGGGGCAGCCTACAGGGTAAAGAAGGGAATGATAGACTGGCTAACCAGATGTTGATCAGGCCTATGTAGCGCTCTTCTTTAAATCAATAGTGAACAAAAAAAGTGGCAAGAGAAATCCTGTAAGCTGCATACTTATTTGCTTCAAAGTCAGCCTTAAAAACCACCAAGTGTCACTTGACTTGAGTCTAATCAATTCTGCGTTTTGATCTAGAAATGGCTGAAACTTTCGGCGTTTGATGACAAAAAATGTCTGTTGTTAAAACGGATGTCATATACAGGATGCGTGTGCGCACACTGCCCAGCAAGTATGATGCTGCTCACAGAAGACAGTAATGAAAAATGATGTCCCTTTACCTCCCCAAATTTTCTAGAGTAACAGTGGTGGCAAAAGTGAGTAATCTGTAATCGGAGCGATGTGGAGGAGTGCAGTGCAGCTAATGCGACTAGACCCTGCTGTTCTCCGAGGAAGACTGCTGGAGGGGAGGAAGAAGACGAGGAGAAGGAGAGGCAGAGGGATGAGCAGGAAGAAGAACACACACAGAGGCTGTTGGGGGATCGCTTGCTCCAAACATAGCAGAAGGTATGGAACAAGGCGCACTGTGTGGGCCCCATTATTTTTACTCCCCATTCTCTTTTTCCCCTCTCTCCTTTTGAAGACGGCGGGATTTTTCTCCTCCTCCCTGACATAAAAGTAAACAACGTTGCCTGCAGGCACAATTTTCCTGGCAACACAATAACATGTGCAGTGAATTTATGATGGTCATCCATTAGCTCTTACCAAGGAAACATCACCCGTATCTGTCGTCCATCATTATAATAGAGGGTTAATGCACTGAATTTACATAAAAAAGTCATATTGTCTGCATGAATTATTTACACCCTCAGCTGTTTTTTCCAATTTCTCTCTTTTTTTCCCCTCTTCGTCCGCTCGTTCGTGGCGAGGGGGATTTTGGTCCAGAGTCTCGTGGAGAAAATCTGACAGTAAATTCCGCCGTGAGGTGGTCCTGTCGTCGCCACCTCCTTATTCCAATATTTCCCCCCTTTATCTGTCTTCCCACCCCTCCTACCCTCCATCTCATACTCCTATTCTGCCCTTTGAGGGACAGTAAGAACTGAAGGCATTGTGATGGGGTTGTTTATGGCCTCTGCTTTATACCGAGTCAATCAACACACTGAAAACTACTTTCACAGCTTCCAATATGTAAGCAGATTTCACTGCTGATCAGAGTCCTTTAGATTACCACCTACCCTCAATATCTGTCAGAACTGAGATGAATATATGTCTTTGTTAGCTAATTCAATGTCACAATCAGATGGCACAGTTAAGATTATTTAATCTTTAGTGGCCTAATCTGGTAATGCACACAAAATGATCACAGTGCCAGTCGTCCCACTCTAAGTGAATTATCCCGATATCACAACCCTGTAATGAAGGCTTGTACAGCGCTAACAGTTGCCTCTCAGACCCCGGGGAAAGGCTCCGTGATTGAGCAATTATGACAAGCTCAATTACTGTCATCATATTATCATAGCTAATCCAGCTCCGCCATGCTGCGCCTTCCACTGCACTGATCACAGCGCCTTTTTCACTGTCACTGAGGTGAGAAAGTGCTGTCACTGACACCGCTTGTGCTCCCATGAACACGCTCAAATGAATGTGGCAAATATGTCAATCTATTGGTGCCTGTCTCTGTTTCTATCTTTCTACTGGATGTCGCTGGGATGGATGTCTTAATTTTTTTCTAATTCTGCCTGACAGTGCCACAGGCACTCTTGCGTGCTGAGTTAAATTTGTGATGCGCCTTGACAGAGTGCAGGTTTTGTGAGTTATCTGCTCCCCTGATATGGCTAACGTGCTTCTGCACTGCCGCCACGACTCATATGGCTGTGCAACGGAGCAAGCAAACGGAGACTTACTGAACACGGAAAGAAGTGAAAAGGTTTCAGAAGTAATGTAATGTGTCTTTACCTCCTTACCTTTACAGATTAGTGACCTCAAGTTCTTACTGATAATGCCCAAGCAGGCGGAGTGACACAGGTCAGTCAGACAGATGTAGATGAGGAGGTCAGTGTGGAAGGAAGTCGAGCCAAACTTGCACAGAGCAGGTGTTTTGCAGAGACAGTAGGAGTAATGCCAGAGGTGCGAGGGAAGGCGGACGGATCAATTGGTGCTGAGCCTCAGGTACAACCCATTCTCATCCATATAACATCCCTTTATACTGCCTCTCCCTGCCCTGTGCTAATGTTATGTGTTTTCTTCCCTCTGTGCTCTTGTTTATTCCTCTCACTGGTACATTTCTCCTCAGGGGCCCGATCCCTTCTCGCCTCCAGGCCTGTTTCTCACCCCCGTTAAGGAGGTGGGGATTAGAGGTCAGGAACACCGCCACGTCCTCTGCCCGCATCGATCGCTGTTTCACAAAGTACTCCAGGCAAGTAACGACTTGTTAGGTGTAAGGCTAGGTTTGCGGCCTAATGACTTCCACTGTTGTCTTTTTTTGTCAGATATATCTGTCAAAACTCAAAAGTCTTGTTGTTTTAAGTCCTTAAGCAGTTATTACATTTACACCTAATGTAAACACGTTTCAAGACACATCAGGTTTGAAATCTTTCACGGGAAAGGAAAACATCTGTACACGTACACCACCTTGGCGCAACTTGCCAGGAAAGTAAACTAATCACTCACTTTGAAACAAAGTATCCCATGATGCTGAGAAGTGCTGAGAAGAATGCAAGCGGGTCAGCTTACTGTACAAATAAGGTGGCAAACAAATTTGCATGTCAAAATTAAAAATCAATGTGTTCCACCTCACCTAATGACCAATCTCCCTACTGCTGCTCTGGGCTCTGATTAACATTCTGGGGGGTTCAGGAGAAAATGTTAGAGCAAAGCATTAATCTCTCTCAGCAAAAAAGCTTGTATCCTCTGACAGGTGGGTCAAAGTTGCCGTTTAATCTAGCCCATAATTTCTGAAATGTGCTGACAGAGTGTATTTTGATACATTAAAACATGGCTGTGTTTGAGAAAGCTCAAAGCGCCACACCTCAGCAGGAAGTCTCTGTCTCTGGCTTTGAGTTATGGCATACTGGGGTAATAGGAAGAATTCAGAAGAAAAACAACTTGTTTTCTTTCATATTATGTTGCTGCATTTTGTGAGATATGATGTGATCGTTTAATAGGAAAGTAGAAATTAACTGAAGACCATCTTTTGACAGTTTGGGTTAATCTTTAATATACAAGAGAATTCATTTTCACATATGCAGAAGGGAAGAAAAATTGTTTTAAACTTCTGGTGGTTTTAAAATTCCAACTTTGGCATGATTTTTATAACCAGCAGTAAAAGTGCCTGAAATTTCTCCCTTTTTTTGAACAAAGCCCTTAAAGACCCTAAACCTGCCACAACTATTTATTTGTTCAATGGCCTGCACTTGACTTTATTGGCCGTTGGCAGAGAGGTGCCTTCAGAGGTGCCTGCTTGCCTATTGAAAAATGTGTCTCTTACCTCTTGCCCAACCTAGTGGAAATAATATCACTCACACTGAGAGATCATGGTGTCAGGGTCAATTGTCCTGCAAAAGATGGGGGCGATGGGAGACATGTATTGATTTTTCATTTTGTTGGGGTAAGCAAGCATGTTGCGGCTGGGCGCGGATGCAATGAGGCAGACAGAATGTGCTAGACTGCTTTTCAAGCTTGTTGCTCGTGAGCTGTGACTGCTGAAAGACACCTTGCACACACAGACACACACACACGTACAGATACATATGTTTTCAAGTCAAAATGTTCAGAAATGTCAGGGCAACCACCCATTGAAATGTAATCTTCAAAGAAGAGAGAGCTACTGAGGAAAATTTTGGCTAGATATCCAGAAAGGAAACACAGCCAGCATCAGCCCCGATAGGGATGAGATAGAGCTAGCCAGGGCTGGCAATCACAATCAACGTAGTGCCTCGCAGGGTGGAAATGCTAATAAAACATGTTCTATGATGCCACAGGTCAGACGCATCCCAGCAGTCCAGCCTTTGCCCAACAGCTATAAACAATGAATAAATGCCAAACTAATCACCTCTTTTAACCTTCCTTAATGTGTTTAACTCCAACCATCTGAAGTTGTTCATCACTGCAGAGGAAATACAGCTTGATAAAGAATGTATGGGATTCCTGTCAACTCCTCAATATAGTGCCTCTCTTTGCCTTTGCAGTAGAGGAGACTGATCTCCGAGTGGGTCATAACCTACAACATATCCGTGTAAATGTTCTTGCTCCAGTGGGACACAACAAAATGTCTCAAGCTCATTCTTGAACATGGCAGGGTTTAGAAGCCCTTGCAGTCACTTCACTTTCTGAATAAAAATGATATGTTTGGGGGTGTTGTCTGCATCTCCGCATTCCTCTAACTCTCACACTCCATCCCATCACAGCTCATGCATTTTCTACATCGCCTGTTTGCTCCTCATTTGCAAAGGCTACAGTCACGACGGTGGTCCGAAAGCGTGACAGACATGCAGGGTGAAGAACACAGCGGTCATCCACTGCCCTCTCTTCGCTCCATTCACCTCGATGACCGATACACACCGGTGTACAGCTCTCTACCCAACTACTCTGCACCACCTGTCTCATGTCTGTGCTGTGAGGGCCAGAGTTGAATGCTCACAATATGAGCTCATCAGTATACCTAACACTTCCTGTTAGTACAGGTACAAGCAAAGTCCTAAATATGAATAAAAACATCACTTTTTTAATGTCATAGAACAAAACATTGGTTGCAGAGAAGATTGTCTGTGACAGAAGTTGAGAGTCTGTCATTTCTGCAGGTCAAAGAGAAATATCAGCAAAAGTACCACAAAAACAGTCACAAATATGGAAAAGATTTCTCTTCTGTTATTCTCATCTATCTAGGTGGTACGCACAATGTGATACACAAGTCAACACAAAATTCATGAGAATATTTCAATAATATACTGCATTTCTTGCATTCTTACATAAAAAAATACAGTTTTATGTTTGGATATTTCATAGTTATGTTTCTGAAGATAGAGTCAATGTTATATATGTGTTTTTTTACTCATACAGCTAACTCCTTGTAAATGCATAATTCCAGGTTAAGGGATGTAATATAGGTAAACAGTGGCTCCTTGGCTGCAGCAGATTGCCTGTAAGTCAGTGGAAGTCCAGCAAGCCTGGAGCTTTGCAGAATGAACAAGTACCAATATTTGTAAATGCCTTGTCTTTCAGTCTGTTAGGTTTCACTCATTATACTTCAAAGAGCAATATGTGCCTGTCTCAATAAAAATCAAATGCACTAACAGTGTCAAGGTCCTCTTTGTGCTCTGTCTCTACTGCTCCATAAGAAACATACAGAGATATGAGTGGCATAGTTTTGAGATTCCCATTTTGCTTGAATTGACGCACAGGCTATAAAATTCATTTTAAGTGATGCAGGTTAAACTTACCAGGAAAACCTGCATGTAGCATCTGTAGCATCTGTACAAAAGTCTGAAATTCCCATATAAACATTTTCATTTCAACTTTAGGAACAGTCGATATATTTTGCAGTGTTAGTGTTTAGCTCTGGGGATGCAGCTTCATAACTACATTAGAGCCAAACAAGAACATAAACAGTGAGATAATCACTAAGGTTGTAAACAAACTCCCAGTTCAGTCACAGACACGCCAAAGAACTGACTAATGATAGCAAATATTTTCAAAGTTACATCTGATGGAAACGCCTTTGCTCTCCGAGGGAACTGATACTGAGCAACAACAGGGAATTTCCCCTTTAATGAACACATGCGTGGAAGTTAGATCTTAGTAAAGTAAACATTACCAAAAATTGTGACAGCAAATTAGATTTTCATGATCAGAATAGAAGTTACGAGAAACACTGGGCTCTAATAGCCATATGGCACAAACTAATGGATAACACTAGATCAGGGTATGGGCAATTATTTTTTCCAAAGGGCCACATGAGAAACCTGAGCTGTGTTATACGGTCGAACCAACAATAACCTGAATTTAACCATGTTCAATATTAACTTTCTCCAACTGTAAAAAGCAGCAGATTAGGAGCGGAAAACTAAAGTTTGTTTTGGGCTTTAACAAGTGCACTGATTTATCTGGACTTAGCCCTGCAGAGTCCACCTGGCACTGTTTAATAAACTCTCCATCAGAAAATGGTTTACTACCTCTTTTAAGATTTTGTGGGATATGACATAACTTGCTTTGTGAGCTGCATCCCTGGATGTGTGTAGTTTTGTAAAAATAAATTCCTTGTTGGTTTTGCAGTTAAGCTAGCAAAGCATCTGACTCCTGACTCGCTATTCATCAGACAAGTACTTGTATTTTTCTGCATGTTTGGTCACATAGTGATTTAAATTGTAGTCCTTGAACAGAGCAACCTGTTCACCGCAAACTAAGCTCACAGCTTTTTCTTTGACTTATGTACATAAATATGTTACAGAACATGCCTTGTTAGCAATGCGGCATTCGCTATCAATCATTCTTTTTTTTGCATGAGCTGACATGTCTGACATGACAGTCAGTAAGGATTTACCTGCACATGCAGCCTTACACAAATAAAAGTCACACTTTCAAAATAAAAGCGGCACAGGACACATCGCATGAACTAATTTCCGTTTACTTTTCTTGTTTGCAAGTGACCACACGCGGGCCAGAGCAGAAGGCTCAAGAGGTCGGATATGGCCCGCGGGCCTTAAATGCCCAGATCTGCACTAGATGTTTCTATTTAGCTAATCCCGCAGTCAGAAACTGTTTAGCACAGAACGTAATCCCACAGTGAAACAGAAGATGTGAGAGTAGCGCCAACACTGGGCTTTATTTTAGCACTGTCATGTAAGGCAGTTATTTAAAATCACAGTAATGCAATCACAGTATATTGAAATAATTAAAGTTTTCACGCTCAGCTATGATTGGATAAGCCTGTTAGAATACAATGTAAGATGAATACAGTTAAAAAATTGGGATATAATTTTTAATGTTTCTTTTTTTTCTAGTTTAATATGAAATTTGCTTAAGTGCTCATGCTACTTGTTGGATAAAAAAAAAAAAAAACAGGGGAATTTTCCTTTCATTTCTATTTCATAAGCGAGCGCTCTCCTTTATTGGAATTATTTCTTCTGCTAGGATGGGTTCAGAGCAGTCAGCCTCCCAGCTGATATAAAACCTACCAATCTAACAATAAATCAAATTCCAATCGCAGTCTATCGAAACTTTGAAAGGTCTCCAAGATCAGAAGAGTCGATTCACACACCTGCTAGGCATGTCAGTGTTTGGGTGAGGTGGTTATCATAACACACATACAGCTGTGGTACTTCCTGCCACTAACGCTGTAAGTGTTCCAGTTTCTTTCAGACAGAGAGGGTAAGGGAGGTGAAAGAGAGGGCGACCCAGCAGCTGCTTACCTCGCCTGACTCTCACACCTGTTAAGGAAAGAGGCACATATCACCCTATATTATAGTATTAACAAGCTTGAATAAATGGCTGATGCAAGCATGCAGCAATGGCCAGCGGAGCCTTGGTTTCCCGTGTACTTATTCTGCCATTAGTGGAAAATTCATCAACCATTTAATCCAAAGGTAGACAAGAAATGAGCATGTCTGTGGCATAAGAATTTCTGCAATGCAAGCAGCATTTCATCCACTAAGACCCACTTGTGTACCATACATGTCAAAAATCATACCATCTGATAAATCCTTGCCAGGTTGTGGAACAAAGCATTCTCCAGTTTTACCTCACTGCAGACAATGGAAGGTTTTTTTTAAGTAGTTCAGATTTAAAGTTCAATGCAGCAGACACTTGAGACTCAATTTGTCAAATTCATTTTCTACAGAGTGACAGCATATTACCCCAGTGAGTAGCCGGCCTCAGCACAGAGGCTGAAAGTCTCTTTGTGTTTGTCTACTTATGGGTGTTTTGTATGTGTATGTAAAGATCTATACAGTGTTTTGTAGCAGAAAGCAGCTATCTCCCTTTGTATACACAGATATTTATGCCATGTTGTGTCACAAGCTTTGATCACTGAGAATCATAACGAACAAGTGTGGGTTTCCTAATTGTATGGCATTGCAGTAATACTTTCACCAACATGTGATGTTAGGAAAACTCACTTGTATTTACCTGTTTTTCTTTAAGTAAAAACAAAATACAAATGCTAAAGAACTCCAAAAAAGAGAATGCAATACAAAAATGCAACAATTAATATATTACAATGGTAATGTTCAAAATTTAACTTAATAAAAGACCCGTTTTAAAGGGTCTACGGTGGTTGAAAAAGCTTTTTTTAATTTCACTGGGTTTGTCTTAGTACTTAAGTACTTTGATGAAGTGAATGTACTTCTTTTTTATGAATGAAAAGTATTACACAGTAGGCTTAATGACAATTTACTTTACCAACATTATATCTGTGTAACTCACAAATACCACCATGTGCCTCCTTTGAATGTGCTGCATGTACAGTTACGTGTGCTTAATTTTGTGTTTTTACCTAAAGTTCCAAAAAAGCATGAGTAGTGTCTGTCCACTGCAAATACTGCAGTGTGTGTGCGTGTACCTGTCCGATCAGGTCCTTTCTTAGTTAGTGCATGTGCACGTGTGCACATGTGTGGTGGTTGTGTTTAATAATGCATGGCCCCAAGCCCAGGACGGGCCCTTTGATAAAGTGCAGCTCTGCGGCACATGCATAAGCAGCTCTACCCATATGCAGAAAGCGGAAATTGATGGTGGAGATAAAGTCTGTGCTGCTGCTGCTCACTGTGTGCCTGCGTGTGCGTGTGTATGTGTGTCTATGATTGTGTAGCAAAGAAAGAGAATGAGGCAGAGAAAGATTTATGCATTGTATCAATGTCCATATGGAAGTGTTTGATCAGGTGGCAATCTGGGGCTTTTAGGAGGAGTCTTTGTGCTGTGTGAACACGTTTAAAGACGGATACGTTTGGCAAGGTCTGATTAGCTGATACTGTACAAGCAAGCAGATATGGAAATGAGTCCATGCTAAGTGTCAGTGTATTTCTGAGAGATATGAAGTAAGTGAGAATGTCAAGATCAGCTTTGTAGATTTTTTGAGAGTGGATTATACTCATTGCAGACTTACTTCTGTGCAAGGATTTGTGATCATTTCCCCTCAAAGTTATTATAGCTGTCTGATGAGTTGCCAGTCAAAAGGGTCAGGGGCCAGAGTGAGGGTGTAAGGTTGCTTGCTGCATTTCATTCGCTTCAATACATAGCTTTATTACAGGCAGGAGGGCGAAAAAGACTCAGCATTCACAAACAAGCTGCAGGGGTATGCATATACATGCTAACAAGCCTGTGCCAATTCATTCTCTTGTTCAGTTCTAGCAAGCATGACCCCAGAACCTTTTAAAATAACCCTGCTCAAACTTGTATCAGACTTCCTCCTCAAGTTTTCTCTCTCTCGTCCTTTCCAAGATTTTTCTCGTCTCATCTAACTTTGCGCTCTGAAGCCATCCAGCTAATCAAATCCACCAACGTTGTGACAGCACAATCTTCTCTATGCCCTGTGTCATTAGACATGGTGTAGTCCCTTTATCTGCCACTCATCTTCCTCACCTACTCTCCTCTCCAATTCAACCACCCACTGTCTCTCTTTTCCCTGCCTTACACTGAATGCCACCCCCTCTCTCAGTCATAAAGACCAGTCAGTCAGATATACAGGAAGAGAAAGACAAAACCCTATCTCTTTTTGTTGCAGCTTTAATTTACTTTGTACATTAATATTTCAGGGCCCTCTGCAGGCTTGGTGCAGGAGGCAGTGGGAGCTACTGAGTGTCTTGATGCAATTGTGTGTGTGTGTGTGTGTGTGTGTGTGTGTGTGTGTGTGTGTGTGTGTGTGTGTGTGTGTGTGTGTGTGTGTGTTATATTTCAACTGCAGGAGGGGAAAGGATTAATATTTCAGCGGACCTTACTGGAGACCCCTGTACCAGTTCCACCAAAACATCATGGCATGGGTGCATGGCAATATACCAGCTCACCTAGCTACTCCATCCAACCTTTGTGCCTTCGCATCTACTCCTGCATTTTATTTTATTCCCCCGATTTCATTTTAGTTACAATCCATATAAATATCTGGATGGATAGTTACTCACTTATAATTCTTCAGGCTTTGCAGTTAAGTCTATTTCTATTTGTAATAAAATAATGGAAACTAAATTAAAGCGTCAAGCCTCTGCTAATTTGCACAAGTTTAGATCAATTTCTAAAGAACAGAGTGAAACTTAGAGCCTCTAGCAAACCATAAAATTTGCATGGGTTCAAAATCAACTGGATATTTGGCTAGATAATAGCAAGGATACGGTTGAAAGAAAACTAAAACAAACGGTTGAGTTGTGAAGCAAAATTTAACAGACTGTGAATAATGGTACAAAAAAAAAAGAACTAAACAAAAAAATGTATTCCTCACCCAGACCACATTATCTGCCAAACATGTATGTGTACCTGTCACACTGGTATTAATTGATGATTCCACTGCTGACAGAAGCAAGAGGATGACTGCAAAGATACTGCATAGAGGAACATTTTGTGTACTTACATGCAGCCAAATGTCTCAAAACTTGCTCAGTGTTTCATCATTCAGCAGGACAGGGTTGCTTATGCAGTATGCTTTGGGTCATTATCCCTTTTCCCACTCAGAAGTGCTGTCCAATCAGTTTTGCAACATTTGGCTCAATCTGAGTAGAGATTATAGCTATGTACACTTCAGAATTCATGCTTACTTATATATATATCGACAAACATTAGTGACTCGTTTCCACTGGCAGCCAAACAATCCCACGCCATAACACTGCCTCCACCATGTTTGGCAAATATTGTGGTATGATTGGATGTGCCACTGGGATGTAACGTCTTTGAAATGGACACAAGGTATGACCTCTCGACCTTTTGCGGATTCGGGCTTATCCTGAAGATGTAATGAAATGCTCCACACTCACGGTCTTTGAGAACCCTGGGCCTCACATCATCGGGGGACACAGACTTGCCTGAGAGGAGTCTCATCACTGTCTCCTGATTTGTTCAGCAGTGAAGGTGACTGGAGTAGGAGGAAAGGAGGTACCTGGGTACAGAGTCCATGGGACATTTCGGACTGTCCATCTATCTGCGGAGAGCACCTGTTGTCAGATGGGTGCAGTGTCAAAGATATGTGGTAGTGTTCTGCTACTCTGCACTGTTGTGGATCCATCAGTCAGCCACGGAGAAGGACAAAGATATAACATACAATACCTCATCCCTATTCCTAGCTCTAGCTCATCCTCCTTTTGTGGAATTTGATGTCCTTTGTTACCCACAGCTTGCTGTTTGGATAACACTACACAGTTTCTATTGGAATGATGCCTGCACAGAAACGTATGTAGGCTGTGATTAATCATGTGAGCAGCACATCAGTGTCCTCTCCCTGTGACTCCCAGAGTGTTTGCCAAATAGTCACTTCAAAAAAGCTCTGCAGGAGCACAAAAACCTCCTTTCACCATCTCGTCACTGCCTTCACAGGCCACAGGATACCTCTAGTAACCTGTAAGGGGAGTGAGGTGAACCTGACCTATCAAGTGGGGCGAGGTAAAAGGAGCTGTACGTATCCTTAACATTTGTATAAAGCTGATCTGTTCTTCTCTCCTCTCTGATGGTACAGCTCACAAACTTTGATTTCAAAGGTGATGTGGTAGTCTGAGACAGCAAAGAAAGTACTCACTCAGGTGTTGTGAGTGTAACCAGGCTACAGCAGAGGTGATGGTGGTAGATGCACAAGTGGGGCTGGAGAAATTTATACAGCCACTATGATGATATGTTAGAAGTTCACGAGTACACAGTTCAATATCTGGGCAACAAATATACTTTTTATGTTAAAATGAGCAGGGTAAAACCAGCAATTATTAACTAGAATAGCAAGACTCATCCACATTCATCTTACAACTAGTTGTGCAGTCTGTCAGGCCAAATTGTATAAAAGCCCTCCATGGACATGTTGCTGTCGGGAATATCCTGGTGCAGCCATGTCTCTATGAAGCATGTTGAACTACACTCCCGGTACTCCCTCTGACTTTGGGCCAGCGCCGTCAGCTCTTCTATTTTATTCTCCAGCGACCCTGCAGTCCACATGATCAGAGTGGGGAGACGTGGCTTATAATTCGGTTTCTCCAAAACTCTCCGCTGTCTCGCCCCATCCCCTCATTTCCCTCTTCTTCTGTCCAGCTCTGCATCCTCTATGATTTTCTCCAGATTTTAACTGGAATCTCTGTTGCTCTAGCTGACAAACAAAGCTGCAGGCCAATCAGCTGATCTCTGAAGTAAACGATACAAGTGCCATGAAGTTGTTACGCTGGAGTTCAATGTCCCAAAGAAAAAAGTATTCCCACAGCAAAGAAAAAGACACTTTGTGAACCAGCATGTTCGGGAGGGCAAGACTTAAAATAAGCATAAGGGGAGAAAAAATAGTGATTGCATTGCAACCCTTCATGGCCCAATATTTAATGTCCATATGTAGCCATATGTGTTGCAACACATACAAGCATCTCAGTCATCTATATTATAAGACTTGCTGATAATTCTGGAGTAGTGCATTTATAAGCTACCTTACTTCCTCATCATATCTCTTTTAAACAATGTTCCAGCATTTCCAGCACTAACCTGGTGATTATAATAAAATATTCCCACAAAAAGCAGAATTACCAAAACTATAAACACAAGATCAGAATTTTAATAAACTGGAATTTTCCACAGTAGATGTACTTAAAAACTAAATATCAGGTAAAATGTGACATGAAGCAAATATCCTAGCACACGAGTGCAGTGTACCGAAAGAGAAAAAAAACACCAATAAGCAATTTGGAGGAGTTTGAATTGGATTTTGAAGTTGGAAGAGGATGATGAGGATGCAGGGCTGCTTTTATCACAGATCAGTGGGTCTCTGAGCGGGGGTCTCCCAGTTTGCTGCATCGGGGCACCCGGCAGGAGGCCATATTGAAATGAGATGCCTTCCCCCAGGCTCTTAGCCACTCCTGACATTTTGGGTGTATGTGTGTGTGATTGTGCGTAGTGTTCAGGGTGAAGGGTGGGGGCTTGTGTTTCCGCCCAAAGACCCGATTGCCTCCGCTCCCCTGCTACTTATTTCCCCCTCCTCTACCACTGCTCACCCTCCTTCAATTGGACCCTGTTTCTCATTTGCCTATTCATTTAAAAGCACAAAATACCTACTGAGATCCAATATGGGGCTGAGGCAGGGGGGCGTGAGTGGGCCCTCAGCAGGGGTGGAATACACAGCAACAACACGATGAACACAAGGAGGAGGTGGAGAGTGAAGGATAGAGGTGGTTGATGCCCAGACCTCCAAAAGGAGATGGCTTCAAATGGCTTTCCTGCTCCCTCTCTTTCTTCCATTCCTTACCCTCTCTTCATGTCTCTCTGTCTCTGGCTTCACTCTTTGTGTCCCTTTTTTCTCTGTTTTTCCTCACTGATGCCCTGCTCATTCGGGTAGTGCTGAGATTGCAAAGTGCAGCCCGCTTGACCCTGATGCTGCGACCCAGCAGGGGTTGGAACCAGTGTGTGTGTGTTTGTTTCCATGACTGTAAAGGTGTGCGCATGTGTCTGTCCACCTCTCTGTTATTATTTCACCCTAACTCTTCACACCTCTCTTGCACACCAAGAAGTCTAAAAGCTAGAGCAGAGTCCAACTTCTTAAAGTTGTTTCCGTGGGTTTGAAAAGTCAAAAAAGATACCACTTTGTATAAATGATGAAGAAAAACATGGTTAGCCCTGAGTAGAAGCACAAGCACAATATGACATGTTTTATGCATAGCCGCTGGGTCTCTCAGGTCGGGGAGTTACACATCAACAAAGAGCGGAGCGCGGCTAAAGGTGAGAGGCATACTGGCAGAGGGCGTAGGGGGTGGGAGGAGGGAGGAAGGCAGAAGATGAGATGAGTAGGCTGAGGATTCAGTTGTAGTTTCAAGGAATAATTTAGTCAGTGTGGGGGAACACATTTTTTTATTTTTAGGAAAAATAGCATTTAACTGTTAGAAAGCACTTGTTGCCAGTACACAAATATAGACAAAACTTAGAGAGTCAGCACTGAACTTCATATTTTACATTACTTTACTGTGAAATTCCCATAGTTTACCTCACAACAGTGAGATTAATGTTAGAAAAAAAATCTATTATTTATTAGTAACAGTTAAGATCACTTTATTCACCAACCATCACTGAAAGGGTTGATACTTTAAATCGAATCCCTTTATTTATTTGGAACTGAATGTGGAGAGCTAAAGAAAAGATGTACAATTCAGTTCTTATATCAAATATATGCTGACAGTTGTTAATGATGAACTTCAGGAGATTTGTATAGAAAATACATGCAACAAAAGCTAAAACAACTGCCTGTGAACACAGATTCTAGAAAGTGAACGCGGATGGTGCCTTTCAATTTCTGGTGATGTTCCAGCATTGGTAAAATACCTCAAAACCCTTCAGTGATTGACCTGGTAAATATCCCCATCTGAATTACACTAGAAAATCATCATGAATAACTAAACAGAGAGCAAAAAAATTGGTAGATCTATCATGAGTTTTTCATTTGTATGTTCCCCTGTGACAGACTGGGGACATGTCCAGGATGTACCCCACCTATTGCCTGAAGACAGCTACAACAGGCTCCAGCATATAAAATGGATGGATGGATGATGACATCTGATAACTTGAGCACAAAAACTAAGAAGACTAACAATACATAACATAATATCATTTTCTAAGTTCAACATTCTCTTAAATATCTGCAGTAATGAAGTGTGTGTGGCAGTTCAGTAAGTGTAACAAGAGAGCAGGGCAGGGGTGAAGGTTTATTATTTGACAAACGCAGGGGAACAAAAAAGGAGAACATTAAGTGCCAGCTGGGTAACAGCTGGGTTTAGCAGTACTCCTAAACAGCATCTTCTCTGATCTCTCACCTCCTTCTTTTATCTGTTTAAAGCACAGACTCACACACTCAACCAGGCTAATTGCAAAGGCGATGCAATTTCCAGAACATAAACAAAATCAAAGGGAGCAGCACTTTCTCCCTTCCGTGTGCCCTCTTTAATGATATTCAGTAAGTGAATTTGGGTCCACCTCACAGAAACACCTCTCCTTGTTGTAAAAGACTACATTGTTCTCCTTTGCCAGGGAAGGCCATAATGGAAGCAGTTAAAAAAAAACCCCAGCACATTACCGCTTCCCATCTTCTTTTCTAAACTGGATTCTAAACACTTCAAGGGAAGCAGAACAGCACCAAACCTAAAAGTTTCAATTTGGATTGGGATTTAATTGCTTTCTAAATCATATCCATTTAAAAAGTAAAAGTTTACGACAACATTTCTTTTACTTTTATTCCTCCCTAACGTGTTGTGGCTAATTTCAGTGTTTTCATTGATGAGATGTTTGGTGTTTTTACTCCATGCAGATTTTGAAAGTGTCAAAATGGCATTGTCCCAAACTCTGCAATCAGCCGTTGATCTCACATATGCAAAAAAGGCAATACGAGGAGACCTCTCGCTTTCACATTTGACAGAGTACCTTTCCCTGTTGAATACATTAGAGGACCCGTAGAATGAGAGGAAATGAATGCCCGCTCACTTCCCCAGCGCTCTGGCATCACAGCGGAGAACAACAATTCATCCCCATTAAATTTTTCATCATACCTGCATGAGAGGATGTCCACATCTCTCCTTCCCATAAGGGAATGCTGAAACACATCTCCAACTTACAGTACATTTACAGACACCCAACACTGTATGCCAATGCAGAGTAACTACATGTCAATTCTCAATGGAAAAACTCAGAGATTCCTTAGAGATTCAAAGCCTTGCACACAGGATGCTCGCATCCTCGGGAGTCAGAAATAAAAAAATGGAACTGGTATGGGAAGGTCGATGTGCAAAAGGGGCTTTAAGCCCACCTTTTTGGTGGGTGACCCTTGACGGAGGGCTGTTGTCTAGGCTCCTTATCATAATGTAGGCTGTGTTGTCTTCTCCATTACACCTCGGCCATTCAATTAGCCCCCATTACCATAGTAATAGAGAGCTGATTCACTGGGGTCAGGACTGACAAGGGGAGGAGGAGAGGAGTCAGAGGGACTAACAGGGACACAGAAAAAGAGATGCCTGTGTAACTGAAGGCAGATGAATGTTAGTGTCTATGACCTAAAATATGACTCTGTAGCCACTGATGTGTGAATATGGAAGATAAAAATCACACAGATAGATAAAACGGGTATCTCAAACATGAGTAGTCTCTAGTTGAACTCCTTGACCTCACCTTGGGTTGCATCCATTTTTCTACAGCATCTAGTTATTTGAACAACCAATTAATTAAGCTAAAGAAAATTCGCTGGTCTTACGTGGCCATTTTCCACAGTGTCAATAAGGAATACAAATTTTAGCTCTGAGTGGTATTGTGTATTACAGAGGAGCGAGAAGAAAGAAGAGAACTGAAGATGATGACACTGACACAGTGTGAACACCTGTCAACACTTCATAATGCTTTACTTGCTTGAGTGGTTGGTTGCAAGAGAGAGGGCAAGCAGACTAGCTACATTATTGTTTAGGCAAAGATACTGCTGGACATAGAACCAGTGATTTGCATGTTGTATACAAGTCCCCATCTTTCTCTTGATCCCCTCTCACTGTCCTGCATCTTACCACCATTTTTCATCCCTTTATCGCCATAATTTGTCCCTTTATCTCATCCTATTACTCTCCATCATCGGTCTGCCTACAGCTCTGTAATGTCTCTCACCAGCTCATCCTTAATGACCTCATTTCATTGTTTTCTCTTTAACTTCTTCCACTTCCTTCCACCTGCAAACTCTTTTAAACTTCTTTTCCTTTCCCCTTTGCCTCATTTTATCCTTGTCAGTGCCTGTGCCAGGGCACGTGCCAAGCGACCAGCGCCTGCCTCTTGTCCCTGTCTGCGTGTCACCCTGTTGTCGCTGCCACTTTCTGGCACTGTACCCATGTGAGGGAGAGAGCGCGAGAGAGGGGGACGCGATGAAAGAAAGAGCGCCAGAAAGAGACAGAGAGAAAGGAGAGGGGCAAAGAAGAAAGACAAGGAAACAAGGGAACGCATGCAGATGCAGGACCCATCTCGTTTACAAATATGCAAATGCTGTTGCCTTTGTGATATGCAAATGAGAGATTACAGAGCGCTAATTAGGGTCAAAAGAACTGTTCACGTCAATTAGGGGAGAATGGAAAAAAAACGATCCCCATTCTAGCTGGCCCCAGCCCCCCAACCTCTGCCACGGATATCCTCTGCTTTTGTCTTAAAAAATGGAGACATGAAAAAGACGAATAATGAAAGGAGTGTTCATGGGCAGAGGTCCAGGTTTGTTTCAGTGGAAGAACATGATTGGTTCTTCAGTGCAAACACAATAAACATAAATGACAAAGTGATGCTGGTTTGGTCCCCAGAGAAATGTGGTCACAATATGCAACTTCATCACCATTTTTATCTATGTCTGGAAGAATAAATGGATTAACTTTTTCAAATTCAACACAGTATATGCAGTGGAAAATTCACTTGTAATGCCAAAATGACATTTCATAGTCTTTGAAAAACACCACTGACCAAGTTTCTAAGTTGATTTTAATTTAATACAATGCATATTCTAGCCCTGCAATGGACTGGTGACATGTCCAGGGTGTGTCGTGCCTCTTAAGACGCCAGTATACCCTCACCACCGCAACGTCATCACGCAGTCACTTCTCTTTATGCCTGCTGTTAACGCACAAGAAACCACTGCAGTACTCACTGAAAGATAGGTGTTGCGCTTCTTTCAGGTGAATACAAATCGTACGGTAGCATGCACCAGATGATGTAATGTTAAACACGGCAAGCATAAAAACACCATCAACCATGGGGTTGGCTCCAGGCCTTCCTCTAACCCTGAATAGGATAAGTAGTTGAAGATGGATGGATATCTTTTTGGGTTGTTGTAGGTAACTTAGATCGTGCCAAAATGTAACATATTTAAACAAATGGAAAAGCATCCCTGGTTTTTTATTATACAGCAGGAAACAGACAGAGAAAGCGTCCAAAAAAGACTGCAAGGTGACAGTCATGTCAGTGCGTCTGTCTGGTGTGTGCTGCAAAAACTGTTATATTTGCATCCTAATGACCCCTCCAGTGGCACCCGAGGCTGGGCCCTCTGCACTACCCAGAGATCAATTAGGGCCAGGGCCCAGCGTCTACAGTGCCCCATTATAAACCCCTACCAACTCCCAATTCCACTGTTGCGCTCCTCATCGTCACGTGTGTCTGTCATCCACACCTCTATCTTTTCATAGTTCTTACAGGTCTGCGCATGCTGAAGAACAGACACGCATAATTGTAACACACACCAATTCCCCATTACAAACTGTAGAAACCCAGACACAATGATACACAAAAATATACCTTTAGATATGCACATAGCTGCTGTCGCTCTCTCCGAGGATCAGCAAAGAGGTGAAGGATTGAGAGGACTGAGACCTTTCCCTCTATATGATTTTTTTCTCAGCCTCGTTTCCTGGCAAAGCCTTACAAAGACTAGCTTGTGAATTGTACATCCCTTTGACAGAGCCGGGTGTTCATAAAGCTCTTGTGGCTGCCAATCACACTAATATAAAAGCACGGTGATTCAGCCAAGAGAATGAAGAACTTGACCGAGGACATACAGCACTGGAGTGCACCTTGGTTCATTTTTTTCTCTATCCACATGTTGCATGTGAGCTTTGACTAGGATACAGCCACTGAGGCATTTGATCATCCTAGGAGCTGTGCTGCTCTAATAGAGAACACAGTTAGATGCCTTCAGGATTTGTCTGACTGTACTACAGATAAAAACAAACACATACATCAGACAAGTGTGTTTATGAACCCACATCTCATTTTCAGTGCAAACAAAGCCAGGAAAAATACAACGTTGACGTCGATGCCATGATTCATGGATTGGAGAAACAAGAATGAGGTCTAAAACAAATACAAAACTTACAAACGTTCACTGACAGCAAGTACGAGAAGTGAAGTGCCATGAAAAAATACATAACAAGTTGTGTTTGTGTTTTTTTTTTAAGTCACAGTTAGAGTTTATCTCCTTAAATTTTTGATTCACTGCTGAAGAGTGGATGAAAAGACATTTCCACACTAACTGAATGAGAATTAGGGTAAAAAGTTAAAAGAAAGAAAAGAAAGGCAAATAGAGATTATGAGCTGTTCATCTAATATCTATTCACTTACAATCATTAATTACGACAGGCCAACTTGTCCTTACCCAAAGTGTATGGTTTTTTTTCTCATCACACATCACACACACACACACACACACACACACACACACACACACACACACACACACACACACACACACACGTGAGACCGCTGTTTTCTTTTTTGTGTTTGGGAGACACAGTACGTATTGTGGAGCATGAACCTCTATAAAATATCCATTTAAGTGCACTTTTTTTTAGACCTTGAGCAATTTTGACTGAGGAGATAACAACATTGTAACAATGTCTGCTTGGATATTAAATATTTTTTCCTGAAGAAAATATTTTACTCATACAGCATAATTCCACCCTCCTGTGTGAACAGTACATTTAAAGTATTTAACCCTTTAAGACCTACCACAGAACCAAGTCCACCAGAGCGTATCTTTATATTTTTACATGCTGTAGTGCCATTTTTGGGAGCATTTCAAGTTGCTATACATCAATACAACCATTATAGCCCAAATTTTAATCATATGTATGTATTAAGTGCATAGTAACTACATAAATTGCAAAAAGTGCAATAAGAATTGAATTTCTATTTGAATTTTTTTTTTACCTATATTTCTAGTTAGAGAAATTTAAGAGGTTTAGCGCTCAAAACTGTAAATACAAAAAAGTTGCACAAAATATTTCCCCACCGCAGGAAATTTATTTTGAGTGTCTTCATAGTTTTATTTTTGAAATACACCAATTTTTATATACTATATAATTTTTTATATATTTATAAAATGAAAACAAATATTGTAATGCAAATTTGCAAAAAAAAAAAACACCATATGCATCAAAATAAACTATTTCCAGCAGTGCAACTTGAGCTCTAAGCATCCCAGAAACTATACAGAAGTCATAAAGTCAAACATAACTTTTAAAAACACCAGTCTAGGCTTATAAGGCCCTGAAGCTAAAGAAAATTTCATTTTTTTCCGCGAAAATGACATCACTTCTGGTTTCGGGCAGGTAATTGCGGACATGCGATAGTTCGCGCTGCCGTCTATTCCAACCTAGGAAGTGTTTTGAACAGCTGATCAGATCGGCAAACCGTGTTTCTGGAATATTGTGTTTTTGTTGCTGCAAGTGGTTTTTAATGCAATCTTTGCAAAGCTATATGTGGAAGGATACCGTGACCTAGGACAAGCTAATAGGATAAGATGTAAGTACAACTCCTCCGGTTTCATATGCAAAAAAAATTATTGCGCTAGCTTATGTGGTTGCAGTTCTACAAGGATTTAAAAATAGTTACGCAAATGTTACGTTCCCCTAAAAGGGTCCAGGTGGTGAGGGGGAAGTAACAAAAAGTGTCCGGGTCAGAAAAAGGAGTCAAGGAGGCAAAAGGGTTAACTTAAATAGTTTTATTAAAGTAGCTCAACTAAAAGAGACGGACAAGCCGCTATCACCATTTAAGAAAACAAACAAAACTCAGGCGTTGGTCAATAAAGTAAAACGTAAGCCAAAAAAAAGAGCAGCTCACTAGCTGCAAACAGAACAAACACTCAGCTCACAAGCTGTAAACACACTAATGGCACTCTGGCCAAGAGCTCACCTTTCCCTGGGCTTAAATACTTTTAATTACTGATGTGAGTCAGCTGTGTAACAGGGAAAGGTGGCACCTCAGGCAGAAGAGGTGGTAGGACACGCCCACACAGGCACCTTCAGGAGGAGGCCCTGCTAGGGCCGTAACACAAAACGGAGCGTGCCCCCTCCGACCAGGTTTAAAGGGTTAAAGAAAGGTAGTTACTTACTGACTAGCTTAGCATGAAGCCTTGGAAATAAGCAAAGACTCAACAGTTACACAGCATGGCCAATACCAGCATAGTTGCTCATGAAGCCACAATATTTTTACACTCTCACATAAAAGTGATTGGCTTTTTTTTTTTTTGGGGGGGGGGGTTCCACAATGTTTGTTGTCAGACAGTTATGGAAGTTGCAGGAAGCAATACCCAGAGAGCCAGTCTTCTCAGGTTTCAGCTGACTGGCCTGGCATCTGGCAGAAAGAATGTCAAACAGTTTCCCTGTTGTATTGCAAGTCCTCAAGAGTCTGGAGTGTAAAACTGGCATCAATCCTAAGAGTGTTCTTTCCAGAAGGCTTTAGACAACAGCAACATGTACTCTTCCAGGCATTCTTCCTCTGTGCAACTGCTAGAGGCGCACTGTGCTCCTGCGAGTTATTGTTATCTCTGTTTCTATCTGGTTCACAACTTAGGTCAGAGAGCCGATTGGTAGGAGTTTAAATGGCCCCACCACCGGGCCTTCAAATTTTCCCTGTTGCATAGAAGCAAACCTAGTTTGAAAATAGTTTTTTTTATCTGAAAGTGCAAGCAATATAATGGAAAAAGCCATAATTCAAAATGCATCATTACTGTCAGATCCCAAGCTTGCCATCTATCACTGTAATCAAATTTCAAAAATGCAACTTGTTCCAAAACTCTGAACTAAATTTCTTATAGCCCAATAGCTTACTCTTCTTTGCCCTGCAGGTGCAGCACACAAACATATATAATTCTGTCTCCACTATAAGGGAGTAGCTGCTGGCTCAGCTGACCAATTTTCATATGCTACCAATTCGTGATTGTGCTATTATTGTTTTGTTCTGTTTTTTTGATGGTATACAATAAAACTGCGATTTAGAGGAAAGAAGAAGAAATAACAGTTTTTAAGATCTTGTGTTTTGATCCTTTTCCCATACCCTGCTGGAAAGTTTTAAATTATTCCGAAGGAATACAAATCTCTAGCTCCACATGACCATTTAAAGCCATTACAGTTATTAGGTAGTTTTGTGCAAAAGCCAACATGATTTTGGAGATTGTTTCACAAGACTTTTACACTCTACTGCAATGATTAAAAATAATCTTCTTTTTTTGTCTCCTGTAAACACTTGCCATCAGAGCTTAGTTCAGAACGAGTCATGATGTTGGAGCATGTTGGTGAAAAAGAGGAACACATTTTGAAGATCTTGATGGAAAAATCAATTATTCTACACGGGTACACAGAGGTTGTTTGTTTTAGGGCTGTAATGTAAGAACAGGTTCTAAACTAGACTCTCTAGACTTGCCCTCTAACACCAGAAATGAATTCCAATAACAGATTTTAGTCCTTAACTCTTTTCTTATATCAACGTTTGTTCACTGAGAAAAGCAACGTGTCACAGCACCCCCAACGACAATATTCACACCGGTCCTGTAATTCCTTCATAAAGATAGTTAAGGCACTACTATCTGCGAGCACAAAGCTGCGTGATTTTTCCTGTGGCCCCTCTGCTCCATCGACATGTGTGCCATTGAAGGCTGAAGGACACGCTTAATGTACTCACTTTTACTCAGGGTATGTATTTTCAGTGTTCAAAAGCTTTTATGTTTGAAGTTGCTTAAAAGGTCAAGCCACTGGTCATTCATCATTTCAAGACTCTACAGACTAAGGTTATTTAAACTGCTACAAACTATAAGTTCAGAATAATTTGGAGTTAAAATAAGAAAAATAAGAGTTTGAATGAGCAATGCACAGTATTATTCTCCTTGTTAGTTCTACACTGGCATGCATTTTAAATCATTTTCTCACTTCAGTGATAAAATGATATTAGTTTTGTCACTGACATAGACTGTGTGCTAATGTAGAAGATTAATGCACGTGCCTTTTCTAGTTTTGGTGCTCATCTTTTTTTATTTAAAAAATGAGCACCAAATGAGCATAATAATGCTTATGTTGTAAACCAATGTGTAGCAAGTCAGTAGTATGGTTCATCTGGCTCGTCGCTCGCTTCCACAAATCTCACTTGAAAACATCCAGAAATAGGTTGGGTTAATGACTTTTATCAATTAAATTCAAGTGTATTTATACAGCACCAAATCACAACGACAGTTGCCTCCGGGTGCTTTATACTGTAAGGTAAAGACCCTACAACAAGGGTAGGCAACGCCAGGCCTCGAGTGCCGGTGTCCTGCAGGTTTTAGATCTCACCCTGTGTCAACACACCTGAATCAAATGATTAGTTCATTACCAGGCCTCTGGAGAACTTCAAGACATGTTGAGGAGGTAATTTAGCCATTTGAATCAGCTGTGTTTGATCAAGGACACATCTAAAACCTGCAGGACACCAGCACTCGAGGCCTGGAGTTGCCTACCCCTGCCCTACAATAATACATCCAGTTATTTCACCAGGTGGTTAAGTCGCCTTGTTATTACCTTCTGAGAAAAAGTAGTTTCACATATTCTCTACCTTAGCTACAATGAAGACACCCTCCTGCAATATACCTGAATCAAGACTGCACCTCTTAGGGAACGTCACTGTTCTCCTGAACTAGTCACAAAAGTAATGCAATCAACTTCAGACTGAAAAAAAATGAAAATGTCAGAATATAACGACCTTAAGTGAAATAATAACATCATCCACACCTGGTTTACTGCTTTTCTCTTTACACTCACTTAGTTTTCTTTAAAAACTGCGCACCACTTCAGCTCGCAAGTTGAGCAGGTGGCCAAAAAAACACAAGGATGGATGCAGTGGCCTGACTCTGACTCAATGCCCTTTGCTGTGCGTGTCTTCTGCATTCTTTCTCTCCTTGCATCCTGACTGTCTTCACTGTGTAATCTAATAAAGGCACAAAGAAACCTCAGAAAATTATGATTTTGTTTAAAGTGTATGATTATATGTGTGTCTGCATAGGACTGAATACTATCTGGCAGACAGTCTTGCAATGAGAACTACAGGATGATATAGAGAGGTGCAGAATAATGTTCAGAAGTAAAGTGACAGTGCTTGATCAATCCTGGAACCTGATTTTCACAATTTACTTTATGTGAAAAACCAAATGGAACATAAAAAGATAGAAGATGAATGGAGACTGCACTGAATGTAGCTAATATAGTGTACATTTATATAACTACTAGAGGTGGGAATCACCATACATCCCACGATACGATATTATCACAATATTTAACTCACGATACGATATTATTGCAATTTTTTAAAATATTTTGCGATATTCAGATTCTGTACATAAAGGTAAACTTTATCAATATTCATTTTATCTAATATCAAAGTCTCGCACTCAGTCTTTCTCTCATTTCAGTCAGTTTTATTGTTAACAAACTGAACGGTTTGTATTACAGTCTAGTCCAACTGAACTGAATGCAACCATCTGGTACAATTATAGCTATTCTGAACTATGCAATATGAAAACTATGCAGCCCATTCAGCAACTGAAGAATTTGAAAGTAAATTAAAACAAAATATAATTTTACATTAAATAAAAAAGTTTTAAACTTAATTAAAATAAAACATGTCTTAAATTAAAATAAGTAAACTGTCATGTTTATTGCTGCCAAAAAAAAAAAAAAGTTAAACACATTTGGACAGTGTCAGGATTCTTGCTCAGAAAAAGGAGCTGATCAACATGCTCTGAAGTCAGAGCACAAAAACTTTTTTTGTAACAAAATATCGATTTCTGCTGTCCCTGTATCGATACCTTATATTAGCAAACAAAATATCACGATGCTATACAGCATCGATTTTTTCCCCCACCCCTAATAACTACAGATGAAAATACCAGCAACCTCAATTCACCTATTTAAATTTACAACTAATTTCATGGGCTTCATATTTCAAGGATGAAGTATAAGATAAAAATAGAATCACCTCTCAGTATTTACAAAAGACAACATCAGGCATAAGGAAGTTAAGTAGCACCATGAATATAGAACAAGAAAATATATGTTTCTATAAAATACTGCAAGAGATGTGACCATTATATGCACAGCTGTCAGTGATCATAATGTAACACTGCAGAGATATACTGCACAGAGATTTGTTTTCAAAGAAGGGCAGAGGAAGGAGCCACATTTTCAGCGAAGCATAGAAATGATGTGGTTTAAGGTAAAGACAGACATAAATGAGAAAAATGGTTAAACATTCCTGAATTTATCATATTTCTACCTCTAACCACCACCGTAAAAGCACACCTAAAATAACTTTCATGGGTAGCAGTTTAAGACGTGACTCCTGGGGTATGAAATCTAATCACAGCCCAGAACTCAAATCAGTCCAGTCAAATATGGCAAAATCAGACCCCTCACACACATACGCACACTCACAACTGCAGCTGTTATAGTTTTCACTAGCAATAATCCCTTAAAAGTGTCATCATTTACTGCTGCCTTTTCCACAGACTTAGAGTGGCAGTAAATAAAGTGGTTTGTTGTGTGAAATCTGTGCAGTGTGCCGTTCTTTATCCAAGTGTAGATGTCTGTCTGTTCATGCATCCCATGTGCACGGAGAAAAAGTGATGCACCATGAGCATGTGCGCACACCGTGCCCAAAGACATTCACACGTGTTTGTCGCTTACACATCCCAAAACATGTCACAACACTATTTGACTTTTAGTATTGACATGTGAGGGCCTCACAGACAATGCAGGTTTCTGCATCATCTCTTGGCCCCTGCAAGCGCCCCTCGCTCTGGCATAGGGATGGAGGAAAAGGCAAACCCCCAGGGGCTCAGCGACCCCACTCCTGCTGCTTGAATTCTCATCTTTGCATTGAAACTCCCTTTCCACTTCCGAGCAGCTGTCGATCAAAAGCCACAGATGGGAAGTGTAGAGAAAGATGTTCGAGAAGTCAGATGGGATCTTAAGGTGGTATTGTTTAGTATAATAAGATAAAAAAAAAAACTTCATTTGTCCCATACTTGGGAATGTTTTTATTTTTAAATGTGATGGAACTATTTAAGGAAAACAAAAGGTTAAAATGTAAAGAGCTAAACCAGTTCCAACATCAGGAATTGTAAAGTAAATGTAGCTCTCCAGACTTACATCACCGTGCAGTACAGTGAAATATGAATCCTGTATTTTATTTATTTAACAAGCAGTTGCAGAGACCAGCGAGCAACATCTGGCTAGTTGGAGCAGTTAAGTCATTGTGCAAATATTGGACTTTGGGGGACTGCTGATCACTGCCATTGATTCCTGCCTCTCCAGTCAATTAGATCAATGGGGCATCTTTAGACATACTTAGCCATGTGTCAACTGTCACACTCCACTATCCCTTTCATTTGTACTCAAGCACATGCTGTCAGTGCACAGATGGTAACCTATACAGTCCACTACAGCCTGCAGACAATAATCTGAAACTGATTAACAAAATAGGCATTGAGAATCGAATGAACCTATTCAAAACAAAATCTGCTGCCTAGTATTAAAGCACGATTCCTCAGATTTTCCTTAGGAAACAATCACTAGTAGGTAATTCATTTGCAAGTGTGAAATCATACAAATTAGTCTGTTTTACATTTAAATGATGCATATTATATTATTATAATTCAACAGCTAAGCAAAAGTCAAGAATTCAAGTATGCATATTGATTGCCTTATGAACCTTAGTAGTATGAACATGCAGAAAATAACGAGGCTTAAACGACTTTTGTCTACTAAGTATTACGGGGGGGGGGGGGGGGGGGGATGGTATGAAGAGACTGGAACACACATTTGAAATCATGAATTTCTTCTTTTTTTTAAGAATAGTTATATTTTATTATTATTATTATTATTTTATTTTATTTTATTTTTTTACTATTTAATTTGTAAAAATGTGTATACACACACACACACACACACACACACACACACACACACGTAGGAAAATATTTAGTATACACATCCAGAAATGCATACACTATTATATATTGTACATATATTTATTAGTTTCAGGTTGGCCATTCTTGTATTTTGCTCGTTTGTGTTGTTGTGTTTGCACATCTCTGTTGCTTGTGGGGCTCGCACACAAGAATTTCACTCGCATGTGCTGTGCCAGTGTGCCTGCACATGTGATGTGACAATAAAAAGTGATTTGATTTGATTTGATTTGATATTTGGTGTGGTTGTGATTTTCAAGTTAAGGTACAAGTTAAAGTGTTTTTTTAAGACCATGTTATGTTTTTTATGTGCAGTAATTGTCTTATTAGACCTCAATTGCATCTACGAGCATTATATCAAGCATGAATGCACGAATTAAATTGTTATTTGATTATATAATTATTAATAAAGATATTTACGAAAAAGATGTTTTATTCATGTAGATTACACATTGGGTACAGATTACCTCATACAATTTTTTTTTTCATTTTTCTTTATTTTATAAAAACATTACCACGAACAGGATGTAATCTTAAAGTTAAAAGATCTGCATCTACAAAAAGAAAAATCGTATCAGTTTAAAATTTGGCTTTGAAAACTATGACTTAAAATTTGTCTTCTTTTCCAGAAATCTACAGGTAAGACTAACCACACCTGCAACATTCAATCTTCTCCACGGTTTCAAAATGACAGTTCAAGATAAATTTAGATTTAGTTTGAAATCCCAACAATCAACATCCAGAACATATACGATTCCCCTAAAACACACATTTAAGAATTTCATCCTGTATAACCACAAGATCTGAATCACTGGAATCCTTAAGTTTTGTTTGTGCATGAGTCCACTCTTCATTAGATCAAATTACCATTGATTTGTCATTGCTTCATTGCATATATCACTGACAGTCTTACCAAGTCTGATGAAAGGGTGTATTAAAGAATATAAAGAATGAAAAATGATCACACGTGGAACAAGACTCACTGACAACAAAAGCGGTAGGCTAAAGAATCAGTGCAGTAATGAGTTTTCAAAGCACAGACTTGCGAACATAGACCACATGCCAAGACTGGAGTGCTGCTACCTTGTGACCTCTGTGCCCTTCCAACCAGCCAGCGAGCACACACACCCACAAATACACACATTTCAGCCCCCTCCCAACCGCGGCCTGCATCAAGACCCTGGGAGACTGACCCCTCCCCGGCCCCCCAAACCCTCCCCTGCATACCCCTTTCCCCTCTTCTCTCTCCCCTCCCACTGACCCCCTCAGCGAAGGACCATTGTTTACTTTCACTCTCCTCCATGGCCCTGCTGGTCCAAGGGGGGGGCGGCCAAATCGTTACATTATTGTCTGGTCTTCTCTTGTACCCCCTTCCCTCCCGACCCGGCCTGACCCCATTCACAGTACTCAAAGGCACCATCTGTATCACCCAACAGTCAGGGAGAGAGAGAGAGAGACGGGGCAAGGAAAGGAAAGAAAACAAGGCGGGGAGAAAGGAGATGACGGCTTAGGAGGGAAAGAAGGAAAGGGAGAGAAAGGGAAAGAGAACAAGAGGCATCTGCCTGGGTGTTGCGCTGTCTGTCGGAAAGTATCTGTCAAATAGTTTTCACAGTGTGAAGGCTTCCCTGCTGCTTTTCTTTCTTCAAACATTGTCCTTATTGATTTTTTTTACTGCCTTCTTTATAGTTTCCTTCAATTTCTACTTTCTACAGCCTTCTAATCCTCTATGCTTTTTTCCCACTCTACGTATTTCCTCCCTTAAAGTTTTCTCAGACAATCCCATATCACTGTTCCCCTGACCCGCTTCTCTGCTTTCCTCCCTCCTATCATCAGCCCCCCCCCTCCCCCTCCCCCCAGCTCCTCCGAGTACATCCTTCATCTTGCTGTAGTGTAGCATGAGCATTCCAGGGCCTCTTGTATGGCTGCATGTGTGAGGAAGGCGGATTTTTCCCATGGGGCCGCAGGTGAAAACTGGGACTCACTCTGTCCGTCAAGGGACGCCATCTGTCCCTGTCGCCGCACCACTTGCTAGAGGGGAGCCCTGTCACCCCTCCTCCTGTCCATCCATCCCACCCTCTGTCCATCCACTCGCCATCGTCACATTGCATCCTCCTTCACATTGGTCTACTGTGCTGAATCACCAGGAACCCCCACCCCCCTCTCTCTCGTTCTCCCTCCATCCCATCACTAATTCACCCCCACTCCCACTTCATTTCCCTCCCACTCTGCTTCCTTTTGCTTCGCATCCACCCCCTTTCTCTCTTTCTCCAATCAATCATCCATATATAACACCAGTGGCAAAATTATTAAATTATCATACGTTTGTGATGAGCCTTGTGAGAACAAGGGATACTGTTTTAATTGCCAGCCCATGACCTCTAATTATGCGTATCAGTGTATTAGTTAGATATTTAGAGAGAATGAAGTCAACCAACTTTGACATTTTTCCAGTAGATAAAGCAATGATATGCATTCAGTGATGGTAATTTAATATAGATGTTAGACTTACTGCAATAGCACATCACACAAGGACATGACACTACCAATTTTTTTAAATGATCTTTAAAAAGAATCATCTTGTAATATTAAAATAAACGCTAATTAATTGGAAAAATAACACAAAAAAAATCATAGTGTTTTGTATAAGAATTAAACGCAGCATAATTTGTCCATTAGGCATAATTTGGAAAAACAATACATATATAAATAAATAACCAACTGGGCCCGAAGCATGGGAACCAGAAGTAGTCCTCCTGAGGTGCTGTATGGCTTGTTCCTGTGGACCTGGAACCAGCTGTCATGCACACGTCCCTCTAAGCTCTGATTTTGACTGCTGTGATGCCCAACGGTCAGACGAGTGCATGAGGACTTTAAGAGCACACTTTCACGTGGGAACCTGGTCGAAGCGAGCAGACAAACAAACGCAAGGGCAGCTAAGTGTGAAACCTCCAAACTGTCACAGACAGGGTGAGAGAAAGAGTGGATGAACCCCCCCTTCCCCCTCTCTTCACTCCTTCCCCTCGTCTCTCCCATCCTACCATCAACCCTCCTCCCTCTTGAACCACTACAGTCTCGATAACTCCCTCTGCCCCGTTAAAGCATCCAGACAAACATGCACAAAGACGCGCAGTCACTTAGCCTCCCCCCCCGAACATACAGACGTGCACACATGCACCTCCACGCCTCCTGCCAATCAAAAACCCAAGTGTCACGCAGTCACCGTCTCGGGAGAGAGAGGGAAGATGAAGAAAATGGGAGGAAAAAGTCAGTCACTTCATCACCTTCTGCTCCCTCACTTCACCCTGTCTGGGTGATAACACAAAGAGGGATAAAAAAGACTTGGAGAAAAGCACATGAGAAGGCGATAGTAAAGGAAAGTGGAGCAGTTATTGAAAGAGAGGTGGATACAGAAAGCTAAGTTTCCTGCATTTTCTCACCGAACATGTAGAACAAAGACCCAGGCAGGACACTACGCTGGGGTGGCGGTTTTTTACCCTGGGCCTCCCTCCAATGCCTACCCCCCCCCCAAGCTCTAAGGTCAACCCTCCAGTGACCCCGCCTCAATTGTTTTCCATCACTCTGTCAGCTCTGATTGTTGCAGACTGGTTAAATGGCTGAAAACTAAAATGGAGGGGTCGGGGTGGAAAAAAGTGGAAAAAGAGAAGGAGTGTGAGGATTTGGGAAAAGAGGATGGCAGGGTTGGAAGACACCCCCTCTTTCTTTTCCTGAGATAACTGACTATTTGACCCAAATAAACAATCTGTGTCCACTGAGAGAAGTGGCAAAAGAAGGAGGAGGGCTTATGTTTAGAGGTGGATAGAGATGGGGAGACAGCGCCACCTAGGTAAAATAATTGTATGGGGAGAGAGTCATAGGAAGAGGAAAAGTGAGTTAATAAGAGTCCTGCCAAACTCTCGCACCCTCACTCTATCAGTAAGTCAATAAGCCAAATAGTCACAAGAACTTAAAAAAATTAGATCAATGACTAACTTGAAACTATAGACTTCAAAGACCTCAAGCTAGGAAATGCTACACGAGCCAACCCTAACCCTAAAGGAGATTATAATTTTTAATTGCACTCTAGTGCAATATGCACATTTTTTGATCTGATCTTCTGCCAGAAGCAAACAGTTCATCCTTCTCTGGAGCACACTTTATTATTACTATCATTATTCAAAACAATGACACCAGTGATATAAATCGCTAATAATGAATTAAATCACCACGTTGTCTATTTTATGCACTCAGGAAGTTGTATAGATTACACTGCTTCACTACCACGAACAAAAAATAGCAGGTGTGCATGAAGAACCACACAGTTCGTTAACCCTTTGTCTACTGTTTCTTCTACTGTTGTCTACTGTTGCTTCCATCAGGAAGGAGGTTCTGCAGCATCCGGTCCCGTACCAGCAGACTGAGAGACAGCTTTTTCCATCAGGCCATCAGACTGCTGAACACGTCATAGACACCTCAGCTTCACTACTGGAACTTCAACATTATGCACTCCACACTGTATATAAATGCCACTTGTTTTGCACATATTCAACTCTGTATATTTTATATATTTTATTATTATTATTATTATTTTTTTTTTTTTTTTTACTATTTAATTTGTAAAAATGTGTATACACACACACACACACACACACACACACACACACACACACGTAGGAAAATATTTAGTATACACATCCAGAAATGCATACACTATTATATATTGTACATATATTTATTAGTTTCAGGTTGGCCATTCTTGTATTTTGCTCGTTTGTGTTGTTGTGTTTGCACATCTCTGTTGCTTGTGGGGCTCGCACACAAGAATTTCACTCGCATGTGCTGTGCCAGTGTGCCTGCACATGTGATGTGACAATAAAAGTGATTTGATTTGATTTGATTTGTTTTGCCCTTGTTGGACTGCTTTCACAATTTAAATAGGGACCAAAGTGTCAAGCAATAAAAACACATTTGATTTGTAATAGTCTATTATAGCTCAGACAGAAAACCTGAAAGGCCTCAGTATTTGACTTAGATAAGTGTTTAAAGACCTGATTCTAATCAATTATGCAAGCATATCTATTCCCTCTGCTCCTTTCCAATCAAACAGCTAAATAAGCCATGGTCCGGATGGACCCTTTGCTCTAATTGGACAAATGGCTTGCTTAATTGATCATTGATTGATGATCAATACGAACATGTGTTCTTGTCCTTTACAAGGCAAGTGATTGAAAGCCAGCTATAAAATCAGCCAGATAGTTTGACAAACGCCAGTAGGCTCTCATCACCTCACTGTAAGGGGGAAAAAGTGGAGCACAGGATAATAGGGGTACAGGGTAAACACACTGGAAGGCTCTTATTTCTTGTCTTTTTGAACTCGGTTGAAATACTCATACACTAAAAGGAACGGAACTAAGAGAATCAGTGAATCAATTTCAACCACGCTTGGAATAAAAAAGATTAGAGAGACAATGAGGGAATGGACTAAACACTGAATATCATGTCATGGAAGAAAATCAGAGATAAAGGCAATGCATAAATTGCACTTAGTTTTGGAGAGCTCCTAAATTTTGTTCCAGCTCTCTTTGACACTCTGGATATGTATCACTTATCAGTCAAGACACCTGTTTAAAAGCGGCCAAGTGTGTCCACGCATACAGAGAAGGGGGTGTATCAACGACCATGCTGTCCCAACAGAATAGGGAGACGTCATTGTGGTTCCCTTTGATCTGCTGCTCATATAGTCTCTTGAAAGGATCCTGGTAGAGAGAGACACAGAGACAGAGAGATAGAGCAGACACTTCACCGAGGCATCAGTAGCCCTTCGCCCTCAGCCTCAGGTACCTATCCTTGCTCTGTTTCTGAGCCAGCTCTATTAAATATGAAACGCTAAGACAAAAGGAGTGAGTGAAAGAGGTGGGAGCGGGGGCCACAAAGGGTACCACTCAATGCCTTTGAAGAGACACTGAGGCGAGGGGTGTCGTGAGCACAAATGTACGCACCTTGCACAAACACACGCGCACACATACACCAACCACCAAAATGATGTGGGTGGATAGGATAGCAAATACCCCCATTTGCATCTCGTGTTGTTTAGATCACTTCTCAGGATATAGGACAAAGGGATCATCGTTAATGATTTAGACCTAAAAGCCTTAATTAGAAGACGAAAATAGATGCATACATGTGTTTGGAGTGGTCTATGCGTTTTAAAAGGCATTAAGGCACCTGAGATTAAAGCATCTTTAAAGGTTGTTAGAGGATATGAGATGTGGTAGCAAAGACAGATATTTTCCATGGCAACAAATGAATAAATTAACCAAATCTAACTGCACAATTTGTTTTACTCTTCAAAGCAGCTGGGGGCATACTCTTGGCTTTCATTTGGAGACTTAATTGATCATGGTATTTTGTGTATCCCACAATGTAAAGCTAAAGTAAATAAAATGTATTAACTTCATTTATGTTGACTCACCTCATTTTGATGAGTATTTGATGATTTACCAATCCTGAATAAAAACATAATCTTTTAATCTCAGACCTTTTAATGCCTTTGCATGTATCCTAATACATCCCCACATTGTTTGGGTTTGGGTTTAGTCTGTTGTAGTTGCTAGGCAACATGATAACATTATAAGATGCCATGCATAATGAAAGTTTTCTGAAAATAAATCAGATGTTATTGCTGTGAAATGAAAGTGATACTGTGATTTCTTAAGGTGTTGTAGCTGGATAAATACCGCAAACAGGCCATTGGTATGTGGTTGCTAGGCAAAATAATGATGTCCTAATAGCTGATATAGATAAGAACCTTCATGGGCCTAAGATATCCTCCTAATAATTTAAGAGGGCTTTGCAAACAAACAAGCAAACAGAGATTTTTTTAAATTATATTAAAATTATGTAAACTCTGAAGCTAAAGTGTGAAATGGGATCTACATCATGCTGGAAATTGTGATGGTACTTGTAATTACAATATTGTTATTCCATTTGTAATGCAGCATGTTTTATAAAAAACAACAACAAAACAGTACATTTACTGAGGGTGAAGATGACCTTTTATTATGTAGCTGATAAAACCTGAGAAATAAACAGCGGCTTTTGAATTGTGCGTACTCTTTACGTAGCCCATCATAAACTGAGAGGTCATTGTCGTTCAATGGCAGAACTACAGCTCAAGCAAAGTTATAGGATACTAACATATCAGTGGATGATATGACATTAATCCATCAACTTGACAGTGAGGGATAGACTGTTTCTTGTGTGCAGACAGTTGAGAGCCATAATGGAACCATACGCTCATACTTATCTTTATCATTTACACTGATTCAACACCAAAAAGTCTGCAAACAAATTTTGCAAACTTCTCCCCTCCTCCATCTAATTTTCAAATAAGCAGCACTTGTAAAGGAAAAAGCATGACGCAGACTGATAACTTATCCTCTGAGCATGTCTTAAACTAAATGACCCCTATCAGACAAACTTCAATGGGCTGTCTTTGGAAAACAATCAGCAATGTGCTCCTCCCTGACCTTTAGCGACTCAGCAGGCTCAGTCCAATCACAGAGTATTGACATTATCTACCACACGCCATTTATAACGTCGGCTAACGCTCACCTCAAAGGTCCAGTTGAAATACCAGCACAGTCATGTTGTGTTTTGGCTGTGTTGAGTTTGAAGGGGAAGGGTTGGAAGTGTGCGTCATTTAGGTAATTTTGTGGTCCCAGACTAGTGATTAAAGCAGCTGCTTCAAGTTTCACTTTATTTAACTTTGTTTGTTGAACACATAAAAACACATAAGCATAGACAATAGCTTCATGTACAGTATAAAGCACCCCCTTATCAAACACCCTAAAAACTGCTCTATTAACCACACCACTCAAAATCTGGCCTCAACCCATTCTCTGACTTACCAAGAAGGAAATAAAAGAGTAGAAGTTTGGGTGTCTAACTTCAGTCACCAGGTCCAATAAAAGCACCTCTTAGGCATTGTCAATTTTGCTAGATCACCCATTTCATCCCTTTCTGGAGCAATCCATCACGGTAGGCCCAGGCAGGCTCCATTACCCCCATACGAGCTGTGAAATGGCCATTATGTGTGTGCAGGCATGTGGTGGGAATTGGCTTCTGTGTCGGCCGTTAGCCTTTACCAGCCAACAATGGGCCTCATATAGGGTTGGATACCCTGCTCAGACAAGTAAATTTAAATACAGTGAAATAACACTGAGTCACCGTTTCAGGGAAGATCAACCAAAAAAAGACACAAAACAGATGAATATGATGACACAGATCATAACATGTCATGTACTGGGTGACCATAAACTAGATTAGTGCTTAAGAAAATGGATGGATGGATGTTCTGTCTTCTGCCGCTGCCTGTGAGGACTCTCTCTACGTGCTCCAAAGACCTGCATATTAAGTTAATTGTCACTATGACAGCAGAGATTGGCTCTAGCCTTCCTGTGACCCTACAGTGGAAAAGTGGTTAAAAAATGTATGGATTCTGTATCCTGCTCAGACCGACAGAGTGACTCAGCACTCTTCGATACAATATAAAACTTTAATACCTGGCATCAACTTTATCCCAGTGAGTCATGCACCCAAAAACAGAGCCTTTTAGAAATCTAAGTTTTAATTTGTGTCATTTTTACCTGAGCAGTCAGAAACTGACGATAGAGTATTCAAATCAAGGCTCTAGACATGCAGTCTGCTGAGTTGTTGTAAAGACGTCTAAAAACTTGAATTAGAGTGTGGTACCGTAATAATTAAACCATGTAAAGTTACAGAGCGGGGTCACTGAGTGCTGAGGCGCATTGTGCCTGCAATAATGCCAGAGTTCTACAATTCTGCTGGTTTAAACAGCAGCACAAAAGCTGTGTGCCAGGAGCTTCAGGGCATGGGTTCCCATTTCAGAGCAACTCCTGCAGGTGTAAATTTGTTGGTGGCCCAGTACTTTTGCCCATATAGTGAATAAGCATTCAGAAGAGAGAGTGCATGTGTACGGAGAGACAGAAATGTGTTGACGTATCCAAAAATCATTCATGGCAATTCAGTGTGACTGTCATGTATGGAATTATACAGCAGACTGGAGTCTTTGTTGACAGTGAGAAGCAAAATGAGCCGATGGAGACTTTGAAGCGTGAGTAAACTCACATCTAAAAGTAATATTAGACTTCACTCTCCAATGCCGATTTTCAGAACACCAAATGTGAGACCATCGTTTAGAAGAATGTTGTTCCCTCCTATTGAGTTTCAGAGACTAACATGTTTGCAGTGGCACTCTGAAATCACTCTGGCAGATTTTGCAGGACTTAACCTGCACTAGGGCATTTTAATGGCATTCATCTGTATGCTGTATGGATATTTAATGCTGCTTATTTGTGTATTGACTCTAAAATACGTTTAAAGCCCTTCACTGCAACACACAGATGGTATTCATTCAACTAATTATCTGACATCTTACACCTATTGGCTGCACTATTGATGACAAACTACAGTGTTACAAGACTATTAGAGAAAATATGTATATTGTATTTTACATTTGTGATTAACTGGGATTACTCTAGACTGGAGCTGCAGAAATAGATTCTTTTAGTGATTGAGTATTCTATTGATTATTCCATCTATTAATCAATTAATCGACTACTCAGCTAATCAGATAAGAAATACTTTTGTGTTATTAATGAGCAATAATAAATATTCAAAATAGAAAAATTGCAATGTTTTAAAAGTTTAACTGCACAAATCTGTCAAAAAACAAACAAGTAAACCTTTGTATTTATGTGTTATATCAAATTTAACTTATTAAAGAAAAAATGCAAAAATATATAAATAACCTCACGTACAGTCAATGGTCAAAGTAAAATAATATTATATATATATATGCAATCTAAACTAAAGCATAAACCATTTACCTTTACTCTGTCCTCTTGGAAGGCTTTCTGACATTAATAGTAGGCAAAAAGACTTCTGACAGCGTTTTAGCTCCTGGATGAGGTAGATTTGGTGCGTGTTTATGTTTCTGAGTGTGTCTGCATGTTTGACTGTGCGAGTGAATGAGCGGGTTTGTGTCTGTAAGCCTTTAAAGGAGTATCTGTTGGCTGCGATGAAGAAAAGCGAGGATATACTTTGATGCAAAGTATTTGTGCTGCTGAAAACAAGACGTTATGGTGGTATAGGCATTAATTAATATTAATAATAATTCAACCCTCAGGTCAGTGGCTCAGAGTTTTGCTGGCCCATGTACATTTTTATTATGTTGTGAAAAAAAGTTTTATATTTTTGAATGCAACAATATTTTACATTATTTCACTTTCAAATTGAAAAAAAAATATCTTGTAGTACACCCCATGCCCCCCTTTAGACTCACCCCTGTTTGCTGCAGGTATCACTTCCATTTAAAATAGAACAGCTGCCTTCAGCAAACTGTGTAATTTAAAGATCTTGTTAGACTAAGTTAAAAGTTCATCTGGGTATTTTACTACAACTTTGGGAGACTTGCTGCAGTTTTTTCACTGTGTAAAACAAATGGAGCGGCTCTAAAGTTCACGTTTGTTGATCAGATGCTTTTATGAAGGACTCCTGCTAGCTTTCCCAGGAAAAGGTTTTAGTGTGTTAAGAAAATCTGTCTCCATGTTAAATTAAGCCAGCATCATCATCGCTGTTGCTGTTGTGTTATCAACCCTTTTAGGCTGTGTGGGCTTAATGTGGTTAGACATTTTACTCATATGTTGAGTAAATACATTTCTAATGCAGGCCTGATTTTAGGTGCAAATGTGGGTGAAACACTCACATTTGCGTTTATACAGTGACAATGGCACATGCATTAAATGAAGCATCAAATAAAGAATTTACATTGAATATATTTTCTGATTGAATTATTCAAATTACTCGACGAAAAGCTGCAACCCTACTCTAGATGTCTGTTTTCATTAAAAAGTTATGTTTCTGCTGATCCTTGTCATAAGACAATAAAGCAGAAAACCTGCTAAAAGGGGTGAATACTTTTTGAAGATGCCACGAATGAGACATATAAGTATTTCAATCAGCCCATTCTATTAGGAAAGCAAACCAGAATGTCTTTGTCAATTAATTTAGTTGGTCTATTTTCTTTATTCCAAACACCAAGAGTGCATCAACATGGCACTTCCATTACAGAGTGGCATATTATTACTGAGTCACAGTACCAGGGATTACATGACACCAATAACATGAGTTGACAAAGATAGCTCTTCTCCTGAGAGCCTGCTCATTAGCACTGAAACAACATAGGTTTAATTTTCAGGACTGAGGGCTTGCTTCTGACATCTATGCTTTGCATTAATTACACCTCATATCCACTCTATTAGTAACACTTTTATAAAGCCTCAACATGTGTCCTGCCACTATAATATCTGTGTCAGACAACATCTAAACATACTCATGAAATAATTATCATGTGATCCTAATATGACAGGAAGAGCATTAAACCGCAGTACAACTGTGCTATTTGTGTGGTGAGAGGAGTTAGTTGAAATTCCTGTGATTTTTCAGTCAATCAAGGAAAAATGAATTAAAAACATTATTATTAATTAACCATCTATGAGTCCAAAGATATTTTCAGAAATAATTAATATGTCAGTTTCCATAGCACTTAATTAATTGATTGGTTTGTTAAAAACAGAAACATTTCTCTTTTTAAAAAAAGTTGATGTCTAGTGAATCAATATCAGACAATTCGAAAATCATCAATTAAACAAAACACTGGGCAAAGAAAAATCTTCTCAACTATGAATCTTTAAAATTTGAATTCTTGGTATAATATTCTATGTTTGTTGTCTTCAGCCTACTGTTTTACACGCTCTAACTTTGGGGCAAATAAAATATATCTCAGCTTAAATTTACCTTGTTGTATTTCTGAGTGAAAACTGACCTAAGCGATTAATGGAATAGTTTCCTCTCTTCTGTTAACCAATAGTGACTACTTACATTTAATTGGTTTAGCTCTAAGGTATTTGTAAAGGAAACAAATCACATTTTCACCATTTCCAGTTTCGACTGTGCCAATTTAATGCTTTTTCTGTTGAAAAAAAGTCACCTTGGGCACTGGGAAATTAAAATGACTGCTTTCACTGTTTCATACAGTGAATGTACTGGCTCAAAAGTCATTCTTTGTATATGCGTGTAATTCTTCCATGTGTTTAAGTGACACAAAGTCTGTGCGTGATTGTGTGCCTACGTATCATTCATAAGCACATGCGTATGTGCATCCTTGCATTTGTGTTTGAGTCTGCCTGTGTTTGTGCATGTGTGCAGTGAGTCTGATGTATCTTTTAGCTGCAGATAAATAAACAGTGGAGACAAACATACGCTGCATCAGTTTAATGACCCATCCCTGTAGAGTCCCTCTACATTCAATTAGCAGGAAGATAATTAATCGGGCCAAGTCTCTGGCTGCTGAGCTGGCTGGCGGACTGGCAGCAGGAAGCCAGGTGGTCTTACAGGAATGAGTGAGTGTGCATATACATGTTTTGTGTGCGTATCTGTGTATGTTACGTTACATAAAAGGATTAAAAACGAAGATAGATTCGGTGAATCTTCATCTTCTCATCTCATTCTCTCGCCTTTCCCTTTTGCTTTTTATCTACTGAGACAACTGAATAAGAAAGAAATATAACAAAGTGCAAAATAAAAGGGCTCCAAACGCATCCACACCACATCGCGCTATATTTTAAATTTCTTTCATGCATGTTTTAATACAATAACATGCATATTTGCTGTTCATTTTATACCTTACTCTTTCACTCTGTTTATAATTTTGACTCTCTCTCCCCCACATACACACACAGTGCTGTGATCAGTAAGCCCCTGGTGGCCATATGTAGTCATTACACAAACATAAGTGCACTCAGGGAGCGTGCGGCTCTCCATCAATCTTCTCCTGACTGAAGGACAAGTCTGAGGTAAACACACCGCAGGGGTTTCTGCTTTGGCATCAAACACCTGTATTCTCTTTCGATGAAACAGAGTAACATTATGTTAAAGCCAATATTAGCTTCTTGGGCAATTGTTTACATCTTGAGGGAGCAGAAAGTGAATCTTGAGAGGGCAGACTGCTTCTAATCATTCAAAAATAATTAACAGGGAAATTAATAAATGAAAAAGGCAATAAACCCTTGATAAACTGAATTAAATATTATTATTACTTATTTGATAGTAAAGATTGGGTCATAAAGCAGTAGTGAAATTATCCCTCCAACTGTTTTATTCTCCACATAAGGTGTGTGAAGTTTACTACAAGAGTGCACTTTTTTTCTTGAGCCATCAATCATGTAGAAGTGGATTAAATGTACTTTTCCATGATTGATGAATCTGTGTGGCATGGATTGTAATGCCAACGCCAACTGTGTATAATTTACAACAAAACCATCACGTAAATGTTACCACTTCCCCTATAGTATATGTCTTTACAGTACTTAATGTATGATTTCATAACAACATTGTCCAGTGTGGTCCTTCAACAGAGGCGTTAAGCATTAACTGAATTGTATCACTTAGCAGCTGTTTATAGATGCCACCTCTTACACACAACACACACACACACCTCTTAGACACTCCTTGGAAAAACCATCTTTTTCTTTCTTATGCTTATGCTCTTCTTCCTTTCACCTCTTTCCTCTCCCAGCTTGTTATGCAGATTCCCAGATTTGCCTCCTTCAACATTCACACATGTGCACACACACACAAACATACACACACACACACGTGCATACACACAGATCTGTATGTACCTCCCCAGGGGCACCGGGGAAGGGCAGAGCGAAGATGGAAATGAATTCAGCCATGTTGCAAGTGGCAACGCAAATCTGCATCTGTAATTACCCCCAGAAATACACAGGGAGCTTTCTTTCTCTCTCCTCCTCGTGCCTTCTGCCCTCCCTCTCCTTCTCTTCTCTCTTCCCGATCTCCTCCTTCTCTCCAAGACTCCATCTCTTTCCTTTTTCTGTCTATATCTCTGAACTCCCCTCTCCTCCTCCTCCATGTCTATCTCACACTCTCTCTGTCTCAAAGGCTTCTTAAGTGATGCTTGGTGGGCCAATTAAGGTGAGTAGAAGTAGGGCCTGCATGTGTGTGTGTGTGTGTGTGTGTGTGTGTGTTCATGCATGCATGAGTATATTTATTCATTCACCAAACACCTTGTGCAGTCTCACTTATGTCCACACTGTCTGTGTTTGTGTCTGTCTTTCCACACATATGTGTGCGTGGACTATGTGTGCGCACACGTGTGAGTGTGTGTTTATGTATGGTGTCATCTCTTTGTGTCTGGGTCAGGGCATATTCATGTGTTTATAAATGTCCCCTCAGGCCAAACATGGCTAAGCTGTCTCTTGAAACAGGACATTGTTCCAAATAATACTCCCTCTATCTGCAATTCAGTACACTCGCCCACAACCAATGCCCCAAAACAGACAATGACATTTTATATATACACTCGGTAACATCATCAATAACGTGCAGCTAAATGAAAAAGTGTCTGAACCATGTCCCCCAGCAATCATGAGGTGTCAAAGCAAGATACATACATAAATATTTATTTTATTCTTATCAAAAAAAATTGATGAAATTTCCTGTTAATGGAACCATTCTTTACCTCGAATACATGACGACCGTGTAAAAAAGTGCAAATGTCAAACCTTCTGCCACAAGAGAAACGTCATACATTAACAGATCTAAAAAATAAAACAAAGAATAATGAAGCAAGAAAAGGAAAAAGAGAGAAAAAGATGACATACAAGTATTAAAATACATTCATTTCTTTTAGATCATGCAGCTCTTGTAATCCTAAACATAAACACTATGAAAGAAAGGAACCTAAAAGCACGTGCCTTATAACAAGCTGGCTTCAGGTAATTAACAGAGTATTCACAATGGTCAAGGAACAGCTTTCTATGGTTAGAAAGAGGTGCCACATTTAGCATTATTATATGATATTTGGTATTTGGTATTATTTAGTAAATACCTGGGCTTGCAATGAGGATTTTTAACAGCTGGAAATACACCAGGTTTTATTTAGTCTTACTAGTAGCCTCACCCCTCACCGTGCTGCAGAAAAAGTGATGATGAGCTGAGAATACGTCAAGGCCATCTGAAAGAAAAGGGGTGGAAGAGAGAAAAGGTGAAGGTTGGAGGTTATTCAGTAGAGAGAATGAAGGATAGAAGGATAGACAAGTGGAGGAGAGAGGCACACCCTGCGTTTAAGTGGCAGGGCTCTGCTGCAAAGGAGCCAATTAGGAGGGAGGTAAGACAAGTAACTAAGTAGCTAAGTATACAAAACCTACAGTGGCTGGGCAAATGTGTGGAAGTTTATGTGTGTGGCCATGTGTATAAAGAAGCTGAGGGTGCTCACAAACTGATCACAACATTATGTGCTTTGGCCACACGCTATATACTATCAAAGTTTACTGTACTTTATACCATCACTCAACATATCTCATCTATACTGGTTGAATGGGTTTTTCTGGAGTGGACTTGTTATTCCTCAATAATTAGGTGTCTTTTCTCTATTTAACACTTGGGTTTGGCACTGTTTTCTTTCTTCCAGTCTATCAGATTATTTTACTTTAAGCTCTTAATGAATATTTAATCTTGCTGCAATTAGTGTATTGAATGCTGGAGATTGATGGAGACCACATCAGACGGACGTACACGTACATATGGACAGAGACACAGAACAGCGACTATGCAATGCAATCTTGTTTGTTTGGGATGAAAATATATTGTAAGTCCTTTGTTAACAGGTATATTATTGGAAACCTAATGGACAACAAAAGGTTTATGTCAAATCCTATTTGAAAGGCATAAATCTGCTTGACTTTAAAAGTATTTGAATTAACAAAAGAGCAATCATTCAATCAAAACACAGATATCATTTGAATTACATCTAAATCCAGAGCGAGCGGTCATCGGGTCTATGGATAGCCAGCAGTGAGTGTGTGTGCACTTTGCACAGAAACATTAGTGCAAACGAGCCTGTGTGTTACTGAGTATGTGTATGTGCTCATTGCTGAGGTTGTGTGGCATGAAAAAAAAAAGAAACTCTGAATAATGCATGAGTCTTTTGGTCAATGCATTGTGATTTGCTTTAAGGAGGCCTTCTCTCAGCCATTATAAGATTAAACCCAACCTTGGTTTGTTTAGAGTGGCCAGGACATGCAAGAGACCTGTCAACACTGCAGCGACTAGGATCACACACACGTAAACACACACAGACAAACACATAGTAGACAAAACAGCCCTATGTATCAGCACACCTATACAACCACAAAGCAACAACAAATAGGAGGATAAGATTGTGAATGTCTCAGATGCAGTAACCTATAAACCTAGGTGGTACATGGCTAATATAGCCTTAATAAAGTGAAGGATACTAAGGATAAGATTATAACAAAGATGAGAAAAGAAAAGAAAAGAAGAAAGGATGAGTGCAGGCAAGGAGGCAAGCTGTCAGTTCTCAAGGGAATGAAGGAAAATTGTAGACCCTTTCTGTTTCGATTGCTGTTCGGCCAATACACCTGCTGTGAGACACGCTTCGATCATTCTTTATTGAGCTCTCAGTCTCTCTCATGCTTTCTCTCCCTCTATCTGTCACTCGTTCTCCGGCCTCAATCAGTTCTGTTGTTGCTCACAATCAATAATCAATTTCCTTGAGAAATAATGGGCTGCTGCTGTTTTGAGGCTTGGCCGTAGTCCTTCAGCGGTATGATAGGCTAATGACAAATCCAAGGAGGCCAGGATGAAGGACTGGTCTTGGCCAATTAAGAACCATGACCCTGGAACATGAAAAAAAGAAGAAAAAAAAGACAGAGAATGAAGTTTGTGGTGCAGGGGTTTTGCAATGACTTCCTCCGTTTGTAGAGTTGTACAATGTCATGTACAATGTTTCAACCACCTCGCTTGAAAGGATAATGAATTGCGAATATATGACTATTAATTATTTCACCACAACAGCCACAAAATATTAGCGTCTAATTTGCCATTCAATTATGCTACAGGTACATATAAATTCAGCTACAATATAGACTGTGAATTATATAAACAACACAAAAGCATGAGTTCAAATGTAAGCCAAAATTGCACATTCAAACACTCAGAAACACACAGACACACAAAGAAAAACACCTTTTTCTTCACCAAACAGAAAAACAGTTTAGGAAGTGACAAAGAATGTGCAGAGCAGCATTCTGTGTGCAACAAAAGGTAATGAGAGCAGCGGAGGAGAGTAGAGTGTGAAAGAAAAACAGGGAGAAGGAAAAGCACATAGAGTTTAGCAGGACATTTAAAACTCCTTCCCCCTTGTTCTCCGTTTGTTGGCATGTTACATGAAAATGCCATCCCAAAGGACCTCCTCTGCATGAAATGAAAGAAGAAAATGGAACACATGAGGAGGAAAAATAGGAAAGAGGGAAAGGTGGGAGAGTGGTAACTGAGATGGAAAAACATGTTAAACCAAAGAACAAAAGGAAACTTTTTAAGAGTTTCTGGATGAATTACAGACACATTTACATCCTAACATGTTATCATATAGTCTGAAAAGTTATCTTAGAAAATTGTGAAGCATGTTGCCATTTTTTATGTTTGTTTGTTTTTTCTATTTTTCACTTGCAGAGCTACTTTATTATTCCACTTTTGTCTGCTCAGGTGTTCCCAGTGCATATTTCATTTAACAACAATATAAAGTAGATGATTATGTATTCATATAAAAATGAATAAATAATTGGTAAGCTGAAATCTTTACAATTGTATGCGAAACATGTTATTTTAGCTGAAAACCAAAAACAATTTTAAAACAACAGTGTCACAGCTTTTATGCTTTCCCAAAAGCCACTTACAATAATTTAACTATGTGAAAATTGACTGTTGGATCATCAAATTAAAGTTTCAAATCTATATAATTTTCCTTTTTGATGGATGCTTTTTTTAAGAAATGATACATAGTTTAATATTTGAATAAAAGTGTATTGAGAGAGTGCATAAGAAGTAACCAGAGCTGCACCAAAATTTATTGAATTCTTCCTTTAACGATGTCCAACCAGTCCAGAAAGTTTCATGAATGTTAGTTTGGTATTTTTTTGGTTGACCTTGCAAACAGTCAGACAGCATGGAAAACACAAGTCTGCCTCTGGTATCATGATGGAGGCATAAAAGCTCAGTTTGCAATTATTTATGACAGAAAAAGAGAATCCAATTTTTCTTAAAACAGAAAAAAAAGTACAAATACATTATTTTTTGTTAAAAAAAAATGACCCAAATGTTTAACTAATTATCAAAATAGTTTCCGATTAATCTTTCATCTGCCTTCCTCTTCAGCAACGTTAACCGCATCCTATCAGAGAAAGTTAAATATTCACGATACAAGCCAAGCAACTCAGTGTTCAAACAAAGTGCTCTGCCAAGTTCACCCATGTATGTTGAGGTGCAGTGACAGGAGAAAGTGTGGCAGCGAGAGAGAGAGTTAGACAGCGAGAGGGAGAGAGAGAGACTTAGAGGAAAACCGGGAGACGACAAGGAGAGCGAGGGAAAGTATTTTATTATTCACACAAGGCATAATAAACCAGGCACGCTCGGTTAACAACACTTAAACTCCCTGTGCTGCAGTGGTTAGCCACTAATGCGACAGCAGTGATTTGGACATGTCCTATTAATAGTGCAGGGGAGGTTTCCATGCATGCTAATGGCGGTGTGTATTAGCTATTAATAGAATCACATAGGGGGTCCAGGGAGAACATTTCTTTAGTGTGTGTGCAATGTATTTACGTCACGTAGTTAACGGTGATACAAAGTCAGTGTTTGCGAGTCAATTAGGAGGGAGGGACTGCTGAGCAGAGAGAGTGAGACCATGGATAGCGCATGGAGAGATTTTTGGACTGATATGTGTGTATTTGTTAGTTTGTTCGTGCTGTTCCAGCCTATGTAAATCTCCAGAGGTTGTAAACAGAGTGTGTATGAGGCAGCAGGAAAAGAGTGGAAGGTGAGGGAAAACAGGGAGGAGTGCTAAAAACAGAAAGCGGATAGTCTGGTTTCAAAGCCAGTGTGTTGCAGCTGGAAGTTTGGAAGTGCCGAGCACTCCTCCTCAGCATGGATATTTAATGACCTGGGACCCTGACAAGGCCCTAAGATTCTTCCTTCTCCCCAGCTCTCCACCCAACATCCTTCTGGTTCTCCACCCACTACATTGGGAAGGCGAGAGAAAGCTTCCCTTCTTTGCTCAGAGTCAAGGTATATGGCAAGAGCTTGGAAGCATCAAGGAGAATATTAGAGGAGAAAGCCAAACCGCGCGTCAAAATCAAGATGGAAGGATTTCATGTATAAAACACTTTCGTTTTATCGTTCTGTGAATAAAAAAATTGGGCTCTACTTGTACCTTATCTGATCAATTAAAGTATCAAGTATGAGCTTGCTATGCTCTTGCCTCCATACTCTATGGTCACCCTGATTTGAGCAGATAAAATCTACAAGAAAATGTGAGCATAATGTCGAAATAAAAAAACAAAAAAAACTCTGCTGAATCCACATGTACATATGTTACTGTAATGTTTACTGCAATAATGATGCCAATATGAAATTTTCCAAGGCAAAAATGTAAAATGAATTTCTGGGAAAAGAGAAAATACCCCTTATCACAGCACTCGGTAATATTCATACAGCATGAACAGTGTAAACAAGGTTACTCAATCTAGTCAAAGCCCAAAAAGAAATGCAAAACTGCTTAATTGGAAAAAGGGATGTAATTTCTTCAGGTGTGAAAAAATCTTCCAGCATTACACAGGAAACTGAAATCTGGGTACGACTTTTAATTAAGGCAACTGTCATTATATATAATCTGTATAATCTGACGATTGTCTTCTATAGTTTTCACATTACTGTACTACTTCATTTGCGTCACAATAAAACACCCAGCAATGTTTAAAAAACAACACAACCATATTAAAAAAATTACATTGGTATTGGACTGGCATTGGTTTTTCAAAAGGGCACATCGGTTAGGCATTAATAAATAACCTTGCAGAAGTGAATTTGTAATAATTTTCCCTTTCCTCCTTTCTCAGAAGATAAAATAATTTTGCCAACATCCTTTTTCTTGAGCTGAACCTGTACATAATGTGGTGATATCAATATCGTTACAAAAAGCCTTGTGGCAGTGACACAAGGAACGGGGTGAGCATGCATGTATTTGTGTGCGTGTGTGAAAGTGTGAGTGCATGCACTGGGCAGGCGGGTGTTGACAGAGGTGACTGTTTTCGCTCTCCATATTTTTACACAACCATATCACTCCCACATTAAAAACAGACACATGCATTTGCAACATACAAACACGCAGGATGGTGCTCCTTCTCTCCCTTAATTTTATATGTGGGTTCTGAAATCACTGCAACTATGACCAACCAAATACACACTTACCCAACAAGGCCATATTCTGTGTGTGTGTATGTGTGTGCGCATGTGTCGGTAAAGACATCCATGCATGCACGTGTATGCTTCATGCTACTGAATGGGTATTGTTTCCCCCCCCCTTCATCTGATTGTGCAATTTGGCAGCAGGCTAAGGGATGAGAATCCGGATCTAATGAGTCGGCAGGCCAACAGGAATGAGGAGTGTATCGGCGCAGTAATGTGAGAAGATGGGCCCATGTCGCCTTGAGGGATTAGGGTTCTGAGCTATAGGAGATAGAGGACCCCAGCAAGGCCACATCCTTCCACCTCTTCCCTCCTCCCACTTTATACCTTTCCTTCTCTCTCCTAAATAATTCCCCCTGCTGGATGTATGGACTCTCGCCTGCAGCCCGACACACCCGCCCTGGGAGTAATTGATTTCCTCAGAGCTTCCTGTTGAGGCAGTGGTGTTGATGGTGATGGAAACACTGGAAGAAGCTCTTACTTCACGTATATGTTCAGCTCACACATACATGGGTCATGATGCATGAAAGAACTGCACAAGGCATTATGAGCTAGCACCTGAAAACCAAAACCTACAGTCACTGTCTTCGTAGGTGGGAAACTGTGAGGGGAAGACAAAGGACTTACTAGCCAGCTATATGTTCAAGGAACTATACGTGCACAGAGTGGTTACTAAAACTCACAAAGAAAAGCATTTGGAAATCATTTGCGTCATTTGTACAGGTGTGGAGACAGGTTTATCTGATATTGCTGCCTCCACCCAAAAACTGGAGAAGCAATGAACATTTGCCAAGAAATATTTCTCACCAATATCATTATTATTTTTAAAAAAATCCACAAAGCACACTATTTACTATTTTTAAAAGTGTAGAGTATCTGTTTTGCATATGTATACTTTATGTGCAAAAGTAAGCCTATGTACTGTCATGTGCTTCCAAATAAGTGTGCGCATATGACTGACGTTTGTCTGATCACGGCTCCTTCTCTCACACCTCTAAAGGACTCCCGGTGCTGTGGTGTGGGTGTAGGATGGGGGTGACATTGAGACTGCTAATGGCGTGGCTGTGCTCGCGGGGTGGCCGCGTCTCTGCAATGATATTCAAATATGCCCTGAAAATACAAACCCTTATGTCAGGGATCAAGGACTTGCCTGGTTTCAACACAATCACTTCACTCCGCACACTTCACTCATAAATAAAGGAGCAGCACTCTACTTTATATCACTGTGTTTTAATTATTAAGTTAGAACCATGGAGGTTATCACACTGTTCTCTGCCCGCAACTAGAGAGACGAAAAATTTGAATTTTTGCCGGCACAGTGCTTAGAGAGCAACACTGCAAGGTGAAACAACAAAAGGACAACAGAACTAAAGTACTGAACTCTAAATCTAAAAAGAGGGGCGGAAAAAAGACAACACAGCAAGCGATGACACTTCAGTGACTCAGTGATGGTTGAGCGTTATATAAAACAGTACAGCCTGCTTACAGACTTTAGTTGTACAGCTATATGATAAAAATATCCGCTAAAATATTTGTATTTGAATATAAATCCACGCTGAAATGGATATGATGAGTCTTGGCAGTGAGACTGTGAGCCACAGGTGACTAGATAGATTCATCTTGATATGCAAGGCTACATGAAGTGAATTATCATTACAGTGAACACCCACGTACATGCAGTAAAGCTGGTCAGAAGCACAAAAAAAAAAAAGAACGTTAGGCGAGGCGAATTTCCCTCCTCATTAATTTAACCGGAGGACTATTATTTGTTTTCCCACTGTTCATTAGTCAGGTGAGCCTGACACGGTGGGCCACCACAGTTGGAAGACGTTTGTAACCAGCCAGACAGGAGGCGTGCCTTTGTGTTTAGAAGTGCATTATTTATTGCCTGTTGCCAAAGGGATGGGGGGTATTTGGGGGAAAATGGTAAAGGGTATATGTGGAGAAAGAGTTTGGGGGGGAAGGCGGTTATGTGGTCGTTTCATCCCCATCGATTGCCTCCTTTTAATCGGGCATAACAAATATAACTTCCCTTGAATCAAATTCCCCGGGTAAACCGTTATAAAACTAACCTTGTTATATTTATTGACAGGACATTGAAATAAATATTAGAGCCATGTGGAAGATGGGGGAAGGTTCCAATCCATTGATTTTTGTGAAAAAAAATACAATATCCTAGTAGTCTTCTAACAAAGCAAACCTCCACTGCACCTCTCCCTCCCTCCGTCTTCTTTTCCAACCCCTCTACCCACTCTCTCCTTAGCATATTAGGTGGAGAATAATGTGAAAAAATGCTTAGCACACGGGAACAAGGCCGGTGTGTGCAGACGTGAGAGTGGGTCCCCCGGGGGTGCGGTGGAGCCCCTATCCCATAAATCCCGGCTCTGGTGCAAACAATCAATTTTCAATTTTAATTATTTACCATGGCCTGCCGGACAGAGGCATTTATTTTCCCGCTCTGTCCAGATTAAAAATTAAAAATTAGGAGATTAATATTTGGTAGAGTGGGCAGAAAAACAAACAAAAAAAAAGGGCCGCTCAAAAAATTCTTTATCATTTTTCTCCCCTTTCCCTGATGCAATGGGCGAAGGTTAGTGATAGCCAAACGAGTCAATCAATAACTTCATAAATTTTCACGGACCTCCATAGCCTTGCCCCTGCCACCCTTGCACCCATTGTGATTTTAGCCGGGCTCCATCTGTCGGGGGCCAGAAACATAAAGCCTGTGTGAGAAGAGGCAAAATGTCCTGCTCAGCACTTTCTGTCTGAGCTCTCCGGGCTTTGACTCTCACCGCTGTTTTGCTATTTCATCTGTAAATTTAATTACAGAAGCTGGAGCAACACAGTCAAGGTATCCCCTGTCAAGCTCTCATTCACACAGAGCTGGTAGTGGAAGTGGCAACCTGCAGCAATCAGCAATGTAAAAACATTCTGCGGGGGATGCAACGTATTCCACAAGCAAACTACCTAAGCTCAAAAACAAAGGGCCTGTCCTTCATCAATTAACAGACAACAATTAAGTGTCCATAGCCTACATTTCTGGTTCTCTCGCAGAGGAGTGAAAAGCAACACACTAACACTTTATCATTGCACTTTTCACCGTGATGTATTCAGCGGTCTATAGGAGGGGCTCTAATGTGTCCATAAATTTCAGTAACTGAGCACAGCCGCCTCTCTGGAGTGAAGGCTTTAATGCCGATCAATGTGCTTCCACTAATGATCTCATACACATGCTCGGCATTCGTGGTGAACATTTTGTGCTTTTAAACATTCACCTGGTACAACACTGTTGCTGTCATCCTCTGCAATAACCTCTATTTTTAGGTATCGTTTAACTGTATTATAACATTTTGTACTATAATCTCTGCAAAGTGACTTGTCACCATATGTTCTGGAGACTGATTTAGAAAAGCAGTGTCAGTGAGGAAATGTAAAGCTGAAATATATTTGGGACTTCATGAGAAATCTTGATGAATGTGGGAGCTATGTGCAAAGGTTTAAATGCACTGAGCAATTCATGTTATCCCTTTTTACAGTGATTTCTTTTTGCTTCGTCTCTGTCTTTTTTGTTTTAACCACTGTGGACTTGCGTGCATTAAATATTCAGATGCGGCTGAGTGGGAACAAGATTTCATTTACAAAACAATGTTTTTTTAAGGCCTAGAAAAAGATGTGTAGATGAAACTTTATGATAACTATTCATCTGATAATAGCAAGTAAAAGGCACAGTCATTTTTAGAAGGCAAATAGGACATACTGTGCAATGGGCTTATCATTCACTCTGGTCAGAATAAACCCTTAAGTGCAGAACACAAACAATAAATCTTTATGAATCAATGTTTCGCACTCTGAATATCAAACAACGTTGGTTCATATCCAGGAAATCAGAATATAACTGGGGGCATTTGATTGGTATCACACTGCCACTGTCCGTGTGCCGGATATTCCTTGTCCCTTGTCAGATGTACAAGAGAGCAAAGGATATAAAGCACAACAACTGGACTGCTTTTAATGAAAAGGTTTACTTTGCTATTTTGATTTCGCACATTCAGCTGCTAAAAAAAACCACGCGTGTTTTGCAGATAAGCGGTTCGTATCCTCCACAAGTGAATCAGAGAGGTAGCAAAACCGAGTAAGGAAGATATATTACAATTCATAGAGGAAGAAGAAACAGCTAGCCTCTGGCTGTGTGAATAGCTGCAGACAGGTAGATGTAGAGAGCAACAAAGATACAAATAACTGTCAAGGCTCAGAAAGAGACAAAGCAAGCGATAGCGGCAGTCGGGGAAAGTGAGATCTGAGCAGGAAAGAGACCAAGAGACAGAGGGAGACAGAGAGTGTTTTAGTTCAGAGCACAATGTTGTTATTTATCCAGTGGCTGCTAAACAAATAACGAGACTCCCAGTTCTGTGATTGTCTCAGTGGGGTGCTGTCAGATTTAGGTGCGCATCTCCCTTCAGTATGCAACAAACTCAACGTTCCAGCTGCGCTCTCTCTCTGCATTCTCTACGTGTTCGCCAAATATTCTCCAAAGGTTTTTGTTTTGGTTTATGTGTTTCAGCATTCCTCAACGTCCTTCACGATGCTCCTCAAGAATAGCTTTAACATATTTCCTGTGTTCTCTTGGCAAATGACACAACAGATGCTCACAGATGACAAAGTTGCCTCAGTTTTTAAACACTCTTCATAGGCTTTATCCCTGTAATTTATACATAATAGAAAAACTGTTATGATTGGTAAAGTGAGATTTTTGGAACTGTGCTCACCACAACGTAATCGCCATCATTTTGCAATGGGCAGAGGGTAAATGCAGAATACTGGGGGATTTTGGACATAGCCATATTTAAGTACATAAAGAACAGAGGTGCAGGAGAGATTGAGGTAAAACACTGACTAAAGAGCAGAGTTATTCCACATAGATAATCTAGATTTCACAGAACTTTTTAAACACGTAACCTAAGAAAACAAGACCACATGGCTCAGATCCAGTGAGGCTTCAACTTCAGCAGATAAGCAAATCTCACACACCTACGGTTCCAGCACCTTTCCTCTGTGTCAATACTGCCTCCTGCACTTTCGGCAGCAGTCCATCACGGCCTGATCCAAAGCAATAAACTGGAACCCCTTTTGCACTGAAACCTCTGACCTTTAGCTAGGACTGGGGCGTTCGACACCTGTGTAGCTAGAGGAAGCGGAGGTGAAAGCGGAGGTGGAGAAGGCTTGACCTCTCTTTCTGCCTCCCTCAGAAGTGTCCAGCCACAGCTGAGGTCAAGGGTTTCACCTCTGGGCCAGGGGGATTATTGAGAGCTCTTGACCCCTGCGACATGCCACTTGACCCTGCTTACCCTTGCGCTCAGGGAGCTTTCCTTGGTCCAGGAGCCCGTGGCTGCAAACCCACCCTTCCACCACAAGCCCAGAGTAAGAAATGGTCAAGGCAAAAACAAACGAGGTCAGGGCAGCAATGCTGGGAGATTTATGTCCCTCTGAAGCTCTGATAGCCTTCTGGCTCTGAGACTATGCTGAAACCTTAGCATGCTGCAGATGAATGATGAATTTGTGCAGCCATGTTATTTTCCCAGCTTGCTGTTGTATTGACACTGTAACGTGTAGATAGGGTTGCCAACCGTCCCTTAAAAAACGGAATCGTCCCGTATTTAGAAACAAAAGTACACGTCCCGTATTGAGCTAATAAGGGACGCACTTTGTCCCGTAATACAGTGAGAATCAAAAGTAGTCTATAACTTTTAATGGAATTAACACTTTGTTTGAAAACATAATTCCCAGCCCCTCTCCTGCTTTGTGACCAATGAGCTGACAGCACACTTATGACAATTCGAGTATGACAAGTCAGATTACCGCTCATCTCATTGGTTGAGGAAAGGTCGCTTACGGAGAAAATACCGGAAGACAACCGATGACCACAACAACAAGCATGGCCAACAGGGAAACAAACGCCGACACTGCGGTGCAAGTCTCGGACGGCACACTGTGCGTCCATAAAATGAAGGTTATAACAGAAAATCTGTCGCTCGCTCTCTCTGTCTTTCACTCACACAGACACACCACCACCACATCAACTTTGCTAAATTGCTAATGAAAAACATTGATCAGGCAGCTGTGATTAAGCAGCAGTGTAAATCCAACTATTTTCACGGTTGTTGTGGTCGTGATAATTTTGTGATGCCACATGGAAAAGGCTCGGATGAGCTTTCCAAAGTTCTACAAGTTGTGCCTCCATCGCTTGTGTCCAGATCACACGCTGCACAGCTGTGCTGCAACGTCTTTTTCACCGACGTTTACGTGTTTGCGCGTGAGCAGCTGCGGTGACACCCTCACGAGCGATTGATGATCGGGAGCTGGTCGTGAGGTGTTAATCACTTCTCGTTACCCCACGTATACTACACGACGCACGATGAAGGCCAAAATCGGGCTGATCGCCAAATCGGTCGCACGACTCAAAAATCGGCTCAAAATGGGCCAAAAATCGCACAGTGTAAGCCCAGCATTAGAGCAGCAATGTTTGTTCGCTCAGAGAAAGAAAAAAAAAGGCTGCAAAAGTACAGGGAGGAATGGGAAAAGGAAAACACCTGGCTGGAAAAGTGCACTATAAAGCGCACTGCACTGTGTGCTGGCGCACTTTTTCCATAGGCATGCTTCTATTGGTGGGCACATGAAGAACATGAGGGGCATGAAAGCTCGGGGAACCCTTTACCAATTTTTTGTCCGCCAGGCCATGGCAGAAGCAGATATGGTATGTAAACACTGGTTTGTTTTTTTTAAACCCTCTGGTTAAGGTTAATATGGGCATGTGCGGTGAATATCAGGGCTATGTGGCCAGAAGTGTGATAATATCATTTATTTTGTGTAATAAACAACTGCAAGGATAGATGATTACAACAAATAGATGACTAATACATAAAAGTAATACATAGATGAATAATGATGATGAGTTATGATGCGTAATCATGGGAACAAGTGGGTTTACAAACAGGAGCAGCTGATTAGCTTTAGAAAAGCTGAAATAATACCTCAACTGAAGCCAACTGTACTAAATGCACTAAATGTGCACTGTTACAAGAATGATTTTGTTCTATTGTTTTCTATTAATTTATATAATTTTAAGTTAAGTAGGACAGAGTTCTTTTAAAGAAAGATTTACTTATATTCTCAAAAGTTAAGCATGACAGGCTTCTGTTTAAGAAAGAGACCTGTTTTGCTGTGTTAATGTTGTCATTTTGAGCTAAAAATAAATGGCTAAATGATCATTTGTTTCCCATATGGTCATATCACAAAGAATATGCATCTGCTTAAATCAAGTTCAAGTCAAATGGTTAAAAAATAATTTCACACACAAAAAAAGAGCTACCACACTGGGAAGGGTGAAGACAACTGGGTCGCCCGGCCCTGGCCACGAGGTGTCCCTTATTTATTTTTCAGGGAGTTGGCAACCCTACGTGTAGAAAGAGTTACTTGCATGCACTTGTCTTGGCATGATACAACCTACAGGATCAACGAGGCATGAGAACAAGTACTCACCTTATCATAGTAAAATATAGCTCTTTATGATAGCAGAGCTTGAGGGTATCTGATGTAAGTGTTGGGGCCCAGTGCCAGGATATATGAAAGGGAGTTGAAGCAATAAACTTGGTGAAAAACATAACTTTTGTTGCAGTTCTTTCTCTAATTGTTGCATGCCTTCAACCATGCTTTCTGAGGATTGCTTTTTGGGTCACTGGGGAGGAAAAATAGGCTGTAAAGATAATGACCTCACAGTGCTGATCACACCAACTCTCCAAAAGCAACAAAGTAACAATAACTCACCCTGCAACACTAAAGCTTACTAATTCTCCCTCATTCTTCCTTGAGCTCCATAACATATAAATAAATAAGTGAAGAACACACATATCAATCTATCTCCCTTTCCCTGTGCACAGCCCTCTTTTAAAGCGGTGCTGTGGGCTTTTACCCAAATGGCGCCAGGGCCACCGGTATCATTTATAACGGGACAGCAGCGCTAATGCAGCGCGTGGTTCAGCCAGGATGTTTTATTCATGCTGTTTTATTATTAGGGCCCCACTTAAAAAGGTGAGGCGCTCTCTTCTCCTCTCCTCTGGCCGCCTCTTGCCGGGGTTGACTGAGGCGCGAGCTTTATCTATCACCCTGACAAGAGCGTCTTCCCTGGGAAGTCTTTCAGAAAACTTCAAACAGCCTCACTATTGATTTCTCCCCCTCTCCACCTGGGCACCAGCATACATTTCCCCCCACCGTGCACAGAGACAGAGAGAGAGACGGGGGGGAAGGAGGTGGTAGTGGAAGTAGAAAGAGAAGTAAAGAAGAAAAAAGGATGGAAGGTAAAAGAGACTCCGACAGATAAAAGGAAAAGAGAAGAAGCCTGGCCACTGCATAACAATATGGGTGACCTCACTTTGCTTCATTGCTCCAATTCTTGTTAGCTTCAAATAACAGCGGCTGGCGAGAAGACAAGCACAGTGATTACAGAATCCACCCTATGCCTATTATGCATTCAAACAGCACTTTGTGACACACGAGTGATTCAAACAGAATGATCATAAGCACAATGTGCATCCTATGGCAAGTGATAGCTGGCAGCGCCTTTGTAGACAATCAAAGACCAGTAGCCGTGAAAGTAAAACCCTGAAAGAGACCAGTCCTTAAATTCCAGGAACAATAAAAACACACTTTCATTTTGTGCTACAAGGTGAAACATAAAGAGGCTGCAATTAAATCTTGAATTAATAATGCCACCAAAACAATTCCCCCTTGATAGCTTTTTTAAGCCATTTGTGTAAAACAACAGTCTCGCGTTGCACCAGGCAGAGGCTGGGGTGGAAGTGGAAACTCAAGCAGATACTCGACAAATGTACAGCACTAAAAACAACTTTCATTGTTTTATTGTTTCATTTTATCAAGACCCTCATCCCTCATCTTTTTGTTCCAATTTCAAGAGGCTATACAAAAATGAAAGGACTAAAGACCCCTATTATCTCCTCTAATCAACATGTCTCCTTGATAACAAACAGATGCCATAGCGTTTTGATTTGGGACCATTTGATGATGAGATTTATTACCTTACCCATTTGTTGCCAGAAGAGAAGGCTCTCTGATGCGATGGAGATATGATTTAATGAGCTCTTAATTAACTTGTCCACAGAGGGTTAATAAGAAACGGTGAGCCTGTGAACTGTTCGAAAGTGCAGCTATATTTAAAGATTGTTTTAGAGCCTTCTACTCACTCAAGGGAGCACACATAAATTAAACAATATACTTGAGCTGATAAGCAAGTGATTAACATAATAAAGCAGTAAGCCAAACCACAACTTGAAAGACATGACCGCAACATCATGCAGGAAGTTTTAGCTTCATAAATAGTTTTATCTGTAGCATTTCTTTCTTTTTCCGATTGTAACTGAGCAATTAATTTGTTCAATTGGGTCGCGATAGCTTACTGTGTATATACGGAAGAGCTTTTCTGTGGTGTGAATCTTCTGCGTGGTTGTAAAGACCCCCTGGCACTCTGACACACTCTGAAATCAATAGCACAAGGCCCCACAGGAGAGGCTGGGAGGAAGCCATTGATTGACACGTTACTCTCATGTCAAACAGTAGAACTTGGCATGGCAGCAACCACCTGCCGTCAATTCCACCTGCCGTTCTCACCTCCTTACTAGACTGGATAAATGCTGCATTCCTTCAAAAAAGAAAAAAAAAAGATAGATGCTTGCCGCTCTAAAAATCACAGCAAAAAAAAAAAGAAAAAATACTGTCAAATAAAATAATGTTTCAGTGCACATCCAAATAAACAGTGTTGAAGAAGCAGTTACAAAACCTGACTTCTAGCAAACATCTTTATCGCCTTTAAGTATTTCTGGATCCCCAACAGACTCATCTAAGGAAGCATTGTTCTGCTGTGAGTTTTTTTTTTTTTGTTGGGTCGTTTTTCGTGTGCGTGTGTGTTCATTTGACATCCAACCGTCTCCAACATCTACCCCATCATACTGGATTGCCTCCAGCCATCTCACCCCAACCAAGGTGGCTTGTTTTTCTTTGCAACAGGGCTCACTTCTCTCTTTAATTCCATTGATTCTCGTTTGCACTTTGGTTTGAGAGAGAGGAAGTGCACCTGAGTGTTTACCCATGCTGCGATGTTTGCAGTGCCTGGTGTTGGGCGCTCTGAAAGAAGCATAAATTAGCGCCCTCTACAATGGCACCCTGAAGCAACCTCCTGGTGCGTGACATCAATATGGAGCGAGAAGCAAGCTGCGAGCACGTACTGTCAGAGGCCAAATGGTTGGGAGGAGATGTCACTATTCAGAAATTTTCCACCATCAGCAGCTCTCACACATATCCAGTGAGGTAGACTTCCAGAGATGGACACTCTAGTATCTGCAAGTAGTTCACAGGACTGAGATATACTTCCTGTTTAACAACTTGACCACTGAATTTGTTGTATTAGATATTTTTTTTACACTAAATCATCAACCTCATCAGAAGATCTTTTCTACTTGTGGTGAAGATTTAAGAAATATATAGCTTGTAATTTTCTTTTAAATCTCCCAGTGTAATCCAATATGGTCGTAGCAACGACTAGATTTACAACATAAGGTGACCTGAGTCATTCTTGGGCTGTGTTACCCTCACGCAAGAAAAAATTGTTTAAGGCAAACATGTCAACTTTAAAAACCCGTAGATGTCAAATTCTGTAAAATATTTTATGCTATCTCAAAATGAACACTAAGTTGTATTTCATCGATCAAAGTGTACTGAGATATGAACCCACTTCCTGTTTTACCAGCATTTGACATTGGCATGGACTGGAAGGCTTTCAAATATCAGGGTTGTGATTGAAGATCAATAAAGATTTTATTAAAGATTGGAAAAGAAATGTTATGGCAGAGACAGGCAGGATGCTTTTAACCAGGCTTAATCCATTAATAACTTAATTTTTTAAAAACTCGCTCAAAAATTACAAGTATTAGCTCATATCTGGGACATTCTTTTGTTACAGCAATTTAAATGATGATGAATAATGACACTGATAATAATTTCTGGCAGGTGTGTTTGCTAATAATATATACTGTACTATAGAGGTTGATAGCAAGTGGTAGGAAAGATTTCCTGTCACAAACATCTGTTTTTGAGGCAGATGAGCTGAATCAGTCTGTTAGAGAAGGTGCTCCGCTGCCTATCCAGTAAATGGAGCTTTGGGTGGTCAGGGATATTTATGATGTTCAGGTGTTCAGTGACATCCAACACAGCTTCAAAAGTGTCCAGCTTGCATCCAATCACAGAGCAAATATTCTTAATCAGTTTACTTAGTCTTTGTCACCAACTTTGAAACTGTTCCCTGATCAGAAAAAGCACACTGTGCTCACAACTGATAATTCCCATCATGTTGATGCACATGTTGCAGGATCTCATCTACAGAACATGCAGTCCTCCACAACATTAACATTCTGAAGTCAATCGCTATTCACATTCAAATACAAACACAGACACACCTGTTGGTGGTGCTTGACTGCTCGCTCGATAGACATGAAACTTGGTTTGCTATGCAGCCTTGCATCCTTCTCCTTTTCCCATTTCTTTAACCTCACAAAAACCAGGGAATAATACGTGGAAAAGCAAGAAAAGCAATCCAATCCAAGACCAAAAAAGGCCCAAAGTTATACCCAATAAGCAGTGAATTATGTTTCTCTTATGAGTGTGAAATGTGAGCAAGACGAGGAGGCACTTGGGCATCCCAGTATGTCCCACAAATGTGATGAACGGGACAGGAGACGAAGAAGGCTCCAGAGCCTTCATTAGTGGCACTTCTACACAGCAGCGAGACAGAAGGTGTGCAAAAAACCTTGCACTTAGTCCCACTCCCCTCTTGGCTCTATAAATGTATCAGTAAAAATAAGACATAATGCAGCATGATCGGCACGCGTTGTTTTTTTAGTTGTCAGACGTGAACGTGAGAGATCAACATTTAAGCAGCAATGTCCAAAATAACCACTGTGTGCATTCTGTTGCAAAAAGAAAAGGCATAAAGTATGATCATGAAATAAAATCATAACGCAGATGATTTCTCAATAAATAAATAATGAATGAAAGGATGAACGAATAAGCAAATAAATAATTGGTATAATGCAAAGAATTGCCTGCATCCTTGCTGAATTTGAGATGAGCATATTGGGTTTGCTTGTCAAGAAATGGAAGATTTGAGCCATGTACACTGAGAAACACGGATGGTTGAGCTATCATGCTGAACAGCGGGTAAGCCTTTACTCTTTAAAGTGAGTGAGCTTGGCGGTATGAGGTAAACGCTTGCTGTCGTCTTGAAAATCAATTCCCCCTCTCTTCCTTTAAGTGGTCAATATTTTTTGTTTCTCACAGCGAGCTCCACCATGGCCCTTTTAATTCAATGGGCCAATTAGATACCGTCATGTCTAATTCTGGCTACAGGGATGCTTGTTTGTGTTGTTACCTCATCCCTTGTGGAAGAGTGGGAAGGCGTACGGTGAGGGAGTAAATGACACACCCTGTCCAGTTTAACCCTGGCACCTGCTTGTCCTCAGACCCCCCCCTTATTTCTTCTTAACCCCTCCTTATTTCTCTCTGTTCTTCCCGGAGTCAAGGACGAACACAATTGATGTGAAACTTTCAAAAATGAATTTGGCCACGTGTGTCACTTACAGAGTGGGAAGGAGGGGTGGCTGGGGCCAGGCCACCGCCACTCCACTGGGATCATTTGTTACTCAGCCCTGATTGGCCCTGACAAAACAATACCCTAAAAACTCACCAAAGTAAATTATGGTCCTGGTAAATGGCCAGCGAGGGTGGGGTAGAGAGGAAGGAAGGAAACGGCCGTTGGTCGGGACAAGGCCTTTGAGCTGCGTTGGCTCACAGCCAGAGGCAAAACAAAGTAATGTGCTTTTGATATTAATAACGGAGATGATATTGATCCGTACTGGGGCCAGAGCCACTCTGCCTCCCTTCAGGGTGGGCCCCAGTCGAGAAGGAGAAGGAGGGAGGGAGGTAGCAAGGAGGGGTGCTCCTTGAAGAACCAATACCCCATTCCCAGCTCTCTGCCTCTCATCCACCTCCTCCACAACCTCGTCCTTGCTGAAAGCCACTTTTCCTGAGGGTCCATTTCATTTGAGTGTCTTTAATTATGTGAAATGGATTCCATGGGAAAAAGAGAAATGGCGGCAGTGGTGGGCACTGACAGAAGGAGAGTAAAACGAGAGAGAAGTAAAGGGGTGGTCAGTGGCTGTGGGCTCCTATTTTCTGTGTCAGATTCCCATTTCTGTCAGCAGCCATGTCCGTCTCATTCCTCCTTAGTTTTTTGTTTTTTTGTTGAGATAGATTTTCTGTCTCTGTGCTCAATAAGTTCATGTGTGTATGTGTGTGTCCTGTGCTTTCAGGAAAAATGCTGTAAGTGTGAAGGAGAGGAAGGACTGAACATAATAATAATAATAATGATAATAAAAACTGTAACATAGTATGGTGGAACAAGAACAGTTTAATGAATTTGGTTTAGTAACTATATCACTGCGAGGTCAATACATTCTCCAAATGGTGGTGCTCATTTTTATAGAGATAATGAGTGAATGAGCATCTTTTCTCATTTTTTTCCCAAAGTAAACAACTACTTCTGAATGAGAGTGTGATCGTTTAAAATATGAATGTGTGTGACCCCCCCCCCCACCCCCCTCCCACGTAAACACAACCAAGGTTAGAGTAAATAAGAATGTGTTGGCTGATTTGTAAAACAGTATTTTCAGCACCACATGTTTGTTCGGCTCATTTGGTTTATAGTTTTTGTGGGTTTTTTTATTTATTTATTATCATGGAAATAAATTTCCTGACTACCTTTGCAGAGAACCTGTCTTGCATCAGAAAAATAGATTAATATTCATGTATTGAAGTTATTCTAGATAAAGTAGAGCATTTGCTTCTTAGATTTACACTGTCTACTGTGTGTGACAGATAAGAACAACGCTAAAGAGAGGTTGTATGAGGAGGAAAACACATAAAAACATCCTCCGAGTTACAGTACAGCTTTCGATTAGTCAACAAGGAAATAATGTAAACAAACGAGGCAACGCATTAAATAATTAGCGAGTCCACGCTAATAGCTTAGGCTCAGTTAACAATATTAAAAACCAAGCACTAACGTGAGCCTGCAAAACACAAACATACACAAAAAAACAAGACTGACCATCCAGAAGAGAGATGATTTTTATTATTACTATTATTACTATTCAGTTTTAATCTTACTTTTTTTTTTAAAATCTGTGTTACATCTGAAGTCTAGTGAGTGAATTTATGTGAATTCTTTATGTGGGAAATTCAAACACAGGCTGTACGATGAAGTCATATTATCCCCTCTTGTGGGAATGGGAAACCCAGGGAACTATAAGAGTAGAGCTGGTCAGACAGCGTTTATCTAGGTAATTTATATCACCCCTGACAAAGTGATTTTTACACGACTTGAAAAATGACACTGCCTGGAGCTTTTTCACAAAGTGAAATAGCTCAATACTGTAAGAGCAGCATTTTGCCGTTGCACTGTCTCACAAATGAAATGGCAAGGGAAGTTGTGCAACAGTATAAACTGTGAGAAATACAGAGCCATAAAAGACACAGAAAGGTGAAGTGAATTTATAAGATAACAGAAATACAGGACAGATAGAATGAGACAGAATAAGTGAGTGGGTGACTAACAGACATAGCCTACTGAACAGGTAATTTAAAAAAAGAATGCATACACACACAGAGGCAGGTACATTTGGTGAGACTCACCATCATTTGCATGTAGCTTCCTTCTGGTTGGTGCCTGGGCATTATTTACATTGGCTAGTGCTTTTCCCTAAGGAGCCAAAACAGAGAGGAAAGCCTCCTTCTCTCCCTCTTTCACATCCCTCTTTCTGTATCACTCTCTCTGTTTCTTTGCTCCCTCTGTTGTCACAGGGACAGGGGTGAGCCCTGACAAGCCAGGGCCAAATATTTGCATATAAAGAGCCTGCATTCTTTCTACACGTCCTTCCCTTCCTTTGCCTGTAGCTAATGATACACAAGCGTGACATATCTGCCAGGTTAAAAGCCACTGGTCTTAAGCCAACTGCTCAGCGTGTCACACTGAGCTGTGATTAAAGCACTGATATACTCTATGTGAATGTGAGCATCAACATGCACCTGCATATAGATCTTATATATATGTAGACATGTGGGTTTAGGTGTCCTGTACATGCATTATCACATGCTTAAATGAGTTTCACAAATGCATGTAGTCATGCGGACAGGAAGAGAAACACAGGCAAACATTTTGTCGCAGTTAATTGAGAATTCATTAACTCCACTAAAATTTTAAGTGTGATGAATATTTCATGTGACATGTGAATTGGGCCCAGAGTAAAACACACTCTGAAAAAAGGTGCAAATTCTCTACTTTCTAATATTTGCAAGCACAGGAAATGTTCTCTCCCAACCTGTTAACCGGAAAAAAGAATCTCAAACACATTTCGCATTTATTTGTTTATGTTATGTGCTATCTCAGTTTGTTGACAAGTTAATATATTATTTATATTTTTTGTTGATAAGAAATAAACTCTCAGTGAGAAGTCTCACTAAAGGTGAACTGGTCATGCACTTGAATTAAGTTGGGTGTAACTATTAATTGCATCAGAGTTTTTACCTGTAACATTTTACTTTGTTTAAAAGTGTTTCACTGTTTTCATATTTCACCTTCAATTTAAGTTCAGTCTTTAAATTGCTGATAAATATTAAAGCTCTTTTCTTTAATTTTGTATTTGAGAAACACTAATTTTTCATGGCATCTCCATTCCACCACCAACAGTCATTTCCTACGGCAAGAACGAGACTAAAGGATATAAACTAAAATTTAATGTACATTATAATAGGAATCACATTATACTTAAATTAAAGTCAGTACACCGTGGAGAAAAAGCAGATAATACCATTTAGTATTTAGTATGACCTCAAACAGCACTGAACCCATTTCATGCTAGGAGGGGAAAAAAAGTCTCAGTTCTACTGTAAACAAATGTTTCACCACACTGGTGTGAACACGGCCTGCATATTCCAAACCCATCAAACAGCCAGAGACACAGTCAGAGTATTTTTGCACAATTCAAATCCCTTTTTTCCCCCCACAGATTTACAAATTTGACAGAAAATTCTTTTTCTTTTTCTGCAAGACCATCAGCAGAAAAGCACCACCAGCAAGGCTATAAAGAAAACACTAGGAGCAAATGTTCAGTGATAAATCACATGCAAACAGGGCAGTGCTATCTGTGAAAAACAATTGTGACAGCACGGTTCCTAAAACTTTTGTAAATGTATAACATGCCAGCTATACCCTGGTGTTTCCTTCACCTGTCTCTGCAATCTGGGTGACAGTGGCTTCTATATGTGCTGGAGCAGTAAAGCTCAAACCTGTGTATGTGTTGCAGAAGACACCGACAGCTTGCATTATCGCCAAAGGTCCAGTGAGCACTACTGCCAGCGTCGCTATTAGCACATATCGAGCACTGCGGTGTTCGAGAAAAAGCAGGCACGTTTATTTTGTTTTCACAATATAGAGCTTTTTTGCAAAAATTCCAGCCAATCAAGTTCATTCACTGCAATCACAGCAGGTGATGTATGTAAAGTAGGGTGCAAAAATTAAGATTGTAGCCCAAAATTGCATTCTCTGTGTTCAAATGGATGGGTAAAACATTTGACCTCAAGGTGTTGTAAAGATGTATCTGTGACAGACAAAAGGGAGAGTGGGGTGTGAGGTTGCAGGCCCCAGCAGGCCATGTTGACAAACCATCATGCTTTTCAAGACTGTCTGTCCATCCGTGCCAAGGACCCCCCATAGAGGCATAGAGCTACAGCCACCATGACCCTGTTCCACACACTCACACACACACACACACACGCACACAAACACACACACACACACACACACACACACACACACACACGCCTCTCTCATCTGTCCTTTCACATGTAACCCAGCAGAACAAAAGCAGAGGACTGGAAACACATTTTCCCGTCCTTGTGAGCACTTCACTTCCTGTGTGCATATGTCTGTTTGCATATTACTCCTGCCCTTCATCCAACACGCTTACACAAAAATACATCACCCATTTGTCCCCTACTTTTTAGCCCATGCTTGTCTGTAAATATATATGTATGCAGCTTCTTTTTTCATTAGGCCAAAATACAAACTAACAGCGGAAAATCAAGTGGGTGTGAGTATTAGAGAATGCCCTCCCTCTCCGAGTGCTATATTAAATATTGAGTCAGAAATGAGCTGGAAGGTGTCTGTAAATGCTAAATAATGGAGAGGCTGCATTCGTCTGGGTCAGAGCTCTCTCTCTCTCGCTCTGTCTTCTCTCTGATACATTATTAACTGAGGATGCACTTCCCCATCGCAGCAGGAGAGAACAAGGGGCAGGGGGGGCACCCTGTCTTCTCCACAGGAATGGTGGGTGGGGTGGGAGTCAGGGGCAGAGGAGAAAGGGGGTGTGAATAGGGATGGGTGCAGATTCACCGACTAGTTTTATGTATGTGTGTGTAGAGAGAGGATTAGCTGGGTAAACCGAGCAATGGGCAAGAGAGGCGTATCCTACAGCTTGGCACCCCTCCCCATCTGCATCCCCATTACACACACACATACACACACACAGGCTCCTTGCAGGAGTACCCTGTGCCCATTTGTACTAATGACTCTCTATGCCTAATGCACTTTATGGAGGACGAGGTTGGATATTCATTTGGAAGGAGGGAGAGGGTGGGGGAGGTGTCGGGACGAAGTGCTCTGCCATACCGCTTCCCGTCCACCCATTTTAGCTGGTCGATTTTTTAGCAAAGGGCTCGGCTGACACTTGGTCCAGCAGTAATGCGATTCATCACAGGTAAAGTAGGTAGGAGCCCTGACTTTCCCTGGGCTTTCTGTGGAGTAGCCCATAAGCATAACAAGAGGAAGTACCGGGACAACTAATCAAAGAACTGCAACTAAAAACCAAGTGCACAAGGAAGACCAGGTGACCTAAGTAAAATGCTACATTTTGACACAAAACCCTGCTTGTTCTAATAGCGACTGATTTATCTTTTTCTTCTAAGCTGCTTTAATATTATATTTTCATTTTTAATGGCAAATATAAACTGAATTTTGCAGTACTTGAAAAAAACACAAAGACAACTCAGTAAACATAATAAATGTATTGGCACGAATGTTTATTTGGATGTTGGTGTCATGTCTGCCCGCCTTGGAGCATTTACCTTGTCATATTTGCTTTTTTTCCAGGGATTTTTGTATGTCAAAGTGAAGCAGCAGGTGTTTCCTATGTGAAGCTTTCCCAGGGTGCATGGCATGGAAGAAGACTTAAAAAATCAGCCTCACCCAAGGTGACACAGCCAATAAACATCTCTCTTCTTGAGTTTTATGAGTTTCTGTGTATCTGCCTGCTCTGGAAAGGTAGTTACAGCAGATGAGGGAGGTTCCCACACTCTTTGAACACAGTGGAAGCTGGAGCAGAGAGACCTGTGGGGGTCCCATAGTTGGAGTTACAGGGACCCCCCACTCTCCCCTGGCTCATTTTGCTCCCCACCAGGGAGGATGCTGCTGCAACCGGTGGTGGTGTCTGAGGACAGGATGAAAACAAATCGACACAAGTGACAAATGCACACGAGTCTGTTCAAGTACAAACTCTCCCTCTCTTTTTCTCTCCACTACACGTCACAGTGAGCTGCTATAATAAATAAATAAGTCATAAAGAGAAGAATCGTTTGATGTTACCTTGTGCTGCCTGAGGCCAACACTACACTGGGGAGTGCTGCCACCCCTAGCACACATACTCACACATATACACTCCCCAGAGAGGTATCTAACATAAGGGGTAGAGGGAGAAGAGCAGGTTCTCTGCCCACGAGGCCCTGCAGACCACCTTTGGATCCGGTAGGGAGTTTCAGTACAGATTGGAGCCAACGGTGCAGCGTGCACTACAGCTTTGGTACCCACTCTGATGTGCTGAATGCATAAGGAAAAGTAGATTCTGTATTTGCATGTTAGAGGATACCCAGAGAAAAATCTGAACCGCACTCTCACTGGATAACATGAAGCATAAACACAGACATGAAAATGCCTTTAATGCGTTTAGAGGTCAAAATCAAAAGCAACGTGTTTTAAATAATTATTTAAGTGTTTTAGTAGAATTAAAAAAGAAAAAGAGATCCAGTGGCTGATATCAGTGCACGCCAACTGAGAAGTAACAACAATAATAGCAATAATAATAAATAAACAATGCTTAAGACATGCTTGAGATTGTTTGTCACCCGAGAGCACAAAGAGGCTTATTAAACACTATTGTTTTTAAAAACCAGATGTACTTCTATCAAACATCTGCTTGTGAACTGATTAGTGTTGGGGTTCTTAATCAAAAAAAGCTACTGTGTGAGACATTTCTTGCTATACGAATACATTTCTTTTTATATTTGCTTTGTTAGTTTTTCAGTAGCCTGCACGGTTTCTAGAGATGCACTGTCCAACCTTTCCTCTGCTTATCTGCAACGGTACAAGCGTGTTCATCCTCACATTTGTGCCCTGCTATAAAAGCTGTATCTGCTTACTTAGGGTCGGTTCAAGCATCAACTTGCAGGATCTTTAGCTTTATTTTAGCATGCTTTCTTTGCAAATGAACATGTTGACTTTAAAGCAGTGAAAAGTTGTTTCTGGCATGTAGCATCACATTTTTTTTATTGTCATACAAGAAATTCACAACAACCGAATGTCCAAAAACATCCTGTACTAAATTGTAATGCACAAGAGTGCCTTAAAAGACCACTTAACAATTTTTCTATTCTGCTCACTCAGCAGTCATGGCAAGCTGGAAACACACTACACTTTGCACAACGGTATGTTGTTTTAAATACATTTTATTTTATTATCTATAGATACTTCTGACTCAGTTATAGTAAAACATCATTATTTTAAACTAAGAGAATATTAAAAAATCACTGCATTTACTTTAAATTAGAGACCTAGGTAAGGAATGCCCAATTAGGCATTGGGACTCAGTCTGAACTTGGTTCATCTTGCAGCCAACATGTCAGTACTGCCCAAAAAGTTCTCTTGCTTATTCAGTTTCCTCTCTCCTCTCTGGAAAGCACTTACCCAGTTGTTGGCCTGTACCCAGTTACTGTGTTTTGGCACCTCTTCTTTAGTGAAAACGACTCTTTCCTGGGGCAATGACAACCACCTGCACAACGTCCCAGGGCTTTATGTGCGAGTCAGTGTACATTTGTGCATGTGTGCGCACCTTTTTATTTCCCCAAACTGCACATAAGCGTCAGTGCAAGTGCAGATTAAATTGTCGAGAATGAACTCTTTAGAACGGAATTTAATTCCAGTGAAATACATTCCTCCTTCACTATAAAAGTAACATGTCTGTTTGTCTGCTCTGATACAAATTTCTGCAACATGCAGAAGAATTGAAGCAATTTTATTCACTTGCACTGTTATCCACCACTGCAGCTGATGCAAGCTTTCTCCGGGCCTTGTTTGAACTTTATTCTCACAGCATTTAAACATATAATTACTTGTAATGAGGCCACTCTCCGACAGTAAAGAAAGGAGAAAGCACAAGAATCTGAGTAGCTCACAACAGCTGATGACCGCGAGTCATGTTTACAAGCTTGTTGATTGTTCACACAGTGGCTTTCTCTGTCAACCTGCTTTACGGGGAATAAACGGACTTTATTTTTATTGACTTTATTGTTTTGCTTGTGCTGTCAACTTGGGGTAAATTAATTCCACCGTATATATGGTCATGTTGAGAGATGCTTGCTTGCTGAATCCCTTCACTGCTAAACTGTTTTGCAGTGACACGTCAGAGAAAATGTGGCTGTAGAAGAAGAAATGCTTGAGACAAAATACATTCTACATCCTGTCCTTTGTTGTTATTCCCATCGTTATAAAACTGAAGAGTATGTTTAAAGTTAAAGGGTTGGCCAATTCTTGTGTTTTGAAATCAAATGGCCAACCAGTACAGAAATATTTACCTTTGCCTAATTTAATATATGTGAATTGTTGGTACAGTTCAGTTGCTCATTATTTGTTCCTATTTTGGGAATAAACACAATGAAGCATCATTATATCTACAACCTATAAAAGCACTCTAGTGTCTACCAGGTAGCTCACTAACATTTCATCTACATTATATCATTAAACACTGAAATTATTTTGCTTTAAATTATTTATTTGAATTTCTTGTGAGTAGCTTGCAAATTTCTTCAGTATAACACTTTTTCTTGTTTATTATTTTTCCAGTTATTCTCAAAGTCTTCGGGAAATTGTGGAAAAAAGTAAGATCAACATTCAAACAGTTGTTAATGCCTGGTTAGTGTTGGAGGCTGCACAAAAACCCAAGGATAATGTATTCATTTCTAAAACCATTAAATATATTCTTTATCCAATATATAATGGATTGACATTGCACAGTGAAGTTTGGCCTGTGGCAGACCTATAGCTGCCACAGTTGATCACTAAATGTTAATCAGTGTTAGGCTTGATCTTCTTAAATGGTTAAAAAAGTATCGCGAAGTACGTGAGGGCTGCTTATATGTTGTTGTTTTAGTCTGTTTCTGCCTGGTGGCACTGGCCCACACTGGTGTTAAAGTCTTTTAGCTGGCATATGTTAGAATGTGGGGGATTTAATCTTCCATGCCTCACAGCTGGGGCCTCGTTAAATAATGCAAGACACACAGGGGCAGTCTGTGGCTCGATTTTACGTTTGCCCTCTTCAAATACTTGATCTTTGCCAGTGGCGTTGCTCAGAGTTTTGTGGGCAAATAACAAGAAAGAGATGATGGAGCCAGGGAACATTGTGAAACTGTAAGATCTCTGTTCTTCATTGAAACGGGCACAATCATAATATATTTATAGACTGAACTGTGCAGTTATACAGTGGAGCAACCTGAGGAACGAGGGATTAAATGGAGAAACTTGCTAATAGAATTTAACAGTTAACGGTAAAGTGCACTGCACTGTTTTTTTCCTGAAAACAAATACATTTCGCGTATTTGTTTTCAGGAAATACGCGAAATTTTAGAAGCTAAAATTACAGTTGCTGATCAAGTAGGATAACATGCATTTTGTGACTTGTGCATAACTGAACAAATCTTAGTGTATACAATACAACAAAAAGTTCATGAACAACTCTGATGTGATACAAGATCACAATGCACTGATAATGTAAAACTTGATATCTATTTTCAATTGAGGTTGAAATTGAGGTATTGGCCTATCTCTAAGCAGCTATGACCCAGACCGCATGCAATGCCTTCCTGACACAGGTCAGGAGGTGACAGAATCCAGATGGTTAACCACCCAATAAACACAAAAATATACAGTAAACCACAATAGACACAAATAAAAACAGTATTTTACACCTTAAGTGAACGCGGTTACCAAGCCAATTTTGAAAACAACCTTGCAAGCCAAACATCTTTGAATAATCCCTCAATTTGTTTACATGTAATGAGTTGTTGCTGACTTATGTCTGTTGCTGATAGCTGAAGGAAAATGAAAGGTCCTTCCATGTTTAAACAGGGGCATTAGGGTAAAGAGGTTGTTGGGATTTGCATGGATTTCATCCTTCTGTGTCGGTTAGCTCATGACGAATCATAGTGATTGGGTTAAATTCCAAGCAAACACAAATACAGACAGGGAATAATGGGGTCTGGTCTGGGGCGGGGTGGCATCTGTCTGGGGGCCTTGTTTTGGGATAGTTGAAGCGAGTGTGAAGCTATACATTTTGAATTTTGTGTGTGTAAATGTTGTTTGTGCATGTGCGCCCATTTCTATAATTCTGTGCAAGTGTGCACACTTTCATCATGCCTGTGAGTGATTATGGCTGCATGCGTGAGTGCTCTTACGCATACATACTCTTATGCACACCTAAATGCGAGAGATTGTGTTTGTATATGTGTACCGTGTGTCCGTTTGATGAGGGCCAAAACACACAAGTGGAAAGCTGCCCAAAGGGTGATTGAAGTTGCTGACATTTTAAGGCTATTGAAAACAAAAGCTAATAGGCAGCACCACGTGTTGGAATCGTGTCTGGTTCATGTTTAACAAAACAAGGTCACAGAGGTTGTCAGGCCATGAATTCCATAAATAACTTGATAATGGGATTTTAAAACAAGCCGTCCACCAGTCATCTCCCCTCCTTTCGCACCCTCCCTTTTGCCCATAACGGGCCCTGTGAGTATGTGTGTGTGTGTCTACGTGTGTGTGTCTTCAGAACAGAGCAAATATTAGAATGCAAATGGATTCACACCACATCCTCATAAACAACGGTGTTCATTTAACCCTCGACCCCTGCATTTAACTGCCCATCAAGTCATTTGTGTTGGGCAAGACACCGAAGTAGGCTGAGGGAGGCCAGCAGGGGTGTGCGTGCACGTATGCTGTATGTGTGTGCAAGAAAACACACTGGTGTGCAGATATGTGCACATTACAGTGTGTTTATTAACACAATATATATGTGTTTGTATGCATATATCAACGTGTTTATGTATGTTTGTGTGTTTTTGTGTGTCAACACCTGCATCTTTGTGCATGCGCTCCCATTTTTTGAGCTGTGGGTATCAGAGTTTACCATTTGCAATGCTCAATTAATCTTGTCAGCCTGCATTTACAGGGGAATTGAACACCTTTTAAAATGGACCTGGCTTTGTCACACACTGCTTCTCCAGCCATTACAGAAACACATACACAGTCCTTTGGAAGACCTTCTGCAGAATGCAGCTGATTAAAACATATTAAAGTCCCCTTTAAGACACGGACAAGACTAGAAAGGATAAATTTCACCCCAGTCTTAAGACTTTTACCCAATTTGAGGTCCGTTGCAATCGCAGCGACCAAAGTGACCAGAATCGGTTTCTGTAGTTGTTCTGTTTATTTTCCCCTTCTTTACTTTGGCTTTTAAAAAGAAGTATGAAGAAACTTAATTTCTTTGAGTTGTTGTCTCAGGAATTCAGCACAAAGGGACAGCTTTCAGGTACTGCTAAAGTTTCATGACTTCCTTACATCTTAGCCTGAGGCCTTTAGCCCACAGGCATACTCCTTTTACTGCTGTAAAAGCTGACAGTGAGTTACAGAAACTGGACAAAAGTGAAAATGGGCATCAAAGAGAGAGTGAGGGAGGGAGGGAGGGAATAAATTAAGATGCACAGGTAGAGGGACACAGATCAGTTCAATGCAGAGAGTAAAAAATGTAATGAAGATCATCGGAGAAATGGGTCGACTCAAGGGGAGAAAATAGGACATTTTACGAGAAGAGAACATGTATCCCTACCAGCAGGCCCTGTCCCAAAGAGCCATCTTAGACTTTAATCTTTCTACTGCCTCAGAAACATCTATTATACATCAAAAAATAAATTAATTAAAAAAGGAAAAGCTACAGCGAATTCTTAAAAAAAATATGGCATTCAATTTGTCTGACCAAAAGAGACAGATGACAGAAAAATGCAGTTAGTCATGCTGTTAAAGAGGATATAAGGAGAGAGTCAGTCAAACAGAGGCAAAGGGAGAGTGAGAGCAAACGGGCTCATTTTAAGAGGGCACACTATGCACGGCCCCCTGTCTCTTAATCCTGGGCGTTTGTCGCGGCTAATTATGGTGGACAAGCCTCTTTATCGAACCTGCTCCTGCCATCAGCATTAGGATGCATGAGCTGCGCCTGTTGTTTTAAACGCTCTCATTAACCACACAAATCAGTGCTGTTGACAGAGTGCTTTTGAATTAAGCGTCTCGCCCCCACTGCCGCGCGCCAATGCTTGCAGGGCCCAGGACAAGGAGCAATTTATAACACCATTAGCCACACTCGCCGAGGTTACAGGCATCAAAATTGTTCCCGTCTAATTATTCTTAATGGATACAGGGAGGGAGCGACACTCAGGACAGCTTTTTCATTAGCCCTCAATCAAGAGGGTCGGGGGAGAGAGGGGTGGGCCAAATGTACTGCTCAGGCAAACGGGAAATCAAAAATAATTGTGTTTGCTTTTTTCATAATACAACAAGAATGCATAGATGGAGGTGGGGGCGGGGGTGGAGAGAGGATGAGCGAGGAGATGCCGAGAGAAAAAGGAAACATTGCTCTTGACATTAGAAGAATTCTTACTGTTGTCTAGTGAAGACACACATACTGAGAAGTGACAGTTCATGTGTGACTGCCTTACGGACTAATGGCAAGAGTAAAAGTTATACTGAGTAATAGATTTCTGAGACGTGCTTACTGGTTAATGAAAGCCGAAGTGAAGTTCAAAAGGAAAGCGTTTAATTGTTCCGGGAGGGGGGGGGGGTTACACGTGTACTCACGTGTCATCGTTAATGATTATGGAATAGCTGTGGTAAAACTGTACTTTATTCATGAATCAACCCAGTATGAAGAATAATGTATTAACAGACAGCTAATAATTTTAACTGCTAATAACACTCACCCTAACAAGTTGTTTGTAACCAAACTGTGACTCTGCTCGGTTTAACACTGTGGCACTCATATGGCTAAGGTGGAAATCATTTACCTTCTATCAACATCCTCGTTTGCAGGTACTCTCTGTCTGCAATTAAAGTCCCCTAAAGAGCGCTCGATCATGCAGTATCTGTCATCTCGCGGCGGCACCCAGAAGAGAAAAAGGAGAGAAGCTAAATAGTGAGGGTTAACCATCTTTTTACAAGCCATTAAACAGAAGGACATTACAGCACGCCATAGTCCCTTAACGAGGACTGACATATGCGAAAGAGGCAGTTAGCACCTAACATTAAGACGCAGCAGCCCACTGATGAGATGGGACATTGTCCATGGGGGAGGTATCAGCGTTAATTAGAGGATAATCGGCTGCGCTCTACATCTCCCCTCGCAACGATAACCACCACCCTCTATCTCCACCTCTTTGAAGATATTATGGTAAAGGAAAGGTGGGTGGCATAGCTCATTTGTAGACAGTGTAGCTTAGTGCTGTTATTACAGTGCAGTCTGGAGTCCTACAGACTTTTTTTCCTGCAAGACAGAAAAGAAATACAGTTGGCAATACCCACCCAGTGGATGCATCGTGCCAGGTGGTGGCATAGGAACAACAGTTAATTAATCAGTTTCCCTTTTGCCAGCCCTTTTCTTATTACTTTGCTTGCATTTGTGTTTATATAAACCACACACAGTATAAAAAGTGAAAGTATAAAACTGAAACAGTGATATGGTGAGGATAAAAGGATAATGCAAATACATGAATTCCTTAATGCAATCATTTTACACCGACAAACATATAAAGCAACCTGAATGATCTATTTTTTACATGACAAACAGCGAGGGCAGTTCTAAACATGTCATACATGATGTAAGTAAGGCACATGGCAAAGTTTCCCAGGCCATCTCCTTTGGCCTGCAGGGCATCCAGGGGCACTGAGAGACAGAATCAGGCTAAGCATCCCTTGTGCTCCCCAGTTTGGCCCAAAGCACTGCGTGTCACAATCAAGAAACAAAAGAAGAGCACATGCTAGATTGCACACCGTTTGTGCGTATGCGTATGAGAGCAATTGAAGTGTTAAGAGGGGGAAACCGTGTGAGAGAACAAAATAAAGGAAAGTGGAGAGACTACATGGGTTGGAAAAGAAAATCCTCCAAGTGAATGTCAACTGTAAAAGAACCCCTCAAAATAGTAGGCAAAAATCTCCCCCCAAAAAACATGCAACCAGACTTTTCCTTCATCTAAATCACCGGTGTTAACTGGACCAGGATAAAATCCTACCCCCCCCTTTCTACAGTGCCCCTAGGCCACAGTGATGTACGGTGTTGGACAGGCCAGAATCATGCCTTCCAGCAGAGCTGGCCAATCATGTTAAATTATACTCCCTGGGCGCTGGACCGACACGTCAGGGAATATTCGGGTTGGACACAGCAAAGATTTGTATGTGTGGTCAGTCAGTGCCCTGGAGACAAATGCCTCAGTCTCCACATATGATACGATGGCAGAAATGTCCATCTCTTTGTGTAGCCACAGGTAAAGGATGGGCACCAAAGGAAAAAAGTGACTTTTCTTGTATAATCTAATGATAAATGCAAACCGTTCATACCCCTATTTTCAAAGTTTCTGTGTAAAATGTGAATAAAAGCAGCATGCAAAGCAATCATTTGTAAACTATTTAAATCCATCATTTAATTGAAAACAATACTTAAATCATATGAGATGCTGAAATAGAGATATTTTTTTTTACATGTATTTAAAACAAAAGCTTATCTCAGTTTGATGTTGGCAGCACATTTCAAAAAACTCCAGAAAAGTTGTGTAATATTTTACAGAAACTGAAAGCAACTTGTCATCAATTATTACATTAATCAGCAACTTCTAAAAGTGAAGCCAAAAACCAATACAGAGTGGGTCTCTTGATTGCTACTGTGTCATAAAATGCTATTTAAAACGATCATTTATAAACATAAGCCACAAACGTCGTCACCTTCTGTGTGGGACTCTTTTCTCACAATGCATTCTCTGGTTTCAAGATGAAATGGACCACCAGCGCATATTTTAAATGCCAGCATAATATGGGGGTGCATGATGAAAGCACGTGGCATCCATGAGTTACATAACTTGCTGTTAATGCATTAACAGTACTGAAGGCTATATATATAGCATTTGGAGTGACGCAGCGTGGAAAAATCTGTGTTTTTTTACTTTTTTGTGTGGTTTAAGATTTTAAAACTTACATATTTACATAAAAAAAAACATGAATTCAAAATAAGGTGTTATTTTAAATATATGTATGAGAAGCTGTTCGAATGCATACCTTTTTGGGCATAGTTTTGAGAGATAGGCTGCTCATTCCTTGGCTGTTTTTTCTGTACAACCAGGAGTCTCAGTCTCTGTCTTTCATTGGTTTTTCACATGCTGTCCTTCAGACTCTTCCAGGAAATGTCTTGCTTATTTCCTCAAGCAAATGCAAAACCGCATTCTACACCGAATACAAAAGCATAGCTCTGTAACGTCAAAACAGTTACTAAAGTGGCCCAGCGTTTATTGCTGTAGCCAAGCCCAAATGACACCCTTTAATTAAAAAATAATAATACATGCATTATGAAATAAAGAAAATATGTTAGAGGCTGCCTCTAACTGCAATTGAAGTCCTATATTAAGCAAGAATGAGGGGGGAAAAATCGCTTAAAAGTCACTTTTAAGCACTTGGAGTAATAAAAGAAGAGGATATGCAATCTTCCTCTGTTCCAACATGTTGCTTGGATCAAATTTAAAATGAACATTTCATAGACTGTTTGTAATTTTCTTCTCATTAAATGCAGGCTTTAAATGATTTGCAAATCTTTGCATTCTGTTGTTATTTACTTTTTTCACAGTATTCCAACTTTGAAAACGAGGTTGTAGATTGATTTGTGCCTTGATTAAATTTATCTTGTTAAAATCACAAACTGAATTGACACCTGAAACCTTGAAGGAGAGTGCTTTAGTAAAACTATAAAGGAAATACAGTAGTTTTCCACACTTTTACACAAGTACTGTGTATAATTTATATTAAATGACAGTTTTCAGCATCTACAATGTTTTCATTTAAAGAAGAAATATGTTTTCCATACTGTTTTTCTATATTATGTTTGAAAAATGCTTTAATGTATAGCATAGCGAAAACATTCAAGGTCTTATCCACTATAAAACTGGGTTTGGGTGGAGTAAAAAACATGGATAATCGAGTGTATTAAAAATAAAAGCTGTGACTCAGCCGTGCCATTACTAACCATTTTATCTGTGCACATCCCAGAGAACAGGCAAAAAAAATGCAAAAAGCAAAAAAGCATGGTAATTAAGTGAGACTAAAAGACAACGATAAGCAGTGATTAATATTCGATTAAAGCCAGAGGAATTTCCTTTCAAAATAATTAGGCGTTTATTAATCCGATTTGTAACCCCTGAAGTGTCGCAGAATATGCTGAATGAAAATGGCTCCATACCCTTGCCATAAAAAACACAATTTTACGGTTATTCTGTTGTTCCAATACCTCATTCAGCAGTGATGCTGCAGACACATCAGAGGAAGACATTCACCAGCTGTATGCAACAACGCCAACCGAAAGGTCTGACCACATCTATCAGCTAAGCATCAACTTTTCACATCAAGGTTTTTGCTCCACACAGTACAATAGAGAATCAGACTGGGGACTGAATGTCATTCTGTAGCACCTTGAAACAGACAAAAACAGACAGAAGCTGCGGATCGAGGCAGAAGAGAACAGCAGAGAAGGAACAAGGACACGTACGCACTGTGTGCTTCGATATATTGTGAAAATACTTCATGTGGACTCTGAATTTCCTCTCATATCCAAAATACTGGATGCCTGTGCTGGCATTTGTCCTGCGGTGTTGCTATCAGTGTGTGAAGAGGGGGAGAAGAGGGTTGCATTGACAATCCAACACAATGGGCAGCACATTGAACACATTTTATAAGTGGTCAGAAACTTGTAAATAACTCATGAAAGAATAAAGTTACGTTGAAACCAAGCACACCATTGTTTTTCTTGTGACATTACCAATAAGTTTGATGTGTCACATGTGACACATCATATGAATTTGCTCAAGCGCATCAAGGTGTCTGCTTTGTGCTGAACAAGCTGTGGTGGACATACCAGTTGAAGCACTGGCATCCTGTTAGATAAGAACAATGACATAAATCAAGAACAGCAACAGAATTAAATCTATTAACCAAAATGATTCAGATGCATCTCAGCTTCTCACTGATGGTAGCAACGAAACCAGATCTGGTCAGAGATGTACCTTAAAAAGCTTTGCCCAGTGATCTGTGTAAATGATGAGGAAGAGCTTGATTTAAGTTCATGTGGCTGCATGTTAATGTTCACCTAATGAGCAGTGCAACAGTGTGTCAGGCTGTATGATCAATGCTTTGCTGATCGATAAGCAGACTGTCAGGCTTTATTTGGCGTTTCAGTGTGAGTTTTGGTGGCAGCCGCTATATAATCATTCATGTTTATTGAAGGTGAAGGACTTTATGTTTAAGATGAATAACAAAACACTTTGTCTTTAAAGCAGAACCAACAGAAAAAAAGATAGTGACAGCTGTGTCCCTGGTGGCTAAATACAGTAATGACACTGGTCTTTAATAATGGCATTTTATTTTCTATAGACACAAACCAACCATGTGGGTGGAATATGTGTAATGACAAAATGCACCAAAAGAGGCTAATGTACATACATCACAAATTATACATACAGAGGCACAAAATGAATCGTTAATACCAGTCAGATAATATCTTTCAGTTTAAAATACTGGCAAAAGTTTACAAAAGTCTGATAAATGAATGGGAATCTGGATTTCATTTTCAGTAGTGTGGATTTTACTTGAAGGACAGGCAGGATTGAAAAAGCTAAAGTATCCAATAAAGAGAAACAAAGAGTCTTAAAAGTTCAAAACTCCAGAGGTTAAAAGGCGAAGGCGATAATAAGCCTATGGCCCCCTTTCCCTCTTTTGCCCTGTAATCTCTCCTCTTCCATTGTAATGTCTGTGTGTTTGTGTCTGTGTGTGTGTGTGGGCATCTGTGTGTGGTCACACAATGTGGTCATGAGGCCTGACAGGGCACTCCGGGGGGCACAAACCAGTGCCACGTCCATCCGCTTTTCCCTCCACAACACCACGCCATGTCCTGACAAGGTCCCGCTACCTCCTTCTGCGTAATTTAACACTACTTTCCCAGGCTCCCTGAATGGGTCCAGACATACAAGGACGTGTTAAACACAGCTCATATGTCTTGTCGATTCTACTCTAAGATTTCCACTGCCTGACCCTTTATATCTTGTTTCTCAAGTGGCTATAGCTGAAGCTGGCAGCTGATTTTAAGAGCTTGACCTGTTTCCACATAGTAGTCTCCTGTGCATTCATTCACAATAATAATTTAAGCCCCAAATTACCTTATATCATTTTCTTAATCTAACCTTTGTGGGAATTATTTTGTGTTGAACTTTCCATTCACCTCATTGACTCTCTAGTCACACCCTATCTCAGCTCCCTTTTTCTTCCTACCTTTTGACAGTTTCCTGTAAAACAGCCCTGATCCTCAGCCTAAGCTCTCTGTCTCTGCTATCTGTCGAGCTTCCCTGCCTGGCCTCCATCTCCAAGCTCCCTCTCCCCATGGCTCTCTCATCTCACTGCCCTGTTTGACAGCTTCATCTGATCCACAGGACTTTCAGCTAGTATATCTGGCATTCTGCCCTACCCACAGGACTCTAAATCCCACGGTTCATCCTCTTAGGGCTTCCTTCCTCCAGCTTCTTCTTCCCACTGGCTCTCAATGTGTGGCAAAGAGCTATCGTTTCACTCCTGACTAGAGCATAGGTACAGCTCTCAAGGGTTAGCTCGCCTCTTGTCACAATCCTGTAATACTTGAACACATAGGTGGAGGCAGAGACCGCATCATTCGTTAGCAGGAAATGGTGCAAAGCAATGGAAGGTTATTTTTTTGTAATGCGGCTTCTGGCTGATGCAGTAAGACATGTATTGGTTAAGAAACAGTGACTTTTGCAAGTGTCTTTTTATAACCACTGTGAGAAGGATCCCTGCTGCCTTGAACAAGTCTCTTATCTTGGAAAGTCTTAACTTGAAGTCATAAAATCTGAAAAACATATTAAATGCTTTTTTGCTGCTGTTTTCAAAAGACACACTGAGTACACACTCACCGGCCACTTCACTAGGTACACTTGTTGAACTGGCAGCAACCAAGTGTATTCAGACATGGTGAAACTACCTGATGAAGTTCAAATAGCACGTAGGGTGATTTAATTGACTCAGAATATGGCATGATTTTTGGTGACAGATGACCTTATTGGAATATATGAGAAGCCGTTGCTCTACTGATCTATTTTCCTGCACAGGCATCTTCAGGGTTTACAGAGAATGGTCCGAAAAGGTGAAAAATTCCAGTAAGCAGCAGTTCTCTGGGTAAAAATGCCTCGTTGATCCCTGAGATTAGAGAAGAAGCTGGTAGAAGGCAACAGTAAGTGAAATAACCACTCATGTTTAACACGTTATGCATCTCAAAAGCACAACATATCAAATCTTGAAGCAATTGAAGACGACAACACTAGGCGCCACTCCTGACTGATCAGAAATCTGAGGCTCCAATTCACAAAATCTCACCAAAATTGGACTATAAAAGATTGGAACAACACTACCTGGTCTGCAACATTTGGATGGTCAGAATAATGTGGTGTAAACAACATGAGAACAAGGATCCATCTCACCTTGCATTTGTGGTTCACTCTGGTTTCTTGGCATGGTTTGGGCCCTTTAGTACCAACTTAGCTTTGTTTGCATGCCACAGCGTGAGTACTGTTGCTGACCATGTCCATCCCTTCATATACCAATCAAATCGGCTTGTTGAACATGAAATTGGGTTCATTGGACTCAAAAAGCCTCCACAGTCACCAAATCCCAATCCAGTAGAGTGCCTTCTGGATGTGGTTCAACAGTAGATTTACATCATGGGTGTGCAGCTGAAAAATCTGCAGGAACTGTGGGATGCTATCATGTCAATATGGATGTAACTTTAAGACAGTTAAAATCTCTGTAAATCTATACCACAATGAATAAAGGCACTAGTAAATGCAAAAGGTGGATCCAACTCAGTACTAGCAAGATATACCTAATGATTTGGCAAGTGAGATTACAATATTTTACTATAGGTTCAGTCTTGTACGTGCCAGTTTCTCCTCTGTTTTGTTCTCAGTTAAATCTTTTATGTATAAAGCCAACTTCGGGTGCCGGGCTGACTGCCTGGCTGTCTTTGTGCAAATGTGAGAATAAAGTCAGGTTCAGTCATTTCTAACTCACAGGATAAGAAGGCTACGTGAACCACACAGAATACTTATCCTCTACATACTTAAAGTCTTGATTCAGACAAAGAAAAATATTGCAAAAAAATTAGATCAAGAGAGTGTAAAAAATACTAAGGTGAGAAGGGCACGTACTATGAGTAGGCAATGCAAAAGGATTACAAATATAAAAGCAAAATGGAAATCCACAAGCAAGAATTACAAAGTAGTGCTGTATCCAAGCACTTTTATAAGTGGACAACCTGCACATCAATGATGAGCATCTTTTAAAATACTTCCTGTTTTTTAATCTAACAGAGAGCATTTCTGTCACGTCAGTGAAAAAGTAAAACTGTACTGTAAAATACAGGTTTATTGTTCGTAGTGCAAAAATGTAGCAGGCAGACATTTTCCCAGAACAACTTACAAACAGTCTATACATCCATAAGGACAGTCCTGGGCCAGAGAGGCATGAGCACTGTCTGAGGTGCAAATCAGAGATCTGCACTAAGTCATAGGCTGACCAACTCCTCCCCCTTCTGGTCAGCTACTCATACCCCCCAGTTTCGTCTTAAAAACACACAGAAACGCTATCTTACATTCACCTCCCCTCTTTATTTAGCCAGACAGCTGAGTCCCCAATGCCCCTAAGCCCCTGTTAAAACCACTCCTCACCTCCCATGTCATTGGGCCATGTCTGTCATTTTGAATCCGCCCATCCCGTCCCGCTCTCGCGCAGCAGGCCAAGAGGTTAATAGGGGCCGAAACAATAGTCGAACGCAGACACAACAAACAATGGCCCGTGGGAGTAGTTTGCCTATGGGCTGCATCATCTCCTACCATTCCCTGTTTCTCCATCTGCTTTTTCCCTCTTTTATCCCCATCTCTCCCTCTTTCTCTCCTGTGCCTTCTCTCCCTCCTTCACTCTGACAGTACCTGTCAATAGCCTTATCTCCTGGACAGTCATTTATACCTATTTGCAAGGTTAATTGCCATTTCATTGGCCGCTATTTATATTTTAAAAAGCCTTGTTAGGGGACTAATAAAGTGACTGTGAAGATGCTGGAGAAAGGTAATTACCACATATGGTTAACAGTCGGATGGTGTAAAGTGAAGAGGATGTCGCATTGTCATTTTAGTAGCAGAGTTGAGGGTAATTGTTTCTCTCTGCTGGTGTTAGGAATGTGATAGGGAAGGGAAAAAGCTGTTAAATATCCAGTTAGGCAGGTGAGTAAAGCAATGAGTAGGGAGGGACAAGGTCCTGGTGGTGCGCTGCTTTATATGTGATGTGTATGCATGCAAGTGCAGCTCTCTGCCTGAGACAACAAGTTTACTCCATCTAAATCCATTTCACCTCATTTGTTCTTAATTCAATCATCCATTTCCTTTTGTGCTGTATGTTCATTTATCTCAGATTTAAACAGAAAAAGAATAAAACCCTCCAGAGAAGTACTTGTGAGATTAATTATTTTAGGACATCAGGTACTGAAAAGTTGATTACAATAATTGTTGACTGATGGATCGCTGTCATTTTCTTCTTGCAACAACCCGGTGACTGTGCTTCAAGCTGCGGTGTAACTGTCAACACACTGAATTCAGTTTATCTCAATATTTCACTGATACTTCACATCACAGCTTTGAGTACATGTCACTGTAAAGATTCAGTGGTCAGTAGGAAGGAAGTAGTACTGATATATGGAAAATGTGACAGCTAGTTGTTTGGTTTTTACATGTGCAAACATTAATATTGTATCACAGAATTATAAAAAGTGAGAGGCAGAGTGAAAACATGTGCACATTGCATCTTATTGTCTGAATAACACTGACTTCATGAGGTAGGTAAACAGAGAGAATACTTTAGCAAAAAGAAATCCTCAATGATTTAGAGTCAAAGCTTCTGTACACCAGTGTCCACAAAAATGATGTGCACTGTAACTGTCATGTCTTTTGAAGATTACATGGATTTTTAATGAAGTGACAATAGCACAGCTCCGACAAAAACCATCTCTCAAGTAAAATAATTTTTTGCCATTGTCATTTTCTTTTTTGTTCTTTTCTTTCTTTCTTTTTTTAGATGACAACACCACTTTTACATCAAGTATGAGTAGCAGTAGGCCAGATGCAGACAGTATGAGACCAGCAAAAGAAAGCAAGGGGGGAGAGGTGGGAGAAAGAAGATGGAGAAGAATACAATGAAGTGGCTTAACAGACGGAGGCTTCCCAAATCCGTCTATGCGCTCATACGGCAAGCTGAGGCGGAGAAGGAGTCAACTCTCTGCCTTCTGTTTGCTCAGCAACCCAACCCGGCGGGGAGGCAACAAAAAAAAAGGAGAAAAGGGGCAAATGTGTGGATGGGATGTGAGGCTGGGGTAGGGATACAGATGGGGTCAGCAGAGGTCACATTTTTGATTTCGCCCTCTACTTTTTATAGGCTATTTCGTCCATGCACCCTCTGTTCTACCACTCACCCCCTCCCCACACATGCACAACTTACTCTGTGCAGATTGACACCGTCAAGCACGCATTCAGTTTATAGCAATCCTCTGGAACCCCCCCCCCCGAGGGAAGGGATCAGGGGGTGTCCCCTCCAAACATGTCCCCTCCCCCACTTATTTTGCTCTGCCATCATGTTTTGTCAGAGTCAGCAACAAAACGGACGGTCAAGAAAAAAAAATGGAAAAAAGGGGGAAAAAAGAGTATCGATTAGCCTTCAGAGCTCCACGTGGGCCACTTTCATCGATTAGGAGCGAGAGAGCAGCAAACCACCAGTCATGTTACTTCTCTCTCTCCCTCTCCCCCTCCGTCCCTGTGTCTCTCCAGGGTCCTTTGTCCATGAAGAGAGCGATATAATGGCCCTTTGAGAGGGAGTGAAGGAGGGAGGCAGGAGATGGAGGAGAGAGGCAAGGGACGAGATGAAGAAGGAGGGGGAAGGAGTAAGATGAGGAGGAGTTGCGGGGGTGGTGGCTGTGGCGTCTAGAGAAGGATAGGAGAGTTCAGGCCTTGCGGCATGGGGGAAGTGTACAGAGAGATGGTGGAAGGGGGAGGGAGGAGAGGAGAGGTAAAGAAAGACACCAAGGCAAGAAGAGAAAGTCTCAATGACAAAAGGTCGGGCAGCTGGGCTTAGGGCGACAGGGACCAAAGGGAGCAGCGGGATAATCTGCTAAAGCCCAGAAAGGAGAGATTCAGCATGCGCGCCACCCTCGTAGGGCCTAAGAGCAAATTTGCACATAAATAAGGAGCCAACTTTGCTTTGAACGGGAGGTCGAGGGAGAAAGCATCAGAAAGAGGGAGAGAGAGTCAGAGATACATAGCAAAGCGTTGCTGCCACAGCTGCCTGCTGGCTGGTCGCAACCGGACGTAGACAGAGTTCAGCATTTCAAGCTCCGATTTTTCTTTTTTTTTTCTGCTCATGTTTGAAAAACTAAGCAAAGATATTTATCATTTATTCCCCTCCTCCACCTTAGTTTTTCTTCCTGTGCTGGCCCTGAGCTTTCTTAGTTAGGCCCTCAAAGACTCCTCTGTCTTCTGTGTCGACATCCCTGGACTCAGGGGACAAGTGTGTGTGTTTTTGAGGGCTGCAGGCTTTGTTGTGACTGCACTGCACCTCTGAGACACCAAGCTATTAACAATGACATACCTACTGCGAAAATGCAGTCACACGATAACACAAAATACAAAAAAAAGTGTCAAGAAATTAAAAAATGATTTCATGCGTATTAGAAAGTAAATATGCAAAAAAAATGCTACATGTAAATATCTAAGTCGTGATTTCAACACTTTTCCCTTGTTCCAGGCAGACACCCTTGTCACACTGAAAATTCAAGCACAAATTTACAACATGAATCAGGACTCAAACATCTAACAATCTTTGCATTTTTTTTATTTCACATTTAAAAGTCTCAAGTAGAATTAACACCTGCAGTTGCATTGAATCATTTTTGTATTATTCTTAAACCCAAAGAGTATATTATACGGCTTCAACTCATATGTTTGAAATAGTTTTCAAGTTAAATATAGGTACAATTTCATTCAGGTACACTGCGCTTGGGAAGGTCGTTCACGAGGAGGAGTTTTTGCAGAGAGGGTTGATTCATAGAGGACTCGAGCCCATGCAGGTACATATCGATCAGCCTTTGAAGTTATGAACTAGCTGTCATTTCCCTTTCATGAAAAGCTCAATAGGTATTGACTGCAGATGAAAGGCATGTGCAAGTATGGCCAGTCTTAAGGACAGGACAAGAACAGCAGACAAGGTGGATGACTCAATGAGGACAGCATATGGGCCCTTGACATGCACAGTCATAAGTGCATAGAGATGGATACAGAAAGAACAAGTTAAGACAATAAATTCACACCCATGCACTGCATTAATCCAAGCCTGACATGGGCGTTCAAGCAAACATTTAAACTCCTGTAAACACCCAGCACATCTAGTATCATATACAAAGTAAGTGGCCTAGTGCGGTTTGAGGCATGACGAGATCACAGTGAGAACACATTGTCATGTGAAGAGGGAAACAGGAAGGGAGATAAAGAGAGGGACTGGCAATCGAGGGTGAGCAGGGGGGTGATTGGTGGACAGAGGTGTATAGACGTGTGGCACGGTGGGAGGGCAGGGGATTTATGGAGGTGGCGTGTGGCCATGTTGTCGCGCAGACCGCGATTTGTTGCGAGTCAGTGTCGGTGGACATTGACAGGCATGTGGCGCCTACTGAGCACCATCCAGATCACAGACGCCCTACAAGGCGTAGATGAAGGGAGGGCTTTGGGCCTCCCTAATCCCGGCTCATCCCTGTTCCATGTTCCGCGGCTCCCGACCATGCTTAGCAGAATTTCACGGCAGAGTCTTTCCGCAAACCTAAAACCAGCATGCTACACTAAAGGGATAAGGCCGGGTAGCAATAGGATGAGCAACCTTTTGTCACTCACAGACACCTCTTGGTTTCATTCAACTGTGGTGAACACTGTCTTACTTTGGTATCATCTTTCACATCTCCTTTTACTTCTGTTGTTTTTTAATCTATATCAGATATTTCAAACTTCTTTTAAGTTTCGTTATCCAAGCACACTTCTCCACATCTGTTGTTCTTTTCACTAATGCTATGAGTACCGCGAGAAGAGTCATATGTGAGCAGGGATGAGGCAGAGACACAGGGTGGGGATAAAGAAGGGAATTCAAGAATTTTTTTAAAGGGAAAAGGAAATAAAGGACAGAAGGTAGATAGCAACCTCCCCCAGCAATTTACTTAGCTGAACAGGAGCGCCCACAGAAAAGAAACCAAGGTTTGAACTGCTGCCATCCGATGCCAGCTGATGCCATCCCTCTCCCTGAGACACAGGCATATTGCTCCGGGCATAAAGGGAGCAAATCCACACCAGAACTAAAGCAAAAGCAGGAAGACAACAACTAAGCATGTTAGTTTCACCTCCACAAATATGTATGTGTGTTGGCAGGGGAATGAAAGATGAGTGGCCTTTTGCAAAACCTAGACAATTACAACAGAGCAGCACTGTTGTGTGCTGCACAAATAACGCCTCCCCAGGAATCACCGGTGATGGGAAGCAAATGTGAAAGCTGCCATTGGTTTTTTTGTGACGAGCAGAAGAATGCGGGTATTTACTGCATGTTATCGCAAAACCCAAACACATTAGGGGCTATTCAACACATAGAGGGTTGTATCTTCTAGCCCATTCATTCTGGGCATTTTCATCATTCTGTTTGTCTTTAGGGCAAATTATCCTCTTTAGATTGGTTGTGATTCTGTGAAGTCTGAGAATTTGCATGATGAAATACTTTACTACAGTTGAAATTCAATAAGGAATACACCATTAGTTTAAAATCGCAAAGTATATCAGGTTCAGTTTGCACACAGCAAAGGTATATATTGGAGAATGTAGCAGAATCCAAATCAGGCTGATCTCGCACACCAGAATACTTCCTTTGTTGTTTGTGTGCTTGAAGTAACCTCCCTGTAGCCTACTAACACGTCCTAATTACAAGATAGATAGGCCTATCGTCGCAGTATAGTGTGATCGCTAGCCTGTCTCTGTGCTTAGGCATACAGCCGACTGCTGAGCCGTTTACTTCAGCTTTGATAGCAACAGCATCAACAGCAGGACCTAATGGGGTGCATGACCGAGAGATCTGAGCACAGGCCTTCCATATGCATCTCCCCACTGCATCACAAATCTCATGCAGCATTACCATGGGCCTAGGAGAGAGGGGTAAGCTACACTGCGCTAGCGATGTTCAGTCACGTAACATCACAGTAAATGGGATTTTTCAAATTTGTGTGTGTGTGTGCAGAATGTGGGCATGGCCTCTTTGGGTTTGTAATTTGCAGGCACTGTGAGGAAGCTTTACTAGTGTGTGTTTGAATTTCTTGCGAGTGAATGTGGGTCTGAATGTGTGTGCATAGAATATCATTATGCGTATGCATGTTTGTAACCGCCTCTGTGCAAGTACATGGTGAAATGTTGTTTACTGCCTTTTCCGCGGCTAGGCTGCATGACGGCATCCACACTGTGGGGGTTAAATAGCGAACGGGTGACGGGAGACAGCGCCAGGGTTATATAGCGGCTAACTGGGGAGCTGTTTAGTTTTATGTTAATTGAAGGGGCTTACACAGAACTCTATTGACAGTTAACATGCCCTTCAAGGTGTTCTTTGTGGTTCAGCACTTCTGTCAAGACAGAGGCAGTCATTTTGCTTCACCTTTATTTATATGCTTGACTACTCAGAACATTATGGAACACTGTGGGGCCCAGTAATAGATGTAGGAGGGGGGCAGGTATGTGTATGAGAGGTCAGATGCCTCGCAGACAACCCAACCAGGTGTCTGGGTCCTCTGTCTCAACCAATGGGAATGTCTGTCCATGAAGGGGTAACTAGGGGTAAGGGAAGAATAGAAAAAAAGAAAGAATATCTATAGCTTGTTTTGTGTATTATGCAAACCTTACAGGGCAAGAAGACAAGCAAGAGAGGTTGTGTATTCTTGAAAGGGTTACACTTGAAAAAAGAACCCTTTTTTGACCTCCAGAACAACATTATGCATGTTGACCGAGATACAAATAATACAGACGGAACATCACATGTCGCTGCCTTTACGTTTGAAGCATTTCATTTGAATTCATGAACACACTTGAAAACAGTTTTGATAAGTGGGGTGTGAGTGTCACTGCCATTTCTTGTCTAATTGGTTGGGGGAACATCTCTAGACAAGACCAGACAGGGTTTCCCACTCCAAGATCAGAGGGCTCAAACAGCAGCCCAGTCTTCCATCACACCACCAAGGTCACCTGTCACTTAGCACCCCTCGACCACTGTGCATGTTTGATTTGGTTGACACATTAACAGACAACTGTGACATTTAGTAGTGGATGCTAAGAAGACTATGCCCTTTAAACTCAGTCTTCACACTCAACAACCCTGTAATTCTTTCAGAGCAGCAACAGGCCAGGCAGTTTAAAAGCATAATCATGAATTAGTATGTAATTAAAAATGCATTGGAATCAATCAGTATTTAAAATAAGGTGAAGTTTAACCATACGGCCATACTTTAACCATGGTCTCTGTTGCTGTACCACTACCCAGCACCCTGTAAATAAAACAAAAATAAAACTCATTACACAACCATAAAATCTGCGTCAGCCCTTCTGTGCTCAGTGGAAATAACGAGGCGCTAATTTGACAAACAATGTCATTTTCGGTCAATAAGACAAGAAAGACCTCCCGGTAAAAGGACCTTGATGAAGTACATCTGGACAGAATGAAGTCACTATGCTAATATTAACTTGGTTGAGAAATGTCAAGCTAGTGAGGGGTGCTACATGGCTACAGCTAATCATTTAGGTTAATTGAGGTTTTCAGAAAGCTGCGTCTTATAGAATACCCATCTCTACTTCATGTCACTGCCCCCCGCAGAGTCTCCATGTACCAGTAGTGAAAGAGTGTTACCCACCCTAATTACATCACCCACTATTATCGCAGTATGACCTACCACTAATTAGAGAAGGACAAGGTTAAACTTTTCTCCCCAACCTTCCACACATGCTTTTACATATATGAATAAAATGGCTTCATATCTCTGACTTTCTTTTTGGGGATGACTAGGAAACTTGTATATGGGATTGCAAAATCCTTTTAATCACTGGGCCTTTTCAGAGTCTATTCTGCAACCATCTTCTTCACCTTTCTGCCCTGGTCAGGTTGGCAAATCAATGTCACAGAGGCCAAAATGCTTGACTGTGTGGCCCTGACATGGCTGACCAGAGAACAGAGAGTCCACCTTGGCAGCAATCCCTGAACAAATGCACAAACCTGCTCGTCGTGCAATAAAGATGATTTAGCACTGTAACTCTACCTGCCCGCCACCAGTCTCAGGTTTGTGTGCCTTTTGATTAATCATTGGCCAAGAGGGATTTATTATAAGGGGGATATTTGCCTCAGCGATTTAATAATGGTGGAGGAGGAACACAATTAATCAGATGGGGTCTACACATGCCCCCCTTCTAAAACATTGTAGAATTAATGAATATGCATATGTATATTTGTTAGCAACATACAGTCTCTACATACACCATAGAGTGTGAACTCACAGCCCGCAACAGTAGGCCTGTTCACTGTAAATAACTTTGCCCATTGTGCACTATGAATATATATCTATATCATGGGTGGCCGGATATCATTGCACTAGCAGGGGTTGGTGCAACAGCTTATTATTGTGTTTTGATTCAGAATCTACGGGTCCATCGGCTATCTGAACTCCTTCCACTCTTACACACGTGCACAAACACATGAACAGAGTGAGGGAACACACACTCTTATACATAATGTCACATATCTTCATCTTTCCTCCTCATGTGCTTTTCGTTGGCTCGTGCAGGTACGGGAACCTCCCTCCCACTCTCATAATCATGTACAAGCAGCCTGGCACTATAGAAAAATAATGATGTGCCTTCCTGTTGGCTCATTTATCAGCATGTTTTACAACAGGCGCCGGGTGGAAGTAATTAAACTCTGCCATCATTACAATGAGCCAGGCCCCCCTCTTAATAGACAACCAATGAGACACTAGAGGCCTGCCTGGTAATTGTATCTCCAACTATTTCTATCTCTCTCTCTTTCAGTGTGTGCGTGTGTGTGTGTGTGTGTGTGTGTGTGTGTGTGTGTGTGTGTGTGTGTGTGTGTGTACATCTACAATCCCCTTGTTTCACGTGTGGTTTTAATTAGTGAAGAAACAGAGTTGATAAGTAACTGAGAAAAGGAGAATGCACAAGTGAATTAGAGTAAGAAGGTTAGGATCTTTGCTCCCTCAGTGTCACTTACAAAACTCCGTAACAATGGAAAAGTAAAATTCAAGCATTCGGTAGAAAATGTGCATTACAAGCTGATGTGAGATCTGTGTTGGGAATCAGTAGTCAAAATCTGAGAATCTCACAATTTGGTCTTCTCTTGGGAGAATGAAATCATGAACTATAAAGTCCATATACCGTATTTTTTGAACAATAAGGCATAACAATTGAATCTGTTCCTAACCATCAGGAACCCTCACGTTGACTTTATCGAGTGAAAAAAGTTAGCATTCATCCTAGCGAGCTAACTTCCTGCTAACTTCTAACTCTTTTAAATGTAATAAATTCTGTTTTCATGGTTGCCTAGATGTTAAACTTAATTGTTACACCTGGTAAATCTGTCATTTTATTACAGATGAAAGAATTTAGACAGTTTTTATCTCTCAGTGATCCTGCGGTGCTCGTTTGACTTTGGGACCTGAAGCAGAGTTTGGACCCAGATTACTACGGGAGGCTCCTGACTATGGTAGCCACAATGCTCCGACAATCCATCAAGCGGTGCAGCTGCGTAGCTATTAAAATTAAAGGATTTTAATAGTCAAAAAAATACGGTACTATACCTTGAACCATGCGAACCCTCCTCTGATAATGCCCTTACAATAGAGTTCTTGATATTATTAAGAGACTGGCCTCCCAAGTTTGATACCATCTCTATAATAATTATTTTCTTTTATAATAAACACAAGCTGCAAATAAAGTTATTGAAATTTGGTCTGCTCCTTGGACCAAATTTAATGACTTGGGCAGGTTTGCTTTATCAGACTGTGATATTTTAAGCTGCTCTCTTATACTCGAACAATAATGGCCACTTTTCTCAAGGATACACTGGCTATTAAGATGCATGATTGGAGATTTACATTAGATCACTTGCCATTTCACTATACACAGTGGTTCCTTTACCATACCTGCACCATTTACTATCACTTACAGCTCTAATGGCACAATTACCCTTCACCACTGCCACTAATAGTGCTCTAAGAGAACCTTTTGATGTAGGGCTGATGTTACAACCCTTGTACATACCCCTTCAAACTCCATTCTAGCTCCTACTCCAATATCTGCACTCAGCCCCTCTAAAGCCCCTAACCCGCTGGATATCGATTAGGCCGATGACCCCAACTGCTACCCCCACTCTCTAGCAGCAACCCTCCTCCTACTTATCCGGTTCGTTCCTTTACCATGCTCTCTCCACCCATCATAATCCCATGATAATCAAATAGGGCCCACACTGCCTCTTCAGGTTGTACCAATTAGCTGGTGAGCGGGTCTGGGGCTAGTGATAGTGTTACCAGCAGAGGCAGAAGCAAACACAGTAGTACCGGGGGAGGCTGTAAACATCCATTAGCGGTTAACCATCCTCACTCATTTTTCCTTCCCAAAGCTCTCTCATTAGTGCAGTGAGCCCTGACAGGTAAACAGCACTAATGGGAATGGCCTATCAATAAACGCCTTGTATGTTAACAGGAAGCGCTAGCAAGGGGACAGACGATACAGACCAACGGCGATAAAGAGAGGGAAGGCGTGGATTCTCTAATATAAGTAGCTATAAACACAGGGAGGAGATAGGTTATTAGAGATAGACGTTGCATTCTTGGGTTTTATTGTGTTCCTGGGTGCTTTGCTGAAAGGTAGGTTGGATGCACTGTTGCACAAACAAGCAGGCAAGAGAAGTAGAAGCCATTTTGGCCAAGAAAAGATCTGAGGCATCATCTAATAAATATGATCTGAAATCTTTTGAAAGACACTTTGAAGTGACTGAAGTAATGTTGCGAGGGTACTTCAAGGCATGACCTCAGGTGTTTCAGAGACTATATTTATGTGTGGGTATTGTGCGCTCAACGTCCCTTTGTGTTAATGAGTATACTTTGGGTATCGCCACTCACAAGAAAGAAAGAAAGAAAGAAAGAAAGAAAGAAAGAAAGAAAGGTCTAAGGCAGCTAAGAAAAGATGAGAGAGAGATGTTATTTATGTTTGGAGCAGGTTCACTCTGAGTTCACCTTACCATGAGACGTCCCCAAGCGGTGACAACCGCACTGCTGCTGATGTGTGTGTGTGTGTGTTTGCGTAAATGCATGCAACTGCTTGTCCATAAGCATGTGTGCATGACAGTGTGTGCATGTATGTCTCATCTGAGGGTCGGTCAGTGAGCAGTAACATCTTAAAGAGGACATCGCAAGTGAAGTGGATGTACTGCATGGTGCACTGTGTCTGGTCTGTGTATGTGTGTGTGCATGTGTGGGTATGCGTATGTCAGGGGCCCATTACTATGGCTGTGGAGCACTAAATCAGCAGTACTACTGCAGTGGATAAAGCCAATGATACACGGATTACATCCACACTCACTCTCTGCTGGCTGTGTTTATCCACAGCCAGACAGATAAAGAGACAGCACCTACACGCGAGTATGTCTGTGGGTGTGTGCAGGACTGCATACGGGCCCGTGCTTGTTAGTATGCGTTTGCACATTTTCCGCATATATTTTTTTATGCATCTATGTTCATCAGTGTGTGCTTCTGGGCACCACGCACACCTCCTTACTTTTAAGCGTGGTATACTTTTAAGAGAAGCATACAAAAATATACAGAGAGACATCGGCTGTCTCTGTATGTCACATTTAGAGCAATATTTAACTGTCATCATCAAGCAGGACACTGTTTGGGCAGTGTCTGTAGCCTGGGGTTGTATGGACTCTAATCCACAGTCAGCCTGATCCAATAAACAGCACCTTATCCATGTCTTTCTCAGCCCACATTTACCACTTCAGCTACTGCAACAGAAACCCACTGGCAAAGCACAAATTCTTTATATTAAAAAAAATCATATTTTCAAGATTACAGGGATAAAAACTGCAATACTTTCTGATAAAAATAGAAGGAGGAGAATTTTTTTAAGCTGATTTGTGAAATTAAAAGCAAATGTAGGTGACAGCAGTTACAAAGTTGTACCACAAAACTCATCAATTTCCAATAATTTTGCAGTTTTTTGCTGTTGTTGTTTGTTTACCGTCTCTAACATCATTCCTATAGCACCAGCCTCATCACCAGTCCTGGGTTAGACCCCCTCTGGTCTAATTACACAGGCTGACCTCCCACAGGTCGCCTGAGTAAAGGCCTCCTAAAGATCAATATTCATTCTTTTAGATCTGTCATCTGCTTTTGACACTATCGACCACCTTCTGTGTCTGCTCTCCCCCTCTTCGTTCTTTATTCATCTATTTACCCTTCCCCCCCAGCCCCTATATCAGTACTTGAACTGGGCCTATACTCACTCATTTGGAGGTATCTGATACTTCAGAACTTTGTCAGCATGTACACTGTTACTTTTAGTTGTACAAGTGATTTTATCTAGTAAATGGGTTGTCATTTATATTAGAAGAGTGGAAGAATTTTTTATGATGTAATGTTAGACTGAGCTTGGCTAGATATTTGGCAGAGAAAGGCAAACTATGCCCACAATGGAGACATCCTATGAGCAATTTTAATACAATATGGGCTTGTCTACTTGTGTTTGTAAATGAGAAACAAATAAACTAGATTTTCTTGAATAGCTTGTAAGATCACACCTTTTACAAGAGGGTGCAATAAAAGCTGTGAGCAGTTCAGGGGCTTATTTAGACTAAAAGCACCTTTGTTATTTCAGTTTAATCAGCACCTCTTCACACTGCATGGATTGTTGTGTGCTGTATATGCACTGATGCTACTGCAAGTATGCAATCAAAGCATGCAGACAAACCAGTGCACTTTTGGGGGGGGGGGGGGGTTTACACTTAAAGAATGTGAAAAGTTAACTTCTTTTGTCTAAAGTGGAGGAGCTTGATGGAGTCAGAGGATGGAAGTCAGATTCAGACATTCATCTTTCCACCTGTAGTGCATCACTGACTTTGGCCGGGCCTGCTGGCCTCATGTTCTCTGCAGCGGTATTATTGTAGATAAGCACCACGTGGCTAATGAACAGAAAAGGGGCTTGTTGAAGGTCAGGCTCTTCATTTAGGGGCCCTCCAATGAGCTGGCCCACTCTACGTGGCTAAATGCATCATCATCATAATAATGCCAAGGACCCAACGTTTTAAAACTCCTGCATCTTTTTTTTCTTTTTCTTTTTTTTTACCACCCCCACCCAATTTTGCTTGGCATACTTTACTTTATGTCTCTGATATCCCCCTTCATCTGAATTATGTTGATTTTTCCCGTTTCTCTCTGAAAGGCTTTTAAAGGTCTTAGCAATTATCCCTTTCTGGATGTGCTTAGAGAAGGATGCTGTCCATCCAGTGTGTGCTGATGATAGGGAAACATGATTTAACACAATCAGAGATGCAAAGCAAGGCTGGATAAGGGTGCTGATGTGACCGGGTGCCAAGGCCGGCCAAGGTCATGTTCATCTGCATGATTAAGGGAGATGAATTCTGCCCTGACCTCTGAATTGTGCCAGAGGAAAGTAATAGTGTCTATGAGTATGTAGGAGACTCTTGTGTGATTCTCCAAATGTGGAAATATTACTTTAAAATAATCAGACTAATTTCATAAATGTCATTATTATTCTGTTTAAAAATCAGTTATACATCCCATTACAGTTATACATATCATTTTTTGCTCTCTAAACTCGTTGATTCTTGGTGGATATTGAGGGGTAAGAGGGTCTTTCTGTCCATGTTTTTCCTCAACTACCCCTCCTCCTTGTGGATTAAGGGGAGGTGGTTGTGGTCACATTGCTCTCTACTGTCCCCTCCTGGAGGAAAAAGGCAGCTGGTTTCCACACACTGACACCTGCCCATCACACTCACAGTGCAGAGAGACTCATTCACTAAAATCCTGCACTTTTAACAAATGTAAACAAGGCACAGCTGTGTTGTGTAATTCTGCATCTTACTGAATTAGTAATACCTTCCTCATTTATTTCAAGGGGGAAATGTCTGCATTAATAGGAACTGACAAAAAACTTGCATGCAAAATTTCTATTGTTTTTTGATAATCAAACTTTCAAGTGAACTGTTTATTTTTTTCACACTTTGAAATACATTAAACTATGTGCTTTATTGTCCTTCAAATACTGTGAGCACTATAATACTTATCCTTGCTAAAAGCATTCATTTAAAGGCTAATTTTGTGTCTGCAATTAGGAGGAGGGGAGGGGGGGTCACAATACCCGCTTTTAGTATACTGTATATTAAACATAGCACGCTGTACTCTAAGGTATACATTAACACAAGGTTACTTCTGTTAAAAAGTCTAGAGTGTTTTCGCAAAACCTCACCCTATAGTCCTTGTTTCTTCCCAGTACCCAGTACTGCTTGTTCCCGTAAGTGTCCAGTCCAGCTTTACAGCCAGCTCCAGTATGCCAGCTGGCTGGGGAAACAGCCCTCCTCCCCCAAACAGTTCCCCCCTATGAATACTAATGTAGCAATGTTGCCGAGGCCACAATGGAAAAGATGGGGACAAGTGAAAGAAAAGGTGGTATAATAAAAAAAGAAGAAAGAGGAAAGTGTGTGTGCGTGTGTGTGTGCTTGTGTGCGTGCGTGGGAGGGGGGGTGTATGCAGCAATTCTACATGTACACTTAAACACTCTTTAAGAGAACTGTTTTCTTTACCTTTGCGGCTCAAAAAGGATAAAGGGAAGCAAAATACCACAAAATTACAGTAGGGTAAATGTTGAGTCACTACATCTCCCCTCTTTTGCATTCCTTGCCAGAGACATACTTTTCTTTCAGAACCTCAACAGACACAAGAACGAAGCTGCGAGAAAAAGTGGAGAGGGGCACAAGGAGGAGGGCAGGAGTGAGAACTCTCCTCTCCACAGCAAAGTGGCCAGGTGTCAATCACCTCCTCAGGTGTGCTTCAGAGGCACACACACGTGTGTATCATGCACCACCAATATCTAGGGGAATTAAAAATACACTGGCAAAGAGCAGAAAGCTGAGGGAGAGAACGGAAGACAGACAGTGAGATGGTAAAAGAGGGAAATGAGGAGGGGCCAAGTGGGACAGAGGGGATGTGCAAGGAGTTCAGTCGGGATGATGGAAAGGTCAAAAAAAGCATTCAAAGAGCGCGAGGCAGGTTCACTGAAAGTCATTACCTACCTCAAATTACTTGGGCAACAAGCTTTAAATAAATAAATAAATCAGTTTATATCAACAACACAGGAGAAATGGAGAGACTGGGGAGATGCAGAGGAAAAGCATGGGTGGGAGGTGGGCGGGGTGGGCAAGAGGAAGAGAAGGAGGTGGAGGAGAAGGACGGGAATGAGGCAGAGGGGGGCAATGGCAGGAGAAGGATGAAAAATCGATGGACAAACAAGTGAGAGGACACTTGCAAAAAGGAAGCCAAAGGGGGGAAAATTAAGCATTTAAAGAAATTCTGTTTTGGTGGTTGCGGAGGAGGATGAGAAAAGGAGAGATGGGGGAGGAGGCAAGAGGCCAGGAGCACAAAAGCGCCTGAGGGTGGAGGGGTGTGAGTGTGGCAGAGACGGGCGGACCACAATGCCCTGCAGCTCGATAGGGTTGAGTGACCACATCAGGTCTGGAGGCAAACGGCGAGACATGGGCAAAACCCAATGGCTTTAAGTCAGGAGGATTAGATTCAGGGTCTCTCTCTTTCTTTAACCTCCCGCTTCTCCCCCTCCACCTTTCACCCCCTCCCGCTCTGTTCATGTTGTATTAGGTGGACTGCCCCATTGCTGCTGTCCAATCAGTAAAGAGAAGAACCAAAGTATTACTAATAGTCTGGTTTTAATGTTTCAAGTGGTAAACTGGAGAGCTGGCCCGTATGCTCGGCACCAAGGTAAACAGGTCAATAGTATTGATCCTGATTCTGACTCTCTCTCTCACGCACACAAGCACACATGCACACATGCACGCACATACAGCCCCTCAGCTCAGAAACATGGAATGCATTAGAGGCTTTCTGCATTGCACCGAAGTTGCAGATGGGGAGTTGACACATGAATACACAAAAATGGAAACATGCACCTTTTATCAATATTCACACATGCAAAACAGTAAAACAGCCTAATACTAGAGGTCCACAGGCTTCATTGCACTTAGATGTAAGAACCAAACAGGTGTCCACAAGAACACGTTCGCTCTCTCATTTTGTCAAGTCTAATATCACTCTGTCAAACAATTCAATAAAATATGTGGTAGGTAGCAGTCAGCGCAGCAGCAGCTGCACCCAAACACAAGGGCAGAGCAAATCATTTGAATACAGATTCCTATTGTCCTTCTTATGTCAATAAAACTCAGCAGTGCTAAGGAACAAGCGTGGTCAGCAACATTATGGGGCTAATTAGCATTTTCTTCTTTCTTCTGCTGGTTGATCTATTTAAACAAGCCTGGGGGGTCTGCTGTACTTACTGTAATTAAAGCAAAAGGAGTGACTCTTGCTTGAGAGAAGGAACACACAAAGCCTTAGTGGGACCTCAAAACTGTATAGCTAAGTATCCCGGAGTGGTTTCTATACACAGAAATACAAATGGCGATACAAAAAAGGTACATGTTGCAGGTGAGTGCTGTGGTTAGTGGGTTTTTTCCACCCAACAGGATTTGCATTTGTGCCTCAGTATGGCCATACATGTCGAAGAAGCCCCGAATGATACTTATTTAACCTACTTCAGCTACTTAAGCTACTTCAGCAGCACAGCAAAGTTGCTGAAGCTGCACCCTAGACAGGCAAAAGAAAATTCCTTTTTGGCAATGCATAAAGAATTTCTGCAGTGATAATGGAAGGAACTGCAATAAACACACAATCCCTTCTCCTTCACTGAGAAGAAATGACGAAATAAGGAAAATGCAAAACAAAATCTTGGGGAAAAAAAGGTTTTTGAAAGAAGCTAGTGATAGTTTTTACTGATTGACAAGAAATCAAAAAGACAACTCCTCTCTGCTCAGCCTTTTCTGGCTGTGGGGCATGTTAGGCACATCGGTGATCACTGAGGTATTAAAAGCACAGCAATGACACCAAAGCAATGCAGCTATCCTGCTTGAGATTATGACACTTACCATAGATTGGATAACCCTTATTAGGGCATTCATTTAAGCTAACATGAGGCAAATTATAGGCTGTCGAGACACTGACACCCCAGCTGTTTAGACAAGGGTTTGACACTAAAGAACTGCTGTTGCATGATTTTCCTCAATGTGATTGATGCAAAAATTTCTCTCATGTGATGTATCTATGATCTGAAGCATATTATTATACTATGAGTATATAATTATTTCTGAAAAGTATTATTTTGGAATTAATTGTCCTCAAACTTCCGGGTTTTTTTTTCAGAATCATTACATAATTTTGGAAATAAGCACATCCTGTCATTTACTGCTAAAACAGACACACAAAGATTGCCTTCTACGGCTAAATGAGAGTCTAACAGCTCAACGCTGTTGCTCTTCGCTTCCTGCTTGTTACAGCTCTCTTCTTGCTCAAAAGGAATAGCAATAAGTGGCAGTATCCAGCTCTTCAACCAAATGCAGCTGCCAATGCTCATTCTGCACACATGTGAACGGAGACATCGATTATTCGTTTGGCTTTCTCTTCGCCAGCAAAGCCTTTTCCCTTGTTCAGCAAGGCATTCGAGACTTTAGCAAATCCTGTACACTGTGGTATCAATAACACCACACGTCGAAAAACTACAAATAAAGACTGGATAAAATACTGTACATTTACAAAGAAAAGGTCGATGTTCTTCCACACTTGTACTTTTCGAGGACAAAGCCTCACGTGTTATGGGGTTAAGCTAAAATAAAATACCTGGGAATAAGACACATTCAGATCTTAAAAAGTCTAATTGGTTCAATGAGTGTGAGCATGTGTCTTCTCTGCCACACTAGAAATGCCAAGCAAGGCTGGCCTTTTTTCTAAATGCATTTCACTGAACACTTTCTCAGGAAATAGACAGATTCTGCACTTTTTGCAATTTGTGTGTAATACAGCAGCAAGTACATGCCTCTAAGGCAGTGCACATTCATTGCAAGTCTAAATTAATGTTATTGAACAGCATCCACATATGTGCATTTATCTAAACAATGTGTGTGGGGGGGTGGGTTCACACACACATGTGTACATTTTTCTGTCTAAACATGCTTACATGATTTGTACAAGTGCATGCAACTTCTGTGTTCATGTGCATGTGTATGTACAAGCCCCGAGGAGAAACCCGGTTTAAGGTTGAGTGTGACAACCAGCCATACTGCCAGATCAAGACCTGTCAGCCATGCAGCCCAGCCCCACTGTTCCTCCACCTCTTCTCTCTCTCAATCCGATTCCTTCATCCATACTGCAGCCTTAAACAAGTACCAGCACTTATCAGCCAGAAAAATAATTGGGAGGTCTACCACTTGCAGTATCCTGGTCCCCGCCCTCCACCCCCCACTGTCCATCCAGGTCACTTCAGCAATGTCAGCACCCATTAGAAGGAATGCTATGTGCGACAGCAAAGTGTAACCATGTCTATCACTGACTTATTTTCTCTGCATCTTCTGTCTGTTTTCCTTTATCTTTCTGTAGATCCATCTAAATCATTTATCTAGCTATGTAAAGAGTCATGAGTTCGATGAGTCTTAAATTCCACCTAAAAAAGAAAGAAAGATCAAACTGAAAGATCAAAACATATTTAAACAAGGGAGCTGCTGTGCGTCGGTGTTTGTGTCCCTCTCTGTCTTGGCGAGAGAAAGAGGGAGAAAAGGAAACATGGATTTTCTCCCTTAAGGGGTCTACGGAGAGACAAGAGAGTCAGTTGTGTAGTGCAGGGTGAAGTGGACAGCATTGTGGGCGCTCTCCAGCATCAGTACGATGTCACTGTCATGTCACAAGGCCGTCTGAGCATCTCGTGCGGTCGAGCTGGCTGGCAAGCAGGGAGACAGAGAGATAGATCCAAGGGGCCGGCGGGAGTTGATGTTGCACCGCTGTTGTTGCGGATATGTAGTGGCATGTGTGCGTTGTGTGTTTGTGTGTGTTTCTGCACTGAGGAGCCATGACAGGGACAGTGGTTCAGCTGTCATTTCGGGTGCTACGATGCGATTGGCCGGGGCTGACAGGTCAGGGGGGTTCATGTCCAACAGAGCAGTGTAGTCTGTGTGTGTGCTGTGGTACATAAGGGGACGCAAGGGTATTACTTCCCAAACGTCACAATCACTGAGCTATGTCTACCTCTCCACATAAGCCTGACATGCTGTGACCTTACCCAGCCCTGTGGTATTTGGGTGTAATAACCTTTTATTGATACACAGGGGAGAGTGGTATAATGTAAAAACAGTCCCTACATGCTGAAATTAAGTCTATTTACGTATGAAACCAGGGTAGCAAACTGCATAGGACCGTCTATAACTAAACAAAAAGCCTTTAGGCAATGTGAACTGTATGGCCCTCTATTTATACTTTGTACTTCATTGGTACGCACTGATGTCCTTTAGGACCCTCATACGGTCATCCACTATGTCACCATGCAGCCTATACAGTTGACTCTTGCATAACTGAGGGCAGCTCCTAAAACCTCGGACCCATTTCTGAATATGTTACACACCTAACTACTACTCCCACGCATGTCTCCCCTAACACCAAGACACCATTTTGCCCTTGAGCCACTCTCAGCCTAAGCTTTTCCCAGTGTAAGTCCAAATGCCTCCCGCAATGCACGAGGTGACATTGAGAGGCCCCGGTGTCTCGGCGGATTTGGGGTATCCATCCAGCTGCCCGCACACAAATAAATAATGCAATGGCCGGCTAATGCAGTGGGCCCTGACGCAGTGGCTGACGTTGCCTGCAGCTACCTTTGGGCTGGAAAATAATTACCATGCAAAAGAGGGAGGAAAAAGGCCCCCATACACAGTGTAATGGGCTAAAATGGGGTGATACAATGCAGCTGCCCTCCACAATTCAGTGCTTCTCTCTCCCCTGCTCTTTCTTTTTCTCCATCACTGACACTCTACCTCTTTTTTCTGCCATAAACAGCAGCCAGTGCCTAGCCAACCAGTGGCGTCCATTCCTCTAAGGAGCACAGAGAGATGAGAGGCTGTTAGTGGCACGAGCCTGATGTTTGTGGATCTGAGGTTTCCACTGACATAATGCCACACTTGTTGTAGCAGATACAACTATAGAAGTTGTAAAAACAAAGGAGTGAATTTAAAGCGGTACCAGATGTCTTTTTGGATTCATCAGCAGTAGATTATAAACTTGTATGTCTATAATATACAAGCACTTTAATGCTCAACAATTTTTGGAATGAAGAGAAAATTCTCTTTATTTTGATATTGGAATATATTTTTTTAGAGAAAAAAGTTATATCAGCCAAGTATTGGAAGTCTTTTGCTCCCGTGCACCCGTGTCCTGCAGTGTGTAATATTCCACTTAGGCCTTGGCATTGACATTGGGCTCAGTTTACAGTGGAGCAAACAGATGGGTCGGTATGTTGACTAATCCAGTGCAGGCAAAGACATGCTGATCATAAATAGAGGGCTGATCAATGCTCTGCTGTTTACAAAGGCCTAACAGTGTTTGCTGAGAAACCTTTAAACACCACCCCTCTGCTCTCACCTATCAGCATGATTATAGGGACCTGGAACAAGGGTGTCATTTATCTTGTCCCTCAAAAAGACATTAACTATGATGCACTCTTTGAGAGTTTGGCAGTCCTTTTTTTTCCTTTAACTGTCCTTTTTTGTGAATACAGGGAAAAGACACAGTGCTCCTCTTTTTGTAAGTGAGGAAGCACAATATTGGAGGTGATATAACATTCAGCCAATGTCCTGAGAATCAAGGACGATTTTTATGAGTCAAGAAACTGATGGAAAATTGGATTGGGAAAATCTGGTCATTAACAGAATTTGAGACTATATAACTTAAAAATGTGAATTGTCCCAGCCTCGACACTATCATACAAAAAGACTGCAATATTGATGCAAGTATACAGGGTGGGCCATTTATATGGATACACCGTAATAAAATGGGAATGGTTGGTGATATTAAAGTCCTGTTTGTGGCATATTAGTATATGTGAGGGGGCAAACTCCTCAAGATGGGTGTTGACCATGGTGGCCATTTAGAAGTTGGCCATCTTGGATACAGCTTTTGTTTTTTCAATAGGAAAAGGGCCATGTGACACATCAAACTTATTGGTAATGTCACAAGAAAAACAATGGTGTGCTTGGTTTCAACGTAACTTTATTCTTTCATGAGTTATTTACAAGTTTCTCTTTGTTCACAGCCATTGACATGTCGAAGAGGTTAACACGTGAGGAGCGGATCGAAATCGTGTTGATATCTGGTGAACGCAGTAACCGGGTCATTGCAGCAGATTTCAATGAAAGACACCCTACGAGACCACCCATCTCCAATGCTACAGTTAGCAAACTGCTTGCTAAGTTCCGTGAAACTGGTTCAATGTTGGATTTGCCAAAATGTGGACGCAAGAAAACTGTCACTAATGAAGAAACATTAGTGGCTGCCCATCAATGTGCTGCATTTAACAGCCAAAAATCACATGATCGCCTTGTAAAAACAGTAAGAACAAGATCTGGAAATGTGGCTTCATCCTCAGTGACAATAATAGACAAATCTGATTTTAAATCTGGACTTACCAATGGTTGTATATTTCACTATAGGGGACCATATGTACTAATACCTTATCCAAATGCTGAAGTCAGATGTTCCATGTAAGGAGAGGAGATTGTAAGTGTAGGTTATAAAGATGCTGGGCAATGCATCAGTGACCTGCAACATGCAATTAAATCAACAACAACATGGCTGGGGAAAAAAGGCAATCTAGTTATAGATATGGCCAAGTTCTGACCTTAACCAAACTGCGATGCTGTGGCGGTATCTGAAGATGTTCCGTCAAGAAATCCTAGAAACCCTGACAAACTGAAAGCATTCGTCTCCACACTGTGAATGTCATGTAACATCTGATGGAGTCCGGTGGTCCTGAAAGATTTTGCTTATTATTTCTAATATGTTCAGCAAACAGTGTTATTAGTTTATTATGTTTTGACTGTAATTGGGGTGATTTAGATGAATCAAATCAAATCAAATCAAAATTTATTTATATAGCACATATTAAAAACAACAGTGTTGACCATAGTGCTTCACAGTCAATAAAAACATGAGACAGTTAAAACAAACAATAGAAGAGGACAACAAACAATAGGTAACAACGCAACAAGCTAAAACAGCCAACTAGACAGAATCAAAAGCCGAAGTAAAAAAATAAGTTTTAAGACGTCATTTAAAAGACTGGATAGACTCGGCAGTGCGAATATGAACGGGGAGGTTATTCCAGAGTCTGGGTGCCACGGATGCAAAGGCCCGGTCGCCTCTCGACTTCATTCGAGTCCTAGGTTGTGCTAGGAGCCTATGGTTGGATGATCTAAGTGCCCTGTTGGGATTGTATGAATGGAGTAAATCAGAAAGATAACTGGGCGCTAAATTATTCAAAATATTAAAAGTGAACAAAAGAATTTTAAAATCTATACGATATTTAACAGGGAGCCAATGTAATTTGGCTAAAATTGGAGTTATGTGTTCATGAATTCTCGTACCTGTTAAAAGACGCGCAGCTGCATTTTGAATTAACTGGAGCCGGCAAAGAGAGGAGTGTTGGAGGCCCGAGTAGAGGGAGTTACAGTAGTCCAATCTGGATGTAATAAATGCGTGGATAAGCTTTTCAAGATCTTTTAAAGATGAAGAATGACATCATAATTTGTGAGTAATAAGAACTGAACATTTTCTTCTAATTTTCATTTAGAAGTTTAAAGGAGTCTTAAAGTTCTTCACGCTCACATTTCAAGGTCACAATACCATGAAAACTGAAGTCTGTAAATGACATATGGCTGCTCTTACACACATCTTGACCCCCATCACTTTGACCTCACTTTCTGATGAATACGGTGGGATGTGGGGTAAGCGCCATGGAGACGGCCGGGCATCCTGGGATTGGAGTATGCCGCCTGCTACCAGGTCCCCTTCACTCTAGGGGCCTGTCAGTCAAAGTAGAAAACTTCCCTTTGAAGCTCTGTCAACTCTCTGGAGTGTCTCATTGCCCCAACCCCAGCCCCCACCACATACTCCTTGCCCCTTCCAGGCTCCACACCTCCATCTCTCTCATCCTCCCATGTGCTCTTCTCCTCTCCCTCTGTTGCCTCCTCCCTTCCCCTCGTGACCCCCACTTGAAATCCTCTGTCCACTGTCCCCCAAAGTTATCCCCTTATCCCCCCTTATCTCTGTCTCAAGCTATGCAATCCAAAAATTAAACTTGGGGGAAAAAAAGAGTGGCACAGAAAAGAGCTTAGTTTCACTTTTGCAAACCAAATAAGGTTTAAAATGGTAAGGCGTTATGAGAGAGTAACTCTTAAGCCCTGAAACAGACACGCAGGGTGATTCCCTACGGCTCGCTTGGTTCAGTCGTGAGTGACACTGACAGCTCTGGTGTATTTTCTTGTTCCAAAAAATAGGAAGAAGAGAAGAAAAATGAAGCTGCATTCAAAATTCTGGCACACGCTGCTTGATAATCGCTTATTAAGACATAATTTTCACACAGATTAGGTGCCAGCAACAGAAACCGTAGCAGCTGTTGGTGTTATCAATTAGGACATTGTTGATTTTATAAATCCAAATCACAAAAATGATACATTTTGACTTATCAGCAGCGCTGCTTACGGTAGATGCATGACGCCAAGGTGTGAAAATGATGTGCTAAGTGCTGATGTTTAAGAAAATGGTTTGAAGGCACATGTATCACAGAGTGCAGCTCTCATACAGAACCAGAGCATTAGACTTGCTGATAGCTTGTTTAGGAAGTGATGAAATGCGTATTAGATTTGTTGCGACTCAAACAGCTGTGTTCACACCTCATACTGGCTTGTTCGTGTTGCCAGTGGATTTCACATAAGTGCTCATTGACTTCCCAGTTACCCACACTAAACTAAATGATGTGTGTGAAATCTCCTATGTCCCATGTATCTGCAATGTGTATTTACTGTACATATTTACACGTGTCCACATGTATCAATCTCAGGAAGTGTATTAAAGTGTAGTGTGTCAAACCTCTAAAAGAATTAATTTAAAAAAAGAAAGAGACCAATAGCTCAAAGTCTGAGGCTGCTGAATATGAAGTCTGAGGCTTAATGAAAAGTCGGAAGGGACAGAGATAAAGGTAGAAGACTGAACAGTTTTCTCTCTGAGAAGCCTTGGGCGCTGGTCAAAGAGACAGAGCACAATTGAGGCTTCTCCGTTACCTAAACAAACCAAAACTGACCAATTAGAAAACGCTGTTTTCTATTTATCTGTGAAGGTTCTCAGTCATCCAGGTCATCGTAGTCAAAGGAGCTTGCAAAGAAAAGCGTCTAGACTTCTTTAACTTAAAGAAGTCCAGACGCTTTTCTTTGCAAGCTCCTTTGACTGTTTTCTATTTAGCTCATTTTTTAATTAACACCTCTGGCATAACCACTTCCCTCTAAAACCAGTGGTACATCAGATCTGCTCAAGAGCACTTTACTCATTCTTATATCAACCTGCAGTGCAAGTTTAAAATTTAATGCTCTCTGTGATGTCACCCACAGCCATAATCGATTTGGGGGTCTAAGATTAGGGGCCTTGGCCATTAAAAAAATGACAAGCATCCATCAATCGACAGATTCTATGGGGGTAGTGAGTCACACGAAACACATAGACAGGCATTGTACATTTGACCCTGCGAGTGCATTTGGCTGCACAGCTTCTCTCCTCCTCTGCGACAGTGCCGATGTGTCGCCCCCTTCAATGCCGACACGTGGCTGGCAGGCCAGCTCATGGCCACGGGGTCTGCTGCTTTGAATAACGGCAGGTTAAGACATAATCATCCTCAGCGAAGAGAAGATTCACTTTGACCTCATCACCTCCGTTTCCTCATTCACAAGCCCTCAGAGAGATGAGGGGAGAGACAGAGACAAACAGACACAGAAAAAGAAAGAGAAAGAGCGGGAACGATAGAACAAATTACAGTGTGAACCCAGAGGCCAAAAAGAGACAGAGGGAGCGATTGAGGGTGAGGATAGTTAGTCCTTGCCTTTGATGCTTAACTCTTGTCGACAGTGCAAAGACTGAGAATCACAGAGATGTGCTGTGGAAAAACCTCTCTGTGGGTTGCCGCACTACAACCCCAAGGCTGCACAATCATTCTCACATGTTAATGGGCAGCCATTTGGTTACTAAATCATCTGAGGGCAGGAGACTGAAGTGAGCAAAGCGCAAGACAAATATTCAACTTATTACAGGAAGCCAGTAGAGCTCAAGTATGAAAACAGTAAAACTTTTCTGTAATAAATAGACATTTCGTGCATGTAGCCACACGTAGTAGTACATTCACAAAAGCACACGCATAGTCGTGCATGTGACATAAAGGGTTACACAGTAGGGAGTGCCACTGCAATTGATGAAGAAAATTCTTCTCATGTACCCCGTCCCACTTTTAGACCTCAAATTCTCTCCCCTGCGCTCTCTCTCATGCCCTATCTCTCTCTCGCTCATTCTTTCTCTCACTCTCTGGTCCACTAACCCAGTTTAAAAGCAAGCAGCCAGACACCTCCTCCTGCAGTTTGTCTGGGACAAGAGACAGCCCTTAGTAGGAACAGGCTTCTAATGAATACACCCTGACCGAATGTGTGCGCATGTGTGCGTACGTGTGTGCTTTTATGAGCACGCAATATCGCTAAACTCCTAAAACTGCTCACAGATTAAGATCTCAGTTTACACGCACTGGTCTGCAAACACAGCTGTGTCTGTGTTAGTAGATAGCAAATCCGAGCACTTCCTTCCACGTCTGAAATCATTTAAACATTTATTGTAAAAATGAGTGAAATCAATTTGTATTAGCCGCTCTCTAGATTTAAACCGCAAAGGGCTAAATACTGCTAAACAAGCTAATGGGTTTTGCATTCAGTGGAGACAGCGGAGTTGCAGATAATGCCAACATGATTGTTTGAATTGCAAATCGTAAAGCAGTATTAGGATTCTCCTGGTCAAATGAGTTGAGCTGTTCAAAGTCTTCGAGTAGTACGTTGTTCACTCATGAATATACAACAGCCAAGCAGCATTTAGGATTCAAGAGACTTGACTTGGCATTTTATGTTTTAATTGTCTTTGAGCAGGAGGTCAATCGACACAAAACACAGCCGCGTTGTGGTGTGAAGCTACTGTAGGTAAGTGCATGATAGCTCTGTCGCAGGTGCGTGGAGCAAAATGCAACTCAGTCTCACACACACACGTGGTTGGCCACTGGATGATTTTTAAGTTAATTGATTTGTATCCTCTTATTAATTTCCTTAGCCTTCTCTCTCTCCCCTCTCTCTCTTTCTCTCTATCTGGCTTCATCAGCAGTCTGTCAATAGTCTTCGTAGCCGCGCTCAATCCTTTATCACCTCCAAAACGCCTTAATCAAATTCCAATCAGTCACTCATATGGCCCATCAACACCCAACTCTGGCCAAGCACCGCACACAAACACGCACCCACACACACGCGGTTGATAAATGAAGAATGTAAATGTAAATGCACTTTTACTCGTACACTTCTGTTAGTCCTAAAGTCGCACTGGCCAATCAATAAATCTTATGATTATGTTCTATTTAGTCCTAATTACAGTAAAATGATTAGTTCTTGTTTTGACATAGTGGAAAAAGATATGAGGGCCGGTTTTATAGCTGAGAACCCATTTAATTAAAATTTGCCATGCTTCCAACAACGTAACATTTGTCAAACTGAACAGTTTCATCCGGCACATCAGTACTTAAGACTGCATCAACTTTTTCTTCATATGACATGATAAGGTATCGTGATTTTAATCGTCATGTTTTATTCAAATACTCTTTTTTAATCTTCCTCAATGCAACAGGATCCATTTTGTATAATTTAAAAGGTCAATCAATACTTTATATCCACACTGGGGAATTTAAGAATGTGCACGCTCAGAGATCCACAGAATGTGTAGACTACTGAACGTCGGATATCTTTTACTTACGTACACTTAGCTTTTGTGTTATAAATTCAAAGGAAAGTGGATGTCAGAGCTTGATCATCTGCTGTGCTATCCATACCTCAGTTGTTTTTGACACTGAGAAACTGAAAATGTATTTATTAATTCATAATAGCTTATTACAACTTTTATACAGACAGAAATTACTATTATCATTTTATCATTCAATAGATTGCTGCATTCTCTCCTATTTTACTATGTAAATGCATCTTGCAGACAAAAGGGCGGTCACCCCTCCCTCTCTAGCTCCCACCTTCCCACCCTCCTTCTCACACATGTACCAGACGTAGTCCCTTCCCCAGTAAGCAGCCCCACCCATGTCCAGCTCACTACCCCAGCCGGCGTCTACCAGCCCTGTTTTGTCATCATTAAACCTCCCCTGCTTGCCCCGCTTTCCTTAATATATGTCACCTGCATGGGGTTGCCACTACCAGCAGTGGAGGGGTTAACTCTATTTTGTCCAGACCTCATGCCTGTGTGTGAATACGCGAGTGTGTGACTGAGCGAGTGTAGTAGTCCGCTTTGTGTACATGTCCACATAGGCATGTGTTCCTGTACGTGTGTGCCTGTTTGTTCACTTGTATGTGTGTTTGTGTGTCCATGCAGGACCATGGTCTGCTCAGTGTGTGTGTGTGTGTGTGTGTGTGTGTGTGTGTGTGTGTGTGTATGTAAAGGAGAAATTTGCCTGTCCTTGCCTAAGTGAATGGCTAGGATTAAGCTGACAGCCCACCTTAGTGATGGCGAAATAATTGGTTGTTCAGCTCTGTCCTTGTCAGAGCGCTGACAGTTCTGCAGATGTCCTGTGCGGTTCTCCAAAGGTTAGGCTCAGCTGGGGCCGCCATTCATTAATCATTCCGCTCTGACAGTGCACCGAGCAGCCTGCAGCTGCCACCCCGTCCCCCTCAATTTCTGTCACCGCCTTGCACCACCACCACCAATACCCCCCCCCCCCCCCCCCTCCCCGCAAACCCCCTTCTAGGTCTCCCTCCACTCTCTACTTGCATGTTTATATGTTTGTGTTCCTCATTGTACACACAAACAAGTATGCTTAAACATAAATTTGCATGAAAAGTCAAGGGATGTATACAAGTAACAGCATGCTCCGTAAATGAGAAGTGTGGACCGGACAAGCAGTTCACACTTAAGCGGGTAAGGAAGTAAACAAAGCAAACTACCTAAGGAAGTCTTTTCAGCTAATGATCTAACTTATGCTTCCTTCAAATGTGTTACTGACAGAGGTGGGACCAAGTCATTGTTTTGCAAGTCTCGAGTAAGTCTCAAGTCTTTATCCTCAAGTCTCAAGTCAAGTCTCAAGTAATGTCAGGCAAGTCAGAGTCGAGTCTCAAGTCACTGGTGTAAAAGTCCAAGTAAAGTCACAAGTCTGAAATTTTGAATTTCAAGTCCTTTCGAGTCTTTAAAAAAAAAATAATGAAAAAATAATGTTGCAGTTATGCTAAATGTAAATATTAGACCATGTAATTTTAAAATCTGTGTTTTTCTCAACACATGACAAAATAGTGAACTTAGAAAATATACACAAATTGTGAAATTGCACCTCTTTAAAATGCAGCTCAATTAAACTTAGCTCCAAGAATAATTTTCACCGACAGTTCTGAGATAAGCTGCATGTCATTCTTGGATGCGGTTGTAGGACCGGCTTTATTAAAATAGCATGACAAAAATATCATACACATTAAAAAAAACTGCATCACCAACGTAGCCTGGACAACATTTGCTAGTTAGATGAAGTCAGCTATCTCATTGTAGCATATTTATATGCATATTTATAATCATACGGTTCTTGGAGTGAGTGCATACACTCATGAAGTTTAGTAACTTCAGGTCACTGCAACAAGCCCAGGTACAGTTTACCGACGGATGGGTACAGGACCTTGAAATGCACCGTGTAGAACGAAAGACCATCGTACGTATCATAAGTTTACCAGTCTCACAAATCGTCTTCATAAATACACATTCGTTAACCGTTTATTAATAGGACCTTTGAGCTCAACGGTAATTAATTAGTAGTGGAAATAATTTCTGGTAGCATCACAGAAATGTAGCAGTGACAATAATATTGTATGCTGTAATCGTACTGGACAATTAGTGATACAAAACAACTGTTTTACCCTGTGAATAAAAGTATATGTTTTTGTCAATGTACCATAATAACAGAAGCGAAACGCAATATTGTGTCAGGACAATTCACTATTTATGCACAATAAATAAAGGAGCATAGCGCGACAATTTCTGTTCAGCGCCAGACTTGCTTGTAACCTATATCACCAATTATGTTATGAAAATGACGCATTAACTACAACAGCAGACTGACCTTCGTGTAAATGCTTGGAGCAGACTAACCTGTGAGCTGGAGGGTTCTGGGACGTTATATTTGGTCTTTGAATGGCTGCAATCCAGGCCACCCGTCGCCTCTTTGTTACTTCGGAAACATGGCTCGAACAATTTCTCTTCAACAACGTAATCCGATAACAACCGATCTCTTTACCCGTCGGCTTCCCGTGGCTGTCATGCGACCGGCTATTGCAGTTAATAATACAACAGCTTCTTGACATTTTTGTGTTTCTTTTTATCGCTGTGTAACTGATTTTAATTGAAAGCCTGCGTGCGCTAGTACCGCTTGCCACGAGTTCCCAGAATCCTTTGCGGTTCTACCCGTGAATGACGTCACATTTTCAATCTCTATATAATATGCATGTTAAATTTTATATTTGGGGTGAAATATCAAGTCTTTTCAAGTAAACCGGTTCAAGTCCAATTCAAGTCCCAAGTCATTGGTGTAAAAGTCCAAGTCAAGTCACAAGTCTTAGAACATTTTTTCAAGTCAAGTCTAAAGTCATAAAATTAATGACTCGAGTCTGACTCGAGTCCAAGTCATGTGACTCGAGTCCACACCTCTGGTTACTGAGCATGGCAGCCAAGAAATGACCATCTCTTGTGTGCATGTAAGAAGACACAGGAATCCTCCTGCATTGTAATATTAAAGCACACCTGTTTTTCTCATAGCTTTCCTTGCACCACTATCCCATTAAACAGCCCAGATATTCACCAATATTAACCCTTATGAGCTATTAAACTACATAGCATTTATCATAGATAATGGTGCTCCTGAAGCAAGTCAGCTCATGAATTGCATAGTTAGACTCCGGCGTATGACAAGTGATATTTTATGAAGTATAAATAGAGGCCATATGTTTTGTATGAACATGTCAACTTATTTAATTTAAAAGGGGCAACTGAAAATTACTGTTATGATGTGTGTGAGGGCAGACACACTGTAAAATTATCTTTCATGTGCAGTAAAGGTTCAGGCTGTGTCAGCAACATTCTTCTGACCCCTTTCCCTTGCTTGCTATCTAATGACCCTATCAACCTATTTCGTCCCTTGGTCCAACCCATTTTCGTCCACCTCCACAACTCTCTTAGGGGTGTTGGTGTTTGTATCCGAGCATTTGGTACAAAGGAAGGATGAGCTGAAAGGAGGAGGTGAGTGAAAAGGAAATATAAGACAACGGAAAGATGGGGAGAGAAGGTAAGGGGTGTGGAAGGGGGTGGGGGGGGGGGGGGGTGCACTGGGCACTAAGTGGTGGGAAGATCTAAGGAAAATCCTCCATTATGTTCTAATTGCTCTTGAGTGTTGAACAGCAAGCTACAGACAGGTCTCTAGCTTTGTGTTATCAAAAACAGATTCAGAATCAGAAATACTTTATTAATCTCAAAGGAAATTAAGTTCCTGTTGTTTAAATATTTGTGAAAGAAAAAATAGTAGCTACTGCTTCTAAACGACATTTAGCATGTTACTGAAGAACACTGAGAGAAAGCAGTAATCTTGGAACCAACTGACATTTTTTTCTAACTTATTAAATACATTTTTCATACTACTTTCAGAAGCATTAGATAGTGTAGTATATGTATAACTCCTTGGCAAGTTAAATGTGGGAGTTTGTGAAAGGAAATGCAGAGGTATTTTCAGCGGCTGGGCAGCAGAAGGTCAGATCAATAAATGAAAGAAATAAATGGGTGGGTGCTTGAAGAATAGGCTATTTCAGCCTCCCTTTTCTAATGCCTACTTTAAATGTTACAGCAACACCATAAATGCCTTAAGAACTTTAAGTTCCTTCAAAATGCTTTGGCCTTTTATTAAACACAGGTGTATGTCCTTAACCTTTAACCTAGAGAAAAAAGAGGAATGGTATGTAAGGACCACTTACATATCTCTGAATGTATATATTTCTACTACTTCTGAAGTTTATGGTGAGTTAAAAGCTAGTAAAATAGTTTGAGCAAAGATTTAGACTGTGATTACATATAAACCCGTGACCTCTGCAGAATAGCTCAATTTCACAAGTATAAAAAATGTCTATTAATAATACAGCCCACTGAGTAAAGTTGGCCAGCACAAATACATAAAAACTACTCAAGTGGTTTTAATCAAACTTTGTGGAAAGGCAATGAAGAGCACTTTCTTTACAATTACAAAAAAGGCCAACAGCTTTAACATGGGATCTGCTCTCTGAGTAGCTTTTCAGCTGAATATGATATTAGTTATGGTCAGCAAAATTCCTAACACAAAACCCATCAATAACATCATTTATTCGAGAAAACAATGTAGTAATTTCAGAACCCAGCACTGACCCTCCTTCTACACATCTGTGTAGGTTTTTGGCCCCCAGAATGATAATAAGCTGTGTGCTGACATCGGCAGAGAAACGGAGAGGACTGGATGTTAGATAGGCGAGGTGGATGGAGACACCTAGTTGTGCAACTCTAAGAAAATCCCTCTCTTCCTTCATCAAAACATTATTTTTCCCTAGAGACAAAGTCAGCTACTGCCTCTATACATGCACAACAAAACAGATGTGGATATAAATGGTAGTCGGTATACAGGAGCAGAAGACTAGTGACAGCAGAGACCATCATTTTATAGCCTCTGCTCATAAAGTTCATTTTTTTCATAAATATGCAATTATGTTGGTTATACTGTTGGCCTGCTGGATGGGAGAGGAATGGAGATTTATAGCATTAATATTCTATACATTATGACCATGCCAATGGGTAATATTCTGGCAATTACACTAATGAACTCTCAGCACACAGTGCCCCATGTTAACATCACAGCTTGAGGGTGGACATTCTTTTTAGCTCTAATCTCTACCCAAGTCTACAACCCTACATCAATTCATATCAGTCACTGGTTACCAAGATATACCAAAGAATCTGTTTCCAGGTACAAGGACATCTAAAACTGGAAGACATCACCTCACCTCATGCGGTAATGGGCATGCAAAAATGATGCATTCTTCTTGAATTCAAAAGGAAACAAAGGTAAGAGTATCTTTGACTTGCGCCTTAGAGATTATCTATGTATTATAACTGTGTGTGGATCATCCATTGCAAACCCTTTTCCCCCCCAGTGACTTATAGTATTGGAATATGAGCGCAAAAAGGAGGCACATACAGTAGATGACGAGCTCTAGTCACATGGTAAAGGATCTCATCAGCCTCTATGTATGTAGATGTGTATGCAGAGTGAGTGATTGCCCATGGCTTGAAATTGGTGTAGAGGGTTTCAGGGGGAATTGGAGGGATGGGTTTTCTCTCTCAATCTTTCTCTCCCCCTCTCTCTTTTCCTCTCTCTATGTCATGCACACATAGGCAGACAGCAGCAAGAAAACGCTTTAACAGAAACACACAAATACACACAATTATTGGACAACATCCCCTGCAAGACATGCACGCACATGTACACACAACCTGCTCTCTCCCACAAATCTCCCTGTATGCACATGCACACTGAGCCAGGATGATTAAGGTCCTATGCAGAAGAGATTCTGAGTGGTACTGTACCGTGGCTGCCTGTTTTCCCTGATGAATACAAGCCACAAGCTCAGTATTCTCCAATGGGGAGGAAACCCGTCATCACAAATGCAAGATCAGGGGTAATTACGTTGTAATATGCCACATGAAATGTTTCTTTGTTGTAGATATGGGATTCCCTTCAGTTCAAAATTAGAAAAGATATATTTCACATAGCTATGACTATTGCTGCAAAAATATATTTAAATTTGCAACTTTTATTTTCAGTACAAACATTATAATGGCCAATAGTGCTCACTTTCAGATGTTTTATATCTCTCTACTATTTCTGTGTCACTGCCATCCAGTCCAGCTGGCATCCAAATCAATCACACCTCAGTATTGATCAATGATTCTGATCAAGCGCGATTATAGGTATGGCAGAGATATCAATGCAATGATGGATGATTGATAATGGAACCACAGTGATCGATCAGTGGGATATTGCAGATAAGATGCTTGCCGTATTGTGTTGCATGGAAATTTGCATTTACTGCAATATTCTGTAGGTTTATTTTCTTATATTCATATAACAAAACCAACCTGCAAACACTCGTTTCTCTTTGGAGTACACGACACCTAACAGCACTGCAGTATTTCGTGTAAGACATGTAAGACAATATTACCAGTTGATTTTTTTTATTATTATTCCAGATGAGCCTCCATGTTTGATTTATCAAGCCTGTGTATCTCTGCTGCCACATATTGTGACCACTGGTCCATCATCTTCCCCCTTGGCGGATTAGGCCAAGGAGGGTGATTTGTTACCCTTTTGGGAAGCTGTCTTGGACGCTCATTTCCCCCTACTGCATATTCTGCCCCTCTGCTGCCATGCCCCACATCACCACTCGCCCCACCCCTCCATTTTGATGAATAGCCAGCTGCATGAAGGCGAGCAGCCGATCGCACCATCAAGGTTACCGTAACCTGGGCTCCACATCTGGGGGCTACCTGCCTCCAATTAGCACTGCAGAAAGAGGGAGAGGAAGGATGGGAGTGGAGAAGTAGCAGTGGGGAGAAGGAACAGTCCAAGGATCCTCCTTTATAGGCTTTAAATCTGCATGGCAATATCTGGAGACTGAGGCTGGATGGGATTCTGATTGCTCCTCCTCCATTGCCACAACACTCATCCCGCCAGCACCCCACCCCCACCCCCACCCCTTTCCCCAACTCTTCTCCAGCAGGTTGATGTCTCCCTGCCTAGCTTTTGTCACTGATCACCCAGCCCCTGTATGCCCTGATTACTGGCTGAGCAGCAATATGGATCGGTCTGAAGGACAAGGGGGACTTATTCCAGTGAATCTTTCTCCTGCTTTAGAGCACACAGGGGACTGGATTTTAGAAGTGGGAATATGAATGGATGTATTTATCTGTTGATTGGATGGATTGGAGATTGGTTTAGCAGCACATTTGAGCAATATCTACAGTATCTGCACACAGAGATATCTGAGGGAGGGAATTGGACAATTTCTGTAAATGGGCTGTGAAAATACATGGAGACAGCATTTATAATGTATCTACTCCGATACATAATACATGATGAAAAGTGAGAATACCTACTCAGAACACTTTCATAGAAGTACACATGACATGCACACTCAACAAAATTAAGAGGCTGAACTTGGACTGGTCAGTGGTTGAATTGTTGAACAAGATGTTTTCACCATACCAAAAACTCATTGTTAATATGATTATTTCTGTTACTTTTACTTTTAAACTATCTGAAATCGTCGGTTTTGCTGCAGTGTGTTACAAATGGCCAGAAAGTTGGGTGTAAAATTGCAAAAATTATAGTATACTCTTGACCTCGTTCCCCACCGCTGAGCAACAAAGCCCAAAGAAATATGAAATTAATCAAGTTTCTCAGAAAAAATTTAGGCATAAAGACAGTACAAACAGCTGCTGTTACAATGTTCTTTAAAAAGTCAGATTTGAAGACAAAATTAAATATGAATCCTACCACAGCTGATTATCAACATCACAAGTCCACTCAGTTCTTTGACGGTGATCGTACTACTGGGATGTAGATGAGCATTCTAACAAGAATGACAGCCATCGGTAAAGGCATGAACTGCAAGGTTCACTTCATAATGCTAGCAGCTAGAGCAGGGCGATATGACCAAAAATATTTATCACGATACACATTTGAAAATTTGCAATAACGATATAACTGACGATATAATTGACACCAGACAAAATACTTTACAACTTCTCAACTTTATTAGTGCAAAAAAAATAAAACCCATCAATGCATTTTCACTTAAACAAGCAGCTGTTTTTTATGTGCATTAAAGTTATATAAAAATTTATCATTTTCCAAAAAAACACAGTAATAACGACAGCCCGCTAGCATGTTCTACCAAAAATAGTGCTTTGTTGTGTATCTGACGGACGGAAGCCAAACCAGTTCCACACCACTGAAGTTGCAGCATTTTTACAAACCAATTCTGGTTCATCAGTTTCATTCAACGATCCGCTTTCGCCCTTCTCATTCTGCTTTTTCCTCCATGTGTGTATGAAAACAAAGACACTGCGCACGCGCGTTTTACCCATATTCTATCGCGATATTTCATTTTCTTATTAGCCCAACATTACACCGGTATTACCGTGAACGGTATGATATGGCCCAGCCCTACTAGCAGCACAAACTTTTGCAGAAAAACCCTGCAAAGGTCAACTTTTGTTGCATTTTTGACAGCCAATACAAAGTATTTCTAAATTTCAAAATTAACAAAATGTAGATCAAGTACCTGAAATCATGATCCATATCTGGCAACATTACATTACACGACTGATTTGCATATAAGTCAGTGAGTCTGTATTTACCTTACCTAACAAACGTATTTGCTTTTTCTTTCTGCTAATTTTGCCCATTGGATAAATAAAAATATATTTTTTGTCTGAGTAAATTAAGCCCTACTTAAAAATATATTTTTATTATATTTCTGGTGATTTTCCTTTGGAGGAAGGCCAAAACCTCTTGGCGGTGCCAGGAAAAGCCCTGAATTAACACTAGCGAGAGGATGCAGCCAAAAATGCATCTCAAGTGCATGAATCAATTAAGGAATTAAAAGATGGTATTTTTAAGACAATGTAAGAATAATAAAAGTTTAAAACAGGCAGGTATTCAACAGCCAGCATAGATGATGTTATGATTTTAATCTAAAATAACTGAGTTCAAATTATTGAATATGCTGCAAACACTGTATTTTGATATTTGATGTTGAGACCACTTAGGGTACTTGGCTGATTTATTTCATCTACTTGTAATGTGCAGATTCCCCCCCCACCCCCCCCCCACCCCAAGCTACTAACAAACTAGTTGGAGAACAGTTAAGACTTTAGTCGATCCCTGATCCCCTTGACTGACTAGTGAGAAGAGAAACTCATCTGGCAGTTACAAAGTACAGTTCTCACATTTCTCATGCCCTCCTGCAAGCATCGTTAACAGCCAGTGAACCCTCTCGCCTTTCCACACCACCCCAACCTACTTTCTTCACAGCCTACAGTCTACAGGCTCCACTTTCTCACAGTCACTGCATCCCCTCCTTCCCACAAGTGGCCAACAAATAACCCCCACAATAAAAAAAATATAATCCATATCTAGAACTGGAGAGTGAAAACATTGTAACTCTGACACTATCTCAGGCTCCCGCTTTTGTGTGCTTTTATATTTGCACACAAAGCCTGAACGCAGCAGTTTTCCTTCTCTTTGTAGGGATGTCGGGTCTTTGCTGCAGACCAGCGCCACTAGAGAACACTGTCTCAGCCAGCGATTAGAGCCTGATGTACATGAGGGCCACTTCACCTCTGAGATTAGATAGAAACAAAGACTGGAATCTTCATATTGTGCCAAGAATGGAAAAAGACAGGAGAGGGAAAAGGCGTGAGGCGAAAACAGACGTGCTGGAGAGCTGACTGGAGTGACTTTTTCTGGAAGAAGAAACAAAAAATTAAAAATTCACTGCTCTTCTTATGAAGCAAGACACAACAAAGAAATCATCATGATCATGATCATAAATCCTGAATTCAAAGGCAGAAAAATGCTCTTTTTTGTTTTGCTTTGTGCTCAGAAATGATTGTTCAGACCTTCAGAGATTCTTCCCACCATATCAGGTGCTAGTTCAGCATACAGATCATCTATTGCATTTGTTGCCTTCTACCAGTATTGTGGATTCAAAGCACTCAGCAAGCAGGGGCAAGGCATTTCTGTGCAGCGAGGTGAAGGCAACATGACCCGCCTCTGCCTATTCTGCCGCTCTCCACTGCCGCCCGCCCCCCACTGCTTAGCTTCATCCCATTTATTCCTGGATGTTCATAACTGTATATGTGTGTCTGCGTGTTCCTGTTCCAATTTCTTTCTCACATCTTTTTCTTGCTCAGTCAACAGGCCCTTGGTTGCCCACCACTGGTTGCTAATTGCTGCCGGCATTGTTTGGTCTCTCTCTGCTTAGTTTAGGACAAACCCCTCATTCATGTGCTGCGGACAGCTCGTTAGGACTGACCCCCACCTTCTACCTCTCTTTCTGTCTCTCTATCCCTCTTTCACTGACCTCCTTAATTAACTGGTAAGGCGCTGCTGGGAAATTTGCACACAAAGGCCTTGTGCCTAGCCTGTTAGCCTCCCACTACCCAAACACCCCCTTCCGCCTCCACCTCTCCTCATCCCCATCCTTATCTTTCTACTGTTTTCATTCCAGCCCATACAGAGGTCATTGTACAGTCACAGAAAAACAAAGATAAAATGATTTAGAACACAAACTGCATTCACACACACATTCATCCATTCGTTCTTTCTTTTCCTTGTCTGCTGCCAGCCCCTCCTGCTTTTTGCTTTCCCCTCTCTTGCTTTTCTCTCCACTCCTTTTCTTTATTAATAGTGGACCTCATTAGTAAGGCTTGTTTGGAAGTGTTTCACTAGTGATACAGTCTTTTAAGTTGCTTGTGTCTGTTTGCTAGCCTTCTCTAGTTAGTTTTATTGCTATTATTCTTGCTCTATCTTGCCTATTCGTCATGCCCTCTCCTCGCCATGCCCCTCCCTCTCCCTTTCAGGAAGCCCTCTGAGGCTTCAGCTGTTTTTTGTGGTCCCTGTGGAGGGCTCCCAAAGAGCAGTTAGCTGGCTGTCAGCAATGAGGCCCTCTAAAGGGGGCCCGCTGAAGAATGCTGGGGGCAAAGAAGTGTAAACAGGTGGACCCTCTCCATTATATGGGACCCCCTCTACACTCACACACTCCACCTTCAACTGTCTTTTTCTATGTTGCTGTCTTTCACACACACATATACACAGTCAAACACACACAGACTCATATGAATTCCACCACCAACCACTGCTTTTTTTTTTCAGGACTGTGTGTTTTCTAAAGCTATCTCTCTGTTGTCGGCTGTTGGATGAACACGCTCACAAACAGCATCCCACATTTCCCCAGGATGCCTTTTTCACCCGAATATTTCATAACATTTTCTGTCCGAGCGCTCAGTGTGTGTTAGAGAGAAAGTGCATGTGTAAATTTGTGCGGAGAAGATTTTGAAGGAACACCAACAGGATCCAGAAACAAGCCATTTTTTCTTCATTTTCCCACCGCTGTTTCCCGCTGTTATTTAATGTTTTTCTTTCTTATTTATTTTTACAATTTTCCATTTCTGCTTTTAACAAAAAAAGACTTAATTTATAATTCTGCTATAGCTCATTATGTCATGTTTTACATATCTTTTTCTTCTTTGGAGGGAGTGAGAGTGGAAGTACAAACTCATTCCTAGACATTTTTACATATTTACACTTAGAAAACAAAAAGAAAAAGCAAGCATTACTGCTTTATTATTTTGCCATCGTGTTAAATAAAAATCAGACTTTTTTGGACACTTTTTGTGTATCTCCTTCATGTCTATAGAATTTGGGTATGCATGCATTATGTGTCTGACGGGCCCTTTGCCTGCAACAACCTAACCTCCTCTGCCGTGAAATCCTTCACGGCAGAGGAGGGGTACCGCAGCAACTGTAAGAGACAGAAAGAGAAAAACTAACTTCTGTTCGCCTGGGGAGTTCTCTGCAGCCCATCTGTTGAAATTGCTCCACATATTGTGACCTAGATAAAGAAAAAACTTCACTCTTATAGGTAGCGTCGCCTTTGTCTGTGTTTGACACTTGTCTATTCATTTTGCTGGTCTAGTTGTCTCAAAATAGTAGATTTTTGCATAATTTCCACTTTTACATATGATTTCAATACATTGGTCTTAGAAGAATGATCTTTAATGTAAGTAAATCAAACTGAATAAAACACTTTTTTTTAAAACTTTTTATTTCTAGGCCGCTGATCACATAGCCTTTTTACACAAAGCTTGTTTAAGGTGGAATACTGTTCTAAATAAAGGCACAAGGTGGAGTGAAGGACCTTTGTTGCGCCTTTAAGCTGACGACTCAGGTATTAACAAACTAACTGACAAAAAGTTTAATGTAAGCCACGCTGTGCAATATGAATCTTCTTGAGTCCAACACAGAGTTTATTTTTTACTGACTGGTGCAGAGCTACAGTTCCACAACTGTTTATCTGGGTTGGTGTAGTCATAAGAGTCTTGGATTTCAAGAGATTTTGTCTTCATCTGTTCTATTTCCTCTGGTTTTAGTTAGCTTAATACTGGCTCTGTGCTCAACTTGCCAGTTCTCAACACTTTCCCCCCCAAAAGATTCCATTCATATTAGTTCATGCTGCATCCTTATTTGGGTAAGTTGACTGGTGTCGTAGCAATATTCACGTTGTCTGATGTTCCTCCTAAATTTCTGTCACTGTTGACATTTTTGTTCCAGCCCATCTTAAGGTCAAAAGACCAAATATATTGTCATAACCTTTTCACATTTGTCGACTTTTGTCTGGGAGAACCCAAAAGTCACACCCTGCATACCATACCAGGCTTTAGACATCTCGGAGACCAATGGCATAATGCGGTGTTAAATATCACTTATAGCAGCATTAGGCCCGCTTGGTGTCATTTGGTGTGAACGAGGCAAAACTGCGATAATGAGTGGTGGTCTGGAAGCCAGTAGGTGGCATGTGTGTTTAATAAAGCTGTCTTTATGTTTTCCACTGTTTTACAATAAGAAAAGGACAGAGCCAAAATGCAATCTACATTTGGCTCTGCAAGACAAATACTACTAGCCGCACTCAACCAGCCAACCTCTGACTAGCCTAGATTGCATTACTGTCTCTTTTCATTCATTCAAAAGTGTGTGCTATCCATCTGTCTTTTCCTCTTTTTCCAAGGACCCATGTCATTGTCAAAAGAAGATGCCCAGGGTTTTTGTAATTGAGGGGAGGATGGAGAAGAAGGGGAAAAGGTTAAAAGAGATATCCTTTGTCTGCATAAGGAGCTAAAATTGACTGGAAGAGTGTCTTTCAGAAACTCCAGGCTGACCTTGAAGGAAGACCAGAAGGAGGTTCTTACTCTCTTGTGGACCAGGATGGCAGGTTAAGTGGGGCTGTCATGGCCACACATTAGGGCACACATACACACCCCCACACACACTTACAGTACATGCACGCACAGTTAGAAAACATTGGTGAGAGGCTTCTATTGTGCACCTCTCTGACAATATTATGTTTTGGGCAGAAGAACATTCATTTGCTTTCTTTGAAGAAAGTGCACTTCTCAGCCATCTTCAGCCCACTTGAGCTAGAATTGGAGTGGACCCCCACCCTCCCCTCAATCCTTCCCGCCGCCACCCACCCACTCATTGTCTCAGCTGCCTCCCCAAATGAGGGCCCTGAGGCCCTATGCACTCTCAACATAGGGAGGCTTGAATGGTTTGGGCTTGTGTGGTGGCTGATGGACTAATACAGCTGTCCCATTTCTACTCCTCTGTTTTTTTATGCTGTCACTGCTGGAGAACTTGCTTAAGGATTAATTTATAGTGAACAAGCAAGAGCAGCGCAAACACGATGATGAGTTAATTTTGTCACTGGTAAAGAATCGAGCAGCATTCAAGGAGTACTTTGTATCAAGTATCCCAATGCATACTAATGCTTCATTCCCATTAATAATGGAGGGAGAATACTGGATGTGACACTCACTTTGATGGAGAAAATCGCAGAATGAAATAAAAAGCTTTTTAAATTTGTAGCGAATGGGATGATCTCTATGCTTACCTACTAAATAATTAAAATAAGAAAAAACAAAACTCTCCAATGAACATTAAAGGTAAATAAAGAAAAAGAAATGTAAGGATTACAGACGAGCACTAAAAAAAAGTTGGGTTGAGATTTTATATGGGATTGTGGGATTTGTACAGATTTATTTAACAGAGATTCTGTCCCCCATGAAGATGTCAATCTTTTCTAGTAGCCCTTTAATCTAATTGCTAAAATTAGACTACAAGATCTGCCCCTGGATCCCCTTAAATCAGAAAGTACTTCCCGAGGCCACGCGCAGCCATCACCTCTAAGCAGAAAGTACAGGAGACATGGTCATAATCACAGCGCCCTATGCCGCCTTCTCTTTGTCAGCCGCCATGTACCAACATTAAATTTTAAGTGTGAATGTGATTATAGTGTGGCATTCATTTTTAATGGGCTTTGCCTCTATGTGTTTTAGCATGCAGCAAGGCCTAGCAAACGGCTGACTCAGACCCTTTTTCTGCTGATGGCGCATATATTTCGCATATATACATGCACTGCTTATTCTTCCTTCTCGCCAAGCCCTCGTAGTCTTCCTATTCCTCTTGCTGCTCTCCTTCATCTCCATCCCTTTATCATTCCGGTGGTAGGAGATGGGCCAAGGGGACCTAAAGCAAGGCAGTGCCCTCAGAGGTCTAACTATCCAATAAGGCTGGCCAAAGGTTTCACCGTGTGGGCCACCATGTCTCTGTTGTCCTCTGCAGAAATTAAATGGTATGAAAGTCCAGAATCTGGATGAAGTATTAATGAGTTACATCAGGTTACAAGGTAAGCAATTTTACTGCATCAGAAACCAGGCGAAATCAGAGAAGGTAAGCGTTAGAACCATTAATTTGAGCTTTTTCTCTTCACCTTTCTGTAATTCTCTTGTGATTCTTCGCTACCTAATTCTTGACACACTACCTGACCCAATTTGCCCTTGATTCAATCTGTCAAAGTGAAGATGGAGGCTGACTTGAGGGAGACAAGGGACCTGTAATGACTGCCCCTCCGTCATATAAAATAACCAGTCAGTCTATAAAAACATGCTACCTATATTCCCACACAGACTTAATAATGCCTGTAGGAAAAAGGAAAAGAAAAAAGAAGAAGAAATAAAGTAAGGGTTCACGTGAATCACAGAGGGAGCGATAAGGCCTGGAAATTAAAACAGATATATAGCCAGTCCGGTATGGAAATCAATAACATATTATTAACTGAGAGGCCACCCAGAGAGATAGGTGAGGCTTAAATGCATATATATTCATAATAACAATATTGAGATATATTACAAATAAAAGGAAAAGGGGAGTAAATACCAAGCTGGCTTTTATTAGCTGCCAGTCTCACTGCCAATATGTGCCGTGACTCTGCTGTCCAAAACAGTAACTGTCCAACGCCGGATCAAATTAGAGAGACTGACAGGCAATAAGAAATTGGTGAAGTTAAACGTGATTCCTGCAGTCGTGCACCCAGAGCTCTTTAAATATTAGAGCGAGGGTGTCACGGGGTAGCAGAGGAGGGGGGGTTGGGGTAGTGTGCAGGAGGTAGACAGAGCTAAGGTAACTCCTGATAAAGTCTAATAAAAGCCATGTGCATTTTTTGTCCCTCTTCTCTTCCTCCCTCTGCTCATTCTGTGCCCCCAGATTCTGATAAGCCTCGACAATGACACTGGCATACCAAGGACATACAAACAGCTCACTGTCACTCCGGTTCCCTTTGTGCTCCGTGTCCACATTAAATGCCTTGGCCGACTAGCTCACCAGCACTATTCATTTACTCTGGTATAATTCAAACGCTAGATATTGAATGAAAAGTCAGTTAAACATTAATAAAACTGCCTTAAAATGTATTGAATGTATTGAATGTATTAAAATTTACTCAGTTGTATATAGTATTTGTATTTGTATTCTATTTTTATCTTATTGTATATTTATTTTATTTTATTCTACTGTATATAGTATTTTATTTTATTCTATTCTGTACAGTTGTGTACTGTATTTATTCTTATTGTATTCTAATTTTTGCCTCATAACTTTTGCACTGTCCACTTCCTGCTGTGACAAAACAAATTTCCCACGTGTGGGACTAATAAAGGTTATCTTATCTTATCTTATCTTATTGGAACTGTAGCTGTAAGCTTGCATAAAAACAAATGACGAGAGGTCCGAGACCTTGTACTCTTCAATTCATCCACTATAACAGGATTATTTACATCACTGCAGCACTGATATGACATCATCACTCGTGTATCCCCTGTTCAAACTCACTTCCTTTCCCACCGGTTCTCTTTATTATTTTTCACTGCCTTCTGTCCTGACTTGTAGCACGGGGCCACACATGGAGAATCGGTTGTTCTTTTTTTGAGAGGTTTTTTTTTTTTTGGAAGACCGAGACAAAATCCACTCCACACCCAGATGCAGTTTGACTGTGCCTGCCTGTGCAGTTTGTTTTCAAATGAATAGCTGAGAAAACATGGTGGCCTTTTGACCAGCATATATACCAGCCCCCCTTACTGCTGCGACTGCTATACTTCCCAGCAGGTCCATCATTTCCATTCTGTCTTTCACTCTCTTCCTCTTTCTGTTTTTCTGACTGGCTCTTTGAACCAAGCATGGGGCCCGGTTGCATTGTAAGGCATGCCTTCTTCCTTCCCAAGTTTTGTCTGTGTGTTCTTCAGTCCCATTGAGGGCTCCCTAGCCCTTTCCCAGTGTACAGCTCCTTTGTAGCCTCCAGAAAGGCCTTCATCTTGCACTTGTTTTCTTCAACCCCCCCTCTACACTGCAACCACCCCTCCTTTTCTCCTCTCCCTCCCTTCTGAAAAAGACAGGAAGTGAATGCAGATGTCGGACCCACCTGAGCTCATTTCTCATTCTCTTGTTCTCTCTGCCACGATCTCTTTCTTGCTCGTTCATTTTTTTTTCCAGCAGACCCCCACGGCTGGAGAAGTTGCTACATCACACGCTGAACACATTGACATACTGAACCTCACAGTGGAGGCTGTCCATCACAATAGCAGCATGCTTGTTTGTTGTCTCTCTCTTTTGCCACGCTGTCTAAACCTGTACTTGTCTATGATGCTACAGCACGCAGGCAGGGGTATGTATTTTCAGCTAACATGGTAAAATATGGATTTGCTTTTGTGAATGGACGAATAAAATCTGATTTTCATTCTTGCCATGTCGTCACAGTTTTATAGTCACATAAAATAACATTGTAAAATGGGAAGGGCAATCAGATTTTAAAGACTGTATTTTTAATCACCACCTGCTCACAGGTGACATTAATAAAATATCTACTAAAGGAGAGTGGCGAGAGCACAGGCATTACTGGAGGGCAAAAAAACAGAGAAACAACCCTCCCTGCCAGAATTATTTCCTTTTTGAGTGGGAACTGCCATCAAACCACTGCGCCTCCTCAAATCCATTAAAACGTGTGTGTGTGTGTGTGTGTGTGTGTGTGTGTGTGTGTGTGTGTGTGTGTGTGTGTGTGTATATATTCACTGCCTTGCACCACCCGCAATCCATGGGATGTCCCTGGGAGGAGTGCCATTCCAGGAGCGCCATTCCCCCAGGGATCAGAGCAAGAGGGCACGATGCCTGGTGCAGACACATGATGGGTGTCTGTCTGCTGTCACGCTGCCCACTGACCAGGCAGCGCATGGGAGGGAAGAGGTGCTGGCACAAAGCATCGGCAACTGGTAAAGTTGGCACGGGGGACCCATAGCATTCTTTCACATGCCACTGTGGCATTCAGACAGGGCGTTTTTTGGCAGGAGCCTCTGGTCCTGCTTCTGTTTTTGTTTCAGGCGGTCCCCGGTTCCCTGAACTGCAAATGAGCCTGGAATTTAGTAGGCCATCTTTCAGCAATGTGTTGCCATGACTTATAATGGAAGGCAGAACAGACGGGTCAACAAGACTTTTGTGTTACAGAGCTTTAATTGAAGGGCAAAGTCAACAGAATTTCACTGCTAATTGCCGTCTCTGTACCCCCTATCCACCCCTGCTTCCAAAAAAACTGGCAGTTGATATGAGCAGTGTGTGGCCTCACTGGTGCCTACAAAGTCAGACAAGCCACAGAGCAGTGTGGGGAACTTTAAAACACAAATAAGCTTCACACAGTACACTTCTGACATAGTATAAAACGTTCTCTAAAGAATTATAATGCACGCATTGTTGCAACAACACCAAAACTATTGATATGTCATTTCTGATATGGGTAGTAATGTGACTGCAGTATGAATAATTGCATGTTTGTGTCTCTTTTCATCACAACATCTGAGCTATTTGGAGAAGAGCTGTTGCTGCCTTAACAGTAAGCACTGTGCTGTGCAATGTAAAATAAATAAAGGCTGTGGAGAGCAAGATGGAATAAGAGTTGCAGATTTCCAAGGATCGGTGCAAGAGGAAGGAAGGACGAAAGGAAGGAAGGAGGGTGTTAATAGAAGACAGAAAGAACAGGATTGTGTACATTTCTGCATGTCAGAAAAAGAGAGAGAGAGAGAGAGAAAAGAGGAAGACCGAGGGCATGTGTGTTTGTGTGTAAGTGCGTGTGTGCGCTATGGTACAGAGATGGATCACCAGCGCTTGTATCTTCTCCGCGGCCATGCCTAGCAGAACGTCAGCGGCAGCCTCCATTTACATTAGGGAGATTTAAGCTGTCTCAGGCAATGGTGACAAGTCAAGGTGTTTCACTTTAATTACACCGGGCAAGGTCACCCCCTAGCTGGCTCACCCTCACACAGGAGGAGAAGGAGGAGGACGACTACAACGAGGTGGCGGCGGCGGCAGAGGTGGGGGCCCATGCCTGTATTTACATCCCACCACCTCCCCCCCTTTTCCCCCAAAAAGCGTTATCCTTTAATACACCTCCACTGACATCATGCAAAGCACACACTGTCACACACACACACACACACACACATACACACACACACACTGGAGGTACATGTTAAAAAAAATGGTGACTATGGATTTAGAGAGAGAAATGCCCTGAAGATAATATATATCGGGGCCTCAACAATCGCAGTACACAAACAATAAATTTTTCACTACTTGCAAACTGAATCCAACAAACCTCAGACACACACAAATTTCCCAGCATGCCCGTTTGTTCCAAATAATCCCTAGTGACAAAATAAACGCCACGCTGTATGAGGTTATAGCTTTAATGGTCCATACGCAATTGAGGTGACATAGTGTATTACACACCCTTAATGTGACACCTATTGCCCACTGCACTTTTAACCAGGTCTTTCTGCTTTTTCTTTTCTCTTCAACTCTCCATTCCGGCTCGTGTGTCCTGGGGCCACAGTGTTGTACAGTGGAACTGACAGACTAGGAGTTCGCAGGGCGCCTTTATGGTGGGAGCTAACCCGTCTCACTGCCCAAAGAGGCAATCCATAAGAGAAGGAAGAAGAAAAAAATTAGAATTAAATGATATTTCTGTTTATTATAATATATTTCCTTTTGTAATCAAGTAAAATGCTTTGAGAATAAAACACTGCATACCAGGGAGTAATTGTGTGGCTTAATGGACTTGTATTGAACATGTTTTTAAAAAATTACAAAAGAATTCATTGATTTGTACAGTTGGGAAAACAAAAATCGAATTTTTTCGGGAAAAAACACTCCATAAGCTTCTCCCTCGAAGTCAGCACATGCTCTTAACCCTATTCTCATTTGTGCAAGTATTCTGCACAGATTTGATGTCAGGCTGTCAGTTAAAGCAGCCTTACCTTTCTTATCAGCATCACAGCTTTACCCGTGAAAACTGCAGTCATTTAAAAAAAATAGAAGAAGCACTAGGGTGGGAGTGAATGAGAGAAAGGGGGAAAAAGAGAGAAGAGGTAGAGAAAAAGAAGGAAGTGCCTTCGGGGGAAGTTATTAAAGAAGGTGCAAGCTGGCTGGCTTGGCAGCAGTTCAAAGGGGTGGATCCCCTTGCCTCCCTGCACCCAAATGGTAGTTGCTGGCACCACTGCTAAACACACAATGCCTTGTGGCAAAACTGTGTCTTTCATTGACAGATGAGTGGGGAAAGGCAAGGAAAGGAAGGAGGGGAGGAGGGAACACAAAATGCTGTTATTCGTTCTTTTTCTTTTTTTTTGAGGTGGAAAAAAAGACTTAACCTGAAAGAGGTGTTAGCCCCCTAACCAGCAGTGAAAGTCAGAGCTCCGCTCACACAAATACCCACAGATACACACACGCACAAAGAAAATGTGGTTGTGAGGTATGAGTGTAGGAAGGTGTGATGAATTATGACAGAACAGTCGGACAAAATTATAGCTGCTTAGGAGTGCAAAGACTCTATAATAAAAATAATAAAACTGAAAAACTGCAGCAGCTAATGAATTTATACAGACTTTATACAGATTCCATCACTTTAAAAAAAATCGCTGATGTGACATGGTTCTGCTTAGTTGCGTTAAACTGTATTAAGACTAAAATTAAATGGAAAATAAACTATTTTTTAAACTATTTAAAAATAAATAATTTTCTCTCTCTGCTTCTTTCAGGTTTGACTCCACACTTCCTGCCACAAGGTTAACAGATTTTATTGGATCCAGGCTCTTGAGCTTCAGTCAATGCTGCTGGTCAATAGTTCTTATTAATAAATGGATTTCAAGGGATTTATTTTATTCACCAGAAGGTTAAACATTCAGTTGACATTAAACCAGGCATTGCTATCAGAATATGAACCTTTGCCATTAGTGGCACAAGGTTTTGGTTCTGGTGAATACCTGATACTTGTACGATGTAAGTACTACGGCATTCGAGGAGTGATCGTCAACACCGGTTACAAAAAGCCAACGAGATACGCACGCAGTACACAGCTTCAGTGTCACTATGTTCTCACACGACCGCACAAACATCCAAGGAGAGCATGTGCATTAAGCACTGCACGCACTGTCAGGTCAGTTTATAGTTAGATTTATGCATAGATATATAATAAGCAGACTTTATGTTAGCCCTGACCCTGCAGGGCTAGAGCAAGGCCAAAGAGACACAAAAAGCATTACTAATAACCTGTCCCATCAACCGCTGAAGAAGCCCAACCAACGCTCTGGAAAATGGGATGCTGGATGAAGAGGATACGGATAAAGAAATAGATAGGAAAGCGGACATACTGTAATATAAAGAAATAAATGGAAATATAAATATAAACTAGTCTAAGGAAACATAAAAGAATATGTGCCATGGAATTAAAATGTCTGTGTGTGTCTGCAGGGTACGGGATTTAAGTGCTTTTTGTGTGTTCGTTTTCTCTTTACTTAACAAACAACAAAAAAGCAAAACAGGCATTAAATATTCAACCTGTTATTAAAAGCTAAAAAGTGCAAATTTTAAGTGTTGATCTCTATACCTTCACCATAGTGCTTTGAGGTCTTTCTATGTGGAGTCTGAATGTGCTCCCTGTGCTTGTGTGGGTTCAAACTTGGTACTCTATTTTTCCACAGTCCAAAAACATGTATGTTAGGTAAACTGGTGAGTTAAATTGGCCAAAAACGAGAGATAGTGTGTACGTGTATAGGATAACGCACTAGATGAATACATGGTTCAAATGTTGCTTATAAAGTGCATTGAGTCATCAGTAAGACAAAGTAAGTGAAAATATATGAAACCCAGCCCATTTCTTTACCTTCAATGAACTGTAGAAGGTGTGTCTGCAATAATACAACAATTAACTGTGATAAATTGGTGAAAATAACAAATATTTTGCCATCTACTGCAAATCTGTTGCAATAGGTAGGATTAGTATATATACAGTCTATATAATATACAATATACATTAAATGTACTATGATTATAAGTGTAAATAATAACACTGCTTTTTAAGCATTTAAGCAAATATAGTTGCAGACACTTTTACTGACATGAAGGCCATTTCTGGTTATTACTAGCTCTGCATGGCACTCATCTTTATTTTTATGGGAGTTCTTACCACAGACAGTGACAAAGAGTTATTCAACCAGCATGCTCAGAAGGAGCTTTGCTGTGAACATATGAAAGCGTTCTTCTGGAGTCCCTGCACTCAACCCAGAGCTCCTGCTTCTAAAGCAGCATTGTGTGTTTGCCTTTTCTCGCTTTAGCAGTTCTGGAAGATGCAATATTTACTCATTCCTAAATAAAGCAACCAAAAGCTAGTCTATATAAAGTACTAATTACTTTAGACTTTTCACAGTTATTCATCTTTGGTTAAATCCAGTGTGAATATTTTCTGACGGCCCTTTTGAACTGGAAAAAAAATGGGGGTCAACTTTTGTTTCAAAATGTGCTACAATGAAGGCCACTTGACTCGAATACACAATACAAATATGTAAAGAGAAAAAAAATGCATGCATAAGCCACAGAGGCATACTTGGCATTTAATGGCCAGTCTCAGTGGTACCTCAAATCCGATTGCATATCAACATCTCTGGTTTAGAAACATGTTCTAATACTGCAGGGCGAAATAAATATGTGACCTTACTGGTGATGTTCTGAGCAAATAATGTACTGCTGCGCGATTCAACCAGAGTAAAAGTTTACCTTTTGGGCAAGTTGATGACTGTTTGCTACTTCAGGCCTATAAAAGCAGGGCTGCAGCATTTCTCTCTGTGACAGGCAGCTGTAAACAGGTAAGTTAAAAACTTAGATTCCAGTGTTGTGCAATCATCGCAAGTCTGTGGACATGAGTCAGGATAAAAGACCTACGATGCTAGCTGTGGTGCGTCTTGACATTTTGCAAATAATGGCTCTTATTATGGCACTAAATATATATGCAATATTTGAGCAGTCATCGTTTAACCCTGTCCATTAAACTGCAGTTTAACGGTTTTCTGAGTACTTTCTGTTAGACTTGTTGATGGCTCTGATTTTTCAGTTCCTTTTAACTGACAAACACATTAGTCATCGCAAACATCCTGATTCTTTTCTGTTGTTTTTTACATTGTATATCTCAGTCATGTTTTCAGTGATTATTTTCTTTTGTTGTGGGTTTCATGTTGGCAATGATTTTGTGGTTACTGAAAAGAAAAATACACAAACCAAATAGGAAATGAACCTATTATAGAATAGAATATGTAGCTCAACTTGATATAAATTCTGTTTGTGAGCTTGTAAGTGAGGTAGTTAACATCATAGATTCAGGAAAAACATCCATGACAACATACAACCAATGCTTCACATGATAGACATACATATATATATATATTTTAAAAGCCCTAGGAAGAGTCTGTTGTGATCTGCTCTATTCAATAATTATGGACAACATCTTAGTGCTAATTTAGGAAACTGAACTAAGAAAAAACTAATAGCACAATATGTCCTGTGAGTATTGGGGGTGTCTGCATATTCTCCCCATTTCTGCGTGAAACGCAATCCGTTGTCAAGCCGTGGCAAACTCAGTCACGCTGCCATTGAACTCCGAACAATGACCTGAATGTAATGACAGATGACACATGGGGAGTGTGGACGGAGTGCACGACAGAACCCAAACTCCATCTGTTACCCTGCCATATTTTTTTTGCAAAAAAGAAGCATGTCGCACTGCTTTAATCTGTGGCAGCACACGCAGCACACTTCATTTAAAAAAGGTTTTTTTTTAAAATATAATTTAAAGTTGTAATGGGTTCATAAATCATCTAAAAAAAACAATCAGATGAACAGTAAAAATGTTAAGGCTAAAACAAATACTGAAACTGTGACGCTTTTTTTTTAACACATGCAGGTTTGTCACAGAGCTACTCACCACAAACTTTATTAGTCACACCTGTTTAACGTATTGTTAACCCAAATATCTGATCAGCCAAACACATGACAGCATCTCAATGAATTTAGGCATGTAGACATGATGAACTAAACTGTGAAGGAGCATGATTTAGGTTAATTTGAATGTGGTGTAAATAACATAAAAGCACCGCTCCATCCAGCCTTATATCTTGGTCCTCTGGTTCCTTAGCACACATTGAGCCCCTCAGTACCAACTTCTTAAGCATGGCTTAAATCTACTTGAGTATTGTTACTGACCATGTTCATCCCTTTATTTCCAATAGCTTACCCATCTTCTGATAGCTGCTTCCACAAGGTAACGCAACATGTCCTAAGGCTCAAATCATCCTTAACTGGTTTCTTGAACAAAAAAATGTGTTCTCTGTACTTAGTTATCCGCCACAGTTAATGGATCTCAATCTAAACAACCTCTGGGATACAAAAGATTCAGATCATGGATGTGCAGCTGACAAATCTGCAGCAACTGTGCCATGCCATCATGTCAATATAGATCAAAATCTTTGAGAAAGGTTTTTAAGGCTGGGCTGAAGGCAACAGGGGGTCCAACCCAGTACTAGGTGGCCTAATAAGTGTCTAGTGGGTACGCAAATATACATACCTGTGCCAGTTAATATTCAGTTTGATTGTCAGTTTAATGTGAATTTAATTTAATTTAAAGCAACCAGTTGGAGTTTAATTGTCGACATGTACTCCTTTTAATTCTAGCGGTACACATGTTTTTCACTTATCTCTGCTTTACTATGTCAAACACTGAACAGCAGAGCTAAGTTTTCATCTGAAAAGAAAATTAAGCTGACAAAGATTGTTTCTTTTACAAGCAGCCATCACAAAAATTGAGGTATGGTGACATTTGCATAAATCTATGAGGAAAAAAGTTACCATGCAAGTATATCCAACGCGCATATGTATTGGGAAACGCTGGTAATGACAATATGCATCCAGAAATAATTTACACAATTACAAAAGAGCCCAATGACAATGGGTTTTGTATTTTCAGGATCTTAATCAACATAGCTGACTTTTTATAAAGAGCCTGTATGGAAGAAATCTGAGAATTTTAAACCGAAAGATAAGCCTGAACATTTGTTCCCGAGTATGTGAATACCTGCATTTCTGTAGGTCTTACCCTTAAAGACTTGTCATGAGTGAGGGATTTTAGCCAAATCGGCCGAGATGAGAAGCTTTTCATAGTGAGCACAGCTGCCAGTAAAAGAGGCTGAGAGGGAGGGGAACAGTGGCTGTTTTAAATGTATTTTCTACAACACTTTCTCAATTAAAGGCCCTTTTTACACATAGCACTCCGCTAATAACATAATGGCGAGTAGAATGTCATTGAGTGGTGTAATGTACCTAAATCCTTCACCAGCATTTTTAATGCTTTCATAATTGGAGCCTACTTTGGAACATAGTGGCACACAAGAGGCTGCGGCGGAAAGGCAAAGAGAAATGATTTGTAAAGATGTCCGCGCTGGAAATAATAACTAGCCTTGGTGCTAATGTAGGGCTCTTTGCAAAAGGGGAGAAAAAAAACATGTTGCTAATTGAGTTTGCCTGCAAAAGTACATTTAAAACTCATCATTTCATTTTACAGTCCTTTCTGTGGCACATTGTGTTTAGAAAGGCGAAGGGGAACACTAGTGGTGTTTCACATCCATTTGGAGGTTAATGGTCAAGTTTCGAGCTTTTAAATGTGGTAAAAACTACACTGAAAGGATTTACTTTAATTAATTGCAAAGTGTGGATTCCCCCCCCCCCCCCCCATACCCGTGAACTCTTGCCATTCAAAACTTACCTACAGGAATGGCTCCACTTATCCGAGATAAATAACAGTTTTAGTCTTTTTTGCTTGCAGACACAGTAATATGATCATTTCACCAAAACATTTTGCCTATATTTAAAGATATTTTGGAGTAATCAACACATAATTTGCGACTAAATGAGTTCTGAAATGTACCCAAAATTGTTTTTGCGTAGACCTGTGTATCTGCCACCCCTTACTTTTCTCTTTTCATTCTTTTCTTTGTTTTCTAGGAGAAAGAAAGCAGTTTAGAGTGGACCATCTCTGATTTGTGAGATTATACTGAGACCATACATTACCATCCACCACAATGACCCCTAGCTCTGTCTAAACACAGGCCTTAATGACTCATGGTTGGTGGGCACGCTCCTTGGTTATAGGGCTCCGCAGGCTGTGGCCGGGGCAAGAAGAGGACACTAGGCATCAGGATTGAGTGGACTCCATATAGACATTAGTACCCTTGCTTCTGGGTTGTATTGCATCAATGTCAGTGGGTAAAAACATGTCCTCCATCTTCAAAACCACACCCTGAGGGACGAGAAAAGCACCTGCAGACCCCTTATCTATCAAAAGATAATGGCCAAAGTCAAATCAGTCTTTCTCTGAAAGCACTCAGCTGTTGTGCTGCGGCAGGTTGTGGCGAGTCGTACAAATTAGCCGAGGCCTCTGTTACTTGTAGATAAGCTATTGTCCTGAAACAGCACTGCATCCTTTTTAGTGGCCCCGGTTTTTTGCACTAACAAATGGAGGGTCTACGGCTAAAATATCCCCCCAATAAAATGAAACTAGGAAAAGGGAGCTCGGGGTGAGAGAGCAAGGAAATAATTTACGGCGGCATGATGAAGTGTCTGTTTCTCCTGGCAACAAACAACTTAACAGGTGCCTTAAGAAAAAGGAGTTGTCCTATTCCTAAAAGCTTTTTTGGTCATTTAACCTGCACATCCAATCAATCAGCAGGAGAAGCAGACTTACAAGCACACCCTCACAGAAAATACACAAATACACACAAGTACAGAATACGGCACAAAAGGTTAGTTGGTGTGAGAGAATCGGGTGGGGGTCGAGTGTAGGGACGCTGCCGCGAAGGATTCACAGAGCAAAGGATTTCATGTACAGGAATATATTCTTTTCTGTTACTTCGGTGAGAATATATTTATTTTGAGATGCAAATTTTGAACTAGCAAATTAGCAAATGACACTCGTGTTAAATACAAATTGGAGGAGAAGTCATAGGAGTTTTGACAGATGAGCGTGATGGCCCTGAGAATGGCACAGAACCTCACCAGCTGGTAGTGGACCTGGCGCCAACTGCCCATCTAGCTTGGCAGCTTGCTCTAACATGCCAGTCAAGACCTGTGAGGGCTCGGCTCACGACCAGTATGATGCCAGAGGGCATCAGATGCCAAACCTTCACAGTCTGCTCTCAGATGGAGCAAGCAAGGCATTAAATCTAATGAGAAAGAACTAAAAGTAATTCCAGAAAGAGGTGAAAAAATATAATTAGACAGACTGGAACTAATGTAAAAGAAGAGCAAAAAAGCAAGTTGGTTTGTGTCACTTGAGGACAGAAATTAATGCTGGTAATTGTTTTCAATAAGAGAACTCAAGGGGACTGCCTTCATGAATTAACTGAAGGAAGGAAGTGCAAAAGCAACTTAAATTTAGGCTAAATTTTGAATTATAGAGCATCAACATATAAACTAGTTCTACTTGAAGTGTTCTTAATAGCTTCATGTATTTGTAAGACGCAGCATAACATGTTTTTAAATTTGTTAAGGAGCCGCAGTCATATTGAACAGATATCAAATGACACTGACACACACTGGCAGAGATTCCTACTGAACTCCAGCAGCTGGTGGAAAAAGCAGTCAGATCAAGAAAATCCAAAGCAGGGAAAAACAGAGACATAGGAAAAGAGAATGGGAAATCCAGAGACTTGTCAGTCAGCGCAATGAACACTGACAAGCCAGCTCTGTGGATAATGTTTCTGTCACTGAGAGCTCTAATCACAGTGTTCTTAGTCAAAACCAATCCCCTCGTATCTGAACACTTGCAAAGTGCTGGGATGTTTACAGCAAACAGCTGAAAGAAACATAAAAAGAGGGTGTCAAGACAGGCAGACCCACTCACTTCTGTGCCATTGTCACCAGTTGCGAGCAGAAATTTCAGCAGGGGAAACACAGACAGAGTGTGAAGAGTTTGAAAGTGCACAGCAAACAGAAAGAAAGAAAGAAAAAGACGGCAGAGTGGTTAAACACACCCAAGCAGGTAGTGCCTGTCAGAACACATTGCCATCCTCTAATTGGGTCATTTTTGATACCCCCTACCATATAGTGCCAGCGTATTGATGGGGAGGTGTCAGGATGCCAAGAGCCTGCGAGGCCTCACTGGCACCGAATCAAAGCAGGCACAAATGCTGCCCGCAGACAATCTGGCAAGCCCGAGCACACACAGGCGCAAGAACATCCAAAAACATGGCCCCACAGCTCCCGCCTGTACCACCAGGGTGTAATTGGTACATGGGCATTCCAGAGCATTTTCAAAGAAGGGAACTTAATCCACATGTGTACTATGAAATTGGCTATTTTGTACCCAGCTCCCCCCCTCGCTTCCTCTCTTGCTTTTTTTATTGCCCTCCCCCAGTTTGCAACCCTAGCACTGATTTAGCACTCAGACTACAGCTTGTTTCTCTCCATCAACTATCAGCTGCCATCTTTCTCCCTGAAATTGCCCCAGGATTGACCACGACATCTCAGCCTGTGAAGGCGGACAAGGATGCCTAATCTTTACTCGGTGTTCAGCTTGACAAGATTTCACTCGTCTGAGTTTGTTTGTGGCTGTTTAAGCCTGTATGTGTGCGTATTGGTATGTTTGTCTGCACTGTAAATATGCAGATCTGGAGAGCCTTAAACAAATTAGATTTGTTCATCGTGCGCTTGCACATAAAACTGTGGAGTTGGCTTTAAGGGTGTGGGTTGTGGACTGATGCTTACAGTAGGATGTGGGTGAGCCAAAGGAAGCACATCCCACTCCTCTTCTTAGGCGCAGAATCTTAAAATCTGAATACACCCAAACATTAACATCCTCTCATTTGTTTGTTGTGATCTGCACATTCCTACATTGAAGAACAGTGTCTCATCTTCTCTCCTTTTGTGTGGTGGAGTGTGCCTTCCAGCCAGCCTGGCACTGACTGGCACATGGAGTAAACCAACTCCAGCTGCTTTCTGACCAAGGGGAACTTGTTTAATTAACCACGCTCCGGTTCCAATGAAAGGGTTGATTTCGCCCCCAGCTGTTGACCAGTCTGTGGCTCCCCGGGGCCCTGACGGAGACTGGCACATCACCCCTGGTCCGGTCCAATCCACGTTTCCCAGTCAAAGATGGACTCTGCCTGTCATGCCAGAACGTATCACGCCTGAGTCCTCCTTCATAAATTAAACATGAGATCTGGAGGAGTTCTTTTAAAAAAGGAAAAAGACCCAGAGGATGTTTCTCTGCTCAGATTCACCCACGCTGTTTTTCTTTCTTTCTTTTTTTCTTTTTCCGATGACTCGGACTCACTCAGACATGGAAAAAAGGAAGAACGGGGGAAAGGTATAAACAGGTGCAGAGGTGAATGAGAAAACAGTGCCCTCAATGACTTTCTCAAGAGTGCATTTGTGAATACTTGTGTGTGGGTAATCCATGGTGGCCCGACGGAGCACTTCAAAGAGCCTTCTGATGGTTGTCTGGCCCTTTCCATGTGCTTTTGGGGACATACTCATATGTATGAAATAAACTCAGCTTTTAAGCATTACTCATCCATGTGCAGGTGGTTTAGTAAACAAAGTTTCACCTTGAAAAGAGGAGTTTTTGTTTTGTTTCCACTTTACATGTAATAAAAAAAGTCTCATTTTCCAATTATGATCAGCATCGACTATTCTCATATCCATATATTCTAGAAAAGAAACCACATATTTGAAATAAAAGTGTTTCTTTCTGACAAATATCTGTCATGTCTTTAAGTGTTAACACCATATCGCAACATCATCACGTCAACACACCTTCCACTCTTAATACTGGTGCAAATGGTTGTCACTGAGGCAATCAGGTGCTGGGGTTTGTTTATACCTTGTTTAACCCTATACAATGTGAAACCACGGTGAGATTAAGTTAAGAAGGCAAATCAGACAAAAAATATTTGGTCAGTATGAACAAGATGATCAGAAACAACAAAAGCAAGTCACTGTGCCGCTTAAAAGTTCATGCGAGTTCATGCACTTAAAAGAACAGCTGGCTTTAAAGTAGCTCCAAGTAAAAGGCCCGAAGTTATGTGACAATTGGCAATTGGTGGAATAACACATCATATTGTATAGTCAATAGTTAGGGGATTTTTTCTGGCCTTATTTATAATTTCCACTCTGCTCTGCTTCTTCTAAGTGCAGAATCTCGACAGTGTTAATTACACTGTCATAGGATTTCCACTCTGTTCCCACCTTTGTTCTAAATAAATCTGATTTTACAAGAGAAGCCGAATGCCAAACTGACATTTTGAAAGGTAATGTCACCACCCAGCCATATATGAAGTCTTTCGAAATCCAGTGAGAGCCGGAGTAGCAGCAAGAGAGCTCATTTCACTAGCATCTGGATGACAGGTCCTACCATCACCAAGCACAATTGTCACCTTTACACGTTGTCATGAATCTTGTGTCCTTGATGCTGCGATAATGCACATTGAAAGGGTTCCACGTCATCACCTGCACCCCTCAGCGGCGTGAATATAGAAAAAAACAAAACAAAAAAACACTGAGCATCAACGCCCAAAACCAAGTGGGTATAGGTTCTATACACTTAGTTTTTCCAACATTTGCACAACTGTCAGAAGAAGACTGCAGTTCTTAATGATCTTTGAGTATTAGTTGGATTGGCATTTTCTAACCTATTGCCCAACTCATGCAGCTTCCACCCCTCATCCTCAAGCCCCCCTTGTCTTTTTCTTTTTTTTACTGTAAGTCCATGGCAGAGTCCACGGGAGCCCCATTTGCCGTGACATATGACGAACAAGGCAGTCAGTACGAGCGAGTGGCCCTGTCTGAAGCTGTGACTTAGTGTCGTCCCTCAGTGCCTCTGGCAGCACAGGGACAGAGGGATGAAGGGGATGGAGGACGAGGTAGAGAAGAGGTACAGAGACAGAGGAAGGGTGGGAGTTGAGGCAGAGAGAGGGGGATTCAAGCCAGAGTTTTTGCCCTGGAGACACACTGGCAGTCCTAAGATTAGAGGGGTAATCAATCTCAGCGTGGAGCCGGCCAATCCCACCGCCCCATGGCCTGGCAACCTGGCCTCCCCAGGTGGGGGCAGGGCTGCAGGGAGCAAAGGGACACTGACAAGGGGGACAGAGAGAAGAGGAAGAGGGAGAGATGAGGGGAAAGAATATTCTTTATTAACAGTCATTTGTCCTTTAACAAGCCTTGGTGCTAGACAGGTGATGAAGCATAGCACCACAAACATATGATTACTGTCATTGTTGTTTACTGGCTTAGCTGCTTCTGTCACCTCACTAGGGAAGCCTTGCTTTGGGTGCCATAACCACACAACCGCCCTGAGCTACGGAGGACCGAGCTTGTTCATAGTTAGGCCCTGTGCTGATGTAGCAGTCAATATCTGTAGACAAACAAAGCACAGTAATCAGAAGCAATATCAAAATAGGATACTATTTTTTATTTTAAAAAAGCAAATTTGCATTTTACAAACTAAATATAAAAATACAATTTAAGCATTTCAAGGTGCATAGTGAGTGTCGACTGGCTTTCACACCAACTACTTTGTAAAACTCTTGCAGAAGCACATGCAAGGGAATATCTTTTGGCTTTACTGACAACAAAGGCTATGAGAAAAACTGTGCTTTTTGTTTGAAGCAATGCATAAACATTAAAATTTTCCATGCATAAAGAGAAGGGGAGAGAAAAAATCTTTGAATCAAAGCACTGCTCAGGGTTAAAATGTCTTTATTATATTGACATATTCGCGCTTTACGATTAAAAATGCCCACGCGTACCGGCGTGTGCCTTCTTCGGGGCATAGTACAAATGAACTGAGGAAGGTGTGTAGGCTATACATGTTCAGTTAATTAGTCAGGGAAGAGCACAGGTGCCTGTAATGAGTCAAACATTAGCAGCAGAAACAATATTAAACCTCACCTCCAAAACAGTTCCATTGTCTGAACACGCAACACAGCTGATTTTGCGGGTGAAGAGGAGCAGCACGGCTTTTACAAAATAGACTTTTAACAGGACACACCTACGTACACCTATAGTCATATGTTTGTACCTCTTGTGTAGTAAACAATGTGGAAGTTACTGTGGCGATCTAAGATCCTGTTAATGTGATAACAATCAGAGCTGAAATTCTTCTGTTTGTCAGATAGTCTGTTTGAGGAAAACAAAAAAAGCAACGGCTAAATCAGATTCAGTTGCGTAAATTCAGTCGAGTACAGCGCCAGTACTTAAAGGGTTGTATTGCTTGCAGAAGAGACAAAAACACAGTACGCATCAATCTCTATAATCGTGTAAGAGAGAGTGCTGGACATGAAAAGCCTCAAGTTATTTTGCACTTTCATAGTTAGTTGTGTAAAGAGGGCAAATTTACGGATCAGTTACCAGTATTCACTTACTCTCTGACACATTGCTATCAAATGTGTAACAAACACTGCTGTGTAAATGAAAGCATTAATGCATGATCAAGGACAAAGATGGCCCGTTTTTCTGCCAGTGGTTTTAGCAAAGGTCTACAGAGCATATCTTCAGCCTTCTTCAGCTAATGAGACCCAGAGGACTGTGGACCAGTTTGAATTACTCCCAGTCACCTTAACAAATTACCATCAATGTCTCCTAATCCAGTGCATGCATGCAGATCAATTATCATCCTCGACGTGTTCAGCAAAGATGAAACCAGAGAAAGAATAATGTAATGTAATATAATGCAACAATGGAAGACTGCTAAAGGTGTAAAAGAGGAGAAAAATTAAAGTAAAGGAAGGAAACATCCTCATGAGGCCCTTTACGGATAAATGAAATAATTAGACCCAACTCCCCAGTGGCTTAACCATTTTATTTTACTTCTAGAGAAATAATTAGTTTTTTTTTTTCCTTTTTGCAAAGCTCCTGTTTTTTTTCCTCCATGTTTAATCTTTAATCAGTGTGGAACATTTCCCTTTGGGTAAAAAGGTGCTTTATAGTAGGATGTAATATTCTGTGATAATCCAGAGCTGCTTTGCATCATGAGGATGCAAGCATCATGTATCAACCTGCATTAATAGCTAAATACCGTAACCCTCTTTATCAAACTAATACATTCATTATCAAACTAATTCACTTCTACATACACACACACACATATATATAATGTGTCTGTCTGTGTGTGCGTATATATAGATATAACAAAGCAGGTGGTCCTGAAGTAGGAAGATTTGTTTTAATTGGGCCAAGAGGTCCGGTCTGAGTCCCATTTGTGGTATGGTAGGGACTTAATTATAAGCAAACTTGGCTACCTATCAATACACCACAAAACCACAGTGAGAAAAGAAGGGTTAAGAATAATCTTGATGCCCCGTGGGTCATTGCACACTGTAAACAACATGGATTTATCCAAAAACAAAACAGAGGAGAAACAGAACATAACAAGTTGTACGAAATCAATATGAGCCAAAGAAAGAATCAAAGGAAAATCAGCCTAAATTGGAATTTTTGTTTTGCTCGGTCAAATATCGTGCAGCTGGAGATGAACCTCAAGAGAGAATGGCAATAACAGAGTAATACTTAAGAAGCGATAGCTAGACATAGTCAATTCAGGTCCTTATGACCCTACACGAAGGCACAAAGGCACAGATTTGAGGCACACTCTTAGGTGCCTCTCATGAGCCCATAAAGCCATTTTAAAGTGGAGACAGCCATGACTGCTAAGCCAAGGGACTGAGGGAGAATTTCAATCTCTCGGTGTGTTGTTCGCCTGCAACAGTAGACCACAATATCTAGGGCTAGCAGCTCAGTTCATCTGTGATCTGTGCTTCCAGGCACTGGCATTAATTGAGCTCATAATTGAATTGTTGTCTTCATTAGTTCCAGTCCCCTGCTTGCGAGTCTCAGCTACGGATTACTGGGGAAAATGTCTGTGCTAACATCCTCTTGTAAAGCTTCTGAGAGAGCTTCTGTACCTGCTACTATCCCGTTATGTCACTGATGAGAAACAACTGCCACTCACCTCTGACCAGTGACGATATCTGTGTTCCCGTAGAAACCGTGGCTTTTCAAGACACCAAACAGACACACAGCAGCACAAGACGGCAGCTTGTAGAAAGAAACAATCGACCGAAGTCATTAATATTCTCGTGGAGGTTCAGGCAGATATACAAGCTTCACCTGCAGGAAGCCTCTCCAGGCAAATGCATCACCTCAGCCCACTTAACATTGATCCCGTCACCAAATCTAAAATTGAATTCACAAGAATTAACAATAAAAGGTAACATTTGTGATTTGAATTAAACAATAATCTTGTATTATATTAAAACACTCGGAAAAGACAAAAATGATCCAAATATCTTAAAGGAACAGGCCAATAAAATTCCATCCTGTTTGATTGAGAGGAAAAAACAGGTACACAAATAAACATCATGCATAGAGACAGGCCAGACATCAGTACTGTGATGTGCTTGGGGTCGTGCAGCATGGTAGAGAAGATAAAGGGAAATTAAAGGAAAGGTCCCTGACCCTCTCCGATAGCTCTAAATGCCTTGCAATTTTCCACAGGAGACGAAAATCCTCCTCCACAAATGAAGGGCTGTGTCTGACCTCTTCCAAGAGCGCAAGAAGTTTAAGAGAGGTTTACAAAAAAAAGGAAGACTCAAAGAGAGGCAAAATGGTAATTTGACTCGCGAACAGACATTTCTAACCCCTTTAAGGTGCATTTTAATAACTCCTTGGCAATTTGCATCTCCTGGGCTCGGCCAATTATTATGGCATGCGTCAGATTGAGGCAACATCTATAGAAAGTCTGACACTGTCAAACAGGGAAACAAAATGAAGCCTAAAAAAGCAGCGTAACTGCAAGCAGGCCGAGCTCTCAAGCAAAGACTCGAGGACAGTTGTTCCCCTCATTAGAGCATCATTTGGCAATAATTATCTTTAAGTGCTCTCAAATATCTCGGAGGTGAAACAAACTGTGCAAATCTCCAAGAGAAAAATTATGACAGGTAACTAGAAAGAGCAACAAAAGTGGTCGTGAGACATGCACCGAATTGAGTGTCAGAGAAAATCAACATCCCCCTAGCACCGACAATAGGTTTTATATTAAAAATCAAATGAAATTTAGGCAGGTATTTTGTGGGTACAATTCGGGTAGGAGAGGAGAAGCACTGGGGATCAAACCGCCCTTTAAAAATCTAACACAATCTGCCACAGACACCTCACATGTGTCAACCTAAGAGTACAGACACCTTTCCCCTCTCACCAAATCAGATTCACCCATTTCCTGGGACCTAACAGCTTCGCAAATAGGAAGTGAATGCTCCGCCCTGGAACAAACAATGCCCGAAAGCATCAAAAAAATTGATCTTATATGAATATTCAACAAAGGAAGACAAGAAACTGAATTCCTCATTTTCACCTTCCTTCCCTTCCACCATTACAGCTTTTTCTCTAACTGCATAATTAATGTGTGAACAGCAATGTGTGAATTTGTTAGTATTCCAAAATAAGGAATGATGGGAATTTATAAAAAGAAGACAACTCGATTGCTTTGTACTCTTTAGAAAAATAAACATAGAGGAAGAAGATGAGGGTTTGTAATCCGGCGCCTTAAATTACAGAATAGATACAAAGATACTTCTGCAATTTCTACAAAGGTAGCAAAAAGGACATGTATTTTTCCTGCTCTGTTTGGAGATTTAAATGCATGCAGCATTTATCTACATTTTTCCAAACAATATTTTTACTTTTGAAATAAAGTTAGAGCTGGTAGCTTAATGCATTACATTGCCTTCATCCTCAGTTTGCCAGTGGGGATAGCTTACACCGGTCCCCCATACAGCAGTGAAAAATGTCTAGCCCCCTACTCCAAGTTGTCCCTCTGACATCAATAACTTTTTTTTCACCTTTCAGGATTGTTGCTCCAGTCATTTATTTACTTTAAATACATCTGTGCCATTTTCTTCCAAATATACAACAGATATGAACACAGGTGAAAGACGGGAGGTAAGGGTTTCGTGCGCCAAATGATTTTTCTTTTTTTCCAAAGGCACATAGATACCCCGAGGAACAGATTTACTGGCCTAGGCTCATCTGTCAAGATGTGATACATTCAGAAGTTTTGCAGAAAATAATCTTGACAAATTAATGCATTTGTGATTCCTTACCGTGTGTGTCTGTGTGTGTCTATGTGTGTCGTGAGCGAGGAAGGAACTTGAGGGAGTTAGTATGCTGAGGGTAAGTCAGTGGGCAGGCAGGTAAGTAGGAGACGGGGCAGAGTAATCAGGCTGTCCATAGCCCAGTGGCACAGAAATCTCTCTCTCTCTCTCTCTCTCTCTCTCACACACACACACACACACACACACACACACACACACACACAGTTCTCCAGTCGTTCATTTTCCTAATGATCTGCAGAGCAGCTAGAGGCAGGGAGCCATGTTGACTGGGAGACCTCTGCCTTAACCCTCACTCAGGGCAGCATTACTAATGATAGCGTGTCAGTCTTACTCTGCTGAGCATGTTGGTCAGTTTGTAAACTTCTCTTCTGTCATTTGAAACAACAACTAGTCACACACCATAATTTAACTTTTGTGATTTAACTTTTTAGTTTAAGAAATGAAAAAAAAAAAAAAGAAATACACGTGAACTAATATACGATGCACACGAGTTACAGGCATCGCACTTCAACTGTCCACGTGAGAAAAACAGAATGATCCAAATTTCCCACAATCCCACATAATTAAGTTACATCTTGCTCACATGCGTTAAAAGATCGAATCATCAATAAAGCATGTGTTATGCAAGACAGCCAATAAAACACAAGCAACAGTCATATTTCAGGTATGTTCACCCGTTGTTTGTTGTTTCATGACAAACTCATGCAATGAGCAACATGCGAGAAAATATTCCATAAGAAGTCCAATAAATTCAGTCAGTTTCTCTAATCTACACTAATTATTAAAGATAAAACAGTATCATCATTTTTCAGAATTGTTAAAATGGTGAAATAGTGCACTGATGGCAGTTATATAACAGAATTTTATACATCATTCATTTATATGAATACTGCATTTCCTCAAACAGGAAATGACATGCATCCGCATGCCCAGCTTTTCATAGTGTTTAAAAGGCAAAAAAGATATTGAACAATATTTTAGTATCTGCTACGCTCCTGCCCTGTTAAAGTTTATGCATTATAATGTCAGCAAAATCTCAGCACTTCCTTTATCTTACTAAATTTAAAGCACTCTAACATATTAACTGGACAAAACCCTTCCTTTGTTAGCAGATCTGCAGCAACATGATTAGAAAACTTTCTTTTGTTTTCCTTTTTAGAAATATAGGACATAAAATTATCTATATTAAATTACCACGTTTTACATGTTATTCTTCAACACCTGAGAATATGTGAGAGAGCGAGAGAGCACACATTCAGGGTGAGAGGGACATGAAACTAGTGGCACGATGTTCAGGTAGGAGGTACAAACCAATTCATCAGCCTAATATTTGACTGTGTGCTCAGTTATAGTTTACTAATGTATGTAAACTTGCCAATACAGCAATAGTGGTTATATAACCTTGGAAATGAGTTCACTCAGCTGTGCATAAACACAGTTGTGCATACATTGTTGTATCTTTCCACTAAACTAAACAAGTAGCACTTGCTACTATAGCTCCAATTAATACACTGTAAACATTGTTAACTTTAACAGATTCACAGAATGCCTAATACCACATTTACCTTATAACACTCATTCCCATCTACTCACTCCTCTCTCCTCACTTCTGTTGACTAGTAATTCTCAGTAAATATTTCTGGGAGGGGTAAGAAAAAAAAACTTTCACCCACCCCACGTTTAGGCAAATATCAGGACAGACGTGGAGGCGAGTTGGCCCTAGGTGGCCATTAGGATGCAGCAAGCAGCGTTTCCATGCAGACGCCATCTCCACATGGAAAGGTCACCTCCCTCCCTTTGCGGGTAAATACACAGACGTATACAAATGTGGTTGCGTGCTAAAATGGCTCACCTTAAGAAGGCATTAGGCTCTCTTCCACTGAACTTTACATCTCTCTCTTCCATTATCTTAACCAATGGCATTTCAACCTCTTCCAAAGTAGTGCAATGCTGCTAAACTACGCAAAGCCATTAAATCTCCATCTTCAAAAAACAAGTGTGATTTTCATTTGTGAACTGGGAAAGGAAAAAAGCGCAGTAACAAACAAGGGTATGGTAATGTGATTCTATGACTGCCACTGGTGTATGTCATACAAAAGTAAGTAGACAATTTCGCTCTAATAACGCTACCTGAATTTAATTTCAAAACTGAGCACACGCAGTCTACTAGGCTGTCTGTTGCTGTCATTATGAATCGGCAGAGCAACGGGGACTGACAGTGATTGACCAACAGTTCATCCTGTTTGACTTGAGATGTGACTCAGTTATGTTTCGTGCGCTTTTATCCCCTTTGAGTCCTGTGCACTTCGGGTTCACTATAAGGCCCTTAGCACCAAACCTGCCAACTGGGCCCTGCAAGCATTGCTGCTGTCAAGTTGCATCCAGACAGGAGACTAACCCACAATGTCAGTGCCCTGCGTCTACTACCAACACACCTGAGCTGGGGTACACCTTCTACTCCAGCCCCAGGCATAGCCAGGCTCTAGCTAACTCTATTGTGCAAGAGGGTTAGGTCATACAACAGGAAGCCTTGTTTTAGAAATGATGGGAGGGGGAGTGGAATATTTTAGACTGGCGTTTTGGTTCTTATTCCATTCTGATGTATCCCTGTCCATCTCTTTTCCTCTCTCTACTGTTGTTGTCCTATATTAGTTAAACATGCCAAGTAAATAAAGATTAATTCCAGTCCTGTCATTGATTTTCTTCTTCAGTTAATCATCTATTTCTATCTCCCTTTTTTTTTTAATCTAAATTTGTTATAGTTGTCTGCTCCTACCTGCCAGTTATACTGATTTTCCTTTTACTGTCATGTGTTATCCGTCCCCTTTTCTCTTCTTTTTGTGCCAGTCTTTCCCGTTCTCCCTTTTGTTGTCTCTATCTTACCATCTCTCGCTGTCCCAGGGGATGACATCTTACCCCTGGCACCAGATCCCAGTGGATAGACAGAAGCCCCACCACGTGAGTCTAGCAGCTCTGCGGTTAGTTTCTCATGCCATGCTGAAGTCGTGTTCCCGTGGCACTCTTTCCCACAGGGAATTCCCACCAGAGACAATGGGCAGCTTATCTTGGTAAACAACAGCTTCCTCCATACCATCCTACAAAAAGGTACAGATGAGAAAAGCACAAGAAGAAGTGCAAATATAGTATAATACTGCATAGCAGAAGAAACTAACAGCCACAATACTACCTAAAGCCAACTCAGACACATCCCTCTCAGTGCTTTAGACATTTAGAATCAATGGCAACACAATCACACTCACAATATGTAATTGTGGCTCCAGCTGCCTCTTTGATTTAGTCAAACAATTGCTTTAGTTTGCTGGAAAAATCAATAAGAACTAATTTTCAGTATCACCAAAAGGAAGGAAAAAAAGTCTCATCAAGAAAATGCATTGAATTATGGCACGGCTAGAATTCAAGTGCAGTTTAAAAAAAACAAAACAAGTAAGGCCTATCTGATGTCACGATTATGTCAAAGTGTTTGTGAGAGTGGCTGATATAAAAGGATGGTTTGGTCTTGAAATTCATATCCACTTACTGCCAGAGCAGGCCTGTATACCTCTCCAAGTAATGGCTGTTTACAAGATAAAAGAAGAAGAAAAATAGCCACTTTTCCCTGCTCAGACATGAAATCCTCTTATGAAATTAGGCTGATAAAAGGGCCTTGTGACGTCGGCCATTTTTCCCCACGTCAAGAAAAACGTGTGTGTGAGCATTATTAATGGCATCCTTGTGGCATGTCATTTTTCTACATCTCCGACGCACTCCTGACAATAAAAGCAGAGGACCGGGCCTACTAGGCGCTTTGTCAGAGCAACCAAGGAGTTGCCGTGCAGCCCTGTCAAGCTCCCTGATGCAGCTACAACCCTGGGAAGAGCCACAAAACCTACTTTGCTGCGTGCGTAAGAGCCAAGGGTTAATTTTTGTTAGTTCCTCGCTGCCTTCAAAGGGGGTAGAGTGGAAAAATGAAGCCGAGCTGAAACAAATAGCAGCGTCTGGAGATACGTGTGGCCTTCACTTAAACAGAGCCATAAATCAGCAGACTGACATGAGCGAGGGAGGGAGAGAGAAAGCGAGAGAGACGAGCAAAACCAAAAAGTGAGACAACAGCAGCATAACATTACCGATGTTTAGCCGCACCAACCTACAAGATTAACTCTTATGACTTGCATATACTGTACTTCTAAACTGGATGTTCTTTTATTTTGTTAGTACAAAGGCTAGCTAACCTAGCTAATATGCATGTACAGCACTATCCTATAAGTGGCCACACTGACCCTGTCAACGTTGCCTTTACTAATTTACAGATTTGACACTAGAACTATAATTATTATTAAAAAAAGAGAAGATTTGTTAGGGTTCTTAGAAATATTTCATCAATATCCATGCGAAACAGTGCTTATGTGTTTAAATGTTAATGTGCACATCTTCAAACCATACATGCGTCCTTAATGGCTGTGCATTTCAGCGTCTACCTCTACACAAATAAGCATTAGCAACCCTGTTTGGAGCTGCAAAGCAGAAAGGGGTGAACATGCATGTGGATTACATATAGCGAGCATCATCGGGCTGTGATACTTTTAATGAAGTCCTTTGTGTTTAAACCTGCATGCATGAAAAGTCCCACACCGTAGAAAGCGCTTACACACTGGGCCACATGGTTTGCCTAATTGCTAATTCATTCTCCGTCAGTCGGTAAGCTAAGGTAGGGGCAGAATCTAAGAGATCTCTTATGCATGGCCGTGCATGTTCCAGCTGCAACCCACCCTGTGTCCCTCATTTTGTCCTGACTTGTGAGGGATTACCGCAGTGTGGGCTTGTGCTGAGCTGGCAAAATAGAAAGGGATAAGAGGAGGAGAGGAAGCTATACCACGCTGAATGTGTCTGTGTTTTACATACAGGCCAAGTCTTCAAGAAACCTGTACCGGTCTGATTTGGACCCTGCTGAAAGAGAGATTAATGTATGTCTCATGCTATAGAATGAACGTGAAAGACAGAGAATGGCTTTTACAGAAGTACCACAGCAGATGTGGTTTAGATGAAGCTGGATAAATCAAATAGGATAGTCACAGTTATTCCAGCTGCACACTTTGAAAGTAAGCCTAATAGCACATTTTCAACAACAGAGCATCAGGAAAAAGGAGATCTGGTGTGTTTGTGTGATATAGCAAAGCAAGCAATTGCCTTCTGGATTTCCACAGTTTAGGCACAAAGTATGTGCAAATTATTTCATTCACCTGACACCAAAGAACAGCGGTTGCCTGGCACTTTCAGAGAAAATTAAATTAAGCGCCCGGAAAATGTTAGAGGAAAACTTGGAGGATATAGAATGGATTTATGGCTTTAAATCTGATGGAGCTTGATACTAATGCGGTATAAATCCTTGCCTTTCATTATAGTATTATATGAAACGCATTGGAATGGAGCGATGGATCCTATTTGACATTCCGTTACCAGAGCAGTTGTGCACAGCTTCACACTTAAGCCCTTTAAAGCTAATACATAAATGTAACATTACATATAGCTGCAGTGCTCCACAGCAGTTTTTTTCCCTCCTCTGACTGAATCAGCAAACACATGAAATTATTCTCCCAAATGGTTTAATTACTCAAACAGATTGAGGAGCGTAATGATGTTTTGCCTCTCCAATGGCAACAATGCTGCTAATCGGCTCAGCTATTATTCTGACAATGAAAATGAATCATAAGACGCTTGTTCCTTTTTTACAATATGTTAATGTTACACAGTGTAGTCAGCTGGGCTCACGGAAGAATTTAGAGGCAAGCTCAGTGCAGTCAAGTGTGTTCGCTGAATTGTCATATGTGAAATCCAAAACAATGCCCACCAAAATTGTTTCCTTGCCTTTTTTTTTTTTTACTTGTAACAAACTTATCAACACATGGAGACACAAACTAATTCAGAGTCTGACTGGCAAGGTCTAAGAATCTAACTATTGACACGTGACTCTAGTAAGAAGTGACTTCAAGTGAAACACAAAGAGTTTGTAAAAGTACGTCTTTCTTCATTAATGCATCCAGTTCCAATTTAGTCCACAGGGGACCAAATAGGAACGCTGATTCCTTGCTGGCCTGCCTGCACCGAAGGTGGTGGAAGCTAGATGTCATTTGGTGCGGGGGGGACGGCACAGATGCATTGTGCCCTATGGCGTGGCTGTGGCGGCAGCACGTATGGGCTCATTGTGCTGCGATTATGTAGGACGAGCACGCCGCCTGCTAATCCGCCTGTGGGAGGGTGCATGCCTGTGAATTATTGCACTTTGGGAGAGGAAGAAAGAGAAGAAGGAAGAGGCAGAGAGGGAGATGAGGAGCACAGGAATAAGAAGGAGAAGAAGAAGAAGAGGAGGAGGTGGAGGAGGAGGAGGAGCGAGAGCCACAGAGAGAGAGAGAGAGAAGCCCCCTTGGCTGTGATTATGAAATGGTCTGTCACAGATTAAGGCTACAGGGATGCAGGCAGAGATGAGCCAGAGCCTCCCACAGACACACTGGCTAGTCAGGCTGCTTCATTGAGCTTACCTGAGGTTATACACGCCTCGCATCCATCGATGGATGTACAGCGCACACACACACACACACACAAACACACATGAAGGAGAAGAGGGAGGTGGGGAAGGCAAGAGGAAATGAGCGGGAGGGAGAGATTGAGAACGAGAGGAGAAAGCGTGAAAACAAACATGTTCCAAATAGGCTTGCAATTGAGAGAGAAGGGAAGAAAAGGGAAGAGAGGGAGAGAAAACTGTGCCCAAGGAAAAACACAAGAAAATAAAAGGGAAATGGGAGAGAGGGAGCTTGAGACTGTTGGCAGCCAAAGAAGACAGTGACTAAAATAAGACCTGTGTGGCTATTGTCTGTTTGCAAGAGGGCTTTGGTGATAAAAAGCCCACGCTATTTATCTTTCTCTTGCCTTGCCCTCCTCGAGAGCACAGATACCTGCAGATGTTTTCTCAACCACAGAAAGAGGAGAGAGTATGTCAGAAAAGAACTGAGCGCACAATGTGTTCACAATGTGGAGAACTGCGCTTCTTCTGCAGGTTTGTATAATTACACTGGGAGTCCTTATTCTAAGCATCTATTATTTTCATGCCTGGAAGCTTCAGAGGTGTGCAGCGTGGTGAGAAGGGTCAGAAATACTCAACTCCTCACTGACTGATTGACAGCTACAGCCTGCACTGTTCTGTCCAATCACACGCTCCACTGTCAGGTTGATTCTTCCCCCGGCTTCAAGTGGAGAAGAAAAAATGTTGCCAGAGTTTGTTACAGCAGAAACATCCATGTTTGATTGGCAGGCCGCCCTTCTTTCAGGACAGACAGAGCCAATCAGCTTAATTAGTCCGATGCTATTTCCAGGTTTTGTATCTACAAGGCTGGGATTTGTGAGTAAGGATTTAAGTTTTAGCCCGTTGTTTAAAGATTCACTGGGGCTTGCAGGTCTCTTTCACTGTAAGTCAGATGGGGAGTAGGTATACATCAGTCAAGCATCGCTAGGAGTTTCATACAGGTGTAGTGAGGTGGGTTTTTTTGTTGTTTTTTTCCTGCAGGTGTGGTGGTAACTCATCTTTTTTTCTATTTGTTTAGGAGAGAACAGAAATGAGTCATAACTCTGTTTTCTGTCGACAACAACTCTTATCTCTGTGCCACACTCGGAACTATTTAATACAGTATGATACTAAAGGAATATGCTTGTCAGTTTGCTGAATAGCTCCTTTCCCTACATCACAACCAGTCATGCCCACTTCGCACACTACAGGGCAGAGAACGTGTAGTATTCAACTTTTCCTTTAAGCAGACTTATTTCTTTTAATGGGTTTTTGTGTCTACATCATGAATGTCTTTCATGAAAAACTGGAATTTCTATTCACCAGTATCCATTTTTAACTAATCAGGTCTCAACTCTTGCATGATATCATTTTCTATTCCCTCACATCACGCCTGTTGACATCATTTCCCTAACAGAGCAACCATTCATGTAAAAGTGACAGGAGAAAAAAGTATTCACCAAATCGCAATTTGTAATGCACTGATTATTTATCTAATAAAAATTTATTTAGATTTTAGATGCCATTTATGAACAAATGCGTATACAAGTTCCTGCATGGTATTTTAAAAATCATCTGTCTAATGGAGTCATGCTGTTTGGCACAGTAGTTTGACCTGAATTAGTTTTGGGGGACACCAAAATCTAACCTCAAGGTGATAGTCCTTTCATTGTCCCATCAAGAAGGTGAATAAGGTGAAAAAAAGAAGAAAAAGAAAGGGAGAAGGAGATAAGAAGACAAAGATTAAAATAAACTAGCACAAAAAATACTTTATTAAACCTCAAAGTTGGGAAATTACCGTGTTACAGCAGCCTGAAGCCTGAAAAAAACGATTCAAATAAATAAAACATATAAAAATTATACAGTAAGGACCTTAAAAAGAATGTGGTGGTATTAGATAGCGGAGTTGAGGCAGATGTTAGACAAAGTGTTCAGCTGTATCTCAATAAGTAGTGCACACTGTATCAGCTGATGAAGGAATCTAAACAGGTGTTGATTCAAACTGGATTTAAACAGCAACAGCAATGAAAAATTCCCACAGCAAGGAATAAAACATTCCACCAGCTGGAATATTTAATTTTTCAAGTATTTTTACTTTTTTTTTTTTTTTTTTAACAAAGGGGCACTCTTTGCAATAAACACAACTCAACTGCACGTACTTGGAGTGAAAGTGGTTCAAATTGCCGTTACACTACATCTATTGTATAACAACAATGCATTTCTCTTATGGAGATGAAGGAGAAGCAATTAGTCACATTCAGAGTCTATTTATTAGTAATGATGCACAGTTCACTGGATTTGTATACAAACTCAAGGGCATATAGCAGCATATCTTCTCAACCACGTGACAAAACTGTGGCCATCCTGCTCCAAACTGGATACACATACGTTTTCTTGCTGATCGCACGGTATTAAATGAGAGGGGATAACCCTTTGAAAGCAGTGAGTTATTACAACATCTCGGCCTGACATGACTGTAACAACCCAAGCTGATGCCAGATAATTGCTCTTGTGCTCGCCACTTAATGAACATAATTACTGTACCACGTTCTTCTGTATTCACCCCGTGATTAATTGTTACAACATTTCTTTGTTGGGTTCCGACAAATTACCCCCTCATACCACCGTTGCCATTTTCACATCAGGCAATCATAAAGTACGCAAGCAGGCACTCATAAAGACAGCCTAGAGCCACTTGAGAGCCATGTTGGGATTATTGGAGGAGGCAGAGGAAGTTAAGGACTCACCAATCAGTCACTTATTATCATTGAGGAAAGGTTTTTGAAGCTGTCATTTCAACCGGAGAGGAGAAGAAGGGGATCTCATGAGCACTATATCCGGCAAAGGCAGAAAGTGTCAGTTATCTCTTCACACACATGCATAAACACACTCTGAAGTGCACTGTCTTACGCGAGCGCACACACAAAAAATAGAAAAAGGGGGGAAGGGGGGGGGGGGGCGTCTAAATAACTACAAATGCTTCAGCACTCACTGATGCATGCACAGCCACTTTGAGCTCCATGACACCTGTCAACTCAAAGGAAAATATGTCCACACAAGTCAAACAAAATAAGTTCTAATCCGATTCTCAGCCTCACGTTTGTGGGCAATTAGCTTGGGTATTTTTCACAGACGACCTAATTGAGAAGCTGTCACCCAGTTAAGCAAGGCCTGTCTTAAGAGCATTTGCTTAATAAGCCATGGCCTAATGCAATAAGGTGCCTATTCCCAATCAGCCATGACAAAGACTAATTTATGCCAGGCCAAATGAGCAAGAGGGGAGTCTAGGGGCTGAGTAATGATTGTGACCACTGGAAAGTATAATAAAAAAAGAAGAAGAAGTTCGAGAACACCTGTTCTAGACCTAATGCATTTCTTTTCCCGGTGCAAGTAAGAGCAGAGCATGTCCGCTATGGCCTCCTGTTGAGAGCAATGTGCTTCTTTTCGCGGCTTTGTGCCTCCATGCACATATATTCATGTATTTATACGCACAAACACGATTTCATGTTCAGACACATGTATATAGCACGCGCAACCCACAGCGCTCCTGTGTGATTGATTCAGCAGAGCATCAGATCGCTCACCGTGACAAATAGCTGGCTGACAGCCGAGCACAAAAAAAGCCCACACCCTAACACCTAACCTGTGAGGGGACTGGGGGCAAGGAAGGGGGCTGACCTAGCAGCAGGCCGCTGGGGCAGTCGCCATCATACAACCTTTTTTTCCTCCACTTCCCTTTTCTGCCTCGGCCCAAATCACTTTTTATTCCTTGCACTATTCCCTCTGTCTCAGTTTTGGGCTTTTTTTGTACTTCCCACCTTTTTTCCTACACTTCCTACTTCTGCATCCTCCTCAGTATCTCTGTAAGGTATTCTGTCCCCCGATCTCTCTCCCTCTCTTTCGTGGGGAGTGATAGATTCCCCCTCAGTTCATTTATCCTGGAAGCAGAGGAGACGGCAGTGTGATGTGATCCATCTCGCCGGCGATGGAGGGAGCGCGGCGTCCCTGATCACAGGCCCTATCAATCTCACTCATAGGGGCCGGATCAGCGCTGCTGTCAGATAGCAGACACACATGGCCTGTTTGAAATGCTAGGACTTCCTACTGTACCTAGTGCACTAGCACTCACAGGGGAACTGAGTGTAGCTAAGACAGGGAGACCCACAGAAGGGATGTTGCTGTTTCTGAACCCCAGGGAGGGAAACACTTAAGGCATCCAGACGTAACTGGCAGGACAGAGGTGAAATGAGTTAAAACAAAACTCCTTTCTTTTCCACTGGCTTTATGTGGAAGTGATGTGCAGAGTTCAGATACACTTTTAAAAAGTTGGTCTGCGTTTTCAAACAATTTTTCTGCCATTAGTGGAAGACGGGATATTATTATTCCTTCTTCTGTGTCCTGTTACCATTCAAGTTACTTTGAGTATTTTAGATCCATATGCTAAATTTTGAATTTGCTGATTTGATTAATATTTTGGCAACTTGGACTTTCAGATGAACAAATTCAGCAATCTTTGCAGTTATAAATGGTTGACATTGTATCACTGGAGTTCCTTTACAGTTTGTCTTTTGGGTATTAAAAGTTGTTATACTAGAGTCAAGGGTAACCTAAACAATCACATCAAACACAATATCAATAATCTGATGATTCTATTAACATGACATTAATTTGAATTCTAATTAAGCATGTGGAACTTACTGTGGGTCAGTTTTCTGTCCAATAAACAATCACTTCTTTAAAAAAAAAATGCCAACCAGAGTAAAATAAAGGGATTATTTCAGCAATGATGTTACTATTCAAGTAAATTACTGTTTCATAATCACAGTTTTATTTTTTGTTGAGAAATGAAGTGGTGAACGTTAACCATTCACCCAGCATTCAATCCTTATCAGAAGAGCAGTTTATTAATACAACTTACACCGTGGTACACACTGCACGCTTCGAGTTTTGTCAGGTATCGACAACATGAAGGTTGCTATTTGAACAGCAGCATTTCAACACATGTCAGCCCACATTTCCCAATATCCTTGCCATATGCTGTATCAAAACACATCAAACTCTCCTTGACACTCAAGTACACAAAATCACCCTCGCCCGTGACATAAACCACCCTTTACACACACTCCCCTTTACACACTCTGACACCCCTCAAAAAACACTTCCCTACTGACGTGTAACACTCTCATGCACTCATCCACAGACACTTCATAACCTGACATGCATCACCCTGACACGCACACACATGCACACATCCACACACATCAAAAGCAGTGGGCTGTAAAGTGCTGTCCCTATCCACCCCAGACAGCATCGACCAATCAAATTAGGCCTGATCAAAACATGCCATTCAAAGCCAGGGCTGGGGGTGGGCATTCGGTGAAGAGCAGCCGAAGCTCTGACCTTGGGAGCAATTAGCATGACCAGAGAGAGTGAGAGACAGAGCCGGAGACTTAGGGAGAGAGAGTAAGGGGGGGGGGGATGAGTAGAATAAAGAAATAGGTAATGCAAACCCACCCTCCTCCCCACCCTCCCACCACCTCACTAAATCTGGAAGTAGGGGATGGAGCCCTCTGAGGGCCCACTCAGCACAAGGTCCTGTTCTTACCCACCTCCTCCTCACAGCCTCTTCACCTGAGCTCCTCTAACTCTCTTGCTGCCTACCAGAGTTACCCGGTGCAACCCCTGGGCCCAGGTCTTCCCTTGAGGAAACCAAGGCCTCATCTCTGCATCTTCCTCAAACTTGATCTCATTAGATCTTGCACATCATGTTTATTTTTGCATATCACTGGGTCCAATACAATTGTTGTGTGTGTGTGCAAAAGAATGAGACTAATACTGACACTTTGCTGAACAGACATTTTTATTTATTTTCTAGTAATTTAAAAAAATCTGTTTCTTCAATAATATCAATATCTACAATATTTACTAATATATATCTATATCTATCTATCTATCTATCTATCTACTAATTAGGGGTGCAACGATACACAAAATTCACGGTTCGGTTCAATATTTTTTTGATACAAAAAAATGTTCATGCATTTTTTTATTTTTCATTTATTAAAATTATAAATATATATTTTAACTCAAAAGTACAGTTTTAAAATGTTGTGTTGCTGAAACAACAAAATAACAAAAATAAATAAATCTATCTGATCGAGAAATCGCTCATCTTTGGAAAAGAGAGTTTATTACAGAGAAATGGGTCTTTCCAAAATAAAAGCTATACCATATGCTTCTTCTGGGCTATATTCTCAGCAGCATATTAAACATATCAGGTCCCCATAAATAGAATCATGTACTAACGGCTGTCTAAAGGACTCGGGTAAAGTTTGTAGCATGCGTGCTTGTTGTTTTTGTCTGCTTCCACTTGTCTTTGCACTAGGATGATGTCGGTGTAAATGTGCAGTCATATTCTTTGTGTTCCCACTAGTGCTGTCAGCGTTAATCTCGTTAAAATGACGTTAACGCCATAACGCGGCAAATCTTCGTTAACAAGTTACCGTGGATCGCCCCGTGCGTGGGGCTGGGCGGCGTCAACACGTTAACAAGCTAACTGCGCTAACGCACTAGTTCCCACCAATTGAGCATTGCGTGGCACATCTGACATACTGTTTTACTTTTGTCCATGACGCGCTTACCATCAGGGTCATACTTCACATGAAAACCAAGATAGTTCCAAACGTCACATCTGAATGAGGGTGGGGGAGGTTCAATTTGCCATGTTGCAACGAGCTTAGCTGTCTCGCTAGCTTGCGCTGCGCTCAGTGGATCTGCACTCGACAGTGCAGCCTAGGCGGAGTAGTCGAACGCAGATCCACTGAGCGCTCAACACAGACAGCATCGTCAGAAGAAAAGTTGATAAAATAAATAAAAAATTTTGTATCGTTCGATAAATATGCGTACCAAACCGAAAGCACTATATCGAACGGTTTAATATCGATACGAGTATTGTTGCACCCCTTCTATCTATCTATCTATCTATCTATCTATCTATCTATCTATCTATCTATCTATCTATCTATCTATCTATCTGTATGACACTTTAAAGTAAAAGAGCCCCTTTTCCTTTGAATGCAGCACCATTTGTTACCATTAGCAAACTGTTTATTTAGATGTGTTACTAGTAGAAACGTCACTCCTGACACTCTTCCCGAATCTCTGCACCTCCTTCGCTTCTACCTGGGAATCTAATTTCAATTGACTGCCAGACAGAGAAGGTTTGAGGTTAAAACCATACTGTAAAAAGGCTGGGTAGGACTGCCTAAGAGGGGTCCGCAGGTTCAAATTGTTTTCTATAAGTCACCTCTGTGGGGGATTTGTGTTTATCCCTGGCCATTGATTTGCTGCTGGGGTTCATTGGGTAAGTGGGGAGAGAAGGGGGAAGTAAGGTAGAGTAAATAGGGGAATCCAAGAAAGGCTGACGAAGGGTCTTCACCCTGCTCTTGGACCTTCTGAGGGAGGTGTTGGGACGGAGTTGCTGAATGAAACTATGTTTTATCTCATCATTTTTAGGTATACATCAGTGCTGAAATGAAAAATATAGATCATTTAGACCCACAGAACATAACATAATTCATTTAAGCAATTTATCAAGTAAAAGCCCCTGAGGTGTGTTGATTATATTGTCATAAATGAGGATTTGTTTTCCTCTTTCCTGTATACTGTTAATATTTGTCTATATTTGATGGGCATTTTTTTCCAGATTTCTTAGGATGAAATGCACTTGCTTCACTTGGCTGCAAGTAAAACGTACACTGGAGAAGAGTAAAGTTAAAAGTTTACATGATTTTTATTTTTAAAGCTAAGAGACCAAGACTTTGGGAGGGTTGTTTGCTTTGAAAACACACACTTTATACTCCAGAGAGGCCATAATCCCAGCCTCTCTGGAATATCAGTGCATTGCTACATATGTATTGATTTAACATGTAGCTTTTTATGTGCCCTCTTTCAACTTGCAACCTCCCACACACCATATTTACCTGACTGCCTTGCTTTTATACCTCTTACAATATTGGTACACATATGCACCGATAAACACCACGCTTTTATTATATTATGCTAAACACTTGGCATCAATTCAACATTGTGGTTTTATTTCCGTCTTTTCCCTTTGTCTATTCTAGTTTTGTCTTTCTGGTACAATAGGATATTCCTGATGGGGGGATTTCCATTTCCGTGCATTGTTCTACCAAGCTCTTGTCATTCTGCGCCTGTTGTTCTCATCTCATAATGCTGCTTTGGAGCTCACCCCATGACTCGCCTGTTTCAGTTTCACTTAGTGGCTTAATTACCGCTGAGCGTCTTTAATGCAAACCATGAGAGACAAATGGAAAACAAATACAATCAAGACACTGTCTTATTAACCAGGTTGTCTGATCCTCCACAACACCTCTTCTGCTAGACAATACCTCGTCTCCTTGTGTGTTCTGTACACTACAATGTGCTGATGGAGACACTGCGCAGTAAATGTAAATACAGGTTTGCATATGCACACAGTACAACACTGATTTGTAATGGGGAAAAGGTAAGGAGGCATAGGGATGGCATTGCAAAGGACTGTTAGGTTAATCAGCAAAGTAAAGAACATCCAAAATCAAAATAGAAGGAGGGCAGACATAAACGGAAGAAAGAAGAAAAACAACAATTGAAATGCATGCGATCCAAAAAATGTTATCATATGTGTACCTATAAGAGAGAAATTAGAAAAAAAAGACTCCAAAGTTTAAATCACTGAGAAGCTACATCTCTTGTGTTTTTGCAAGATACTTTAAAAGGCTTTACAAGTAGCCGTTATATTAAATTCCACACATAACAAAAATGCACGTTTTAATTTCTGCTTTGTCTTTGAGCTAAAACTGTTTTTAAAAGGTATTCCTAGTAAAACTGCAACACGGACGAGTTTAAATAACTTTGTGCAAACTTCAAAACCCAGCTGCTAAGAAGTTACAGTAGTGAACCATCCATGGATGTGCTTCGGAATATGCTTGATCAGCCATGCATGTTTTGGATTTCTACTGGTGTGTATTCATTTGTGTTTGTTTAGTTTGGGGAGCGAGCCTCAGCTTGACAGTCATCTTGAGGGGCCTGCTTGCCATACCCATAAACAAGACGGGTCCAAATTAGCCGCTCAGAAAGCCTGTGGCCTTGAGTGGTGCTGTCCTACCCCCCAGCTACATTATTGAGCAATGCTAATGATCCAGGCTCTACTCATTTACTCTCTTTTCAACGCCGTTTCACTGGCTCTCGGACCAGTTTTAGCTAAGCTCATGATGTAGCAAGGTTTATCATTTTAGATTTCGCCCCTTCTTCTTAAAAAGAAAAAAAAAAGGGGCAGTGGAAAAAAAAAAACAAAAAAAAAAAACACATACCCAGTGGGAGCGGGACTCTTCACTCTGTCTCTTGCTGACTGACTCTCTCTCTCAAGGTTTTGGTAAGCACTGCTGCTCCTCCAGGTTTTAATAAGCAGTGGAGCAGAGGGCTTGTGTGTGCGTGTATGTGTGTGTGTGAGTGCATGGCTGGTTGTACGTGCGCGAGTTTGAACAGTGAGCCGGTAACGAGACATACACCCTGTCTACCACCACTACCAGCACAACCAACGCCGCGCCACTGTTTACTCTAGCAAATCCTGAACGAGGCCGCGGTGCTCCGAAGAGAGCTTTGCTCCTGTTAATTGGTCATTAAAAGTAGTGGTTTGTGGGCCTCACTAAATCTTTAAACAGGCCATGAAATAATAAAAGGGGAGGTTTGTCACCGCTGTTCGCTCCCCAGAGCAGGCGGAGAGGGAGATAGGAAGAAGAAAGAGGAGCAGGACTCGGCTTTTGATCATTATCTGCAGAATTAGCATGACTGATAATAATTGCTCTGTTCATTTCAGACCTTGTAAATACATTGTAGATGTGGGGCTGAACGTCGGCAGATGAAAGGAGGTTGTCACTGATGTGTGAGGGGGTAGAAAGAGGTGGGCTGGAGGGGAAGATTGTGGCAGTAATCATGATTAGTGAGAAGAATACAAAGTCTTGTTAGACACAGGTTCAGGCAGCGGTAGATTGTTGTTCTTTGCGCTGAACCCACAGCACTGCACATGTTTGACAGTGGGTACTTAGGTGTGTGCGGTTACATTGTTATACTGTTCTGTGTAGGAGGAAAGACTACTGAATAAGCTGAAGAGCCAGCGATGAATTTGCACAATGACAATCCTCTGACTTAATACTAATGATATCAAAGAAAGTTGGCTTTATTAAAAAAGAAAGAAAAAAACCCGACACCAGCAGGATGGAGACAACAGGCGTCAAAGCATACATGTAAACACTATCTCACACACACAAACCATACTGTGTATTGTACCCTCCTAAGCCCTGTGAGAGTAATGATTCTGTTATACTTGCATGGCTTCTCATATATTGATTCGGACCAGGAGGAGGCCCCTCCCACAGGGGCCCCATTCCTCGGCTCCCTACTCGGCTCCTATTGTGCCTGCGTGTGCATGTGTGCAAAATACCAGCAGTTGGTGTGTCAGCAGAGACTTTGTGTGTGTAATGCAAGATGGAACAAAAAAAAAAAAAAAGAAGGTTGAAATAAAGAGAGGAATCTGGACTCTGAATCTCTCTGACATCTTTAAGAGTAACGACCAATCCCCTTACACCACATCCACCAGCGTGTGCACATAAATTCACACACAACATATGACCGTGCACACCCTCATTGTTGGGGTATCAGTTCAAGCCGTCAATAATGGCGCAGTGGACTGTGAAGGGACAGGCATGACCCAGACTGCCCATGCTGTTATGTCTGCGTGTGTGTGTTGGGTTCCATACAGTCATGCAAGCGCACCCAAAAGACACGCACACACAGATTAAGAGAGCCTGATCGCTGACCCACATGACCTTTCCCTCTTCACCACCCTCCTTCTGTCTGGGTGCTCGCCCGTGTGTGTGTCTGTGTGTGTGTGAACCCCCTCTGTCTCCCTTCTTCTCACTCGTCCACCCAAACCTCCCATTGTTTCCTCTCCTCCCCTCCATTGTCTCAGCTGAGAATGGAGAGATGAACAGCCGGTGAAAGAGGGATGCTGATGCAGAGAAGTGTCTGCTGGAAAGTTCTTCATGCTGTGGAAAAAAAAAGAAAAAAAAAAAAAAAGAAGAGGTTTGCTGATGTGTTTTTTGCCAACACTCAACTTAGGAAGGTGAGACCGCAACAGTGGATAAAATCCATTTGGGAGCAAATTACCTGCATCACCACTATTCATTTTTTCTGTTTAATTGAAAACAGATTCACACTTTATTTAATTAGAAATTAGCATAACTCTTTTGCCTTTTTATTTAATGCACAAAGACCTCGAGTAATTTTCATGTTTTAAGCCGAAGCGCTCTCCCAAGTTTTACATTTTCAGCCCTGAAAGTGTTGATAAAACAGCAGACATCCTCAATTTGTTTTCCATCCAATCATACAATTTTTTTCTCCTGTTTTCATTGCAGCAACTACTTTACTGTATTTTCTGAATGCCATCCATCATGTTTAACTTCCCCTTTATTGCAGCGCGTTGAAAATGCATCTCACTTAAAACGAACAAAGCTTAAATTTGTCTTGCCGCTACGCTGACTGCCGTATTTCACGTGATATGAACACATGAAGGTAAGACATGATTCTACCACAGAAGATACATTTGACCTATGAAGTAATATTTTGAAAACGCTCCGGCAAATTCACATGACAGCTAACTAGGTTTTGGCTGCCATCTTCAGGCTGTTGTGAGTATTACTCCCCACAAGCCACAGATATGATTTAAAAGCCCTACAGCTAAACATGGTGATTGTTCCTTCATGAAAATTAGACATCCCCACCCCTAATCGCTTTTAATTTCATTCAAGGATTTGTAGACACCGTAACCCTAAGACTTACGTTACACATAATCATTACGTGTGGCATGTGTTTACATAAACGTACATCAACAGCTCAGATTCTTGTAGATTTATATGCACCTTAATGATTTTCCTCAAAAGCGTGAACAGTTAAAGTCTGAGAAATGAACAGCAGAGCAGTCACCATATGAATATACGGCAGGCTGAAAGCAAAATAATCACCGTGGTTAAATCTATCGCAGAGATTTTCAGAGAAATAATAAGTACATTCCCAGGTAGCTTTCAGGCCAATTCAGCCAGGTTTACCACTGCAGTGACTCTGGATGTGTTTTTTTTATATACAAATCTATCTGGAACATTAGATACAGTGAAAGGAAGTGTGCTCCAAATCATTCTCTGAACCCTCGGGGAGTTGTGGTATTAAATAAGACCTACATTTGGAGCATTAGTGGAATTCAATATGGGCAATGTAATTATTCTGCTCAATAAGCCACTGGAGGAGGATATTCCATTTGCTACAAGCAGGTAGATTCAGGTGCTGTTTTATGTTCACACAATATCATCCAACTCGCTACTAGAAATATTACACAAACATCTGCCAAAAAAAAAAAGAAAAATGCTTTGCTTTTAGTTCATGATTATAACTGTTTATCCATTTTACTGTTGCTGGAAAATGACAAAGTGGAAAAAAAATCATTAAATTCTAACATTTGAACATTTTACGTGGCCAGTACTGATGAAGCAATTCGCCAATTGGTTAATTTAATTTAAAATCAAAACTAATTCGTGAAGCAGAAAGGTTAAAAAACAACCTTCTCAAAAGTAAAGATTTGCTGATTTTTCCTGAGTTTTTGACTCTTGTATGTAACAAACTTAACAGACTTAATCATCAAAAACAACAATAATCTGCAGGCCAAAAACCCCATTTATCAGTGCAGTAATATTAAATGAATTACCATCTTAAAATAAAGAGAGCAGAACACATGTCAACGGATAAACATGAAGCTACAGTACAGTGCTAGAGCCTATCTGCAGCATCACCGACCCAAAACATAAAGAGTGCGAGTTTGAAAAGAGACAGGGAGGGGGTGTTGGGTAGGGGGGGTATGCGTTTCATGCTGTCCCAGTTGCCTAAAGTGATTCTCTCAATAATGTATTAGAGTACTTGTTTATTATTTACTGTTTACACAGCTCTAGTCATGCTGCTTTTGTGGATTGACATTCTCACCCGCACCGTCTGCGCAGAGCAGGCGAAACAACAAGCAGCGCAGACAGACAAGCTGGTCCCGCCAGCCGAAGCAGGCAGCCAACCAAACCTGGCAGCCACCCGCTCCACGCCACGCTCAGTTGATGCAAAGGCACTGGACTGAGAAATAAAAGACATCCCGGTTCATAGGAGCCGTTGTACATGCATCCTGAGGTTGTCAAAGAGAAACACACACATACACAGTGGGGGTTTGAAAAGGGTTGGGGGAGGAGGTTCTGAGGGCACTGAAGGGGTACTGATATTAATATTTATGCAGACACCAAACTGGCCAACACCTCCCTCATCTGCCTTACTCATGTTTTTTGTTAATTTTATATCTTCTTTTAGCAATCTTTGTGTATGAATTAAAAGAATGGAAATGGAGGGTGAGAACCTTACCTGGTGAACAAGATATGGAAGAGTTATTTAACCATTTACAAACTACACAAACACGCACAAAGAGTGAGCGAAAGGTATACTATAAGACTATATGATATCATACCAGGATTAAGTGTTTTTTTAGCTCAAGAGTATAGCAAGTTTGGCATAAAACTACATTTTCTCTTCAAAATGTAATTAAAACTCAAAGGAAATCCCTTAAATCTCAATGACTTGAGGGAAATGAGTGACAAATACTTAATTTTTTTCTCATGCCACATAGGCTCAAACCTTAAAGCAAGGCCGAACCCGAAATTCAAAGTTCAAAAAATGAACAGAGATGTTTTAATTCCACAAAAGCCAGGTTAATAATGTTTTTGCAAGCTTTTAAAGTTTCTTTCAATTCTGTGGTGTTTGTATATTCAGTAGGAAAATTTCAAAGTCCGATCAATTATGAGAAAAATTTGCAAATTAGCTCATTTTGATCAAATCTAATAATTAAATAACACCAAGAGTGATGACAGTGAAATATACGGTACTAAGTAAATGTGTTTCGATGATTACCTTATCTTGGATTAAAAGAAGTATCTGGATGTTAAATATAAAAGACAAATTAGCCTCCAATTATCTGTTCATACATGCACAGCAGATGTCTCCTCACAGCACATGTGAAGTGTTTATTGGGGGAGGAACTACACCAATAAAAATCTGGTGATTACAACCAGAAAAGTCTATCTCTGGTCATAGCAGACAATAATTACATCGTCTGGTGCAGACTTTAAAGCCGATCAGTTCCCAGGCCAATTTCTTCTGGAAAAAAATAAAAATGTGGAGGTAGACATTTGTGCGCACACATGGGCACACTCGCACAACAGACACTTACTGTACCCCAAAAACAAAAACAACCACAAGCTCTCTCTCTCTCACATACACACAGCATTTTCAAAGTCATAAAGCGAGGGGACTTCAAATGCAGCTATTTGTTTGGGGCCTGTTGTCGTGGGAATAGCGAGTGCGACTGTGCTGGTTCATTAGAATTCCTTTCAAGTTGTGGAGTGCGGCCTCCCTGTGTTCCTCTCCCCATATTCCCTGACCCCGACGCATCTCCATGGGGCTGAGGTAGGGCGGGGCACAGGGAGAGGACGGGGAGGTAGGGGTTGGAAGTAAAGCACAGTACATTGCACTGCAAACATACAGCGAGATAATAAAGTACACACTGCCTGCACCGAAACACACATCAGAAATAGTTCTTTGAACTGGATGTAAAGTCAGAAAAAATAAATAATAATAAAACGCGCACGTGCCGAAAAAGGCACACGCTTTCTTACCATTTAATGCAGGTAAACAGCCACATACACAAACAGACACACAACAGAGAGCTCTCCTCCCTAACAGTGTCACCTCGCTGCATCACCCTCTCAGGGATGCTGGGGGAGGTTCGCCTCAGCAGGCACAGCTCAATGCTCGGTCGCAGGAGAGCCTGCGATGTTGTGTTCTTGCCACCAGAGATGGTGGCAGAGAAAATTGTTTGTGTAACACACCTGGATCTTTCTGGCGCACTAATAATTAGACCTCTCAAGAGCAGCTTAATGTTGCCTCGAAAGTCCTCAACGCAAGAACAAATCCTGAAGCATCTGCATTTGACGACGGTTAAAAATGAGCGAGTCGCATTTCAAACGTAAGATTAAATAACGCACACGTGAATTAAGATTTCGACTGGTAGGCAGGAAAGAAGAAATCTCCTTGATATCCAGTTATTATAGTGCTGCTTAACTAACATGTATCTTCTATGAATAGACGTGAGATGCGCTCAATTTTACTGAAAATTTAAATTTAAGTTCAAACATTTTAACACTTGCCTCTGCGAACAAACAAGAGCAAATATTCTCGAGTGATTAGAATTTTACATAGAAACACAAACACTATAATGTGATGGAAAAATACTAAAGATCATAACCACAAATGTTCATACAGATGTTGAACAGTGAAGAATTACAATCATTTATACTGCTGGCAAAATGAAAATGTATTTTTGTGGGCTTTTTATACTTCCAAACCATTACTGGAGCATTTTGGTGGAACTGTGATAATGACATGTTCATCACGATGAGAAACAATCTTGTGAAAGCGCAAAAGACACAAATTATTGTTTGGGTCTAAAACATAAACCACTGATTGCATATCTGTGAAGACTGAATGAGCAATATGTAATAATATTAGTAAAATAATTTAGACAGACAAGTCAGCCTTTCTTTTGGAATATTAACTGCATTTAAGGCATTTATTATGTAAGAACATGTGGAATTTCTATCACAAAGTAACTGATATTAGTTAATTTGTTTGCAGCATTGTCCAGTTCGCCGAGTAAAAATGAAGTGAACCGTGACCTGTATGAGGTTTTTTTTCTCTCAGTTGGACGGAGGTCACTTTGGCAGGCTGGGCTCCCGGACGAGACCCCAGCGGGCGCCAGACTGCAGGGAGAGGGACGCAGAGCTGCTGCCCGTCACAGCCCAGTGGTCACCTGACGGGGCCCCAAGGCCTGCCAGACTGACACCACCGCCGGCCAGGCAGGAGGCAGAGAGGGGGCAGAGGAGGGGGCCAGAGAAGGGGTGCATGGAGGTGGAGGTTGGCATAAGGGACAATCAGTATCCAATGCATTTATCTATTTCACATAGTAGGGTACTGTTGGAGATGACACTCAGAGAAGAGAGGGTCAATAGAGCGCCTACAACTGGAGTATATGAAGGGTGGAGAGGGTTGGAGCACAAGACAGCAATTACTCAGCATATAATAGATGGATAGCAATACATGCAATATGAAGCAACAATGCCTTTGTAGAAAAAAATCTGTTTGATAAAAAATTATTATCTGTGACAGAAACGAAAAACTAGATAGCGGAGAAAAAAAAGGAGAGTGGAAAACTAGTTGTGTATGTCCCAGCATGTGTCTGAGGCTCGCATGGAGGAGGGAGGAGGGCAACACTCAGAGAGTCTCTCAGGCGTGTCCAGAGCATGAGCCAAGTACCTCTACTATGTTCGAGTCCACACACAAACACACACACACCTGCTCTCTCCCTCCCTAACCTCAACACTTATACACAAACACACAATGTAAACACTTCCCTGACACACACTCAAACTTTTCCCCTGCAATTATAAGGTTAATGTAGACTCGTAATCAACTCATCCGTTTTCTCCAGTTGTTCCTACATGAGTGATTCCCAGCTTTAGTCGTCCTCACATCCCTTTTCTCATGGAGGCCCGCCTGCCAATTTTTTCCTCATACACATTTTCCACACTTCACAGCTCTCCCTTTATTGTTTAACATGATATCTTTCACACAGGCAAGAAAACTCAAGAGACCGCTCCGTGGTTAGATCTCTGTTCTGGTTTCTAAAGAAATACTGAGATCATTTAAACATCACAGAAACATCACATGATTTTATCAGCCAGTTGATCGACTGTTAAAATTTGTAATGACTCCCATACACATTCCTAATAGACAACCACCTGTACCTACCCAGCCCAGAGGGAGAATCAATGTACACAGAAGATAACTATCTTGAGGTAAAATAAATAAAGGCATGTCACATACTTGGTGGAATTGTCAATCTGGTATCAGAATGGGAGCAACTTGCAGATAACACTGTGAAAGTCTGCATTTAACCTAAACTACAAACTGTATATGGAGGATGGAAGCAGCCATCATAGTCATTTGAAAATGAATGTAAAGAGCAAAGTGGGGAACTGGTTGAGAAACTGAGGTACGCTGCACGCTCATAGGTTGGCGACTTTATATTCACGATGTAAGCTTCCCCTGAAGCACCACCGGCTTTTTCCATTTGTTTTTCCTTCATATTCTACAAAATGAACATCAGTAAGACTATAAACTTATAAACTTGGACTTCCAGGCAATTAGAAAAAAAGCGCGTTTAAGGCACTTCTGCACTGTGGTCGCTTTTCAGACATGAAAAACAACATCCATCTTTTTACATCTGATCTTTAGGTACCTGAGCCATTTATTTATGTAGGCACCAAAACTATTTTGCTGCTTAAAAACAATCAAACAAAACTAAACAGATAGTGAAAATGGAAGTAAACAGTGAGTCAAAACCAAATGAAAGCAAAAAAAAGATGGATCTTGAATCCAGAATCTCCTGGGTGAAAGTTGTCTTGATATGAGTAAAAATGGGCAGCAAACCCTTTTTAAAAGGAAAATAAATATAATGTGTAAATACATGAGTCTAACACGTTGAAGATATGAAAAAAAAATTAAAGAGTTTTCCATGTACATGCTTGCAAGTCTGCATTATGAGCACACACCCTCGGAATGAAGCAGCATTTGATGGGGTGAGCAGATTAAAACTCGCCAAAGAGCCGTGCGTGTTCTACACTTCGGCGTACTCTGTAACTTTGCAATTAAATAGTAAATGGATCAATGTTTGTATATGTTTGTGTGTGCATGTGTGTGTTGAGGGGCCTCAGGGGCCTGTCCTAATGAGCTATCTGTGTGCATTTCTAACAAGAGCTCGGTGCAGCGCCCACGGCACTGTCATCCTGGGCCGCGGCTGACCTTGCGCCGCTGCTAGGCTGTGTCGTTTGCTATATTTATGGCACCACCGCCACCTTGCTGTGTGTTTGTGTGCGAGTGTACATTCGCCAGTGTGTGCATTCCAGGAGGGCGGGAGTGCAGGGGGGCTCACTCAGGAAGCAAATACTGTGTATATCAGCATAATGAATCAAGTGGCAGAGAGAGAGAAAGAGAGGAGAGAGAAACAGAGAGGGAGAGAGAGGGAGGGTGGATGGAGAAAGCCATTTTCCCTCTTCTGTTTTCTACCCTCCCGGCAACCAACCCCTGTGGTGTCTATTCTCTCTATTCGCCTTATTCCCTTTTTTCAACCCTATTTTCTATTTTTTTCCCTTATTTCTTTTTTTTCCCCTTTTCTTGGATTGATCAGATTGCTTCTCCCTCTTTTAGCAGAGCATTAAAAGCAATCTTTCAGGCACTGGGAGTTTGGCTGGACAGAGCACACAGGAGCTTATTTCACTCCCCCTCTGTCTCTACTCTGGACATACGACATCAGCCCGGCCAATGAGAATCAGAGTTTTGAGCATTAACAGCATACAGTAAAATATATGCTGGTAGCATGCATCAACCACAGGCTGTATCCACAGGCTGTGAGGCTCCTGAACTCTCTGCCCCCCTCTCACGGACAATAACCATATCCAACTTCTTAATAGCAATGAACTGGTCTGCATTGGTGCATCATATCTTTATTCTCTTCCCCCTCCTGCCCCCCCCCCCCCTCTTTCTTAAATAGATAACTATCATATCTGATATCATATCTCACAGTACAATAATATTGAATGGGTTGCATTGTTGTATTTTGTCATGTTTCTCAGGTCTTTGTCTGAATTTCTACGAACATTATTGCTAAGGATTGTCTTATTGCATTGGAGTCACACTGGGTTAAATATGTACACTTGGGTTTTAAGGGGTATTTATTATTTTCTTCTTTTTTTTGGGTTGTATGGAAGCCCCAAACGCAATTTCATTGTTCTTGACAATGACAATAAATAAATAAATAAATACTAAATTCATGTTAAGCTACTGTGCAAGTATGCATGCAGCTATGTGAGTTTGGCACTAACCAAGCCAGCTGAATCACCAATGGAATAATAATAATGCATGTGCATGGAATCATCTGGACCCCCTGTTCATTTCTGTGGAGGGGAGGCTAGTGCACACACTCGCACACAAACACACACTTAGATACATACACGGCCTCAATATGCAAAGCTCCCCTGTGCTGGGTTAAGGGAGAGGGGCGTGCTGCTGTGAATACTCATCTGAGCCTGGCAGAGGGAGCTGTGTGTATCCCCCCATAACCTCGGGGCGAGGGGCAGGGGAGGGCACTCAATTTGCGTGGGATACACATACACAAGTAAAAACACACATCTGAAAACACATTGGCACACACGGGGACACAAACAGAGAAGTCAGACGAATACATGCTTGTACACCAACACACACACACACATTATAAACCATGCGTACACACATTCGCACATGCGGGCGATAAGAAAGGGAGCACTTTGAGGAGGGGGGCGCCGTGACCAAAAGTAAAGTTTTAATTCGGTCCTCGGGGACACTGCTTACTCATCCAACTCCCCCAAGGACCGACTTCCTCTGAAATCTATTCAAATCACATCTCTCCTCCGCCTTTTATTGCATTTCTCATATCCCCCCATCACAAAGTGACAAATCACCACACACTTCACAGAACCAACATCACTTTCTCTCCATTTTGGGGGACAGATAGATTTGGGGGATTTTTACTTTTAAACTGATTAGAGAAACTCACTTCCTGCTGGTATTTCCATTATTTTCCATGAGCATCGCTGTACAGGAGTCAGTCCAAAGAAAGCTAATACCTGAGCAGTCGAAAAACCTGGAGTGTTTTGAGGAGGAAGAATTATTTACTTGGCAAATTTGTAACTGCCACATAAAGTCCCACCGCGACTGTAAAAGAGGCTCACACACTTTCAATTCCCCATCTTAAATGCACATTGAACACTAATTTCATTGCACACTCCCTCTAGAACATGCAAACACACAAGTATAGGAACACACTCTGCAACTCAAGTCCCACACTTCGTGCCAGTGTTCTGCCTCCATTCTCAATAAAGCAGGTGATGAGAGCGTCTAGGTCTAATTAGTTTATGCAGACGTATGAAGCTGGTGGGACAGGCAGCATTGTTATTATTTCTCTGCCAGCCCACTGCAGACACACACACGCACAACAACAGTGACACTTACAACGTCGTCTGCCGTATCCCCAACCACGCTCATCGAGGATGGGGGTGGCAGTGGTGGTGGTGAAATGGTGGGGCGGGTGAGGCTGGATGAGAAAGGGGGTGTCAGTATAAGGAGAGCCGGTGTGCAAGTGTGAGAAGAGAGGGAGAGAAGCGCCACTTGATATATTCGTAATGTTCCTTAATATTTTCATTTTGATGTAATTTGTGGCCCCGGTTTTTTAAATATCCGCTCTGTAATAATGTTTAATTTCAAGGGTCAGTCTGCCAAGGAGTATATTAAAGCTGATAAAACTCATTTTCCACAGGCCCAATATCGCGCCCAGATCAGGTTAGGAGGCCAGCCTCCCTGAATATTTCATCTTTTATCATGCCGATAATGGGAAGATGACAGAGGCGCATTATTACAATGAGAGAATTGCTCATTTTCCTGACGGGGAGGGCTGCCTGGCTGCTTGGCTGCCTGCTTTCCTGACTGCCTGCATCAATGACTGGCTGGGACTGCCGAAAGCCGAGGGCTCCACAGAGTGTTTGTCGCAATAAAAGCAATTCTTTCCTGGGAGAGGAGAGGTGACGAGTGGAGAGGAGGTGCAGGGAGGGGATGGAGGTAGAGAGAATGAGAGAGAGGTAAGAAAGAAAGTGAGAGAGAGAGAGAGAGAGAGAGAGAGAGAGAGAGAGAGAGAGAGAGAGAGAGAGAGAGAAAAGCAACTTTCTTCAACCACCTCACTTATTTGATTGCAATGAATAATAAATGTGTGGGCTTGCAGTTGGGGCGGGGTGGGGGGGCACTGAAGCAACAGCAGAATGTGTGTGTGTGTGTGCGTGCACACGCTTTGGTTATGTTGCATGGAAGGGGGCTAGGTGATAATAACAGATTTGAAGAGGGTCTCCATTCCAAATTAACCAATTTAATTGAGCCATTAGGAAAGAACAAAGCTGAGGCTATAGGGCGAGATGTTGTGGAGGGGGGGAGGTCGCCTCTAACCGATCAGCAGTTTTGAGAATGGAACCTGCCCCGCACGCAAATGACTAACTGGACCGTTTCTGGCGCCAGAGCGGCTTAATAAATGGACCCAATCAAGGCTGTTCTGGAGACCACCTGTGTCCCGCACAGGTCAGAACTATTAGACCCACATTAAAGGGCCGTGATAGACGCAGGCGCCACTCCAGCCATGCCAATAATGAGGATAATAAGAGTACCATAATGGCATATTTATGGGTTGGCTAGGAGAAGCAGAGGACTGGCTGCTATGTTTTAGTTTATTCTGAATTGGAGCGAAAGAAGCGGGAGAACTCAGACCCAGAGTCAGGCGAGAGACTGTGCGGCTTTAAGAAATTTACAATATCACAGCCCCCGATTTCAATTAGCAACATGATTACAGGACTTAATCCTTCACACATAAAGCCTCTAATGAAAAAAAAAAAGCAGCAAAGGAGAAGACCAGGAGTGATCAGAATAAAATTACTCACAAGAGACCTAGTTATGATACATTTCCATTTCCACTGGCTGCGCTGTGCGAAAGATCTGTCACACACCAGGTGGGCCTATCTTGGCATTTAATATGTTAATCTGTAATCTTCCTCTTCATTCAACTGTTCTACAGGCATCACACTGAAGGAATTTTCTCCTTTTTTGTCTGTCTTGCTAGAACTCTAATCGTAGCGGTTCTCACTGACCCCCACACACTGGGTACAAGAATGAATGGTGGGAAACGCTGATGCAAGTTCTGCACCAGCTAATCATTTAATATACTGATCAACTTCAAAGACAGTCCTCAAATGTAAAAAGTGCACCGTGCAAGCATTTAAAAGAGAGAGATGAGTTATGTTTCAAAAAGAGTGACAATTTATACATGTGTCCATTTGTATTTATGGGAAACACGATACAATTAAATAACCAATTAAACTTCTGTCTGATTCTCGTTCATAATTCCCATCCTTTTATTCTATGAGTGCATTGATACATTCGAACAAAAGAGGACGTTTCTACTTTCCAAATTAATATTTGGAGCATTAATGTAATTAATTAATTAACAAATTTCACCTCCAGATCCAGCTCTTGTTTATCAGTAGTCAGCAGCCACATGTTTGGGTACAGATGTGATCATTATCATCACCACCACCCCACCACCACCAGGCAGAGATACTTTGGTTGTTGTCCTGTACCTTATCCTGTCCACACAATGATTGGGTACATTATGAGTGTGTGCTACACATGAATTTTATTTATCATTTATTAATCTAAGAGGATCAGAAGAGATTTAAAGTCTTGTGAAAAATAAATGTTTTCCTACATTTTGTGTTTCCTGTGAAAAACTAAGTACACCCTGTAATTCAACAGCCTGGAAAGCCACCTTTAGCAGCAGTAACTTGAATTAATTATTTTATCTATAATTCTATGAGTCTCTCACATCATTCCAGAGAAATGGCAACAACTTTGTTTTCGTTCACTGACGTTTGCTCTTCACAGCTCTCTGAAACACTGTGGCTGGACCTTAAAACTGCCCCATATTTGACTCCAGAATACTTAAAAGTTCAGATGAGTTCACGGTCCACTTGGTGACTGCTGTAAAACAAGCCCAACTCATCAACCCTCCACAGCTGGGCTTGATATGCTTGGAAACATAGCACTGCACAATATGGCCAAACATTCCCACTTTTAATCTGATAGCACGCTGTTCCTGAAGTTTTGTGGTTTTTATTCGTTTTTTGTTTTTTTCTTCCTTCCTCTCAGCATTGGATTATCTGAGCTTGGGGTGAGTTTATTGGGATCTTCCACTCCTGGGCACATTGTGGGATTTTCTTAACATACACCTGAATGCTCCAAACCAGCAAACTCCCAAAACATCTGCTTTTACAGAGGTTTGTCACATCTGTTGATGATCAGTTAATCAAGAGTATTTGATTAGCAGCACCTGACTGCTACTCACTCTCTTAATTCCTGTGAAAGCAGTAAGTCAATAATTGTATACCCCATTCTCCTGTAAGTTTGCCTCGCATGCTCATTGTTTCGATTTTTAAAATAGGCCGTCAGGTTTCGGAAAGATAACATAATTGCATATTATGATGAATTGAAGTTAGAAGAGTTATCTAAACGATGATATCTTAGTAAATGAGATGAGTGGATGCCTGTTGTCACAAAGCTCTGAGAGAGAAAGAGCACAGTGGAGGGGGGGATGGGCAATGACAGCAACAGCAGTTCGTACAATCTAACATCTTTAGTTTAACAGCTTGTCAGTTGTATAGTTTTTACTGTAGAAGAAAGAAGAAGAAATGAAGAAAGACCTATGACAACCCAACAACCCAACCATCCTTAGCCCTTTACTAAAAAGGTGCCAGACACTTTGTGTGCATCCCTGTGGAGAGGAAGAGGAAGTGATGAGTACCCCAAAGGGCAACGGAGGTCACCAGTGACCAGCGTGACTGCCAACAACCCCAGGGAAGAGTAGGATGGAGTCAATGTGTCTGGACCCCCACACCATTGCAAAAAAAAAAAAAAAGAGGAAAAAAAAAAGAGGAAAAAAAAAAAACAAAAGTCACTCACTGTGTCGGGAGGGGTGAGTATGAAGTGCTGGGCTGAGCTGGGGTGGGGGTTAAGGGGAGTGGGTGATGGTGGGTACCAGACTGGGGCACCTCGGGGGACTTTTGGGGAGGAAGAGCCATGCACCATGTCTCCTGCTACCAACCGTTGTTCCCTCATTTGATTGTGAAGCCATGAATAATGCATGGCAGATGGGACTGAAGGAGGGGGAAGGATGGAGGGGTGGGAAGGGGGACCTCAACCTTAAAGGGGCCCTGCCACAGTGGGAGTCATTACCGATGAACAACCACACTGATGAGCCATGGAGATAGAGAGAGCTAGGAAAGAGTCAGCTAGAGAAAGAGAGAGAGAGATGGGGGATGAATGCAGCAGAAAAACAAACAAGAGATAAAAAAAAAAGAACGAAGGATGCCCATGAAATCAGGCTTCTCAAATGTTTCAAGCATGCCGCTTATTGACTGTGTTTTCCCCTCCTCTGTTTTCATCACTGTAGATGATCTGTTGTTGTTTTCATCTGTACATTCAACTATCCATAATTAAACTCTAGAAAGTACCCGTTTTTCTGTTTGTTTGCATTTGTTTTGGTGTTTCTTGGTAATAAGTTTTATCTGCACACAGGCTGGTGGTGAGTAGAAGAACATGTATAGTAGAAACCTTAAATAATGCAGTCCCACTGATAGGATGAAAGTCTAAGGCAGAGCATCCACTACATAGGGTTGATTTATGATTGATTAGAACGCTTTAAGAATTTGATACATTCTTTTATAAAGAACATAACATTAACCAGCAATGGGTCACATATGGCACAATGTTTTACCCCCAGGGCATCATTTACAGCCATGCAAGTGTTTATTGAAAAAAAATAAACAGCTTCATGTGTAACACCAGTGGGTCTGTGATGTGGGCAGTGCATATGTGGCTTTTCTTAAGGCAGTGCTGTCAAAGTTGATCATCTTCCCAACTTTATGGACTTTTAAGGTTGACTTTGTTTACACCAATGGGTGGCTTTTCCTTCCCGTTTCTGCCAGCTCCAGAGTTGCTTCTTACTTTACTGTTCCCTGCAAATCTAATGAGCCAAATAGTACAACAACATTTTACATTGTGTAACTGACTTAATAACTACTGCTTCAAGACTCTCTAAAGGAAATTCAGAGTTTTGTCTCTAAGCACATTCAACATAGTAAACTCAGTTGTACTGTTTTATAGAGTTTAAACTGTTTTTTTTTTGGTTTTTTTTTGGGGGGGGGGGGGGGTCAGGATCAAAGCTCAGTGAAGGGATAGTGCCCACAGCATAAACTCTCCTATTACATTAGAACAATATGCAAATGTGAGTATGTTACTACAGTTAATACACCTACAGGGTAATGGAGTTTCAGTTTTCCAGATAGTTCAGCAAATACAACCTCGGTTCCCTTTTTTAAAGTTGTTGGACAGCTGAAGATCACCATCCCCATTGGCCCTAGAGTGACTATTTTACACTAACTTTTACAAACATTTCATAGGATTGACCAGAATCTTACTGGTGAATGGGGGGGGGGGGGGGGGAGAATAAGAATTTTCTTATTCAATTATCGATATTAGTTGAGTACTCAACGATTCTCATTGGGTTCCCTTCGGCTCCGCTTTGAAAGTCACTCTCAGTCAGTCAATCTCTAAGCATCACATCAAAGACCTTACATTCACATAAATAAAATGCATGCTCTGTAGTCAAATGTTATTATTTGCACTCTTTGTTGTGATCAGTGTTTGGGTTGTTACTCAAAAAGACATTTATGTATTACACAGAACACTTTTCTTAAAAGTAATGCAGTACATTACTCAATTGCTATCAGGAGAAAGTCATTTATTACAATTCTCCCAACATTACTTTTGTGTTTCTCTATAAAATTTCCTAAAACCCATTTAGCAATATAAAACATAGGCTACAGTCCCACACACAAGAATAATCCCTATTCTAATGGGGACACACATACGGCTGCTCATCTGTTTGTAACCTCTTGAAGTCCAGGGTCAGGCTGCTGGGCTTTGGTCAGCATTCACTCAGCTGTAACATCACTTTGGGTTCTTGGCTAGCTTAGTGCTAGCATGCTGTCTGTGCAGGTGCTTGCAAAGAGTCAAAATTGTGTTAGCAGCATAATGTGGTTGTTTTTGTTCTGGATGCAGCTTTCACTTTACCATCCCATCTTCAATCTTTTGTGCAATAAAAATAAAAGTAAGGTCCACATCTATGACTGTGCCACTCTTTTCCTCGTTTAGGACACAAACTGAAATAAGCTGATTGTAGCACAAGTGAAAGTGGAATCAATAAGCAAGATCGATAGGCAAGCAGATTAAAAAATTCCAAGAAACTGAACTATCCATTCCTACTGGTGAATGGAGCCAACTATCTCCATCCCTGGCCTTTATTCTCCTGTGCTGCTGGCATCTTGTATACCATTGTGTGGAGTGCATACCCACTAATTAGTGCAAACTAACTTGTGCAAAATAACCTGCGTGCTTAAATATAGTAGATAAAGGGCAAAGTGATGACGTAGCAACTCTGTTTCCTGATCCAAGTGCCTCTTGTGTTGGATGAGTGCCTTGCTTTTTAAATATGCCGGAGTGCTTTGTCATGTAACCTGCAACACAGATTGATTTTACTATGAATTTATCAATAATTATGATGCATTAATGGTAAAACAAGCTAAATATCACCTTGATTGGAAATTCGAATTACTCCAAACATCATCAATCCCTGATATCATCAACCTGTCGAACAGCCCTATTTGGGACTCTATGCCAAAAGTTAATAAAAATACAATGTAATGATTTGCAAATAACAATCAAAACAAAACTACTACACTTAAAGCTTTAAAACTAATTCATTTGGTATGTAATTCGCTGTATATATAAAAATAAATAAATAAAAGTTTTATGAAACAAATACATTTCAAGAAGGTTGGCGCTGGTTTAACAAAAGACTGCCAAAGTTTGATAATGGTAAAAGAAAGACGTGACAGAAGATCTCAAAACTAGTTAATTTTATTAGTAACATGATTATGAACACAAAAAACATCCCAGAGAAGCAGAGTCTTTCAAAAGTAAAGAGAGCCAAGGTTTCTTGGCTCTGTGAAAGAATGTCTGTCGTTTAAATATTTCAGAAATAAATTCATCAACATAAAATTACAAAGATTTTTTGGCTGAAAACTAATATTGAATGGAAACTAATATTGGGTCTTGAGTCAGTGCTGGATAAAAAATACAAACTCTCCTCTTTCCAACGTTACTTCACTTCATTGATATTTGCACCACAGCATTTCATTCGGTTGATGTCTGAACCTTGACTGTGCCATTGCAACACCTTGAAACTTTTCTTTTTCAGTCATTTTGTTGTAGATTTCCTGGTCTGGTTGGAATCACTGTCCTATTGCATGACCCAAACCCACCAACATCACTGTGCTTGACATGCTTAGTATGAGGCATTTGTGCTGATTTGCCATTTGGTTTTTGCCAAGGTGGCGATGTGCTGTCAGCTGCCCAAAGGACATTTTTCCAGAGTTCTTGTGGTTTCTTCTGATGCAACTTTCCAAACAAATCCTCTTTAGAGACAAGAAGCTTTCTCCTGGCAAACCTTCTAAACAAACCACATTTTCTCAGGAGCTTTAACATTTACCATGCAAACTAAAGTCTGTAGAGTCTGACATGTAGCTTGTGGGTATTTTGCAATTTCTCTGAACATTATGGTCTGTCCTTGGAGTGAATTTGCTTGGATAACCATTCCTGGGAAGATTGTAGTATGGTGTTAACTACTACCTAAATGCTAGGGAGTAGCAAGCTACCAAAACATCTGCTTTTATAGAGGAGGGCACATTTGATGATGATGATCAGTCATCAAGTGCATTTGGCTACTACTTAACCTCTTAATTCTTATGAAAGCAATAAGAGTGTACAGTACTTAGTTTTTCACAGGAATGCAAAAAGTCTTGTGAAAACTTTCACATACCTGTACGTGATGAGGGACATGTCATGGGTAATTTGTACATCTGTGGAGACCCCAATAATTTTGAATGATATCTACTAGATTTGAAGAATCATATGCTGAAATGCAGAGAGTGTCGTTATCAGGGAAATATTTGCTTGTTTCAGCGAGACAATGACAGACCACATTTTTCATGTTTTTTAAAAGCAAGGTTTTGTAGTTAAAGAGCCTGGGCACCAAACTGATCTGCCTGCACTCCTGTCAGCTATTGAAAACATCTGAAGCATACTAAAAGAGAGTACACACAAAGGAGGACACTGTTTAGCATCAAGCAAGAATGGAAAAAAAATTGGCTTTGAAAATTAGAGTAAACTAAACCCTCACTTTCCAAACATGGTGATGCAACACACTGGGAAGTTGCTGGGATAATACATATGTGTTTTTCAAGAAACAAATAAAAAAAAAGATCCATCTCCGTGCTCCTTTCAAGAAAGTACTGCCTTTAAATTATTTTGAAATCATCTTATTCTATAATAAGTACCTCAGCTTTTTGGAAACAGCAAATAATAACCAAAACAAACAAACAAACAAATAACAACAAAAAAAAATAAACAATCTTTTAAAAGCAGTTAGGAGTTCATTAAATGTTTGAGGTCAAAATTTAAAATTTTGTTTTTGTTGCTTTTTGACTCTAATCTATTATTGTAAATTGAAATTCTGAGGACTGTGAAGTACGTAAAAGCAGTGTGACGCCTTTAAAAACCACCTGATAACGCAAACATATTAAACAGTTAGCATATTATTAGAATATTTTAATACATAATTAATTAATTAATTTTAAGGGAGCAACTGACACACATGTAGATAAAGTGTGCTCACATTGGACAACACCAAAAACTCCCCCCACCACCAAAAAAAAAAGAAAAAAAAAAGAAACTCATACTTGCAAATCCATAGAAACACAATTTCTTTCCACATATGCAAGTTGGAGGAACAGGAGGTGGGTGGGAGAAGGAAATGAGCAAAGCCATCCAGCAGTATTGCTGCTTCTAGCAATATGTGTATGAGTGTGTCAGTGCAGGTGTGTATGTTATCTTATGTGTGTTTGAGAGCCGTTCCTGCGGCAGCAGCTAAGGCGCTGTAGCGGCACTAGGTGTTATCACTCATTCTGATTCCGTATTACAGCATGACGGATGGGCCCCCGCGGGCCGGCGAGCGTCGCCACACGCTTATTACCGTAGCTCTTAAGTGGGAGTTGATTTAGCTTAAATAGGTTGTTTCATAAGGAGAAGACACCGGCGCTGTCACCACTGCTCTGCTCCTCACTACAGCAAACCACCACTCTAATTGAATAATGCCTTCTTTACATACCTATTAGGGCGCTTAGGTACAGAGTGTGCCCCAATAATTGCTTATACAACCTGGCTAATTTGGCCTTCACCCTGTGCATGCACAGACACGCACACATGCACAGACAACCCTTCTCTCCCTAATGTGTAATATTCATGTCTCTAATATCCATGGTATGTGCATGTGCTATACTAATTTTAAAGTATTGAGTGAAGCTCATTACTATTGCTCCAGTGAATTAGAAACAACAAAACAAATAGTCCTACATTTGAGTAATAAATCCAGGACTTGATACTGCATATCTAATTTGATATTTCTTTAACCTGAATCCAATGGAATTGCTGGATTCTGAATGCTATAAAAGTGCAAATAGACCTACAATCTAAAGGATTAGTGTTTCATTTGCATATCACAGAGAGATATTTCAGCATGCATGTTCCAATAATACAAGCGCCATGCTGTTTAAGCGTGGAGGTGGTTACGATGGGAGGAGGCTTGGATAAAAGCACTTCGATTAACTAAATGTTGATCCATTTCCCTGTCTCCGTTGGCTTTGAGAGATTATTGCTGATGCAACAGTGCGATGGCATGTGAATTGTGCACCACTGTGCAGTGGAACCTGTGCCAGCTCTCTGTAAGTGAACAAGGCACCATGGATTCTTGCCAGCAACAACATACTCCCAGGGAAGCTGGAGTTGGCCGTCAATCATGAGCCCTCAAATGGAAATGCACCCTATTCTCACTAACCCACTACTTCACTCAGTTTGTCAGACAGACATAAATTCATACACATGCAAACAAACAAACACACATATACAGAGACACTGAAAGCAAAGGGGGAGAGGTGAGCACTTTGAGGGGAAAGTTTGATAAGAATGTCTTGATTAATCTAGCAGCTGCACAAAATTTAACTGAGATTTCAGGATATCATGAGCAGCATGGGAATTTTACCAGCTCAGTTGCCTTAGGTAAGAAGTGCTCAGGTTAGAAAATAATTTTACTCACTGGACAGAATTCTAAATAGATTTGGTAAATGCTAGACGTGCTATACAAGTACCAACCCCCAACCCTCCTTTAGTAAGTCCCAGTAGTTTTATATTAATTACAATTATATTCAGAATTAAAAGTGGACTTTATCTTTACACTGAGCTGAGATGCCCTTGTCCCACTTATACAAATTTCCTCTCTGGTTATGTTAACATTCAGTTTCTTATTTTAAAAGTGGAGAGTGACGAACTAGTATTCAGTGTCTACAAAACCCTTTGAGGGCTTTTTTATTTTGGTTGAGTACAATGAGATGTTATTTCGCTTGAAATAGCCAGATTTTTGGCATTCCTACACAACGAACAGCTACTGTGCTGGTGTACTCTGTCAAGTATTCTGTCAATACTACGAAAAGATGACATGACAGGACACTGAAGATGATGGCTAGGGGTGGGGGGTATAAACGGTATATGGTAGAAACGATAAATTAAACGATAAATATGGCCAACGGTAGAGATTGTGACTATACCGCTCTACCACGATAGCACATGTTGATGGTGTCATCGAGTTGCGCCTGTTTTGGTCGAAAGCATTGCAGTGGCTGCAAACAACATCATCTGCAAATTATGCCGGGCGACAGTAATAGCAAAGAGACGAAGCACTTTTGGAATATGGGGAAAGCCAAAAACTGTGCTTCCTCCACTTCACTACCATTGATTCATTAATGCTGAATTCTCTTGCAGCTGCTCTATTCCCATCTTGTTGCAGTATATTAATGACTAACCTCATATTGTGGATGGATTATCTCAGTTGTTCTCCTAACTGAAGTTTGGTCCGTTTATAGCATTGTGCCATGCAATTGCATTTGTCCCTAACCACCAGGAACCCTCATGCTAACTTTTATCGAGTGGAAAAAAATTAGCATTCATCCTTCAGCTTCACTGTGCTAATGTTATGCTAACGTAGATGTTTTGCTAGCGATCACGTAGGACATCATTATATACCAGCTACTCCGACTTCAGTAACCCTACAAAAGTCACTGCTGTTGCGTTTTCTGTCTTCATTTATGTTGGAAGTGGTAGCAGAGCTGTACGTTTTCATTTTTTCAGAAATCTCTCAGTCAGAACATGGCATATCATGTTTAGGTGTAAACTAGCGAGCTAACTTCCTGCTAACTTCTAACTCTGTTCAATTTAATAAATTCTGTTTTATTAAATTCTGTTTTCATGGATGTCTGGATGTTAAACTTAATTGTTACACCTGGTAAAGCAGCAACGCTTATCATTTTATTAAAGATGAAAGAATTTAGACAGTTTTTAACTCTCAGTGATGCCGCAGTGTTCGTTTGACGTTGGGACCTGAAGAAGACGGAGTTTTGGACCCAGATTACTCTGCAAGGCTCCTGACTACGGCAGCCGTAATGCTCCGACAATCCATCAAGCAGTGCGCCTTCATAGCTTACCAAAGTCGTTTCAAAACATTTTTGACAGATTTCTGCGAGCTGTGTACTACATAAAATCGGTTTGAGGTCAGTAAGCACAACCAGAATTCATACATAAAGCACTGTCGATTTTTGAGAAAATTAAAGGATTTTAAGTTTTAACCATAAGATTTTACACACCTTATGGTGTGTAAAATACGTTATACAGAAGAAAATAATATATCGCTATATATATATATCGTTATCGCACATGCTTCAAATTATACTGTGATATGGATTTTAGGCCATATCGCCCAGCCCTAATGATGGCTTTATGGCTTGCTCCTTTAAAAAGACAAACCTATCCCTTATCTGATTGGCTAGTTGTATTTACTTTGTTAGGGTTGGATAGATGATTTGTTATGCAGAAATGTCAGTACGTGAAGCAGTACCAACTCTTGGCAGTCTGGGGGGGGGGTTGTAATAAATGACTCACCAATAGGGCTTATGTTCAGTACAGTCCTGCTTATTTATTGCAGATACACAAAATCCTTATATGTAGTCAGGTTTATGTTTATTATTCCCTTATTATTTTTAAAATCATAAGCCACAATCAGCAACAGCTATTGTATGTTATTGCATAGACATCGTCATAATCGCACCAATATTCATTCTCTATCAGAGAGTTAGTTACCCATATGGAAAAGATATATATAAATCTTATAAAGTTTGTATCTGTCTTGTGTGAAACTTGTATGAAAAGCATACAAGAGTGAAAACAGATATAAGATTAGGGCTGCCACGATTTGTCGACTAGTCACGATTACGTCGACTATCAAAATCGTCGACGACTGATTTAATATTCGATGCGTCGTTTGAAGCTTTGTAAGATCACAAAAGACGCAGGAATAAGTGGCAGGATTTAAGAGTGTAATAACGGACTGAAACAGAAGATGGCAGCATTGCATGTACAAGGATGTCAGCTACCGGTAAACCCCGAAGAAGAAGAAGAAGAAGCAGCTGTGTCCCAGAATTCATAGCGCGGCCCAGCGCCGTTTCCAACAATGGCGGCAGCTAGTTAGTTTTAATGTTACTCTTATTATTCTTTCTGGGTCACAAAATAAACGTTTAACATATTTTCAGGCGAGAATGTAGCTCAAATATCTGCTCAGTTTATCAGGACACCACATATTTTCAAAAGCGCTCCGACGTTTTCGGAGACATCTGTTACCCACTAGCTCGTTAGCGAGCCGGGGGCTAGGCTCACTAGCGCCGTGAGAACACCGGACTCCCCGCAAATTGTTTTCAAACCCACCGCCGTCTTTCGCTACTCAGGTTAAATATATATGAGTCACTTAGATAACTTAAAATGTTATTGTTTGGCTTTTTTTTTTTTAGTATTTTATTTGTTCCTGAGTAAATCAGTTTGTCTGAGATTAAAGTTATAGTTTTTACACAGCTGAATAAACGTCAAGCAGACAACTGATTATCAGAAGTGTGAGATGCTGGAGAATATACTCCAGTGTCCTGTTATATTTTAGATAGCAAGGAGTTTATTAAACTTCACCGAAACAATCTGCAAATTTCATTAAAATTTAATAAACTATCATCTTGTCTTTATTTTTAGTTAGCACAGACCTTAAAAGCTTAAAGCTGTAAGCTAATGATAGTTATATAAGAGCAGATGCTGCTGGTGCAATAAGCTGTAGTTTTACGTCCAATGGATGATGATCTGATTAGTCGACTAATCGCAAAAATAATCGGTGACTAGTCGACTATCAAAATAATCGTTTGTGGCAGCCCTATATAAGATCCCTTGAAAAATTATATAAATGAAACTTGTATGTTTTGGATACTTACTGAAACAATATATGAAAGCAATGAGAAAGTGGCCACTTTCATGAGTAAATCACATAAGCCTTATATGATTCACTATATGAAGTAGGCCACATCTTATTCAAGTCCAAAAGGTCTGAGATGAAAGTATCACAGACCAACCAACAAGATTTTACTTTCTTGGAAAAAAGCTGCTATTACAAAGTAACATAAATTTACCATTAAATGTTAGTAATATTCACATATTCAGTCTCAATCATACATGCATGCACACACACACAAACCCTCCACCGCCTCCCTATACAAACACACGAGCAAACACACGAGCAAACACACACACACACAAAAATCTACTCAAATACACATGGGAACAATCACACACAAACATTTACAAAATGTACATTTGTATAGTCTGTACACATGTGCCCACACATGCTCACAGCCCTGTGGGTGCTTTGGTGTGCCAACCCGCTCTCTTTCCCATGCGTGTTGGCTGTGCCCTCTGGTTGGCGGTGATTGATGATGGCAATGGTGAAGCAGATCATTTGGATGGCCCCATCTACACAGGACGTAAATCAAATCAGCTTTGCTAATGATTCTCAGACGCTCATCTGGCAGCCATGGCCAGAACCCTATTGCATTTTGCACAGAGGGACAAAAGAAACATCAATAAGTCCCAAAACTGTTTTATTTGACCACTCGTTTCAGAAATTGATGTTCAATTCCTCAAAGATTTCATTCTGAAAGATTGTTCCTACACAGAGGGGACCTATCATCACAAGTCATGCATGTGTGGTGTGTGGACATGTGTGAGAAGCTCTATGTGCATACATGGATTTAAATATGACGCAAGGTGATGTCACAATGCTGAATGGGGAGAAGATTGCTTCGCTTGGATATCCAATATCAGCTCAGCACGGGTGACAAACTTAAATGTGACACAGCAATCAAACAGGTAACGCTGGAGAAAAGAAAGAAAAACAGAGAATGAAAACTTTAGCCTCCAGACAACACATGCAGTCTCTGAATCGGTCTGTGGATCCAATCCTGTTGCTAGCTGTGATGTGATGGATAACCCTGGCAGGCGAGAGGACCTCAGCCCTCAGGCCTCCATGGGTGACCCATTACAACTTTTCATTAAAGCGTCTGTCTGATGCACCGCCTTGATTTGTCCATAATTTATGATGCCATTACAAGCTAATTAGTGCCAGGATCCCTCTGCCCTGCTCAGCACGCCAGGCCCTTGGCAGTTAAGAGGGCACAAACCCCTGGCATTGGTTTCCAAATACTAGCAAAGGCTACTCTCCATAGACAGTTACTTTTTGTTCAATGCAAAACACTTTCACAACAAAAACTAAGAATAAACAAGCAGCTCCTTTACAAAATGACATTCTACGTCATGCATAAAAAGCATCAAAGTTATTTTCAATCATTATCCAGGTGTAAAGCAGAAATCTGTTCTTAAGCTCTTTGAATCTGTTTTGGTGCGTGCGACTCCCTGTCATCACTTCACAACTAAACCGTGGCACAAGATTGACCTTGTCCTTGAATTTGCTTTTGGTTTCTGCAGGCTTTGATCTCTGGTAGCTATCACTGCCAGTGCTCACTCTCACTTTATCCTAAAGCAAACCACAGCATCTGCTGCTGCAGTTTTTATAGTCTTTGCAATAATCACCACGCGTGCAGCACAGAATTCTGCATGCTCTGGATTGCTGCAAATCCAGAGCATCTAGAGTACCAGTCTAGAGCACCAGATTAATAGATGGGATTATCCTAAGTGCCCCGTTAAACACGAAATGAAAATTTGAATTTCTTTGTCTTTACAGTTATTTGATCTTAGGTGGAGAGGACGTGCAAACTTGAAAATGTGAATCATCTGAGTACAGAACAAATGTTTAACAGCAGCCTAACAGAGCAGAGAGTGACTGTCCTCAGCAGCTTGTCTAAGGATTGGAGAAGGGGGGGGGGGGGGGGGGTGTCTCATCAAAGCCAGTGCACCCATGCATGAAAGTCAATCCACTGCTTGTGTGTGTTTTATTTATTCATTAGTGACACGCGGCTTGAAAAGGAAGAAGAAAAAAGACAAGAAAGTTCCATTCAAATAAGCATGGCATCCCTGGAGCAGGATTGTAAGAGAGAACAAGAAGGGGGAGAGATAAAGTGTGTGCGTGATTGTGTGTGTACGTCTGTGTACGTGTTTATGTGTGCGTAAAACAGGGTGCTAGAGAAAAGGGAGATGAGGGAAGAGTGGGATGACTTCTTTTAATTTGGGGAACCCCTCGGGGGAAATCGAGCCCGTGAACACGCAATTACGACAGTCATCAGTGAACCGCGCATGTGAGGAAGTGGGGCATTGAGCGTAAAAAGAAAATATCAGGATGGAGAAGGAGGAAATGATTTGAAGTATTATTATCTCAAGTCTCAGTCACCCTGCCCCCACTGATAATCAGTCAAATACAGATCCCAGTGTACAAAGCACACACGTCTCCCCGTGCTTTATTTTGGAAATGATGAATGTAACTAATACACAGGTAATCTATTACAATTAACTGACGGCAATGGTGGTGGGGGAGGGGCAAGGCCATCATCATTGGCCAATTATCATCTTATTATGGATGTTAAGTGGCCTCATATTAGGGTCAATGCCCCTCATTTCAAGGGAGAAAATAATTGTTAACCTCTGTAATAGTGATACACAGAAACTATTTAACACACCCCAGGGGTGCAGCCTCATCAGCACATCGACAGGAAGTTCAAATTACTTTTAAACAGAGGACTGCACTTTTCCTGTGTCTTTACATGACAAGGGCAGTCAAATATCTTATGTAGATACTGCAAGATATTATATTGTTGTGTTATAAAGAGCTTGGGAGAAGTTTACAAGTGAATTTTAAAAAAAGAAAAGAAAAGAAAAAAAAGAAAGAAATCAATAATCAACTAAAAAACTTTCAACAAAAAAACTTTCTTGTAAACTGTTTTTCACCTGTAATTCATTTTTACATCTCCTCCATATTTAAAGCAAAAACAAATGCAATATAAAATACATGTCTTTGAAGTATTAATATAAGCTCCATATAAAAAATGTATTGTTTACAACGAGTCAGACTAATTACTTTACTGCTGCATTTGACAAAATAGCTCAGCTGCATACATTTCACACAATCAACAGAGACACACGGTCAATATTAAAGAAGTCGGGAATTCACTGTTGCTGAACACATGACCGAGATACAATTACAACAATTTTAGGTAATCGCATTTTGGACTCATGGCAGGTAGAATAAACTTAAAGGGAAGTCTGAGATTTGGTCCCTTTCAAAACAGTGTATGCAATGGAAATGGAAAGTCCTCTGAGGGTATATGCTGCGCTGCAGTCTCCCTCAACAGTGCACAGGAAGAGACGAGAGACCCAGCTAAGTGTTTTCCAATAACTTTTTCTTTTGAGTCAGGTGAAACTAAATCCATTTAGTTTGTAGATAACAGTCAATCTTATATGAATGACTCTCCTAAGTCAACCTGGGGTATATGATTTTAGGAAATCACTATTTGCAAATAACTTTCAATTTCTTTCCAGCTTAAATCAAGTTTTTCAGGAAATTCTCTTTGTGGTATATTGCATCTGGCTGAGTGGCCTTTATTGTGCTGGCTCTCAGGTGGGCTTTTATATGGGAAGGCTGGACCCCGGGGTCCTGTGTCGCCTCTGGCAGATATTGAGACAGACACTGGAGTGACGATCTTTCCCAATAGCCTGACTGCCTCATTCAGCAAATTCTCTAAGTGAGTTACCTGTCTAGGAGGGTGGTTTAGATAGAATGAAACACTCACTTGTCACTTATATTAACCCTCTTATACCCCTTATCCCCCACCAGCACCTCCCACCAAACCCCAGAACCTCATACTATTGCTTCCACCCTTTTTTCCCCACCTTACAAAATCCCCATCTTTTTTTCTTTTCTCCCCTACATTAACCCGCAATTCTCCCCATCACACCCCCTGAAGCCAAAATCATCTTCATTTTGCATAATGCTCCATTTAAACTGATAGCAGTGACATAAGGAGGGTGAGATGGAGAAAATGGGGCATCATCAAGCTTTGTTCGCTCTCTCTCTCTAGCTGGCTGGCTGTGACCCCTGGTGGCAGTTATGATCCACAAGGTCAGTTGGTCTGTGGTCCCACGAACCACACAGAACTTCTTCCTCCAGTAAGCCAAACAGTCAGTCTACGACCCCTGCTTAGCACAAACACACACACAGTATATACTACACTCTGCTCATCCATCTACCAATCCTTACTCCATTCAGCCACCACCTTGTGCTAGTCAAGCGTGGTTCTGTGAAGCAGGAGGAGCAATGTAAGACACGAAATCTATTACAGTGTCAACATGACACTGCCTCATGGCATCCGTAAATGTGTTGCATGGAAGTGTTGCTTTTTTTATCAACTAGTTACGGGTTATTTCGACATAGTGTGGCCATCTAAGTGGAAAAAAATATTTAAAAATCTTGAGTTCTTTCGCAAAAGAAATAGCTGAAAAACCTATAAATGAAATAATACATCAATTTTTTTTTAGACAGACAAATTATTACAATTATTATTCTGGTTTTTTTTTTAATTTACTGTCCACTGTAAGTGTTGGGTAAAATGAGTTACTGTGATCACATTACTATTTTTAGTAACACAATAATTGAACTACACTAGCTATACTAAATCCTAAATAACTAAATACTACATTCAGTAATCAAATTACAATTATATTTTTTTACTTATATTATAACAGTTCAAGAATTATTTACAAAACAGGCAGATAGAACAGAGAAAAAATATATCAATGCTTTTTTCTTTCTTTATCATTAAGCTTGTTGTTGTTTGTCTTTAAGCGGCGATATGGACATTACTTTTGTTTTTATTGCACAAAAATACAAGATCCTACGAACACAACATCAGCACTTTGCAAACTGCACAGACAGGATATATGCAGCATTGGTGGCTGCCGGTATTTTTGAAACTTATAGCAGCTTCGGCAAATTCAGCTCAAGTCATATGGGTAAAGATAAAAAAAATACATACATACATATATATATACGCAATGTTTCAAGGTACAAGGTCAGGGTTACACGAATTAGTAAAAAGCATTCGTTTCCATTGGATCATCTCCAAGCTTGAAAACAACATACTAGTTACTGGGTCTTTTTTGAGCCCTTTAAAGCATTATGTTTTCCAATACAACATTATACGACTGCACAATGACACAAACAGTTTAATATACTACATTAGATTTTCCAAATTAACAATGCTGACATCAGTTTAAATGAAAACAATGCAGATTAGAAAACAAAAACAAAAAACAAAAAAAAGGCTGACGTCAACACTCACTGCCGTCAGCTCGTAAAAAATGAACAGAGAGCAGGTCATTCATAGGTTGTTAAGGGTTAAAAACTAGAAGGATTACACTTTTTTGAAAACAAGTAAACACTGTAGAAAAGATCAAGATGTCTTGTTGTGGAAATAGTTTGCTGCCGACTTATTTCCACTAGTTATGTTTCCTTAATGATGAACATTATGTAAGTTTGTCTTGATGAGCACATCTCCCGGATGTCACCAATAAATGTATAAAAACAAACAAGATGTTGGATGTACAAGCTTTTCCCCAGGCTTCAGCAATTTGTAAATATAGAAAGCACTCTGTTGATCCTAAATCAACTCATCGTAGCTGTCAACATTTATTCTGTTTATGCATCAGATATTACCAAGAAACAGAGTAAATATTCAGAAAGAGGTTCGGACAAAAAACAATGACAGAAGCAAGCACTGCCGACATCTCTATCCATCTTTCCCCGTGTGACGCGTTCTTAAATATTCCAATCGAGAAGTGGGCAGAGACATAACACAACCTCATGAATTCAAATGCTGGATGCCCGGAATGCCAATGGTTTCAGTCTTTCCTGCTGCTACCAATTTATATTTTCCATATGGGTCTTTAAACGGCAAATGGAAGTCAGTCTGTGCCCTTTTATCCCACCCGCCGCCCCCCTGGGGAGAACAACGGTCAAAAGTCAAGGAAATTCTGATTCCTCTGCAGAGCACACCAAGGGCACCTAAACACAAACCAAACAGCTCCCACCATGCCTGAGCGTTGGCAAACTTGTGCTCCCTCCCTCAGAGATCTACTAGTATTCTAAATGGTAATTATTACACACACATACACGCACAGCGCATGGTCTGCACAGATGAAATGCAAAAGACAAAGAGGAGAAAGGGAGGAGTTCAGGGAGAAACTGAAAAGAAAATGAGGTGTAGTGAAAAAAAAGGAGGTGAAATATAGCAAACTAGAAAAAAAAGAGAAAAAGTAAGAGGGAAAAAAAGTGGTGGGTATGTAAATGTAGAGTCAGAGAGTTCAGGAGGAGAGAGCGAGTATAATGTGCTGAGCTGACCTGGGGGCCGCGGGGCTGAGTGTCCAGGGGCCGGTGGGGGACGGTGGCCAGATCTCTGCGGTTATCATTATGTTGAGGGGGATCTCTTCTCCATCCTTCCCTCAATCCTCCCTCCTCTTCTATCTCAGACTCCATTTCTCTCCCAGGGCAAAGGTGAGTTGGGCTGGGGAGCAGAGGAAGGTGAAGGGTAACGCAGGGCGAGCTCGGGGTCGGTGGCTGTCGTTAGCAGTGCAGCTTGACCTGCTCACCCATAACTTGAAGTTTTACTCCCAAAGTTTTTTCCATCTTTTTTTTGTCATGCACGGTCTTGTTCTCTCACTGCTGCCAGACCAAGCTAAGATAAATTAAATGTCCTCCCCTGAATTTTAATAGGTCAAACGTGTCACTGCGGGAACTTGTTGGAAGTAGTTTGCCAAAAAAATCTCGGACTCAAACGATAGAGATGATCACAGAATTCTTGCGCATGAAAATCATGTTTTGTTTTGTGGGTGGGGGGAGTGCATCCATGATAACAGTTTTTTATGAATGTTTTGTGTATAATACATTATAAGTACTTTAATAGGAAACAATATGCAGACGTTTCATGGTCTGTGTTAAAAGAAAGACTGAATGAATTTGAACCTGGCAACATACAAAGAAGTAAATCCACATGTACGACTTCAGCTGGGAAAAAAATGCTTCAGACACATTGTGACTATTCTCCCACAAATTTTGCATTCTCCTGATGTTACTGACAATCAAAAATAGGACAAACTTGTCCCTCATCACTGTTTGAGGGCAACTGATACAGAGACAGGAGGAAAAGCTTGGAGAAATTGGCAAAAGTAGTAAACAGCCTGATTGATAAATAGTACTTTTCTACAACATTCACCTATACAAGCACTTTTTCTACGCCTAACTGCTTTCTATCTAAAATTCACGCACATTCATATAAATGCATAGAAGACCAACTTGGGGTTCAGCATCCCAAAGCTTCTTAGGCATGCAGACTGGAGGCTTAGCCATACAGGGATTGAAACGCCAACCCTTTGATTACTGGATGACCTGTTCTACCTTTTTCTTCATAAGTTCTGAATTCGACTGATTAATAAGACCAGATGTTAAAATCCATGAGAGCATAGCACAATATAAAGGCTATGGTTACGTATCACAGTTTCTGCCTTTCATCTGCCTCCTCAGTGACATCCTCTCAAGGCTTAGGCAGCTATGCTCTCTGGAACGCTTGAGAAATCATATGCAGTCACAGTACTTCATGTAGCACTGACCCAAATGCACTGGCTAGGTCTAGAAAGACCACATGCAGGTCTTTCTTTTCTTTATCACCCGTGTCTTCCAAGCATCTTGGAGAACTGTCTGTCCGTACCTTCGAACTGAGGTGTCAATTAAGTTGCTTTTTTAGCAGGAATACAAAAAGCTTTGAACCTCATTCCAACTATTGGTTGTTCTCTTCCTCCTTGGGTGTAAGGGCCAAATATGTGAGGGCTTCGTAAAAAAAAAAACTAAAACTCCAGCATCTGTATTTACTCAAGTAAAATGAGATGAAAGGTCTCAAAATAGCTAATATAATAGGCACAAGGTTTTATACGTTCAGCATTCCCAATGCTTTTTACCTCCATGTGTCAAATACCTAGTGTCAAATACCAGAGTCCATCCCCCTGGTGACCCTGAATTGGATAAGTGGAAGAGAATGGACGGTTTGATGGTTTCACAAGGATACTTTAGACAGGCCTGTAGGGCTAGACCTGTCTTAATTTAGCACCAAATAAATATTGACAACTTACCCCCAGGTTAAGTAAAGCTTAAGACTGATGTTACCATGGTAACGATCACTGACACTTGCTTTGATTAGTTACACTCAACCAAAAAAAGAAAAACAAAAAAGAGGAGCATAGTTCACAATTTGTGTGCAAACCTTCTCATGGAAAGAGAAAAGTGTTTGTAGAGATCACAGAAACCCGTGGAAAATACACAGCAGTGAGCTTGTCACTCGTTTTTGTTTGCCCAACAAACTATCCTGCGCCTGACTAAAGACACCAAACAGGTGCCACGTTCAAGGATGACAATAGCAAGCAAACCTACCTGTTAGATACTGAGATAGCAGCGGTCAGGTGGCTGTGGTACTCTCAACTCTGCGGCTATAAATATTATTCTGTATTTATCTTGTCTTCATTCCCAGTCTTACTGTTTCTTTGCATTTCTTATGATTTGTAATAGCTGTAATAAATGCTGAGCAAGGCCACTGCTGCTGTCAGCCTGTGTATTAAGATACCTGGCATATTAAACATACATACAGACAGCCTTCATTTCAGCTTGTTATTAACAATTTATAACAGCCTAACAACCACACTGTGGTTCTGTAAAACATGCCAGCAGTGGATTGGAGCAGTTGAAACGCTCATTTCATATTTAAGCTTTCTGGGCATGCTAGTTCAGTTTATATCCAGCCCCATAATTCCATTATAATATCTTATGAGTGTGTTCATAATGCATTATAGGCCATGACCTTTATACAAAGTCTTAGCCGTGGTTTTTTTTATGAATCTTGGCATCTGTTCAAGCACGCCATAAAAAAGAATATACAAACACAGTCCAGCTTTCTCTGTGCATATATAACATGGCATAGCATGCAACAAGACAGGGTCTGTGCAGAGGTGATTAGAAATTAAAACAGTCTTATTTCATCTCTTTTGTAGCGCTGAATGATTCCACAGTGTCTAGATGCTTTTTGTTTGTTTAGCTTTGTTTTGTTTTGTTTTTTTTAAAAGGGCAGATGAGCGAAAAAACAAGTTCAAGTAGTAGATGAGAAGGTATAAGGACCCTTACACCTTAGATCTATGAGATCAAACACACACATGCCTGTCTAAAACACATAGCACTTTCCACAGATTAGAAATCATCCCAGTTTACAAAAGCTTTGCTCCACAAAAGGTGTTCTTTTCACAGATACGCAGCCGTCGCCACAAAGAAGAGCCCCGGGCGTTTCATTGTCAAGCTCTTTCTTTTCTTTTCTTTGCCGCCAACAACACTAGCCTCTTTATCAGTGCAATTACAGCACAAACAGACTCATCATTGGCCCAACTGTCCTCTCCTATCACCTTTATTTCCACAAGCAACCTAATTAGTCCTAAAGAGAGAAAAGCCAATAAGCAGAGGAGAGCAGAGAGGCAGAGAGAGAGAAAAAGCTATCATGTCCATTTGTGTGGGTTCACAAACGCAGTTGTATGTGTTTGTGTGTGTATGTTGGTGTATTTTTCCACTCTGTTTTTCCATTTCTTTTTGTTGTTGTTGTTGTTGTTGTTGTTGTTGTCCTCACTCTTTCTATCTCCTTTTTTTTTTCCACAGAAAGAAAGCCTTCAAAGGAGCGATTGTGCAGAGCGGCTGAAGTGGTCTGTTGGTAAGCGGACAGCAGAGCAACACAACAAACATGGCTAGCACTAATCAGGGCCCCGGCTAATGTAAACAATGTCATTTTTTGCCCTTAATGAGCCAATTTTCCGCAGATATGAGAGGGCTAACAATTGGGGCAGCGCCTTTGATGTGATTCATCTGAAGGTTTGTTTGTGATCGCTTGGCACTTTTTGTTGGAAGCCCTGCGCCCAGCTGCTTTCATCTACCCCTGAAAAGAGAGAGCCACGACTCACTTGGGTATAGAGAGAGGGGGGAATAAAAATAATAATTTTCTTTTCTTTTCCCCCCTTCTTTTAAAAGACAACCACCCTCCCCTTTTATTATAAACTAGTCCCAATCAGCTGACCTCCTTGTCTCCTTTCCCTTTAACCCCCCCCCCCCCACACACACACACACACACACACAAACACAAAATTTGTGAACATGCATACAAGACTGAAGCAGAAGCAACCATGAGGGATCTGAAAAAAAAAAAGAAAAGGAAAAAAAAAAAAAGGGAACATGGTTCATGCCGGGTGTCTATAGTGATCAAATAGCGAACTCATTAAAAGGCACCCCGGTGTGCGAGCAGTGGACACTGACAGGGCCTTCATTAACATGGTGCTGACAAAAGGTGAGGCAGACCAAAGACGCAGCCGGCAGGCCAGGTGTGTGTGCCGCGGCGCTTTTCAAGATGGCACCATAGCCAGAGGCGGGCGGGCTGGCAAAGAGCACTCCATCAAATGGCATACTGACCAAGACCAAGCTGGTTCTGGTAAAGGAAAGAAGATATACAGATAAAGAGTTTCCGGTGTGTGCACGGAAAGTTTCGACGTTCACTGCATTCAAGTCAAACTTTTCCTGCATCCAAGCGATGATCCATTTCATCAAGTGAGTCTCTCCACAAAGTTCGCAGTCCGGTGCCGATTATCATAATAAAGTGAACTCTTCAAAGTTCAGTAAAAGGCCATAAGAACACACAAATAACAACAACAAAACAGGAAATAGGAGCGAGAGAGGGCTATTGATGTAATGAAGGTAGTCAAAGGTAGTATCCACGGGCAATACATCGCCTCATGTCCAGGCCTATTGCAATCAATCACTGGAGCTGAAGTGAAGTCAACTCCAGGCTAGTCAGTCAGCCAGGCCCCCCTTATAACCATGTATACACACATTATATACACACACACACACACACCTCTGCCTGCCTCTCTGGCCATGAGTCAGGGGCCCTCTGGGGCCAACCACACACTCACACACATACACACACTCTGCACCTGCTGGGCCCTGCAGTTACCAGCTGTCAACTCCACGTGCTCTTTGCCGTCTGTTTAGTGTGTGTGTGTGTGTGTGTGTGTGTGTGTGTGTGTGTGTACAAAGAGTACAGGGTTGCTGCAAAGTTACAAGCATCAGTTGGGCCATGGACAGAGAAGAAGAAATGATGCGGGCCGTTCAAGGACATTTACTTGCTTTCAACAAATGTTTCAACAAAAACCAATTAAATGAGAGCACTTGGCTGCTTTTTCTATAACGAGGGATAGGAGGAAACATTTCTTAACCCACAAACACACATTAAAGCCAAAAACTGAGACAGTTATGTACTAAGAAAGCTCCCCAAAGAGCAGACACCTATCTCCTTCTTCACAGTCAGGTCAACCTGAACAGTAAAATGTCAACAACAAAAAATAATAAAGTTTTTATCAACCTCACAACTAATGATTTCTGAGTTCTTTCTAAGTTCTCTTCTGTCTCTCTAGTTGCACAAAAAAAGAAAACTAAAATCATTTTTTAAATATTATTTTCCAACTTAGTTCTTTGCAGTGCTGCAGAAGTCTTGGGAGAAAGCTGTATAAGCTGTTACAACATGACATAGCAAAAAAAAAAAAAAGTGCAAACTAACCAGTGATGGGTTCATTCTCAGTAGAAAAAGTGTTAACCAGTAAAACTGGGAAAAAAGACCCATTACAGCATTTACCTCTAGGGCATGACCTTAATCCTAAGCTCCCTCCCCATCTCTGCAAGGGACAGAGAGATAGGAAGCTAGGTTACAGCAACAATGAAAAACGTGTCTGTTTTGGGGGGAGAGAAGAAAAAAAATCAATAATGTGTTGTGATGTGAAACTGATTCCCACTGGATCTCGCTGTGTTCTGTACAAGCCTATTCTCTGTGTGGCCCTGAGGTAAGTAGTGTACTTTGTTACAGTGTGTAGCAGTAAGCCTTGGAGACCTGTGCAGCGATTAAGCCGTACTGGAGCACATTAGCTCAGGCCATGTCATGGCAGGCTGAAATGGGTCTGGCATGGAAGGAAAAAGGATGAAGAGAAGGGTACACCAGAGGGAAGTAGATGAAAAAGGGTATCAAAAGGGAATGAAATGAATGAGGAAAAAAACAGGGCAGGGAGAGAAGAAAAATGTGACGGGGGCGGATAAGGAACAAAGATAAAAGAAAAAGGAGAGGAAAAAATGTGTTGGAGAAATGACATTTGTTTGACTTCATGTCATGAGGTTTGCACATCGTCATACAAGGTTTCATGCCTACACGGATGCATTTCCACCTCCAGAGAAAGAAAAGGCGCATAGCAAACCCGAGACACTTCGTGGTGTCACAGCTGACAGCAAAGAGAAAGAAAGTAGGGATGGCTAGCAGGAGTGATGGAAGGGTGGAGAAGGATGGCGCGAGGAAAAGAGAGACAGGACAGAAGCAGAGAGAGTGACAAATTCCCCGCTGATGACTATTTACAGGCTATTCCCTCTCACCACGGAAACCCGAGGCCTCAACCCCGCTTTCTCATTTTCTCCTCTTTATTTATCCATTTCCTCCCTTCTGTGGTAAATTTGTCACTTTTGCATAAGGCTGCTAGTGTCAGGGTGGAGGAGGGAATGGCAATATGAGCAACCCTAGGTGTGATGGAGAAAGTGGGGATGATAATAGAAGAGGAGCTGATGGCAGCATTTCTTCCCTCAATCTCTGACCATCTTCCTAAATTCCCAACCCCCCTCTCTTGTTCTGTCCCCTCTTTGCCCCTTTCACCCACCTCTCCCTCCATCGCTCCCTCTCCTACACCGACCCTCCTCTCTTTCACGCCTTCCTTTCTCTCTCCTCTGCCTCAGCCCACCACTCCACTTCCCTCGTCTCTCCAGGAGGCAGTTGTCAATCAAGTGCATCTCCCACAATCCCTCTGGAGCTCATTGTGCCCGCGGTCGCTGGCGGAGGCAGGCGTTGCGAGGCGGCAGAGAGCCGCAGATGGAGGGAGTGCTGTCAATCATTGTCACTAATTATTAATTTCTGTCACTCAGGCCCCCATGGCAGCCACATAGCGGGGGCCTCTCACTCTCTCCGTCTCTCCCTCCTTTCCTTCTCCAGCCTCCTCCTCGCTACTCATTCAGCTAGTTGGTCTGCATCCCTCTGTCCCTCCCATGCTCAGTCCCTCTCTACCTCCCTTGTCCCTCGTTAAAGTCTGTGCCTCTCCTTCGCCTTTGCTTCTTTCATTTAGGTCACTTGAGCTTTCCATTTCTCCTTCCTCCCTCTCTCACGCCGCACTACGGACTCTTTCCCCTCTTGTCCCCCTCAACACTCCCAGGGTGAGTTGATTTGGTATGCCAGCCTGGCCACAAAAAGTTCAACCTTTCATTATGTGGTTCACGTGCACTCAGAACTGCCCCTTCTCCTCTCCCATCACCAGGTCAGTCCCCCTGACTCTCTGCTCTCTTTTAATTGTATTCTCCCCTCTCACCCCTCTCAGACACCCTCCCACTACTTCAACACACAATATCCAGCTCCTCCTCTAATTCATTAAAAATAAAATAAAAATTTTTTTTTAAAAGACCTGCTTAACACTTTCTTCTATTTTCTCTTCCCCCCCCCCCCCCCTTTTTTTAAAGCTCAGACTCGGCAGGTCTTTGTTCAGGTTCTGATTTGATTTGGTGAACTTGGTGTTTTCAATTTGCACACCGCCGCTTTCACCTGTGATGTCACAGTGATGGCGGCTAATGAGGGAGGCCTGACCCGCATGTAGCTGCGACTGAGGACGGGGCCAGTCCACTTCGCTAAGGGTTCTGATCTGCTCCTACCCTCACCTCATTACCAGAGGCGGTGGGCTGGGAGGCAAAGAAGAGAGAGAGAGAGGGAGGAAGTTGGTGATTAGGAGTTTGAGCACACACACCCACAGTCATTCACAAATATTCATGAAAACACTGCATACACACAAGGCCAGATTCTTTATATTCTCATTCCATATATGCACACACATATGCTGCACACACATAAACAACTGCCTTTACAAATAAATACACTAAGATGCATTCTTACTAAACACACACTTTTTAACCATACAGCCTTTGCACGCACATTCATCCTATAATATGCCCACACAAGCATTTTTTGGCCACAGACACTGATGCATAAACACGCATATAGTGTATCTGCCTAAGACATTAAACATCATGTACATCTGTGTTTCTACACCAAAATAAAAAGCAAAAACATGCATGATATCAACAACACACACATTTTGGCGTACTGAAGGTTTATGTCAATCACTACAAAGTTGTGCTGCGCATCCAAACTTTGTTCAATACCACACTTCTAGTGCAGACGCCCACATTTTAATGATACCAAATGCGCCGGGCTGTGTGTGGATGAAATCAATATTACATGAAGACATTTAGAATATTTCAATTTGATGGCACGTTGATAAATAAACTCAGCTTTTTGGGTTTGAATCCAAAAATGGGAGTGTGCATATGTGAGAACTTCTCTTAATGTAGGTTAGATCAGGCAGGAATACGGGTAATTTAATCAACTTAAAGCTACATGTGGGGAAATGAACACTCCACACAGAATATGGACCTCATCTCCTCCTGGATTACTATTCTCAACAGACCTGTGCTACTCTAATGAGGGGCAGAGGAAGAGGCCAGCTGGACACCACTGATCCTTCACCTCCCTTCCTATCTATACCTACTGAAACCATCCACCAACCCTGCTGCTCCTCTGCTCCCACAAGCCCCCGCGTGCCCTCCAGTCCTGCTCTGCATACAGCCATTAGCACCCCTCTACCCCTAACCTTCTGCTTCTCTGCACCCACCACTCCCTCCACCTGCCCCTCCACTCTCTCTCATTCTTTCTCTTTAGTGTCTGCCTCCATCCTTTCCTCCGTCTCCTCTCTCTGCTGTCACTCCGTTTTCCTGGGCACCTGTCACTTTTCCCTTTCACTTTTCCCCTGTATCCCAACCTCTGTTGTTTTTTTTTCCCCTTTCTCTTCCTCCATCTTCTCTTTCTCATCTCCTCTTAGCTGTCACTGTCTTTCTCTCCTTATCTGATTGTCTCTTCACTCCTTCCATCTATACATCCTTCTTACTCTCTCTCTGTCACCACCTCCTCCCCAACCACCTCCCTCGTGTCTGTGTTTTTGTGTGTGTGCGTGTCAGCATTCAGCACCTCAGTGGAGACAGGGTTTATTGGGGTAATGCATTTATCACTGCTGCAAGCCAGGGCCTCACCTCCTCCTTTGAGCCAGTGAGTAATGAAAATAGGATCACTTCTGACAACACTCTGCAACAAACACTCGGACTCACACAGATGCACTCTTACACACACACACACACACACACACACACACACAAACACATATTCGTGAATGTTCCTCAAAAACGCTTGCATTTAAACATCAACATCGATGAAACGCAAACTTCCAAGGAACCGAGGAGATTCTTGCGCTCATAAACTCAGAAACGCTTGCCAGCTCTCCAAATCAGCTCTCCTGTCACAAAAAATGCCTTCTAGTATTTTTTTTAATAATAACTAGATGTAATTACTAATTCTTATGCTTTCTTTTAGACAAAAGTAGTTAGTTAACCCAATACTGTAAGCAATAATTATTAAATAACTGCTTATTTAATTACACAGAAATGAGAAAAATTGTTCTGTGATAAACCAAATTCACATTATCTTGACGTTAACATTGATTACATAAACAATTACACAAATTCCTGAGAGGCAAAATGAAAAGTAATCTATCAAAAAAAAAAAATCTATTGATGTAGCTGACCTAAAACTGATATTAGAAAAGTGCTAAACACATCAGCATTTAAGTGATATCAACATCTTTCAGCGAGGCTTGAAGCATCTAAAATCATATTCAAATTTTAGCTGGAAAAAAAGAGCAAAACAAGAGAATTTTGCTCAGTGCAGGTGGGAAAGATATTATCTTAGTAAATAACTACAGGCTACAACATTATTAGCCCCATATCACAAACTTTGCAGCGGCTGAGCAAAAGTGTAGAGATGCCGCTGCAGTTTTTAATACCGCACAGTTTGGACACTAACAACTTAAACTCTGCACATGATAAACTTGGAGAGCTGTTCAATAATTCCCTGATAGAATACTTAAAAGAGCAATTTAAATAATAAGTGAAATTTACTAAGTGTACCTAAATGTTGGCCATCTAAACAAAACCTTAGTGTCTACAGACATAACATTATGACAGCTTGGGTGTTTAGCAGGATTCGCAGACCTGTCGCCATATATGCTTTGACTGAAATTCACAAATATTCCAAGACCATCTCCAAATGAGTATCTATGGATGTGACAAGTCTGTTAGGGAATCTGGTGTCTAATACCTATAATATGCACTCATCCGAAAACTAGAAATATCCTGCAAAAATGGACTATACAAAAGCATCAATTATGTCTATTTTGACCTTGCAGGTAAGTTTGATGTATATCTCAGTAATCTGTGTCTACACATCATTGAAAATAAATTGTTAGGGTACCAAAAAAACCAAAATCTAGGTGAATTTCAGCCCATGAAAATATATGCAACTGCCAAATTCTGTCAAACAATCACAACCACCAACAATGACAGTACTGAGCTAAGCCTCAAATTCAAATATTGTGTTGCAACTTAAAAAAAAAAATACTCCACTGCATATAATTTCTACTACATTATGAACTTGGAAGACGACAAAACTTTCTTCCAAATTCATTTTGCTGCATTATAACACCACTGGACTCACTTGCCACAGTTCTGAACTAACATCTTTTATCATGTGGAATCGAAAGGCAACATGTCTGACTATTTCAGCCGTGGTTTCCTAGGGAGAAAGAAATCAGGTAAGGATCAAGTGTTAATGGCCAGGGGTGCCTGTCTAATCCCATTTGGTCTGGCAGTGTCGGGGAGGTGGGGGAGGTCTTCACCAGTTTAAAACGATACCATCACCACAGGTATTCGAGCCGGGCTCAGATTGGCCTTGACAGAACAAAACATCGCCGCAGCAAATGACTCAAGCACCTCCCATTACATCAAACTCGAGAGGACAAGGTCAGATCGGCAGCGACATAAAGTTTAAGCTTAGAAAACAAACTTCTCTTCAAACTGCACTTTCTTAAACGCAGCGTATCGTGGCGAGGGAGATTGCTGCTAATACACCAAGTAGTGCGTGGAGAGCCTAAGTCAAAGGACTGCTGACTAATGTGCCGAAATGGTCGGGAATACTCTGTGGTATTGCAGATGGCAGAGGTATTTGTTATTCATATGGCCCTCAAGGTGCATCCACAAGGTTTGCGTGAAAGTGTGAGTCTCGCACGTGCACGTGTGCATGTCTATGTGCGTACGCTTTTGAGCGTGCAAGTGTGTGTGTCTTGTGCAGAATCCGCAGTGCTGAGGATGCCATTAATGCTTGCTGCTGATCGCCCTCCCACATTTAAATAACAATAGTGCAGTCAGAGAAAGCATCGGTGTGAATCCAACCCACAAAACACCCAGGAGCTGCAGGCCCCACTCCTGCTGTGTGCGCGTGTGTATGTGTGTGTGCGTGAGTGCGCACTTTGTGTGTGTGAGTTTAGGTGCTCTTGCTTGTGCTCAACCCACCACATATATGCGAGTCTGAGAAAAGACAGTAAGACAGAAGAGGGGAGAGAGAAAGACAGGGAGGAAGAGAGGAAGGCAGGCTGCAGCAGAGTCTAAAATACACAGCCACTGTGTTGTGCAGATGGGTTATGTGATGAGAAACTGCAAGTCCACAGAGATTTCCTATTAGCATATACTGGTGACCCTGGATCCTTCAGTGGAAGAGCTGCTTGTCTTTTAAAATGAGTCTGGCTCAGATGGACTGAGTGCTGACTGAAGGTTTTCCATCTTATTTTTGCCTCAGAAATAATAAACAGTTCAGGTGTCCTCTCACTGCAAACTCCACTCAGCCACTATGCAAGGCACGCCAAGTGACAGCAGATACTAAATTAACCAAATTAAAGACATTTTGAACGCCACTGAACATGCCAACATTCAAGCAGTGATCTTGCATGATAGCGCAAAAAAATGGGATAGCACATTAAAAAAATCAAAGTAAGTCAATACTGTCCAATATTCCCCTGTATGCTGTTTTGTGTTAAGTTCCAACAGGTTTGTGGATCGAATTTCCAAATATGAAAGAATTGAGGAAATCCTTCAAGACTTTCTGCTACTGGGCAAATTATTATTTTAAACATGGGTACTGATCTAAAATTTCACAGCTGGCACAGCTCTACTAGAAGATATTATCAAATTCAAAACAAATTTTTTTTTTGTTTTGCTTGTTTTCTGCTGTTTTAGTCCAGTTTGGTTTTTCAGTGAGTTCAGAAAAGATTGGGGGAAATTTTCTTTGGTAACTTCTGTCTCTTTTAGATTGCAGAAATTGTTTTGCATTTTACTGTGATAGGAAATTAAAAAATAGGAAATAAGACATCTTTTGGTCAACTAGACCAAAGCAGCTAGCCTGAATCAGCCATATTAGTTAGTAAGTTACTGTTAGATGTATCTCTTTGACAAAAAGATACAATTAATAGCATCCGAACTACCCAATCAGTGTTTTATTTAACTATCCTGTAGTTACTGTAATCATTGTTGGATTAATTATCAGTTTATTTCCTACAATTATATCAAAAAAACTAACAATTAACCCAACAAACAGTGTACTAACGGGAATTAGTTGAACGTCACTACAGAGTACTTACCAAAACGCACCATGTAGTCTATTTAAAGTTGAATTTAGCCTTGTTCGTCTTTCAATACTGGTGATGACAGCATCCACCTGTGAAATACACAGTAATCCCGTCAGTATTGCTGGTTGGAGCCAGAGTCCACTCTCCACCCTCAGAGCTAAACTTTACTCCGGTCTGTGGTTCTCATTTATTTACATCGTAGTCTGACTGTTGGTTTGCTAGCTTACACACACTGATATTAAACTAGCTTTTTTTTTTTAAACTTTATTTATCACATTATAGACATACAGTCAAGTAAAACAGGGATCACATAAAAGATAACATTGTGGTAGTACAATGAGGAACAGAAAGAGTGACAAGGACAGTGAGACAAAAGTGAGTACAAAAAATAAAATAAATTAAGGGGAACATAAATAAACAAAAGTTTGCAAGAGCCAAAATCAAGTTAGCAGTTTCAATCGGTTACAGATGTTAACAGTCTTGAGAGCCTTAGTGTTTTTTGATGAGGAGATTGTCTGCCGAGGACTTTTTAAACTAGCTTATTGTGCTAACATTTTAGTAAAGTTAGCTCAGGCAGCCGTCGAGCATGCGCACTCACCAGAGGTCAACTTCATTTTTCAGCTACCGGTAGCTTCGAATTCATCACGTCTGTTTTCCGGTTCAAGTGAGAAACAGGTGAAGAACAGGTAAGTCTTTAAACTCACTATTGCTACATAAGACCACCTGCATCCAGTATGCCGTCACTCCACTCTCTACACTCCTTTTTTCTATGTGCCCTTCATGTTTGTTGTTGTCCAGTTTCAATTGAATTTAATTCATATAGCCTCAAGGCACTTTATATTGTAAGGTAAAGACCCTACAATAATATAAAGAAAACAGAGAAAACCGCAGGAAGGAAAAACTCCATTTTAGCAGGAAGAAAACCCTGGCAGAACCAGGCTCAGGGACAGGCGGTCATCTGCCAGACCAGTTGGGGGTGACCTGTAGAAAAGAGACGGAAATGAATAATAACAAATAATTAAATGCAGAGTGGTTTGGCATTCAAATGTGACATTAATAATCGTATTCCAATATTGAGCGATACATTATGTGTAAGTTACCTTTTTTATTGCGCTATAGAGCATTTTATTTATTTATTTTTTAAGCAAAAAATTAAGTATTTTTACTTACCAGGCATTAGTCTGATGGGCCTGTATTTTTTTCATTATTTCTAATGCTTTAAGTGATGAAATTGATTATTTAATTATAATAATAATTACCTCTTGGAAACTTGAATTATGAATTATTTTTTGTTGTTACTTTTCATGTTTGAATTTCCTTCATCTTGCTTCTTTCAGTTATATAAATTTGTTCATCCTTTAAGCATATAGATCCTATTGACACCATGTGTGAAATATATATATAAAACAATTCCCCTTCAGTAGGCATCTTACATAGCAATATTGTCATTTTTTTAAGATAAAATTCCCTAAAAGTAGTTTTCAACATGTTACAGTAAGCAAGAATATGTCGGTGTGACTATATATAACTTGTGAATACATTTTCAAGGTTTCGAAATGTGTAAATGTGTTGTTTAAACATTATTTCCAAACTTTAGATAACCAACAGTGCACCATAATCCTGCACACATACATCCCTCATATACTTTATATAAGGCTGACTCATTGTTTGTACTTTGTGTGGACCTGAGTGCACGTGATAAAGTGGAAAACCAGCATGCTGCAAACTCCAGTGTCTCACCTCTCTATTACGCTTCGTGAAAATGTTTGCTGTCACAGAACACCCCCTCACAAATACAAATGCACACACTGACATGTACTGCATGCACAATGTGTATTTTTAGCACATGTACACACCCTGACTGATCCCACTTCGATTTTTACAAGTAAAAGTAGCATGACTGTGGAATAAAAAAACCAACAAAAAACAAAACAAAACAGCAATTGACATAAATAAAGCGCTGAGATTCTCAGATGTTCCTTTGAAGGCACTCAGCAAATAAATTAAGAATACTTATAAACTTCTCTCCCCATGCATCCTCTTTTCCCCCTCCACATCTTTTGATGTGCCACAAATTGATGCCTAACAGTCACAAGAGCACAGAACACATGACAAGAAGAGGAAAGAAGTAAAGAAAAGGGGAGGCGGAGAGAGAGGGGGAGAAGCAAAGCAAAAGTGGGATGCCGCGGGTGTACATAAGTTGAGAGGTTTGGGAGAAGAAAAAACAAAAAAAAAAGACAAGAGACAAAAAGAGTGAGAGGCTGAGTCTAATAAGAACCAAGAGACAGCGTGCCGATGTCTTGTGGTGCCATTTGAATACAGGGCAGCAGCAGCTGGAGTCTGTGTCGAACAGCTCTGCACTTCACACAGCATCACCATCAGGAGAGGATAGCACTGGTACTACTCTGCTGGAGTCTTATACTGCTTCACACACTCCCACAGACCAGCCTCTGTGTGTGTGTGTGTGTGTGTGTGTGTGAATGTGGGAATGACTGGAGCTCCATGGTTCTCATTACTCAGCCACTGTAATGTGCTCGCCTTTCTAGCTTACCATATTGGGGCTGGTGTTCCCACTGCTGGCTTACAGAAAAGGAAAGGACCAACCTCACCTCTGTTCTGAATGCATTAGCACACATCACATTTTCAATCTGGACCTCAGCGCAGGTTCCCCGCGAGTCTACTGAATAGTAAGAAAGTATATGCATGTAAGTGCGTGTGTGTGTGTGCAAGAGAGTTTAAAAATACCCATACTCCTGCTCTGTGCTGATAAGTTGTGTTATGAGAAACTGCCAGGGCAGACAGCGGGGTCATTAGCATGACTCCCAGATTGAGTGGTAGAGGGAAAGGAAACAGGGAAGGGAAGAAGGAAGGAGGGACGAAAGTCAGAAACTACTCCCAAGTTTCCAAAGTTTCCTGGGAGGGAAACAAGTGAGCACCCAGTCAAGAGTGTGCACAGTGTCCAAAGACAAACATAACCCTGCGACCCCTGCTCTCTCAGCCATCTACAGTCTGATCATCTGGCTGCTTTGATCATCTGCCACCTCCAAAGTCCATCTATTCATAAATGGAAGCACTATTTTTATTTTAGTATCCATGCCCATTGCCTTTCTTATAAGTCGCATAACTTTCTGCACCAAAGTTCCTTGAAACTCTGAAAAAGGCATTTTCAATGACTTTATGCTTCTTCTCCAATATAGTTTTTTTCCTTCACTGCATTTATTAGGTTTTTCTATTTGGACCCAAGTGCTGGTTTCATTCAACTTTCTTTTCTTATTAATATCCTGAAACTCTAACACAGTCCTATTTTGTGCCCCACCCTATCATTAATAACATATAGTAAAAGCAGCATTGTCACGGTGTAAAACTTCAAGAACAATTTGCAACTCTTTTGGGATGCACAGAAAACTCATGCACCCAAAGGGAAATCGTTTAATGTGTTGAATTCTTGCTGTTTAATTTGCAGGTCTTAGAAAAATGAATACAGATTAGAGCAGGAAGCCCTTTTTGCTCCACATTAATCATCGCAGGCTGTCTCCGATTTAACTCATGACCTAACTTGTAGTTTTGGGATTGCTTGACTATATTAACAGTATATAAAGCAGTTAGACACGGTTGTGAGACGAAAACACTACTTGATGCTTCAGTAAAAATCAATAATGCGATATGTAATAATATGCCAGACAAAGGGGGAGTTTTCTGCATCATTACTCTTGATTTTTTTCTGTACTTCTCCCTAAGATCTGAATATACATTTTATTGGTTTATTTAAAGACCTTCTTTTTATGACTGCTGTTCAGTGGTCCCACATTCAACTACGTGAGTTTTATTGAGTTAGTTTAAGCTTTTAAAGTACTGTGTATGAGTTGTGTTTAGATTTGTTTTTGCCCCAGTCAATAACACACTTAAATATGACCTTAGGATCTTTGTTTTCTTATGTTCTGTTGCATTAAAAGCTCCCAACTCTCTTTACTCAAGCCCACTCCATCACTTTTAAACGCACTTCGGTGCGGGCATTCTCAGAGGCCTTTTTGACAGCTATAACAACGCTAGTCTTTTGCCTTGTGCCGTTCAGCGCCGAGCAGCCTTTGTAATGTCTTGGCAGTAGCCGCTTCGGTATTCTTCTTGCTCTTGCTATTCCATTTAGGGGCAACAAATCACGAAAAGCAAACCTGTGGTTGTATAAGTCATGCTGGGACCGTAAAGGGAAAACATAAAAAAAACAGACGGGCATTAATGGAACGGCTAATAAAGTCAGTTTGTGTGAGAGTGTTGTGAAGGATTTACTGCTGACACACTGGTTAATGCACGAGCAGGTTTTCCCTCAAATGTTATTTTTAGAAAGGGTCTAGGGTCTTTTGGAATCTTGTCACTTGTTAACCCCTTGTGTTCTCAAGAATTAATAAAGTCCTATAAAAATGATTTTTTTCCATTTGTTACCGGTGGATTGATATGAAAGGATGCATAAATCCTGAGATTTATGCATCCTTTTTAACTAAAACAGGTTACATCAAACAAACATCTTGAGATAAACTGTTACAAAACACAACCTGTGGCTGATACATTTTTTTGTTTAGTTTGAAGAGCAAAACAGTTATGATAAGGTCAGCAAATCTGACCTAAAACCTCATCATGTAAACTAGGGACTTTGTATTAATTATATGTCACAAAATGAATACACCACACCTCAAATGGCAAAACATTATGTCAAAGGTGTTGGCCAAAATGACAAAATAAAGTTATGTTAAGTAATTAGAAAGCACTTTAGGCACAAACATAACGCTGTGTCCTGGTCATAGCTTTCCTGCAGGTCTTCACCTGGACCCCCTTTTTCTGTTTTGAATTTTAAAATAATGCCTTCACGAGTCAAGGGTGGCTTGAATATATGAAAAATCTCTCAAGCAATAGATGGAAAAAAATATCAGATTTTTTCCAATATTCTCTTGAATCTGAGATATTCAGCCTCTGTTGATTTCACTGGTCAGCTTTTTGCCTTCAGAATCATTGCAGCCACACAAATTCCTTCTTACACAGGGATGAGATGCTACAAGTCTGTAAAAAGTATTCAGATATTGTATTTTAAAGTTACTGTTCTATTAAAGCAGACAGCTTCTACATAGCGAACGACAACAAAAAATATTACCGCTCAATCTATCATGTGAGAGTGCATTCAAAGTATGTCACGGACCTGTTTCAAACACTTTTAAAATCACTGCTTACCCTCTCACATGGTTACAACGGCAAGACAAAACCTCGTTGCAACGTCACAACTGTCTGGCTTCTCCTCTAACACTAATGAGCAAGTGAAAGAGTGGGAGAGTACCCTGATTAGTCTGGCAGCATCAGTGTCAGACACTCTGCGGGGTGCCCACATCTCAGTGTGTGTTTGTGTGTGTGTGTTTTTTTGTGTGTGTATTATGTTTATATTCCTGCATTTGTATGGCTGCCAGTCTCTCTGCTCTCCTTTCCGTGCCATCCCTCCCTGTCTCACTTTCTTTTCTCTCGTTCTCTAAGCTCCAAGAACTCTGATCCTTGCATTCGCTCAGTCTGGCAAATGACTGCAGGGGCTGACAATCCACTGTCAGCATGCACCGCCACAGTCAATAACGCTGTCCCATGTCACTGCACTACACTGGCTAAAGCTCACATTTCTTATCCCTCCCAAAAACTGCTGCTTAACAGCCCTTCTCTGCCTTTGCCAATCCTGCTAAAAGCATCACCACAGCCAGCTAATATCCCCCACCCCTCGAAAACCCCACCCTGACACGTTTTTGGTTGTCCAAATGACCAGAACATCCTTGGTTGAAGTGAACGCTGCATAATTTAAGTCCAAGAGTAGCACCCAGAGAAATATGAAACCAAATGTGGTGCGCTTTCCACGATGCCCCTGAATTCTAAGCAAGTGATGGGTGACTGATCCAGCTGTCTTTCTGTAACAAGATGAGGTCATGTAGGCTATACTCAAATACACACGTGAATTGCATACGCGCATGCACGCATGCATGCAAGGGGTGCAGCGGAGCTCAGAGTGTTACCAAGAAATTGTAGTCTCCATGATAATCCACTTCTCCTCCATCGTGTTCTATTAACTTCACAGTGCACGCACGCGCGCGCACACACACACGCCCCCTTCTCTCGGCCCACACGCTCGCTCACAAATGTCTGCAAGTGTCAGGACCCGTGTTGTCCAGCTCCATTGTATCTGCATGAGGCTGAGATAATGGCATCTGTCGCTGTTCCTTTTGTCAGCGCTGTCCCTGGCCCCGTGCTCACTGCTGGTCCCCATTAGCTGGCTGCTGGCCCGCTGGCCCCTTCGTTCCACGCTCTGCTAGCTGACCAGAAAATGCAGGAGACACCTGTCCCTTCCTCTAACTTCCACTGTCGTTATCCTTTTCCCCTCTCCTCATACCGCTTCTCCCATTGCTGCACATTAAGGGTAGTAGAGCAGTTTGCTGTACTGGTTAGCTTCTCAAAAAAAAAGCAGTGAACACCTTATGACAGGTCTGTTTTGCTTTAATGATATGTTGCAACAGAAACCTCAAACTAGGTTTTCTGTTTGTGTGTCGGCTGTGGGAAAATCAGGTGATGTTTTTGGCATGGATGGGTTTTTATTGGATACCAAAATATCCCCATGAAAGTTGTATTTCCTTACTTAAGCTTTGTCCACCTGACTGATTTTTTTAACCTAGGTACCAGAGAGATAACAAATAAAGCCTCCAAAATGAAGGAGGATAGTTAATGAGTAAGCAAAGAAGCTGGACCAAGGTAGTGACTTACTGACTCAATTACTGTCCAAATAATGCCTGTATTACTTTTCTGTTATGATTGGCAATCTGTTATCCAATTACCCCAATTCATTTATTACAAAGACACACAAATCTCTTAAGTTAGCCATCTTTTTAAAAGAAGAAAGGTAGAAACAAAGAACTTTTGAACACCCTTTATCCTGTTACACGACTAGGCATCTGGTTTTTGTGATTTACAAGATGCCTTGTGCATATTTTGGAGCAGTTCATATTTGTATTACACGTTATTAGGAACTCCAGTTTTGACTATAAGCAAAGCCGAACTGCTATGATCGTGCTACTAACTGCCTTGCTTACAGTTTTTGATGTCAGATCATCTCAGCACCAGCTTGCCTTGTCTATGCTGGATAATTGTTCTCACTGGAGCTCCAGTGTAGCCTGTATTACATCTGTCACCTATCTGCGACGTCTTACTTAGCCACATCATTTTTCCCTCATCTCTCATAAGCATGGTTAATAAAATGTAAAGATGGGAGATAGCACACCGCTGACTGAGTTTTATTAAGAACGTAATAGCAATATCGTCGTCGTAATGATACTAAGAGATCTGAGATGATGGGCGGACCGGCGTGCGGAAGTGGGCATGACATCACAGGCAAAAGTATGTTCTGCTCGCTTTATTTCATTATTAGTTAAGCTTACTTATTAGGGACAGGGGAAGGAGGAGTGTTGCCTTTGATAAAGCAAGGCAATTTCAAGACCTGCTGCAGCGCTAAATTACAGTTGTACATCATACGGCTCGCTCTCTGCTGCTTCCTCAACTTCCCCACAGTCTCCTTTTTCTCCAGCTCTCTCTGACTGGAAGGTCTCCGCGTGTGATGTTGATCTCCATGTTGCCTGCACCACGGAGCAGAAAGACCGGCCAAAGAGCGAGAGACGGCAGCTGAAACAGCAGACAACAGCCCCATCTACAGATTCTTTTCAGTCACTGTGATACAGAGTGGACACGAGGTGACCCAGGTGTTCCAGTAAACAGTAGCTCATGGATATTATTTTACCAATATCTTGATTGCATGTAGTTTACTTCAGTCACTTTAAATTCAGCCTGGGTAAATGAAGAGAGGTTTTTGGGTTGTTTTTTTTTTCCAGCAAACTGACAATAAATACACCTGCTCGGGATGAAGTGCACACATCCAGGTTTTGCATTATTAGAAGCACGCTTTGTTTTTGCTGCTACAGTACAAGTGCAATAGCTGCTTTTTAAGCTGTCTGCAGGCATGAGACACGTTAACCACCAGACAATTTTTGTTCCCTCAAGTGCTTTTTCTGTATTCAGATTTTGTTGCCGCCTCAGTTTATTTGCTACTATTTTTGTCTCGGTGTACTTCGCGTCAGCATATACAGAATTAAATACCTTTTAATTTCTCGAGCTACGCTGGCATATAAAAGATGCTCATATTTAGATAAATTAGATACATTTTGACTGTTGAACTTACTTATGTGTGCATCTGTTCTTGTATTTCAGCTGTTGTGACACTTGAATTTCCCTGCATGGAATCAAAAATGTTTGATATTCATATTGGAATTAAAGGACAACTAAAAATGACTCTGTTTATTCTTTTAGAGTGTCTTCATTTAAGTATATCATGGGCTCTTCATCTCACCGCAAGGTCTTCCAGGAATAGCTATGACTTCAAATGACCTTCAAAACATCATAAGCATGACCTCTCTACTTCTTCAAATGTGAAGTGACATGCAGATCAACAAACCATCCGGCTGACAGGCCTAACCTATCTGCCATTAGTCCGTCAAGGTATCACACTTTGCTTTAATTCACCATCTTTCACAGTGTCACACTTTATATTCCTTGGCATGGGTAGGCTACATGTGGATGCATAATTTATCTCAAATTAGCGCCTATTTGAGTAAGAATCAAAGCAAGGCGGCTAAGGTTGGAGGAGAGCTTAAGGAACCGCAGGGAAACCATCGGCAGGATTAATGCGGGAGATTTTTATAAGAAATTACTGGCTTAATGAAGTGGATAAAAAAGCTGTCAGTGTTTTATTGCATCTAAATTGTGTGGAAGTGGTGTTTAGCTGTCTCGCCTACTCCCCACATAATGGGTCGTGACAGTAGCTGTGAGGCTTATTTAACTTAACTGGTGAATAACTTGCATGGTGAAGCTATTCACAGAGTTGTTTTTATATGCACTAAACCAGAAAAGGGGGGGGGGGGTCTTTCTCCACTCATTATTATGCCATCTGAACAACAGCCAACTTTAAGAAAACTGACAATTAACAGTCTGTCTTGTTTTATATTGGAGTAGTTTTGTTGAGCAAATAAATGTTAAAATCGGTTATTTGGCATTTTAACATGAAAACATTGAATCGACATAAAGATGCCTTTTTTAGAAATTGGATGCGAGTAAACACCTGCGTTTCCTCAATACTGAGTAATCCAATTTATTCTATTGTCATGCTCATAATGCAGAACCAATAAACGAAGCAGCAGTTCTCGCTGTTGTTATAGACGCTGGTGACATTTAACAAGCTGTATAATTCACCGCACAGGTGAAGCAATGAATGCACACTTTCTGTATTTTTAACAAGTATGAAAAAGACTTATTGGTCTTGGCAAAGAGAAAACTGAATATCATAATAGTGGAGAGGAGGCTTGGATGGTCCTGCAGCACCATCTTGTGTTTGTTTGCACTTTTGCATTAGATAGTGAAGAAAGGGTTGTCAAGCAGAATGCAGACATTTCCACACATGTTGCAAGTTTCTCAAATATCTCTTTAGTCAACGAACTAATAAAAGCACAAGAACACACTTTAAATTTTCATTTATTTCACACAGTATAGCATCACATTACATGAAATCAATCATCCACCACAGTTCTGATGTGCAACAATGAAGCGGCGACTTATTCTCGGGTGACTAATGAAACAACTTCTCGGGCCAGTTTCAAGGAGCACCAGAATTACCTGAATAACTTTGCTGAATAAAACCAGGGGCACCTTCAAAGCTAGAACTTAGTTTTACTCAGAAAAGTTAGCTAGATAATGTGGTAATCCTGGTTCCTGAGTCAAATTCCCGATCTTTAGGTGCAACCGGTACGAGTTTTTACCTCTCAGTCCTGACAGAAGCAAACACAAACATACAGACATGAACAGTGCATTTCATTTTAATGGCGATTATAATAAAATTTGGTCTTTTTCTCCTACTTTAGCAGTTTGAGTTTCTTTGTTAATTCCATTTCCACTCTCCCCTTTTCAAAACAAGAAGCAATGTTTTGGTTGAGAACAATTCAACTGAAAAAACACACTGATGTATGCATGCTTGGAGTAATGATTTGCTCTTGTGACTCCCGCTCATCAGGACTAAACTAAATCAGGTTGCTACATGGGTTAATAATTTTTGGCGGGACTGTGACTGAGTGGAAAAGCATGCAAGCATGCTGCAACCAGTCTGACAATCCTAAACCGTGAGTCCACCTGTTCATCAACCTTCCACCTCATTCATACTTAACAAATTTAATTAATTTTTTTCTTAAATTGTGGCATAGTGTAACTGGCTCCTATTCATTCATGGTGGCAGTGCTTTTGCAATGTGTATGTCCAAATTTCCAGTAAACTCCTTTTTCTATTCATCATAAAGTCAATCAGAAGCTGTTCCTCAGTGGAGCACAAGCACAGAAGAGTTATTTTCACTGAATGACAGGAGTTTAATCATGCTAAACTGCTCTTAGCTAAAAGGACATATATACGTTTTCTGTTAAGTTCCTTCACAATAACGCGCTTGGGATTTAATCAAAACCTTTCTCACACACACTCACTTTAACTGGACAACACAATCCCTTTTTAATCTGCTCACAAAACCTTATTTTCCCTTCACAAGTCAAACCAAAAGCAAGTTTTGGGCAGCATTCAGGTAAGGTGAGGTGAATGGTGGTGAGAGAAAAAGCTTGCACTACAGTCAAGCTTTATCTACATAAGGCCATCTCTGAACATGTCCATCGTCTTTTTCAGCACAGAAGTGGTCGGGGTGGGTTCATCACGAGACAGAAGCCTCCAAACTAACAGTTTGTCCATATGAAGAGGTTATAACAGAGGGTTTTATTCCCCCACATCACATTGTTCATACAGAGGAAACAGCAGCTAATTATCACAGCCTTTGACTGCTTTAAGAAATCCAAAGAAAGATCCTGAACCTTTTCCTGTTCAGGTGCAGTTTAGTCTCTCGGCTTCCTCAAAGCTAACACAGTGCTTTGCATTTACCTGATGCCTGAATTTCCCTTCAATCGTCCATCTTGGCCTGACCCCTCTGTGCTCCACTGCTGCTCCCACACTCTTGGCTTGAGGCATTTCTCAGTGCTTTAAGTGCTGGGAGCATGGGATAGTGACTGGTGAGCTGGTGAGCCCCAGTTTTGTAGTCTTTTCTCTACAGGCTCCCGAGACCTTCCTAATCTTTCCTTTCCTCTTCCTTCTTGTTGCATCTTTTTGTTTTTTAATTTTGCATCAGCATCTAGATGGTGTTGCGTGGTGTGCCATTGAGTGCAACAGCCTTGGAGCAGGGTGAGCCCATTGCCTGTGGACCAGCTGAACGCGGAGTGGAAACTCCCACCTCGAAGACTTCATGGATAGCCTTCCGGAAACAGTGGAAGTTGTAGTCTATTAGTCCTGTGAAAGCGAAAAACAAAAAACTATGTTATTAAACAACTGATCAGTCCAATGACTGTTTGCTCACTTCCAATGAAATGAACTGGCACTAATTTTTTTAAATGGTAGTTATATTTTGATGACGAGGGAGAGAATATTAACAAAAAAAATCCACACTCTCCACCACCATGGGCAAGACCAAAGACCTGTCAAAGGACATGACAAGCAAGAACGTAGAGCTGCAAGGCTGGATACAAGACCATCAGCACGAAGCTTTGTGAGAACGTGACAGCTGTTGGTACAGTTTTTTGGAAATTGAATAAAATCTAAAATCACTATGAATCGCCCTCCGTCTGGAGTTCTATGCAGGATTGGGGTGAGGATCATGAGAAAGGGGGTGGATCAGCCCAAAACTACATGGGAGGAGCATGTTAATCATCTGAACAGAGTTGGGATCACCAAGAACACCATTGGTAACACAGTATGCTGTAATAGATTCAAATCGTGCAGGACCAAAAATGTCCCCCTGCTCAAGAAGGCACATGAACAGGCCCATCTGAAGTTTATCAGTTGACATCTAAATGTCTCAAAGAAGGCTTGGGAGAAAGTGTTGTGGTCAGATGACACCAAAATTTACCTTGGCATCAACTTGAACTGCAGTGTTCGGAAGAAGAGAAATGTTGAATATATCCAAAGAACACCATCCTCACAGTCAAGCTTGGAGGTGGAAGTATTACGCTTTTTCTGTTTAGGGTACAGGCCAACTTCTCCACACTGAGGGCCCAATGGACAGGGCAAGATATAATGTTAGACAGGAACCTCCTCTCAGCCAGAACACTGAAGACGGGTCGTGGATGGCTCTTCCAGCATGACCTGACCCAAAACATTGTCAACAACGTAGTGGCTAAAGTCCATTAAAGTCATAAAGTAGCCGAGCCAGTCTCCAGACTACAATCCTGTAGAGGGAGCTGAAGCTTAGAGTTGCCAAACTGGAGTCTTGCTTTGGGATTCAAACAGTAGCAGTAACAGTGCTTCTGAAAGTCTACAAATCTATAGAATTGCCATATGCTACTGCCAATTATAAAGATTACTCTGGAAGCAGCACGTTTTCAACGAGTTCTGTATTTACAGCTTTACAATTTGATATAGATCCTCTGCTAAGGGAACATTTTATATGTGGACTTGTTGAGTAAATGTTACACTAACTCAAAACTCACTGAAATGTGCATGCATTCCCTTTGGTGATGCAGAAAATGTAAAAGTGTTTTTATAATTTATACTGCTGTTGGGATTTTAACAATTCGCAGCAAAATTTTCTGGCACAACTTCACCTGCTTCCAAGGTGCATGGAGAGGATGAAAGAATTCACAAAGCAGGAACTCCAGCAACACTTGAGGGAAGATGAACAACTTTAATAATTGACCAACGCGTTTCGGCTTGTGGCCTTCATCAGGGTCATTAGGGATTTTAACAATTAGCACACAGAACAAACAAAAAGAACACGTATGCGATCGGTAAATTGAATTTAACTTTTATTCCCATGTGTCCTTTGTTAGGCTATGGGACAGTAACCTTTTAATGTTTAAATGTATGATGTTTAAAATTTCAGCGCTCTATTAATGCTCAGCATTAATCTCATCTCGTTTGCTGCAGTATTGCATTTTAATGTTAGATTTTTTTATGTTCCTTATAGATTCTTATCAGCATTTTAATATCATCTGATAATGTCTCTCATCAGAGTAGGTGACACTCACAGAACCTGAAGCACTCTGAGACAGGCAGAGAAAGCCCACAACCATAATGTGACATCCTGAGGTTTAGGCTTTGTCCAGCCAGCTGATGCAAAGAAAGCCCAGCTATGTTGAAGGTCCTTCATAGTACATCCCATAGCTTGTTTGAATACACAAACTGATCCAGGGCTAACATGCTATTAAATGATCAGGGTCTCAAATACAAATTACAAATTGATATCTTTTTCCTTTAGCACAACAGCTTTAGCTTAAAGTTTGTGATGGGACAAACTTTTAATTTCACTCAAGAATTCATCGACTGTGTTGAATTCTCAAGGAGACACACAATTAAGTATCAAAATAAACCCACTCTCCTACACTCTCCATAATATGGGGGAACAAACTGCAGATGGGCTCAGACAATCACAAGCCACAAAGATATTCACCCAAACTGCCATCTAGTATGTTGCTATTTAAATTAATTGTAAGTGGTGGATCTCCTGTTTTTGGAGCTTGAAAGTCAATTACTGCTTCCTTTTATTACTCCCAACTTTGGCTATCTTTCTGTGTAATGTACTTCAGTGCATGATAACATCCAGGTTTACAAATTTCACTCCATCTGTACACATGCAGACACACACTAATACTGCACTGATAAACAAAGTGAAAGAAAACATGAAGACATTTGACACAAGCCAAAACCATTAACCAAATTAAGCCGAGTGAGCAGCAGAGGATCACAGGTCATCTGACAGCTTACCTTTGCGCTCGAAGCTCTCTTCTCGCAGGATGCAGACAAGGGCCAGGAACTTTGTGACCTCTTTCAGGTACAGCACAGTGGTGTTGTTGAGCTTGATGATGGCCATGGACTCCTTGTCATAGGCACTGCCGCTGCCATCCTCCTTCAGACTAGTGAAACACAACAAAACACTGTAACATTCAAAGAGGAAATGGGAAATAAACTGCAGCTTGTCTATGAGGTTATTAATTGTGCATAAATTAAGTCGTGCTTCAATGAAAGCACCCTCAGACAGCACGTGGGTGAACTCCGTCTCTTAAAGGCTTAAAAGATTTCAAAAGATTCAAGCAAATATGACGGTAGTTATTATTATGCAAATGAATACAGAAAGTTAATATAAAATTAACTTTGTAGACACCACTGACCAAAATTATGTTTATCAAATCATGGAGCACTCATTACTCAACTCTGACCTCTTTTGGTGCATCACTAAAGCACAAAACTCACCCATAGATGCAGGAGACATCGATAACCACATCAATCATATCACAGCACAGTTCATAGGACTGCATGTCCACAGGAGAGCTGTCTGTGGCGATGTAGATCTTACTGACCACGTCAAATAGAAAGGCCTTCTCTATCCCTGAATTCTGTCACCAACAAGAAGACAGACAGAAAAAAGAGGCAGTCAAAAGTGTAATATGGTAAAGAAACAGGAAGCTACTTCCTGTTACAATTAATGTCTGGTAGCAGATCCCTTACTGAGAGAATAAACTAAGTTACAGTTTGTTTGTTTTTTTACAAAGGCTGCAAAAAAAACCCAAAAAAACCAAACAAAACAAAAATCAGATTTTTGATTTGTGTATGATCAGGCTGTAAAATTCAAAAGTTTTTTTTAATGGTCTAAAAGCCTGAAATAGCAAAATAATATAAAGCAAAGAAAATGAGCAGACTCTGAAATGTCATGAGAATAAATGTTTGTTTTTTAAAAAAATAAAAAATTAATATATTTATGAGAACATTATGAATACAAAATGAATGGGAAATGAGCAAGTTGTGGCTTTTTTCGTCATTTTATCATGTATTATAACATATATACACAATCAGATCTCACAGTAACTCAGGTATGAAGACAATGTGTCATAAGAGCAAGCTAAAGTCAATGCTTTATACTTAAAGCTTTACATGTGAAGACAACTGTCAACTCATAACACAACAAGCTTAAACTGATGCAGTCTAATACAACTGTAAAATAAATCCTGCATATATATATATATATATATATATATATATATATATATATATATATATATATATATATATATATATATATATATATATATATATATATATATATATATATATATATATATATATATATATATAATTTTTTTTTTTTTTTTTTTAAAAAGGCAAAAAGTTATTAAAGCTGTTTTGAAGATGCTGCCAATTTAAATTTACAATAACTTTGGAGCATTTTGTTTGTTTTTGTTTACATGTTTTTCATATAAGTAAAGAGGCAAGTAACTGTTAGCCAAACCTCATCCAAAATAAACTAGGCAAACTAAATATGAACTTGTTTACTGAATGTACTGCCTTGATACAGTAAATCTTACCAAACCAGTTAGTACATTTAAGGAAGAAACAGCTGTTCTCCACTCAAAAGTCATACCCTGAGATAAAACAGTTAAAAGTTACAGAGCGACTACTACTACCAGTGTGGGACAAAGTAGCATTACAACTGAGGATCACAAACATCTTCAGAAAAGGCTGTAGGGACAGTGGAGGAACTGCCAACACTAATGTGGCTTCCGTGCTGGCAATGACTCACGCCATGAACGCTGTCACACATAAATCACTCCATCAGTGACAAAGTTGCAAGAGAATTCTTATGCATAAAGGATTGGTTTTTGTGTGCTTACAGAAATGAAGATATTTAGGAGGTTCTCCAAGGTGGGGAGCTGTGGGATGAGCTTCTGCACCACTTTGCTGAAGGCTTCAAAGATTGAGTGGTCATAAATACTCGTCAAGTAAAAGCTGAATGATGAAGAAAAAAAAAAGGAAGCATATAAGCTGTTACAAGTAGGAAACACTTCTCACTTCCTCAAAATGCATATGAAACCAGGTAAAAATACATAGAGTCACAAGATCACATGACAAACAGTTGCAGAATTGTAGAAAAGAGATGTGAATCAAAGCATTAAAGCCTGATTCAGACAAAAGCACAAGGATAAAAACTTAATGCTAACTTGGCAAAAAAATTCCGACAAATAAAAAAAACAAAACAGTCTTCATAAGGCTGCTGAAAACTAGGCACACATGACTTATAGACATTGGTTAGTGAGATGTATAAATAAAAAGTTTGTGTCTGAGAAAACAGTGGTGTGAGCCAAATGGAAGTGTCTGCATACACTTGGCAGGAGCTCAACTTCACAATGTATTACGGTGAAGAAAGCACCAGAGGCAGAGATCCACTATATATCCAGGACCGCTCAGGCTGTCTAACCGGAATAAACAACAATCTCACTCCACATAAAACACCCCACAGTGTGCCAACACAGTCCTAAAAATCAACAGTAAAGCTGCTGCAGAGCTGCCCAGGCTTAACCCCGACAGACTGTTTAATGTGCTACACAACACATTTAGACTTCTTATACAGTGTGTCGGAGCAAAGGCTGCAATTAACATTAACTCATCTTATTAGAGCTGCAACATAAATTTCAGTATCTAGTAATTCTGGACTAGTTTAACTCTAGAAAATATCACAAAAATGAATCATGTGGTAGCCATTTGAAACAATGCATGTCTAAGACACTTTGGCCTTGACTTTACTTTTCAAATTAAGAAGTTGCGATACATTTTTATACTGTCTGACAAAATGTCTATTCACCTCCACAGATCTATGACCAAAGTAAACCCTTTCCTGACAAGTTTAGTCTTAAACACTACTTTCAAATCTTAATGAATACAACATATTGTTCACTTTGTAAATGATGATGATGATGATGAGAGATTAGATAGCCTTTATTTGTCAGTTGCAGTTGCCCAAAAAAAATACAGACAAGCAACATGGGAGAGTATTCCAGTGTGTACAGCTGATCTGGGACCGCTGCAATCTTCGATTGCGCCTCCAGCTGATCCGGTGTCCACATCGGATGGGAGGTAAGCATGGGAGGAGGCGTTGGATCCGGGGTAGGGAGGGTGATAGTGAGGGCGTATCAGTGTACGTGTTTCGTGTGTGTGCATGTGTGTATCCTGTGTTCAGCTAAGAGAAAGCGTCACCACGCCCAGTTAAGCATCAGTCAACAGTTTCCAGTGGACCCAGGTGGCCTTGAAGGAGGGACAAAGAGTTCCGTCAACAATCCTGTTATCATGGGAAGAATTTGTTGTTCCAGTCAGCTTCAACTTTGGCAAGCCTTCAGCTGGCGCCAGGGGGGCCGCATGAGTGAAGATCGTGAATGTTTGGGTTTAGTGCGAACAACTGCATCCAACTTTTACAGTTGGTCTAATGTCCATCACTGGTCACCAGTTCTGTCCATTCCCGTTGTTCTTCTCCAAGATCTTATCCATATTGCGTTCAAAACACAGTCTGAGTACAGCCCTTAAAGTATCAAATGTCCATGTTTGTTTAGTTACTTTTACCTCCTCTTGTTTCAAAATGGTAGGATGAGTATAGCCAAAACAAGTAACTTGAGGCTTCAAAAGATGAATTTACTATGATGGTGAATTTTTGACACCAACCACACATCAAAACAAACCAAATAAAGAATTTTAAAAAACTGAAGCCATGACATCCATTGTGCGAAATGGCAAAGTATTAATAGCATTCTATGACAAAATTTAAGATCATTTCTTCAATCTAAAGACTACTAAATTAACATATTTAGTCCTCAGGCTATATAAAAGTTAAAACTTTTAGCATTTATATCAGAAAACAAACAAACCATGGTGTGCTATGTGCACACAAAGATGAACCAAACAGCAGATGTGTACTTTGGCTTTCTTTCTGCATCTCAAGTTTTTCTGCCCTTTGGAGCCTTAATCACAACAGCTCTGATAGCTGTGGCAGAGGCCACTCTTGCTTCATTAAGAGGTCAAAGAGGAATCTCACAGGAACACTAAAACTATGCAGACAATGTTGAAGACACAGACTACTGGATATATAATGACGGAAACAGAAGCTACTTTTAGGCCTTATTATTAGCAACAACACCAATTACCAAATGACATTAATAAAAACAACCATCCCAATGGCTTTTCTACTGCAATTATTGAAAAAGGGAAAAACAAACAAAAAGCCACTCTGATTGAAGCAAGAACACTTTACCAAAAAATCCAAAAATTATTTTATACCATACTCTTAAACCATTTTTATCAAATAGGATGAGTGGGGCCAAGTATAAAACGTTTGTGGAAGAGGTTAAAACATCTCTCAGTCTCATGTGTCATTACCAGTCAGTGAGGTTGTCTTTTTGTGTCTGCACTGACTTGTATTTACTCATGTCTGTTTACGACAACGTGATTACGGATGTTAAAACTGTCTTGAATAAAGCCAGTTTTGTTGAGAGACTATGCTTTGTCTGAGAGATTTGGAGTAAGCGATTAACTGCTGTACCAACTTATTAATGGCCATATAAGCTGTGGCTTGTTTTCTTGATTAGTTAAATCTGTTAACAGTAGAGTTATTGTATTGCATTATTGAGTGTGTGAAACTTTGTTTGCTGAAAATCAAATATAAAACAGGATGGATGTCTCCCCCCCCCCCCCTTATTCTGGCTTTTACAGATGATAAAAATAATCACAAGTTAATCGTACCTGAGATGCAGCTTCTCTAAACTGGCATCTACCAGATCATCATTGGCTCTCTGATGGATGTCTCTTTGGGTTTCGATCTTGTGATCGTCTGACAAGCCGTCAACTTTGTGGATAAACACCTCGAAGTTTATCTCTGGATTGACCCTGTAGGCCCGCGACACAGTGAGATGAAGCCTACTCAGAGCCTCCACATAATCATCCTATAACAAAGAAGATGACACAAAAACAGGCATGTTCACAAAGTGAATCTAAAACGAGATTTAAAGCATAATCTGCTGTTCTGGACACAAAACCAGAAACAACATGTAGCATAGAATATTTAACAATTTTAATACTACCATGCTGCTTTATTCTTACAGAACACTACATCCATAATCTGCTCTTTTTTTAACCTTAAAAACTTTATGAGAAAAAATTTTAATGTAGTAAGAGTGTATATAATATCCAACAATGTCCTTCAAAAAAAAAAGAAAAAAAAAAGAAAAAAGTTATCACAGTGACATAAACAGGAAAATCAAGATGTGCTTCTTCTTAAAGAAGTGAGAATGACAGTCTTGTGAGCTAAGCCCAACATAATTATTAGCTGTCACTTCAGATAACATGGAGGAGTACATTCTCATCAGTTTAAAGTGAGGTTTGAGGAAATGCACCTCTGCCTCGCCTCCCAAAACAGCAAAAGGAAAACAGCTCTCCTCTCATATCACTGTGTGACCAACTGCTGAAGCAAATTGAATCTGATGCACCTTGAGCACAAATAAAGCCATGCAATCAGATGAGCTGTGGCTTATATCGCAGCTGAGATTACTTCTTGAAAGCACTCAGAGTCATGTGGACAGCGCAGGCATAAAAGCCGTGGCATGTAATTGTCTTTTATTCAAGCCACTCTGGCTGTTCATCAGCCAGCTCATTCTTCAGTGCTGAAATGGGTGTATACTTGGATACCTGTTTTCTTCTTCTGTACAGTTTCATCTTAATAAAAATGTAAGTGGTCGTGATTCTGAAAGCGGTCTGATTTTGCACTTCTACACTTTATCTTATCAAACAATTCTTCCTCTTTTTTTTTCTCTTCACCTGAGCATCAATAACAAATATCAGAGCCCCGGTTCCTCTGAAGATCATCTCGTAGTCGAAGGTGGGGTCAAAGAAGTCGACCTGGCCGGGGAAGTCCCAGATCTGGAAGTTGACAAAAGAGCTACTGGAGATGTCATCCTTGTAGATCTTGTTGGTGCTCTCCAGAAACAAGGTCTCATTGGGAGACATTTTGTGAAATACCACCTGAAATGAAAATTGATGCCATGTTTCAGTTGAATAAATACAAACAGAGTCTAAAGTGAGGAACCGGATTTACATTAATTAAATTTAGTGGGGAAAACTGGTATATGATGACACTCAGCAAACAGTGGGATTATGAGAAATTGCACTTTTGTAAGAGGGTCACTGAAACTTTAATATAGCAGTGACCACAAATCTGTGGTAATTCTGACACTAGCTGCTGGGAAAAAAAATGCATCTGTCTGTTCTCGTTACTTCATCTTTATTTATTGGAAATACTGGGGACAGAGGACACAGCGCTAATCATTGTAGTCACTAGACAAACATGCGCTTCTTCAAATTTTCAATACTGCAATCAATTCTTAACTGCCACTGACATAACAAGTATGTTTTTCTTAAATCAAGAGTGTTGGATATCAATTTAGTTTTATTACAATTCTTTATTTCTAAAGTCTAGTTTTTATTTTTATATTAAATAAATACTTCAATAAAAACTGGGGAGCTAGATCATTTGGAAGGGGCTCACATACGAGCTGGTACTCCTCCACACTGAAAGGAGGGACTTTGGTGATTTGAGAATCTGACTAAGATGCCTTGTTACTCCTAGACGAGTAATTTCAGGTATGTCCTACCAAAAGGAGACCCTGGGCAGATTCATGGAGATTTGATATGTTTAAACTGAGATGGTTGTCCTCACGGAAGAGTTTGAGGAGGTGGCCATAAAGAGGGGGTCTAACAGATGTGTAAATAAAAAAATTTCAGTATAATAACCTTGTTAACTTTTGTTGCGGGTGTGAATTTAAACAGACTTGAAGTCATCCAGCAACGTTTTAAGTCCGATGACCGTACATTTGTATGTGTGAAGACACGTGTAAGGTTTTCTTCACTTGTGGTTTACAAATGGCTGTTCCATAATCCCATTATTAAAATATTGCAGTCATGTGAAAGATTATCACAATAGTGCTGTAATTTGCTTTATAGTGTTACTCTAGCACAAGGATATCATCCAGACATCACATGTAGAACAAGAGGGAAAAGGGCAAAACACTGCAGACTCAGATCCATTGCAACACGTCATTCTCGTCAGCATTTTTCAGCTTTTCACGCTGCGGAAAGTAAAGTGGCTGCTGTACATTGAACTGAAGTTAACAATTAATGAGAGGAAGGCTTAACAAATAGGGTAGAAAACGAGATGTATTGGACGTGTGATGTGGTAGGAGTATTTGCTCCCCTGCTGGCATTTTAAATCAATGTGTCGTCCACTGAGGTCACCGGCCGATGAACCAGCAAAAATCCAAATCACATGATTCTCGGGCCCAGTTGGCAGCTTACATCGAAATGTTAATCTTCGACTTGAGGGTGTATGGATTATAGCAAACACAGTGCAAGTGCACATATATGCACTGGCACAGAAGTGTGCTTCGTCACAAGAAAGTTTCTCCATGCACTTTCTGTAGGTTAGGTTTGCAGCACGTCAAGCTATATGCAGTCTTTTCATACTTCCCCCTTGGATTTGAACATAAATAATAAAATATCATAGAAGGGTCAACTACGTCTAATCTATTATTAAACAACAGTGCAACAACAGTGAAAGTGGCAGGCCAAGAAACATATTCTGAGCAGCCTATAGATGAAATATGAAATAAAGACTAGAAAAAGGGAAAAAAAATAGAAAAAGTGGAACCAGCCTTGAGGGTTTGCTGCATGACAGGTGGTTGTGGTCATTTGATTATTTACAGTTACAATTCCATACTTTGGGGAATTAACAAAATTAACTGAGACTCAGTTTCTGGACTTTTTTAAAGAATCTTATCATTCCGCCTTATACTGTGCCTATTTTTAATTATGTTGTAGTTAACTGGATTACTAGTAATGAACTTTTTTTTTTTTTAATTATTATTCTTTACATATATTAACTTTTTTAAAAACTTTTTTTCCTGTTTTCTTTTAAGGAAACAGCAAGTCATCTGCCTCCGCCTGAGCCCATCCCTAGCACCAACCCACAATATCTACAAGTCCCTTTTCTGTTATCCACACTCCTGCTTTTCCTTCTCTCTCACTGCCTCCGAATGTGCCTTCCCCCTTTGCCAACAACTGCAAAGTTTCCACAGGCGTTGGTGGCTTGTTGCCTCTGCCATAACTTGTAATATCAACTTTTTTTGGCTCCAGGCTTACAGCAGTCACCAAAGCTGACAGAGGTTTTGCCTTCATATTAAATGTCATCTACACTCATACAGGGTTTTACTTTGTGGGGTGAGGGTGGCGTTTCCCTGCATTTAGCTAGCAAAAAGTCTGTGTTAATCATCATCCATAGATTTAAGTACCTTTGGCCATTTAAAAAAAAAAAAAAAAAAAAAAAAAATCAAAAATGCATTTCAAACTTAAGCAAATTAAGCATCACTTTTTAAAAACATTTTATAGACAGTCATTAATATGCTGGAAGGCCAAAACTGCTTATGAAATTAATAATTAGGAATTCAGGTGAAAACACAGGTGCCGCTGGTCATAGCAATCTCAGAGCAGCTACTGAGGTCATCTCCTAACAAGGAGCTGTGTCACTATACGGCGGGCTTAATTTCCTTGAGCATACTGGAGTCCTGGCTGTTCCTGATTTTTTGAGAGAGTGTGGGAGCGTCTGAATAGTCCATCATGCACAGGGGCAGTTACTGGAGGGGGGTAAGTAGCGGCCGAACAAATTTTTTATCCCTCTTTCTGAGATAAAATGGGTACGACTCAGGTAAAGAGGCCTTGCACGTGCTGCACTGATTTAAAAAGTGTTATGGCTTGCAGACCGAAAGGTGTGGTCGCTCTGATATCATGTGAAAGGCACACTCCAAATCTATACCGCACAGTTGTGTGGGACTGACATACTTTCTTTTCTGTTTTTTGTTTGCATGTCGGATAAGTTGTTAACCAAACAGTCACATGCTGCATGTACACACACACCATTAAAGATGCACCGAGCGCCTCTGTTCAGCTGGTTAATAATTCACTCCTGCGGACACACCGGTGTTAGTTCACACAGATAACCAAGTGACCATTAGCTTTCTACAAATTTTCTTTATTATGACTATTATTGTTATTATTTCTTCAATTCTTACGTAGCTGAGCACGCCGTCAGCTGACTGATAACCGTCATCGCTCGCGACATGCTAACCCAACTCGGTAGCTATTTTGGCTAACGTCCCGTTTATACTCGCGTGAGGCTGAGGCAGGCGGCGCTCACCTCGGAAGGCTAACAGTTTAACATCTCCGCCTACCTTCTGTATCGACGATTTGCCGCTTCTCCTCAGGCCCATAAGCAGGATCCTGGGTTTGCTGTCGGACGGTGCCGGGCTGTCCTCGATGTCGGCCTCCTCTTCACCATAACCGAAATCTTTGGGAAACGAGTCCGCAACCCCGTAGCTGTCAGACAGCTGTTCCACCTCGTACTGAATCGACATTTTGTCCTAAGCACGGTCGCTTCCCCCCTTATTCCCCCCGTTTACTTTGTCGGTTAGTTGTTTGTTTGTAGCGGGCCGTTGGTAGGCACCATGAAGTAACGTCACCCGATGGAGATAGTTTGTCAATAACGCCTGAGCCACTTGGAAACGCAGAGCGTGATCCCACACATTTCCTTAGGATTTCCTCTCGCCCTGAAAAAAAACCTCACCATTTAGTCCCGCCCTTTGATTCTGAGTCGCTGCTTTGGTTACAATTTGACAGGTGATTGGCCGAGCAGCCTGCCACTTTAATGAGGTTCACCGCTGTCACCTGACTAGTACTCGGACTTGTTTTATGAACTGTCGCTCGAAAGAGGAGAAAATAAAACCTTTCATTTTTTTAAATGAGCTATTTTAAACCACCTAGAGTATTTTTTTTTTTTGTGGACTAAAATAATAGTCACAAATGATCTTGGGTTAAAAGGGAACATTTAATGAAGACGAACCAAACAGAGTGTGTTATAGTGTTATTCTGTGTTGTTACCAGCAGATGGAAGCAGGCGCCTACTACAGTGAAGCAAAGGCTTTCATGAGCCTTCTGAAATGTAGGAATTATTTCTTTCCGCAATTGCAGGACAGATTAAATAATCCATGTTGAGTAAATAAATCCATTGTTGTGTAAATTATATTGCCTATGCAATGCCGCATAGCATACGGCAACTACAATAACTCTTAAAAAGTGTACCTAGTGTATCTGTATAAAAACTGCCTGAGCTGGACACACCTAATTTTTTGATGGTTTATTATTTATTATTGTTCCTAAACACAATGATATTATTTTGTTGTTGTTTTGTTTAGCAGTTTTGACGCATTATTTGCCCTCCAATCGCAGAATGGCCTAAGAGTGCAATTTTAAGTGCTTTGTAAAAGAGGGAAAACAACAGAAATGGAGATATGTAAGAATTTATCACTGGTTTCGTGACGAGGAACCTTTGCACGTTCTTATATTCCCGAGGAGCTCCTGAATGCAGCTTTGACTCTGCGGAGCAGTTGGTTGAGCGAAGAAGATAAACGAAAGTAAACTTTTACCGACCCGGCCGGCGGTGTACCTGATTCTCAAAGTTAGGTGCTCCCATTTTAAGCGGAACGCTAAATATAGGAGCTGTCTACACGAAAAAGGCAGTTTTCTAACCGACATTACTATGGCACATTATAAAGTAAGCGCGTGTGCTGTCATTGTATTCATTTTACTCTGCTGTTTTTAAGAACCCGCTTCATGTCCTGTGTTTCAAGCACAGCTAAGCTAATGTTAGCAGGGAGGGAGGCTCATCGGGAGGTCGCCATCGCACCTGTGACGGCTTGTATTTGGGCTTTCTCGGTGATGGGGGTCTGCAAATGTTTGTGGGTAAACAGAGTTTGGAGAACGTAAATAAACTAGCTACGGCTACAAATTATACTTTCTTTATTACACCTTTGAAGTCCAGGGCATTAAATACGAGGGAATTACAAATAGTGAGAACACTCTTAATCATATCCGGTTGTTCAGTGATGACGTGACGAATCCTACTTCCGGGTCTAAAGTAGTCTGCGTTTAATATGGCTTTTGTGTTGTTAACATGTTTAATGTCATGTATTTTCTTCTATTTGATCTCAAAAAGCTCCTAAAACAGTCAGTGATCACTGTTGACCTCCCTCGGCTTTTATTACCGCTAATCATTTATTTAAGCTCAGTTTTTAAAACCTTAGGATGTAACTACAGCACAGCCCATGCAGCAGTATATGAATGACTAACCTCGTATTGTGGATGGATTATCTCAGTTGTTCTCCTGGCTGAAGTTTGGTCCTTTTACAGCATCCTGCCATGCGATTACATTTGTTCCTGACCACCGAGAACACTCACGATAACTTTTATCGAGTGGAAAAAAAGTTAGCTTGTTTATATTATGCTAACATAGCTGTGTCGCTAGCGGTCACGTAGCACATCATTATATACCAGTTAGCCCAACTTCAGTAACCCTACAAACGTCACTGCTGTTTAGTTTTCTGTCTTCATTTATGCTGGAAGTGATAGCAGAGCTGTACGTTTTAATTTGTTTCCAAAACCCCGCAGTCAGGACACGCTATATTGTATTTAGATAGAAGCTAGCGAGCTAACTCCCTGCTAACTTCTAACTCCGTTAAATGTCATAAATTCCGTTTTCATGGATGCCTGGATGTTAAACTCAATTGTTACACCTGGTAGAGCAGAACGCTGATCATTTTATTAAAGATGAAAGACTTTAGACAGTTTTTCAACTCTCAGTAATGCCACAGTGATCGTTTGATATATGGAGCTGCAGCGGAGTTTAGACCCAGACACGGCTAGTGACGTCAGACTGAACAACCGGATTGGCCCACTCTAATAGGCAAGACGTGACAGCTTAAAGGTACTTTATGATTAGCTGGTAATAAAATGTCTTATTTTTCTTCCTCCAGCAGGGTCCAGACCCCAAGAGGGAACAGTTTAGGAGATACTTGGAGAAAGCTGGTGTTGTTGACAGTCTAACTAGTGGTAAGGTGCATTTCTTTTCTGTTAAAGTCATTATACTAGCTTTGGGAGCTATTCGCAAAGTATTGCAGAGCATAACTGAAAGCTAGACCCTCTTCTGACAGTGCTGCAAATTATTATCTGACACCAAGTAGCCTTGAGGGGAAACGTCGAAAACCTTTTCACCAGTGTCAGGCTTTTTAGTAAACACATCTTAAGAACATGGATTGATAGCTAATGTAATGTTGATAGAGAATGTAAGATATCAAACATACATTTTTTGCAGGATTTTCCACCTATTAAGAATTTTTGACTTGTTTTTCACTGTAAGAAATGGTGCTGAACTTCTCAAATTCATTAGATTATAATTTGAGTTAACGTAAATGCACAGTACAAGGAGTAAACAGTCCAAATTTGCCATTTAACTCACGAATTATGTTATCAGAGGTCAAGTAAACAGAACTAAGAGTCCATCCAAGTATTTACTGACAGTCAGTGATAAGTAGAAAGTTTAACTCTTTTCTCTCCCCTCCTGGTCTTCAGTTCTAGTGTCGCTATATGAACAACAAGAAAAGCCCAACAACGCTTTGGAGTATCCTTCTAATTGCACAAGCTGATTCTGAACATTATGAGCCTGCAACATTATGATCTGTGTGTTGAGGTGAACCTTCAGCTGATATTTTCCCTCCCAGCTACAAGTCTGAACAGAAATTACACTCGCTGTAGATTCTTTAACTGGCTCCTTCTACCAGATTTGTCAAGCAGCAACTCGGTGCTGTTGGGCAGACTTCAGAAGATGCTGAGGCTCTGCAGCAGGAGGTGATTAATCTCAGGCAAAAGTGTGCACGCTTGGCAGGGGAAAATAAAGAGCTTAAAGCAAAGGTAAGCCTCCAGTGGTTTGTAAAAAGACTTTTTTTCTTCTTTTTTTTTTTTTTTTTTAAACCTCATTTAGATTTTAAGATTTTTGAAGCACAGTCATTATAATTAGACACAGAATGCAAAGAAGACATGGTGTCCTACAGCTGGCCAGAATAAATTAATGCCAAGATACCACAAGTTGAAATAAAAAGCAAAAAAATGTTGTGCAATGATTTCACAATTCATCAGTACATAAGTTAATACAACACAAAAATAGATCTTTTAGTCTTCAATTATTCTAAAGTTCAGAGTACAAACTTTAACATGCACAAAAGTAGCGCGACATATCCAATATAACTTGAAATGAGACAAAGGGAGACAAAATGACCCCATGACCTTGGAGCAGTGTGTTCGATTGAAGCATTAACAAGTTTTAACCAGCGTTACAAATGTAAACGAGTGATACTTTCCTGAAAACATGCAGTTGATGCCTCCCAGTTTGTTGTTTGTTTTCAATATTTAACGTCATATTTGGGAAACTGTTTTGCTGGAAAAATTTGGATCATGCATAATTTTTCAATGTAATCTTTTCCATACATTCTTTCCGATACCAATCACATAATCTCCTGAAGTGCAATGAAAAGGAATTTGCTCAAAAACTCCTTGTGACTGTCTGGTAGTTTTGTTATGATGTAGTGTGTCCAGACTAGTAAGGACAAAAGAAGCAAACCTCAATCATGTACCACGTCCTACCTTTGTCGTGGTACAGCTCTATTCCGATGCTTCTGGTATGAGTGTTGTATCGCTTCTCGTGGGTCAGTGTGTTGTCTGCCATGATGCTTTTTGATACCTGTCTGTAACAGTGTGTATTTATTTTTTTTATCTGACAGTCTGCATGGACACAAGGAGCTCCTGAAAGGCTTGTGAACTCGACTAATGTTGATGTTTGGGTTTTTTTTCTTCTGTCTCTCTAGCTCCAGCGTTATGAATCTGTACCTGAAGATGGAGGCACAGCTAACTAGACCCCAACCCAACAGCATTTTGTTTCTACGTTGCTATCACTTTAAAAATTGAAGGCGAGACAACACTTAGGTGAAAACTAAACATTTTTATGTTGCTGTTTTGTCTTTTTTATAAATCTCAGTTTCTACTTTACTACTTTTGATTTAACTTATTTTGTACATGAATGTATATAAGTGTTGGTTTTTTTAGTTTATTTAGTCTTTAGTATAGCTTTATAGTAGAAACTGACTTTCAGCATGACGAGTGGGTTAGTAATAGACAGTAGTCATTAAGCTGTTTGTTTTACTTTCCTGTCTTGTTAAGAGGACACACACTGATCAATGTATGTGTGTTATTTACAAAAATCTGGTGTAGGTGCACAAAAATATATCACATCTAAAATAAAACATGGCCATGTAATCACTGTTTTTGTTTGTTTGTTTGTTTGTTTTTCCAATTTTAATCAATTTATTTACAGCAAACAATCAGTGAGTTCTGTAATGCAACAGAGTTACTGTGGTCATTTACAGCTTTGTAGGCTCATTAACACACATCCTCAATCACCCGCTGAAAGAAACCAGATATAAAACACATTAAAAAACAAACACCAAGCACAAAGACCTTGGGGACCAGAGCACATTAGGCTTTCTTCCACACTTAAAAACCTATTTCTCCAAGTGCATACAAAAACCAAAACTGTGAAACGGGCGAAGAAAACTGACAGTATTGTTTTTGTTCAGATAAGTGCTTATAGTAATGTGTCATTTGAGATTTAAAATCCAGTCCAGATGCTGTGAAACCTGAAATTACATTAGAAAACTTCCAATCAGATGTTCTTCTGTTTAACAAGATTTTTTCTGGAAATCCACAAATTAAACGACTGGTAGAGGAGGGTTTAAATGAATAAAACAGCCAAAGCACCGTTGTCACAGCTCACCTGTGTCTACCCAGTGCAGACATGTCTAAAGTTACTAAATAAATAAAAAATAATAAAAATAAAGCAGCTGGTGTAAAGTTTCTCAATGTAAAAGGAGCGCATTTATAGGCTGGACCGCTGTGTCCTGTAATGATTTTTAGATTTGCAGATCTGAGATTCGTTTGTTGCTTCTGTTACCACTAATGTTTCGTAGTTGGAGGAAGCTATATCCTGAGCTCTAAAACTCCCTTTTAACAGGAAGAAACCTCCAGCAGAACCAGTCTCAGGGAGGGGCGGCCATCTGCCGCGACCAGTTGGAGTGAGGGGAGCTTTATTCTTCTGCCATCCCTTCTCTAGTATCCAGAGCCCATCAAGAGCGTGCCCCATAGAAACCAGAGAGGGAGAAGACCCAAAAATGGTCTGCAGCACCCAGTAGTGGATCTACTGCACCCAGGCTGCTTGGTATTGGAGAGAAAGTCAGCATGCTCATTGAGCCACACATGCTCGACTGCAGCCATAAGGGGAAGCACCCTAAAGACGAAGACAATGGTGAGCCAGATTTTTCCTATGGAAGTGGAATGGATATGCACCAGCTCTAAAATCCCCATGAGGAAGTTCCAGCCTCTCATCTTCACTGCCACGATGACTGATAGTAAGTCAATAACAGAGAGACAGTAACTAAATAAAAGCAAAGAAAATCTGCTGAATTAGTTCAAACAGCAACATTTGCAGCAGTATTTTAGACTAATGGTGCACAGTATAAATTTTTTTTGGGTAGTTAACAGTGGTATTGTCAAGATGTAATATATCTCAGCTTAACAAAATGAAATGTTAACAAGGAGAAAACATCACGTTTGCAGAAAGCTGCATTTCCAAAGATGATTTCAAGCATATGATGATTTGCTGAAGAGGGTTACGACCTGTCCAGAGATCACATCTGCCATATATTTGAAATCATCTTTGCTGTCCATTTTCTCCAAATGTGACATTTTATCCTTGGAAATGTTGACGTTTGGACTAATTCAGCAGATTTTCTTTGCTTTTACTTGGTTAATGTCTCTCTGTTATTGAATTACTATCAGTCATCGTGGCAGAGTGAAGCTGAGAGGCTGGAACTTCCTCTGGGGGGTTTTAGAGCTGGTGCATATTCATTCCACTTCCATAGGAAAATCTGTCTCACCATCCTCTTCGTCTTTCGGATGCTCGATGTCAGTAGGTGGATCGAGGATGCTGTGGGTTTTTTTTTTTTTTTTTTTTTTTTTTTAAATGAGTCTTTAATTTCTTTAAACATAAGAGTGCTGGCACAGATTCATATAGAGTGCCAAATGTAAGCAGAGTATCAAAAATATTGCACAAAACCAACCTGAGCCCTCTGCCCCAGCATCGTCGCATGACTGAGGGATAAATCAGACTGCTTTCCTCTAACTAAGAAACATCAGTGGTAACATGAGCAGCAGGCGAACCTGAGACCGGCAACTCTAAACTTCAGCAGTTTTCTGAATTGCACATCGATGTTGTCAGTGTGCTAATTTCCCAGATGTGCTTATTTCTACACATTACATTTAACCGCAACAATCAGGTGAGATTTAGCAATATTAGTCCCTGATCTGTCTTAATGCAACTTCTCCACATGTAGCAGAGCTTTAAAAAACACTAAAGTAATGCAATATTTATACTTTTAATTTTATTTGGGCTTATTTTTTTCAAACTTTTTCCCCCCGTTTCTGCATTTATTTCTATCAAAACTGCAACAAAAACATATTAGCATCACACATATTAGTGCATTAGGTAAGAATGGGCGTGCCTGCATTGGGCCAAAACATACTTTGCTGACTTTGGCCTGAAATAAAATAGGTTTCCCACTGGAGGTGGTACTGACAAAATGTTTACATCTAGTGTAACTCATGTCTGTTTTTTGTGATGTTTCTGACTGGATTTTTCACTCTGTGCTTAGCTTTAATTATCAAATGAAGATTAAGCTTTTTTTTTAAATTTATTATTATTTTTATTAAACCTGTTTTTTTACTTACTGTCTGTACAGATGCAGATTAGTTGCCATATAAGCAGCTGTTTCCTGGAGCTGCCTGTATATTTGTTTCTATCCTGTTTTTTAGACATTACTGAGTAGTGTGGCACAGTGCGTCCTCTGCTGGTCATATTTGTAACTGTTCTTGGTGGGGTTGCTGCTGTATGAGACTGATCTCGTTTAATTTATTGAGGAGAAACTTCAGTACATCTCCAATATGTCAAAGGGAGAACTTTTCAGAAATGATTCTCTAAAAACCATAATTTTGATCACGCATCTGCACATAAATGGGAGATTAATTCCAACACTTTATTACCCAGAAACGTTTAAATCAGATCACTTATTAGTAGATAACCTACTGGCTGTATCTATATCTGACCCAGGCTATGGTGCTATTAAGGAGGGATGGTGACTCTACCCCACAACAACAACATCTGGAACACAGAGAGCAGAATATGTAAATGCATACCACCAGCGGACCTGATCAAAACCAGGTTTAACCAAGTGGAACACAAAATAAATCTTCAGAAGTTCCATATTTAATGTGAAAAAAATATTTACAAATGTGACTTGTTTATGAAAACACAGTGTAGAAGGTCTGTTTGGTCTTTTTGTCATAGTTTACACACAATCTTAGATAATTTACAGTTTCAATAACAAAAAATATTTTTTGTTTAAAAAAAAAGTACATTTCTAAAATAACATGCTTGATAGTAAAGCGGCTTCATAGCTAAAGAAAACGCATTAAGGACACTCACCCTGTTCTTCCAGTCATTACATCAGTGTAAACATATAGTTATGGCTGTCACGTATAAAAACTCTTAAAATGTGATGTCAGATGTTAATATGATGTTTTCTTCTAGTGCATAGTGTTTTTAAGCAGTGTAAGAAACTTTTCTATGAACAGTGGATCAATGGCAGTCCTCGATGATCCAAATAAAAAGAACACAGTGGAAAATACAGAAAGTCAAAACAAAGCACACAAGGAAAAAGTAAACCACATATGTTAATTAAGTCATACATAACTGCCCCATCATGTTCAAAATGAATGCTTCAATGGGCACATTTTCATCTGCATAGCCTTAAAGCAACACTACACATAAACAGCAGGAGGAGCCATTTCACACAAATTCAGCCCTAAAGAGAGCTCAAAGTAAAAAAAAAAAAAAAGAAGGCTAAAAACCCAACAAATCAATGTTCGGGTCCCTAAAAAGTAACTGTTCTCTACAACAAATCAGTAAAAATCTGCTTCCTGAGTGACACAAGAATTTTAGAGTTTAAAACAGGACCTGAGTGCAGCTTCATGCTCCTACGGGGCTGGAGAAAGGAAGATGTTGAAGAACACAGCAAAGAGAACAAAGATTGTGTAGCCCACTATACAAATCCAGAAACGTGGATCTTTGAGTAGCTTCTCATTGTAAGCACTGAAGAAGACGTAGCCGACGGTCATCCCTGCCACAATTCCTCCAAAGTGAGCAACAAAGGACACCTAAGAGAAAAGACGACATTTAGTCTTTCACTCTATTTACAATGTAGTCACGCTACTGCCCCCCACCCCCACTGGAAAGCGACTCAGAAAACTTGCAAGACCAGTTTAATAACCAAATAAAAAGGTTGTGTTCTGGTTGTGTGGAAAGCTTTGGCATGTTTTGCACAGAGGAGCGCGTATCGGCATGAATAATCAAGTTTCAGCAAGAGCTACTGAGCTCGTCTGTAGCCACAAGGAAGTAATGCTATCACAAAACAAGCTTGCTGCTGGGGGAGGTTAGCTGACTTAGCTGGATCTGTCTTGAGGCATCTTCTGTGTCAGAGGAGATTAACAAAAGGCCCTGTTTGTTTATGGCTTTTGCACAGCAGCAGCAAAATCATACCTGTAAACCATCTTCATATTTGACAAATCTTCTGTAGAAGGCAAACCCGAAATCTAAACCAACTGGGAAAAAGCAAACAGTTTTAAATCAAATGTTTCTGAAGGTAATTTCCTCAGGTACAAAAACACAAACAGGCCAAAACACAGCTAGGAGAACCTACCAAAGACCACAATGAAGAGGATACGAAACACTCCAAGGAGAGGAATCATCTCTCTGAAATTCTGTAGATTGAAGCAAACACCAGATCAATACTTAGATTTAAACTTAACACAGTAATTTACATCTGCCATATATTTGTAAGTAAAAGGGGCATTGGATGATCAGAAATGTAAATGTACAGCTATTTTGTTTTTCTCTATTTTTGGTCATAAAAAATTTAATTACTAATATCAAATAAAAATTCACCTAATGAGGTCAGCACATGTACAAATAATCCTTATGAGCCAAAAGCATTCCCAGAGCTCTAAATGCTCCGTTTCATCATGACCACTTTGTATGATGTAAAATGAAAGCTGATAACTTGAATGTGGTCATTTCAGGCAGACAGCAGTGGCTGTCAGTAGCTAGCACAAACGCTCTGTTTGCAGAGGTCAGCCAGTGATAAGAAAGCTGCCTTAAAAGGACTGAACCTAAAATGGCTTGTTTCAAAGAGGGGATGAACTAAGGGACTGTCCTAAGGCCCAATGTAGGGCTAAAAAGAATTTACACTGTTCACTATGTAAAGTTACTACCACTGCATCCAACAACAAAATCATGGAAAAGGAAAAGAACAGAATAGTTCCCCTTTAATTAAACAAGCTGTGCGAACTATTGCTATGAACACATCACTCACTTCCTCTCGTTGATTTCCAAAGTCATCCTATAGACTACCATCCAATGTTGCCCAGTTAGATTTAGAGATGGACCGATCCGATATTACGTATCGGTATCGGTCCGATACTGATCTAAATTACTGGATCGGATATCGGAGAAAAATAAAAAATGTAATCCGATCCATTAAATATCACGAAAGCACCTCACAAAACTTGCAACACGCCATAACTCGCCTCCGAACGTTAGCACGTCGGAGCAGTATGCATCACGTGATAGAGCGGCTGTGGCATGGGGACCTGTAGGTGGTCTGGATAGCATGTGGAGCTTCGCTAGCAACCTGGCATTTCATCTCCGACAAAGTTATCCCCGAGAGAAGTAAAGCAAGTGTGTAAGTCCATCTCTGAATGTTTGTAAAGCATTCCTGCGTTAAGCTTAACAAACGATATATGGAGCGACTGCCTCTTCTGGCTGCTACTTCAATCATGAAACTACTTAACGATCAGCTGATCGGCTTTTCTGTCGCGAGTCCATGTCTCTTGTTTGTTTTTGGCCCACTTTGCACCAGAAAGAGGAAACCAGCGGCTGAACAACAGCAGCACGTTTAAGCTTGATAAGCTGTTGTTAGAATTTATTTAATATTACTTTCTACTCCAGGATCTTTTTCTACAGCTGACGGCTGGTAACTGTGCAGGGGCGGATCTAGCAAAGTTTAGCCAGGGGGGCCGATAGGGCATTAACTGGGAAAAGGGGGCACAAAGACATACTTTTCTTTCTTATTCTCATTTAAAATGTCGAGCTTTTAATAAATAATTATCTGACACCCAAAGTTTTAATTTGATGTAAAATGAATAGAAGTCAATTACTGTATATAGTAACTATTAAGTCTAATATATATACCCTAGTAAGCTATAGTACTTTTTCCTTTGGGAAGGTACCATCTGTGCAGTCTGCAATTTTGTTGAAGAAAGATGTTGAATCTATTTAATTATTCTTGAAAAATAATTGATTTCTGTGCATTTTTTTTTTCACACTGCATCAAATTAAGGTTGATTACGTCGATTAAGCATCATGAGGTGGAGCGTGAGGGGTGGTTCCCTATTTTTTATTTATTTTTGTTGTTGCTGGGAGTTGGAACCCTATTAGTTAGGTTGCTTAATATTTACGCTAAGTACTCTTTAAAATACCAGAATAGGGAGGATGGTGTAGGTTTGAGTTTATTAGATTGATCAGTATTGCTGAACTATGAAATATTTTTTTTTGCATACAGGTATAACAGAATAGCTTTAGTGTAGTTGTTGTTTTAAACTTGAGTATGAACTTATACAAAATGCAGCAAGATATTTAAAAAAAAACAGTTTTGTTGATTAAAAAACACTATATCGGATTCATATCGGTATCGGCAGATATCCAAATTTATGATATCGGTATCGGACATAAAAAAGTGGTATCGTGCCATCTCTAGTTAGATTCTCCCCCTGACACTACTTCCTCTTTTTCAGATTGCACCTTCTGCTTAAGATACAGTCCACCTGTGTGCACCTTCCTCCACTCATATGTTGTTGTTTTTTTGCAGTAGGTATTCACCACAACCATTTCCATCCTTTTTGCAAAATCCACCACGATCTGTTTTTCTGCATTTCTGTCCTTGATACCACATCTATGAACACTTCAGCTCTTTTCCCTTCAGCTATGTATCTAATCAAGCCTGATCCAATCACCAATATCTACCGCTCTGACTTAAATCTCTTCACCCAACTTATTCCCAAATTCTTCTTTCTCTTCTGACACCCAACCTGTGGGGCATATGCACTGACAAAATTCAACATTACTACTTCAATTTCTAGTCTTTACCTACAAGACTAACCTGTAGATCATGTCTCTTTACTACCTACACCATATTGCATTGTCACATGAAAAGAAAATACAGATTTCCTGATGAACTGCTGATGAACTTACCACCACAGCGTTCATGAAGTAACCACCGAGTAGGGCATAAACACCCCCAGAAGCCCCCACCAAGGCACTGAGAGGGTCAAAAATGGAACTGGCCAGAGACCCTAAGGGAGAAACATGCACAGCTTTAACACTCAAACACAAACATGAACAGGAAAATTAACTTCAGAAAGGCTGAGTCTCAGGAAGGGAGGCTTGCTGACATCTGGTAGTTAGAGTCCCAGAGGACTGGGGTCATGGACAGAGCCGTCTCTGCCATACTGCCTAGGAAAGTAGACATCGTGATGCTTTGGCTTGGCCCTGCCATTGCAACGACTATTCCACACAAGTTTGTGAAGTGGAGAATATCCCTGATTGGACATCATATATCAAGATTAAGGACCTATACCTGGATTAAGAGTCACATCTGGGCAGATAACATCAGACTTGTACGATTATAACTGGACGATAGTCCCAGATTAGCCTCAGGGACATAGCAGCAATCCAATTTAAAGCCAGACCAAACCATCATGGCACTTTGTGTGTCCTCTATCCTCTTTCAGTATTCCACCAGCAGGTGGTTCTCTGTTTTGAGGCTGTTAAGTGAAAGAAAAAAGGTAATTCTCACCTGCAAGAACACCAGAAAGATAAACCATCCCCACTTCAAATCCTTTGTGCACCAGCTCCAGTGCGATTCCTACCACCAGTTGCATCAACAGGTTGCCCAAAATGTGCTGCACACTAGAAAATACAAAGTAGGCAATAAGTTCTTGGCCATTGAGATGCAGGACAGCATGATGGACAAAATAGCATGAACACAGACAGTTCTTTTTTAGATCGCTCATTCTGAAGTGTTAAGCCTGTTTAAACTGGTTTTATTAGTAAATCAGTTCCACAAATGTTACTTTAAGAGACTAAACTTGGTTTGTTTGTTTCTGCACATTGTTCCAGAAGGATACTAAAGCAGTTTGCAGGCCAGATTCAAAGCAATATACAGTGCGTTTATTCATGGGGGGGAAAAAGCCAGGGCAACAACACACCTCAGGTAAGTATTTTTAATAGTTTTGGACAATAAGAGTGTCCGTGGCAATAAGCTCTATATGATTTTGTCTACACACAGCATACACTTCATTGTTGCTTTTGGTCTTTTCAGAGGTTTTTGTTACAGAATATCACCCGCCTTAAACCTTAGGGTTTGTTTTTTTCAGTCAGAGCTGGTTAGACTGTTGTTCCTCTTTGCTAATAGCTTTCCTGTGGAGTCATGATGTTTGGTTTTCCGGTCTTTCTGCAGCTTATGCACTAATGACTTCTTTCTTGCTGCATCCAGTACATTTGCAGTGGTTTTACAGCCATGCCAGACAATTACTACCAAGATTCCATGCAACTCTTTAACATGACCTGAAGCTCAACTTGAGTTTGCATGCTATCCATGTGCCTGCACTGGTTTCCTCTTTGGCGGGGGGGGGCTCAAAATGAAATTGGTTGTAGGTGTGGGAGGTGTGACTGTCTGCCTCTCTCTGTGCTATCCTTGTAATAAACCTTTGATCTGTCCAGGGTGTGCCCCCATTCTCGACCCATGGCAGCTGGGATAATATTAGTTATCCATCTTCATGAAAAATTACTCACCTCTGTGGTGAGTAATTTTGAAGGGCTACTGCTGCAGCTAAAAGCTCAACGTTAAAAAACACAAGACAGGATGCTTTAGGCAAAACCTGCAATCTCAAAAGTGACCGCTGGGTTTAATTACCACCCGTGAGTGGGTTTTATCCACATTTTTTTTAAATGTTTTTCTGGGGGGTTTTGCACTGATTAGAGCCTCACTCGTGTAATTAACATATTTAAAAGCTCTACCCATGCTTACCCGGCGTGGACAAACATGTAGGAGATAAAGCGCCATGCCTCGTTCCGGCATTCAGGCTTGTAGGTTAAAGGGCTGTTCCAGATGCCTTCATCCAGGGTCACCCACTGTTTCTGTGGCTTCCACACAGCATAGTAGATAAATACAGCCAGCTGATGAATGAAATAGGGTGGATACAAAACATTAGACATGAAGTATGAGAGTCTAAAACACTGTAGAAAAGATATCAGGGTCAAGCTAAATCTAAAATAGCTGTGAAAAAACAAAACAAAAGGATGAGGGAATTAGACATACAGATGTTGAGGTTTGCTTTACTGAGACATGTTTCCCACTAACTTGACCTCAAAACTCCTCCCAGTCTGATGATACAAAGAGTCTACATGGTTATATCTCTATGAGTATAAAGCAACAACACGCTGAGAAAGTATCCATGGGCATTCAAATGCAGCAACACTGAACATCTGTGAGCCACAAAGAGAGCTGTTCATTCCTAAGTTTGAACAAGGCAACATGCAAACAGAGGCAACAGGCTTCACACCAGCTCTCACATTACAATATAACCAAGTAGAAAACTGACTTGGTTATCTCACAAGCCCTGATGTGCTCACAGAAACTGAAGCATAAACAGACAATCTATACTGCACAGCAAGCCACATACAACTAAGCCTTTAAAAATACTCCAAAGGACACTAAAAAAGTGAAGAGATCCAGTTAAGTGACTTCAAGGAGCAAAGGTGAATCCTAACAAACACCACTCAGCTACAGCTGCCAATCAAAGTACCAACACGCCTAACTCCAGTATCCAGATAGGCGAGTTATACTGAAATTCACCACCTCTAGTGTTGTTGTGACGGGGGACAGTATCTGCACAGACCAGGCTGTAAACATGAAAGTTGGGCATTTTAACATGGGAGCTTTGTTACATGTGGCCAAGTAGAGGAAGTCTTCCTCTTGGCACTTTGTGGCTCTTTAATTTTCAGCCCCGGAAATTGAGGCTGGTATGTAAACAAGCTCGGTGGCGTTAGCTCCCAGGTTAGCACTCCACCCTCTTGTCTAAATATGATCACTTCCCGCTCCAAAAAACCAAAATGGCAGAAGCCATAAAGTTCTGGCAACAAGGCCAGAAAGAGGAGCTCACATTGGCACTATGAGAGCTTACAGTGATGTGTGTTTAACATAGAGGCGATTTTAAATACACTCCCTGTAACCTTGACTTAATAATGTACATCATAAATAACTCTTTGAGGTCAGAGTAAATCAACTGATGAGCTACCAAATTCCACTGGATGTTTTTTATTTAACTGAATCTGAATGAAAGACACACTGGCTTTCTGTGGAAAAGCTTCTTCCAGCAGTGAAGCTCAGTGTAACCTGAAGCTACCGCTGTTTTCACTGATAACAATGACTTGATGACATCTGGACATTCAGAGGAGGCAGTGCAGATGTTGAAAGACATGGAAAGAAAGAAATGCCCAACAAAGCTTCTCAGTTTAAGGCTTCATCTTTGTGAAAACACACATTTTCAAAGATATACAAACAGTCAAATAAGACACAAATAATTTCTCATTAATATCTGCTATCCTATCCAATTCAATCCAACTTTATTTATAAAGTACTTTTAAAAAGCCAGCACAGGACCAAAGAACTGTACAGTAAATAAGTTAAGAACAAAAGAACAACAAAACAGTACTATTAACAGTTACCCTGAATGTATTTAATACTAATGTAAACCAAAATCACTGTCCTAGTGCCTGTACAGTATCAGTGTGTGCATATGCAGAACTACCTCTGCAATACTGATGAGGATGATGAAGATGGGGGGTGGAAAGCAGTTGGCACGTTCCAGGTACTTTTCGCGCAAGTGTTCTGGGAGCATCCATTTGGAGACAAGACGGTGGAACTTCTCAAAACATCCCATCTCCAAGACACCATCCGGTTGCTCCTCTTCATCCCCCGGCTGCCTCTCATCCGTTTCCACAGGAAACGGCTCCTGCTGCTCCAGGTCATCGTCCGCCATCACTGCTCTGGCCCTGAGTTAAAAGTGAATTCTAAGTTAGTGTAAAAGAAATTTGAGTACTACTGGAAGCAGGAGCTGCGTTTTAAGCTTTTAAAATGTGGATGGAAATTAATTTAATAAATAGTATGTGGTCATTTCACATCTATTTATGTCTTGACAGCCACGTTCTGTTAGATTCTCTTTTGCTTTCATAACTACCTGAGTTTTTTGTCACACAGAGCTAGAAACACCTGCCTCTGCGAGTTTAGCCCATATTGCCAAGAAAAGATCCCTCACACCATTAATCCACCAGCAGGCTGAATCGTTGACACAAGGCCAGATGGATCCATACTTTCATTTTGCATTCTTATTTTTGTTTACACCCAGTAGCCGATCCTATTTTCCTCTGACACCAACAATTATTATAATTCTCTTCTCTTTCCCCCCCCCCCTCAGACTTCTTTAGGTTTCATTTAGTTTTAAAGGTCTAGTTTCTTGTTTCAGTTTCGCTCCGATTATTGAGGAATATTTAGGTTTATTTTTTCTCCTTATATCCGGAAGTTTTTCGGGAGACGACACTTAACAGGTTTGGAAAAAGGAACCAAAACAAACACATCATTTTGTGAAGGCAGCTGACTCTCAGTCATGTCCCAGAACAAGTAAACATCCAATATTCAATAAAGCCTCCTCCGGGTTGTGCGCAAGAAAATTGACTAAAGAAATGTTTTACTTAGATCAGTTATGTTTCAGCTGATTATTTCAGCCTTGTTTACAAGAGCTGGCCTGAAGCTGGGTGTCGTCTTTAATCGTGCATTTCAACTACATGAAATACACTGAAGGTTACTGTAAGCATTAAACTAACTTTTAAGACTATAGGCTGAGATTCAAATTTATTATTATTAATAATGTTATTTTATGGCACTTCCTTCCGTGTTGCCTACATTTTGACCTACAACTGATCTCACAGCACAGTAACAGTGCAGGGTTACCGGGTGCTGTAGCATTTCCTGTTTTCTGGGCGAAGTCAGATTTTTAGGGCTCGGTGACTGTCGGCATTAAGAGGCTTTGGATTACATTCGCGCTCGTATCTTCTTGGATAGCTGCGTAAAATAAATACATAAAATAAATTGATCATCACGAACTTTGTCTAACTCACCTTAACCTTCAACAGGAAGAGAGAAGATGGCTCCAGGCGGTGCCAAAGAGACAAATACCGACTTCTCCAAACTAAATCAAACGACTCCAAGTCCTGAATGAAAGAGCTGATCGGTGAGAACTGGAGTTAAACAGTAACCTACAGCAATGTTTTGTGGGTTTTTTCTCCCCGTTTATCTTAGTCCGGCCATGCTTTCGGGCGACCCGCAGAGCTGCCTTCTTCAGACTGACCCTCCCTAAGAGACTGAAAGAAAACGCTTAAGCCCTTGTTGATAATTATAGGCCTTTCATTGCTTTTTTCCTGCAGGAAGCTTCCTTCTTCCTACGCGACATAAACAAACCCCGATGCTCCCCTTCTTCTTCCCAGGTACAGCACAGCTGTGTTTTTTCCCCCCACAAATCCCAAGTTTCCAAACCGCGCACAAACAGCCTACCTGTTGTGTACCACACCTGCGGTCAGTGACGTCACAGACACGGTAGTGCTTCGTCCCAAGGAGCCGTGGCCTAATCCCGACCAACACTATACAACCACCCCAGCGTCCAACCACACATAGAAAAGAAAATACTCTTGAGTAGAAGCGTGGCTCATTCAAACTGATCAGTGTCAATAAACTTCACTCAGGTCAGAGACCCGCTTTAATATTGAGGTTGTAGTTCTCCCAATCTACCACAGGGGGGTGCTACAGCACGCAAATAAGGCTAATAGACGGGATTATTTTTAGAATCAACGATTACAGTAGATAAGACACCAGTTGTGAACAAGTCTTAATGGCCATACAGTTTCCATTTGAACAAGTCATCAGCTCCGAGATTTCAACATAAATAGGTTTTATTATTATTATGCATGGATGAACTCATGTTAGAGGTCTTTTGCTAAATTCATCAATTATACTCCATTAATCACAGCTCATCTGTATTTTTCTGTACAAAATGTCAGAAAATTCAAAAGCAAAAGCAATAAAATTCAAATTTAGTCGTTTATCTACATTTAATTATAACCCTTGTTTTGTTTTTGGAAGACAAGCCAAACCGTAGATTAAAAAACAAAAACAAAAAAAACCCCAGCAGTATTCTTCAGGATGATAATTTCCAATAACCTGTTTTAGGTTAAAATGATGTTCAACATAATTTTACTCAAAGTTCAGTCATTTAGGTGTGCAAAGAAATACATTTGAGATGATACAAAAAAAAAAAAAAAAATAGCATATTTTATGGTCAACATGTCACAAAAGAGCAACTATTACTGACCTTATGATGAGATGTTGTGGCTTAATGTGCACATTAATATAAATATGGAGCTTTAAAGAAACACCCAGACAACATGTTTTAGTCACAGAACTTTTATTTTTTTCAAAAGGGAGAAAAATCCACATTTTGGGTAAGTTTTGTGAGGAGGGAGGTTGGGAAAGGGGGGACAGTAAAGTGGGACAAGGTGAGAAGCAGGAGCCAGTAGATACAGCTGCTGGAAGGTTATACAGAACGGTCACAAGCCAATAAGCTTTTTCTACAGCGCTGGCAAGAGATTCAACAAACATCTGCTTTAGTGAGGAAGTCCAGAAAAGCATATTTTAAAAAAAATAAAAGAGAAGGGGAAAGAAAAAAAAACAAACAAACAACAAAACAAACAAAAGATAGCGGGCTTCATACAGATTTTCTCTCAGACTTTTCTAAGTTTGGCCAGCAGCAATAATTTTGAAGTAAGAAACCAACTTCTGGATTAAAAAGTGGATAAATCATGGCACCCAAACAGTTTGAGAAGGGACGAGGGGGCGGTGTTAGGGAAATAAAATGTAAATCAACTGGAAGGAGGCAGTAGAAGAGCAGCCATCTTATTAGAGGAAGCCGGGATCACACGGATGTGAGCTCAGGACACATCTGAAATACAAAATAGTTGTTATTTTAAGAGAGGCAGTCCTTTTTAACTGAGAACAGACTTAAAAACAAAGTAAATAAAGATAACAGTACTCACAACTAGCAGGTCGAGCTCCATATCTTCGCATTATCTGGTCTTGTGTGAATTTTACAAAAGATTCATATTGTTCTGAAAAGAGAAGAGGATGGAGGTGAGGGTGTGTGCCACATTCTGCAAACATCAAATGGGTGGAGGAACGAGTCTTCATTTTCATTAAGCTAAGTACCTGAAAACTGATTCACAATCACATTTCCAGGTCTTTTAATAAAAACTGTCCATAATAAAGCATCAGTAGAACTACTAAACCTCACCGACACCGTTTTAATCAGTGTACCTCTGCTACAATCGGCTCCCTGTAGTTATGTGGAGGAGGAAAAGTCAACTTTAGAGCAGCGCAGATAACCATTACTTTGAGTTATACTCAATGGAAGGACAAAAATATCAGTAAAGTACAAACGGTTTGACTCAGACCACAAATAGCTGCTAACAATGACATTGCCACTTTCCTAGAACTGACAGCAAGCCAGTACAAACGTAGCAACCAAGAACCCAGAGTGACGTTAAAGCAGAGTGTTTGCTGACCCCTGCAACACTGTTCTGTGTGGCTTTCGGCCTCGATAGAGCAAAGACCCTGTGTGTTCTCATTAGCACAGGTATTTGTGTTAGTGTGAGGGGCTGCACACTATGTGATAATGCACCTGGGGCCATGTCACAGAGCAATGCAAAAGTAAAGACAAGCTTAACAAGTTTTCGTTTACAGGAAGAAAAGAAGTAACGTACTTTTGTGTGCAACAGTCAACACTGCTTTTAATAAACATAATGTGTGATATGTAGCAGATCGTCTCACTTCCTGTATACAACAAGCCCAAGCTGGAATTTGGAAGTTTATAAACCCTCCAAACACTCAGGCCTGAGTCAAAACAGAGAGCGCACTTTTTTTTTTATTAAATTAACCGTTTTAAAGCAGACATACTCAAATGAATGCAGATTTGCTTTTGTTGCCAAAAGACATTTTATATCCTCTTTATGTCTTTGTTCCCTCCAGCTGTTATAAAATATTCATCTTGGGATTTAATAGCACATTTAAACTCCCAGGAAGCTACACACTGTAAACGCTTAGTCGTGAAAATCTGAGAAATACTAAAGACGAATGCTTGTCACACTGACTGTACATCATCCCCGGAATATAAAGGGCACTGTTCATATTAGAGTTGTTTCAATTTTATTATTAAGGAGGATTTTTTTACCTGCAAGTTTTGTATTAAGGATCTGTTCGTACTCCTCCCGGATCTTCTCCTCGTGGTCTTTGAGCAGGCGCTCACACAGGTAGCTCACCTGCCTCAGCGTAAACGAAGGCTGGTCCTTCCTTGAGGCACCTGAGGAAAAAAGCAAAACAAATCAGATCAGCTATAAATAAGGCAGAATCACATCTATGGTGCAATACCCAGTCATGGGCAGAAACATCCTCTCTAAGCTAATAGCTGCTCAGCTGGCTGCAGAATTACAGCTCTGTGTCCTCTCTCACCTCAGAAAGACCAGGAGGGTCATGCAACACTAATGCTGCCTCTTTCTGAGTCTCCCCAGCATCTCTGCCAGGCTCAAACTGGAGCCGGCTTTAGCTCGGTGATTCATTACAAAGTGGTCTTTGAGGTCTGCTATGAGCCAGATAGACTAAAATGTTTGTAAGTCACAGTGGAGGATGGCAGAGTGGGGATGAAGGTTAAAACAGTGGCCTCGCAGACAGAAAGAGGCCAGGTTAGTAACAGTGCAGTCATTGTGATCTACGAGGTCGTCCTGCATAGAGTCACACAGCACACAGACCCAAAGCCCTGAGGCTTGGATTACACACAGTCACTGGGATTTTTTTTTTAATTTTTTTTTTTACTTTATGCACCAAACTGATAATGTAACCACTGCTGAATGGAACAACTTGAAACAATGCCTGTAATTCCATCACATCTGATGCATTGCATCACATAAAATAGCAGTGGGCCAATTTTTTTTTATGGAAGCCACATCAAGCTGCACAAAGCAGACGAGGAGGGGAAAAAGTCAACTCTTTTAGTGAATCTGATCTATGAGCTTCAGATTTAATTCTATTTTATTGTATTTGTATAGTGCAAAGTCACAAGGGTCTTTTTCCTCCTGACCATGTAATAACATGACAGGTCTCTTTAAATTATGTATGTATTTAAATAATCTAATGTTAATCTAAAAAAATTTTTCCAACTGAAACACATACGTTACAGTCAACAGCACTTGGATAATATGCCCATGATGCATGTATTCTCTGTGTTCACCCAAACTTTTATCGTATCTAGTGGATAAGAGTGACTCACCAGCAGCAGGTTAGATTTGGGACAGAAGTAAAGTTATGTCAAAGGGTGATGATGATGGCGATCAACAATGATCAACGTGGCGCTGATAGAAACTGTCTAAACTGGCAAGCTATCTTATTTCACCAATGATAAAGTATATTATTGACAATGATATTAATTAAGTCCATCTTCCCCTCTATAAAACATCCACATATAACAAACACTTGCAACACTGAGGTATCTTGGCCTGCATGGCTACATGTAAAGAAGCTCATGCCCTGACTCCTGTATGCTTTCAAATTGGCGTGTTTCTATGCAACAACAGGAGCAAGGAGCAAGTCACCCAGCCCCACGCAGAAGTCAACATCTCTCATCAACACTTGGAAACAGTTTATCTGCCTTTCTTGAAATTGTGCAGTGAGTGTGTTGTGCAGTTGTGTGTTTTATTTATTTATTTATTTATTTGTCTTTATGCTTACCAGAAAGGGGGAAAAAAAAGGAAAAAAATGCATGGTGCAGAAAACCAAGTTTATTACGTCTCCTACCTGGTGGGGAGCTGGGAGCATTGAGAGAGGAGCTGGGGCTGGGGGCATCACTGGAGCTACAGGCCTCAGTCTGGTTGAAGGCCCCTTCCAGTTGCCGCCGCCTCTGGATCCTGCTGTACTCCTGACGGAGGTTCTGGAAGATTTGCTCTGCGGGGGGCAAACAGGAAACAAAAAAAAACAGGATTAAAAACTTACTCACACATGCTCCCAACACTGAGACATTTGATCGTAGAAATGATGGTCAGTGTAAATTATCTAGAAGTATTTGATGCAAACTTTAAATGTCCACATTTAAATAGCAGAATAAGCCAACTTTTGTTTTTCGCACATAGATTTGTTCCAGGAAAAAACCCTGCTTATTTTCATTAATCTGTTCTGTTGTTAAATTCAAGATCAACCACAAAGCAAAGTTAATATAATCCAGCAAAAAAAACAAAGAAAAAACAAAAGAAAAAAACCCAGGAGAAAAAAACAAAAACAAACACTTTCCATGTGTTCTCTGTTAGCCAATATAGGCTAAAATATTGACCGAAGGAACAGATGTGCACTAGATTGACATTAATAACATGACTAACACAGCTGTAACACATACACAGCCAAACAAGGTCTTTTTTGGTTTTTAAATCTTATGACTATCATTTTCACTTCTCTTTCATACAGTTTCCATAATAGCAGTGTGTGAAGCCAAGTTACAACTAGTGCAAATGCTCAGACCTAAACAGCAACAGAAATCACTTCTTTACCAAGGTACCCAACCATTGTCCTTCTATAGTCTGTTTAGCAGTTTTTGTGAAAATGCAGTACAAAGTGATTAGTATTGTTGTACAAGCTGCATGAGTCATGCATTTTTAGCCTAAGAGAAACATAAGTACAGTAACAGGCCAGCTATATACTGTGCATCTATAAGTCAGTCTTATCAAAAAATATTACTTGGCACTAGGGCTGGGCTATATCATACCGTTCACGGTAATACCGGTGTAATTTTGGGCAACGATAGGAAAATGAAATATCGCGATAGAATATGGGTAAAAAGCGCATGCGCAGTGCCTTTGTTTACATACGCACATTGCGGCGACGCAGAATGAGAAGAGCGAAAGCGGATCATAAAATGAAACTTTTATTTTATTTTTTTATTAGTAATATAAACATACAAACAAAATGCACCATATATTACAGATTCAGAGAACAGATATTTCTTACATATTAGCAACTTTCATACATAGTGAAAATAAAATATAAAGATGGGGTCACATAATTTAACAGGTTATTAACTCACTAAATCAAAATCTCCCATAAAGGAAACAAAAAAAGCAGCCTTTTTCTTTTTAACTAAAGTCAAAGATTTAACCAACAAGTTTAAGTCGTTTTTCCAGTAAGCTTCGTAAAATGAAACGGATGAACCAAAACTGGTTTGTAAAAATGCTGCAGCTTCACTGGTGTGGAACTGGTTTAGCTTTCGTCCGTCAGATACACAACAAAGCACTATTTTTGGTAGCGCATGCTAGCGGGCCGGTATTACCGTATTGTTTGGAAAATACGGCGCACTTAAAATCAATCCTTTGATTTTTCTGAAAGTCGACAGAGCCCCTTATAATCCCGTGTAGAGCAGGGCGATATGGCCAAAAATATTTATCACGATATATATTTGAAAATTTGCGATAATGATATAACCGACGATATAATTGATGCGAGACAAAATACAACTCCACAACATTACTAGCGCAAAAAGACAACCTTCCATTTATTTTCACTTAAACAAGAAGCTGGTTTTTATGTACATTAAAGCTTTATAAAAATGTAACAGTGCAAATGCAAATTCCTTGCTGAAAGTTTAACCAAAAGGCATTTCCAGTAGAAATGGGCTGACATATCCTGAGCACAACCATGTATAATATCCACTGAAGTTAAAAATAGGTGCTTTGCAACATTAAACTGCAGTGTGCAGTATGCATTTTTCGGACCGTAAGGTGCACGGGATTATAAGGCACATTAAGCGAAACAAAGCAGTCAGATAAATCAAACTTTATTAAACTCATTCTTCTTGCTTCCTCCACTTCTGTGCCATTGATTCATTAATGTTGAATTCTCTGGCAGCTGCTCTATTCCCATGTTGTTGCAGTATATTAATGACTAACCTCGTATTGTGGATGGATTATCTCAGTTGTTCTCCTGACTGAAGTTTGGTCCGTTTACAGCATCCTGCCATGTGATTGCATTTGTCTCTAACCATGAGGAACCTTCACGTTAACTTTTATAAGTGGAAAAGTGTTAGTGTTCGTCCTCCAGCTTCACTGTTTATGTTATGCTAACATAGCTGTGTCGCTAGCGATCACGTAGCACATCATTATATACCAGCTAGCCCAACTTCAGTAACCCTACAAACGTCACTGCTGTTTAGTTTCCTGTCTTCATTTATGTTGGAAGTGATAGCAGAGCTGTACGTTTGATTTTTTTCAGAAATCTCTGTCAGAACATGCAATATCATGCTTAGGTAACTAGCGAAACTAGCGAGCTAACTTCCGCTAGCTTCCTGCTAGCTTCTAACTCCGTTAAATGTAATAACTTTTGTTTTCATGGATGCCTGGAAGTTAAACTTCATAGTTACACCTGGTAAAGCAGCAATGCTGATCGTTTTATTAAAGATGAAAGAATTTAGACAGTTAACTCTTGGTGATGCTGCAGTGTTCGTTTGACCTGAAGCATACGGAGTTTAGGACCCAGATCACTCCCAGATTTAAGAGCATCTTAGTCCGACAAATACAACAATAACGACAGCCCGCTTGCATGTTCTGCAAAAAAAATGTGCTTTGTCGTGTATCTGACGGACAAACACCAAACCAGTTCCACATCACTGAAGTTGCACCATTTTTACAAACCAATTCTGGTTCATCTGTTTCACTCAACAATCGGCCATGTGCGTATGAAAACAAAGGCACTGCGCATGCGCGTTTTACTCCCATTCTATCGCGATATTTCATTTTCCTATCGTTGCCTAACATTATACCGGTATTACCGTGAACGGTATAATATGGCCCAGCCCTAATCCCGTGTGCCTTATGTATGAACTCTGGTTGTGTTTACTGACCTGGAAACGATTTTATGTGCACGGCGCTCGAAAATCTGTCAAATGTTTCAGTACGACTTTGCTGAGCACCGCTTGATGGATTGTCGGAGCATTACGGCTATCGTAGGCGGAGTGATACGTACTGCGCTTAAACATAATATTACCGTATTGTGTGTGTATAACCTCTTTTTAAGTTTTGTGCATATTATACATGGTTATGCTGAGGATGTGTCGGCCAGTTTCCACTGAAATGCCTTTTGGTTAAACTGTCAGCGAGGAATTTGCACTGTTAAATTTTTATATAACTTTAATGCACATAAAAAACAGCTGCTTGTTTAAGTGAAAATACATTGATGGGGTTTTTTTGCACTAATAAAGTTGTGGAGTTGTAAAGTATTTTGTCTGGTGTCAATTATATTGTCAGTTATATCGTTATCGCAAATTTTTAAATGTATATCGTGATAAATATTTTTGGTCATATCGCCCTGCTCTACTTGGCACCAGTATATTAATGCAAGTAAGAAAAATGTGCTGCTTTTTAAGGTTTACCATCTGACACTTTCAGGTTGTTAGTTGGACAAAATAATCCCAAACACAATACCTCAAGTTCACCTTGACATGAAAGGTAAAAAAGTGTCACACTCTACTAATTCATGGATGTCCATCTCTTCCTTAAGTTGTGTCACAACAAGTAAATTTTGTTCCTGTACAGTATCTAAGAACTTATCGACTAGCACCTTTCCTCAGAATGAAGTCTATGTTAATCTGCTGTCCAGTGTTAAAAACAGCTAATATCATGGCCTGCATGCTCACATAACAAGTGGCGGGGTGGGGTGAGATCTACACAGGGGCCTGAAACTGAGCTGATAACAGAATATAGAGAGAGTAAAGTTTTCTGTAAGTCGAATAAGATAAAGTCTCGACACACTCTGCATCTCTATATGAGGAAAAGTGCCTTGTTTATTTTGGCTGGGGATAGAGTAAGAAGCCATTCTTTCACTTCAACCCACTCATCAATATGCTTGTTTAGACCTGAGGAGACCCAGAGGATTTACTGCGTTCTATACGGTTGTGCGGTGAACTGTTGTCCTCCGAGATGCATCCTCCTGTTGGATGTAGTCGCGCCTCTAAACCCTCTGAGCATAAACACCATCAGACCAATCTAGAAGGCACTTTTTTGTTTAGCGACTAATAAAACATCGTCACTGCAAACAGAACAATGTCATCTTACAGGCAACAGAGGCTCTGCAGCTTCGTATCAGCTGTATGAAGAGAAAAGGGATGTGGGACAATGTTTAAGCAGATCACTGTTTTGATGCCATTTAAAAACCACTGAAGTTGAAGAAGTTTGACAACAAACTGCAGAAACGGCAAAATGCTGAAGCTGTCCTGAAGACAAATCAAACATCAAGTTATATTAGTTGCTGAAAAATAAAGTGTGAAATGAACTAAACATTCAACAACCTGGCAGGGTTTTATGGAGGCCCAAAAGTAAAGGATGTGCTGAAAGGAAAAAACAGAATTAATAATTTTTATCATGGCAAACTTAATTCTTGGAAGCCAAAAGAATAGCTGAAATTATTTTTTTAGCCTTTACTATGAGTTCTACCAAGTGCCACTTGGTAGATCTACAGATCTCCACGAACCAGTTTACTAGGGGAAACCTTCCACTTGTAAAGGGAACTCAAACTGACATTTGATCAAACAAAGCCTGCATGAATATGTGTGAGAAGACAAGGCCAGACGCTTAAAGTCAAATGTGTTGAAGAGTTCAAATGGACTGGTTCTTATATAGCACTTTTCTAGTCTACTTCAGCACTCAAAGCTCTTTATACAACACAACTCATTCACCTATTCATACAGACAGTCATATGAGTGCTACTTTTTATATCCAAGTACTTTCTAACATTCACATTGACTGAACATATATGAAGACTGAACTTGGGGTTTAGTACCTTGCCCAAGGATACTCTGGCAAGCAGACTGAAACAGCCAGGGATTGAACCACCAACCTTCCAATTAGCCGATGATCCACTCAACCACAGTCACTCCAAAAACCTTAGCCATTTAATATCATCAATTAAGAGTATCAGTGAGAACACAATCCTCTGAGTGCATGCTTTGTATGCATACAGTATCCACTGATCACTGGTCTTTTCATCTAAATGACAAGTGAAACCCCTCTCCTGCTGTATGTCACTTAAAGCTTTGCCAACTGCCAGTGCCTCAACAGGGTTGCTTGGCAACAATGACCCTGCCACAACTAGACCAAGCAATCAATCACAGAGACTTCCGGAAGCCAGAGCAACACTGTAGAGAAGCTGAAGGGCTAAGCAGTGAATATGCAGAAGATCGGCTAGACATGGACATGGTGGAGAGAAAACAAAGCTGACTCACTTCATTTTACCCTCCACCCGTAAAGGGCAGTAGGGGAGGTAGGTTTCAAATATCTCGAATGTTGGGAAGTAGGTTGTGATGTAAGATTATACTCTCCACGTCCACGAGTTCACCAGCATCTGCTCAGGTCAGAACCACGTAAATATTATCGCACAGTAAGCACGAGGGTCTGTGCAGATGTCTGTATGCCTGTTTGTTTTTTGTGACTCCACTGACATCCATGTGCCCCAGGTGGTGGACTTCAAAGAAGTCTAACAAGAATGACTACTCGGTCATCAGGTCTCCAGGTAACCATGTCCATAAGAGAGTATTACCAAGGCTTTACTGGTAGGGAGGTTTCTGATGACTAATTAACTAGTCATTTAACATAGAGATCAGACTTTCTAACATCAGACTACTCAACTAATATAAAACAACACCCAAAGCATTCAAAACACTAATTAGTAAAGTTAAAAAACAAAAGCAGTATTTTGTATGTATTTTTTGAAGCTATCCAAAACCTTTATTTTTCTTGTTAATCATGTTTTAAAAGTTGCTGCACTTTGTGTCACATATAATGTAGAAAACACAATGTGAGATTGGTTGGCAGAGTTTAGCTAAGTAGAAACTAGTTACATGCAATACACTCTCATTGCTTCTATCTCACTCATCATGCCAATAGTTGGCTAGTGCTCTGCCAGTAAAAACAAATGCATTTCCTTGTGTTTGTAGCTCTGAAAACACTAGTATGGAGTTGGCCCCTTCTCCCTGCAATTCAGAAAACATAGGTGCTGTTCAAAATTTAGTAGCTCCAAGTCCAACATCAACAGCTTGGCTGCCTAGTGACGGCAGACACGCCAATTCACAGTATGCAAACAACAACAACCCCAACTACAGCGGGTACTCAGTGCAGTACTACAAATCAGGCTTTTGGATATTCCCAGAACTTTGATATTTTCTTTACTTCAGACTTTGTGAAAAGTCTTAACGACATATAACTACAGCATGTTAAAATGAAAACAATACACTACCAAGATAATGTGGTTTTTTTTTATTGTCTATACAATGCATAAAAATAACCTATAATACATTAAAACAAGTAAAGAAGAACAAAAAAAAAAAGGCAAAAATTCTCTATTTATTCTCTCTTAATATTTAATATTTGCTCTTATAGTCTGCACTACAAGTTGTTTTGATATAGTGACTCTGGTAAGTGAAAATGGTGTGGGGATCTGTTTAAAGCGCCTACATGTTTTGGTAGCAGTGTATCAATGTAATTGAATAAAATCACCATATTGGTACTTTTTCCTACCAATACTAGCCCTTTTATGTCTATGCATTTAGGTCAGTACAGACACTCTGATAAATAGGCTTCATTTAACACCAGTACAGAGTTTACTCCTGCACAGAAACACAATGGCGCCTTAACTACATTCAGACTGTGTTTTGGTGCATAGTCATACCCGAAGACCCATTCTGAGCCAGGAAAGACCCTGATATATTGTCTAATAGTATGCTAAATGTTCTTTTTTATGGTTATCACTTGAACTATGACCTGGGAAGCTTTCTGCCCAACCTATAAATTAACAGTGCCACACAGTTTATCCTTTTAAGTAACGCCTCTCAAGAAAACACTCCGCTCATTTGTCATCTTCGGGAATTTCACAGAAGTACAAGCCCAGACTGGCAGAGGAGAAGAGGTGTCCTATCTACAGTATGAAATGAAATTGCTTAAAGATCCACTGGCAACGTCCAATCCTGTTTTCTTGCCTTCTCGTCTGCACACGAGAGAACCTGACTAGCTGGAAAACATGTGCGGGTAGAGTTGGGTGGGAGGGATGACAGTTGACCTTTCGTTAAATACAAAGCTGCTTTCGCTTAGCACACCACATCAGAAAGGCAGCCTTGCAGAGCTGCTCCCATGGGAGGCCTCTTTCAGGGAAGATGAGCTTAGTATCAGGTATCTGGACTTTGTGTCTCTAAAGCAGGAAAATCTTCATTACTCCAAGCTCCTGAACTCTAATTCTTTTACAACACAGCCACGCTGTAATTACAAAACAAAATAAACAAATCAGCAGAAGAAGAAAAAGACTGTTTTTAACTGCCCCGTCTTCCCTCAAAACGAAAAACACTCCTGATTCTTTGGCTAGTTTCTGCTAATATTTACAGAGATCAAACACATTTCACAGCAAGCCAACCACCATAAACACCTGTATCTATGAGGAACAGGGCAGCTTCGCCTCATCTCTGACAAATATCATGCACTGCCCCCAGCCTCATCATACAATAATGTGTACAATGAAGCACATTTTTTCCTTACAGTCCAGACAACAGCAACAACAGAGACCCCTTTGTCAGAGATTGCGTCCTAACCAAACCTCAATGAGGTTTAGATCAACATTTTACATACAATTTCAGTATAAACTAATGTAACCCACACAAAGTACTGATGTAGGGCATTAAAAAAAACAAACAACCCAAAAAACTGTTTTCTTTGCTCGAACTGACCATGAGGAAGTGTTACTGAAAGTAAATTCATGGTACCTCATTTATGTCCCTTTGCATGAGTCCCCCAAAGTGTTAACATTTTGTTGCGTTTTTATGAGAAACCGGGAGCATGAAAGCTAGCTGAAACTCCATCTTGAATCTTTTCAACAGAAGCTCAAATGTGTGCATTTAACCTTACTGCACAATGAGATTAGTTCTTATTTGATCATTTTTAAACTTGTCCTACCTTTCCACACAAGTCAATTGAATCCCAAGTTGCTGTGCACCATGAATTTATGTTCCATAGCACACGCAACAAGATGATCAGCCCATTCACACTTTGAATTTAGCAATTTGTGACAGATGACAGCAGTTCATTGAAGAAGAATTATAGAAAACACCTTGCATTATTGTTGCACTAATAAGCGCTGCTGCCTGCAAGCAGTAAAATGTTCAGTACATTTTTGCTATACATATAATTATCACAAATTATCACCCAGATGGTTTTCTATAGCTGTGTCCAAAACCAAGGACTGCATCCTCCTGAGGACGCATTTGTAGACCGATTAGGCTGTCCAAATTCGTAGACTCCTCCGAATGCAGCCGACAAATGCGTCGTCCTTTTCCCCGAATTTGAAGGATGGGTTGGGTGTGTCCTTCGTGGCCCACCATATCCCAGAAATCATAGCGCGGCCCAGCCAAACTCCAGTTTCCGGCAATGGCGGCCGCTACTAAGTTTTAAAATTACTCTTATTAATCTTTCTGGGTCACAAAATAAACTTAACATATTTTCAGTATTTCAGTATTATTTTCAGTATTATTATTTCAGTATATTACAGTATCTACCCAAGAGGAACTGATAGCAAATGGAGGAAAAGTACCCAAAGGCAGACACAAGTAGAAGTTCTATATTAAGCTTTAGCTCTTATCAGTCATACATATTAAGCCAATCAGGAAGCAAATGTAGGTATTTGCTCACTTGTTTCCAAAACTTTCTATTAGGTCAGACTGAGACATAATCCTGGGGTGTTTAAATTAAAACTGAAAGCTAAATTCCAAAGAGTTGTGTTCAAACAATACTAGACAAACGTGCAGCCCAGCAGGCATACTGTGCAAACTGGGAGTCGCGTTGGTTTAATGTTCTGATGAATACAACCCTGACTAATAGCATATTTCTTTTTTCGAATATCACTCGGTTTTAACATCATCCATGTTGCTGTTCCAAGGAGGAAAAGAAAATGAAAACAGACATGCACACCCACTCAGTAGTTAGGTCAAGTAACACAATCCCAGCAAGAAACAGCAATAATAGCTATAATGATCAAGTCAAATCGTGTTCCAGCTGCTTAATAACTCAAGTAAAAATAATAATTAAGCCTTTTTTTATTAAAACTACTTCATGGAGGAGACAACTGGGCCAACAACAGTGACCTGGTGAATTTGATTTTCTCAGTTCTGGTAATTTTACTTTTGTGTTTTATAGCTAAAACCTTTCTAGTGAGTTCCAAACTGTTCAATAAGGAGTAAAAGCCTTGAATTTCTACATATCAGGAGCAGTTTTTGGGGTTCAGTATTTGCCAAATGATAGGCAAAAAAGAACACTATCTGCCTCCTGAGTCACATTTGTGTTTAAATCCAAAAAATCTAGGGGTTTATAATTGTGTGGTTTTCTGCAAGTTAGAGAGCTAAATTAATCTTGCAATCTTTTTTTTTGGCAGAATTAACCGATTGATTAGGCCTCATGCTGCCATCCTGCCAAATATCACTGACTGGCACATACATTAAGGCTACTTGATGCAGTGGATATACACAAGCAATTAGTCTGGGCCTATTTGTGCACCCCACACACCCATCCAAGACTCACAGTGGATGGAGCTGCATTTTCAAATCAATGGGAGAGTGAAGTACAGGCATAAAGGAAATGAACAATGCCTTCCTCCATGCCTGAGGAGGAAAAGAAATGGTTGTGGTGCATAATGGTAACCCCCACCTCAATACAACACAATTGTGGCACTCTGGCATTGAAACTAAGGAACATTACCCAGGCACCTCCTAATTAATAGTCTGCAATGATGTGGCTGCTGCTGTGATGCCATTTGTCTGCAGGAGAGCCAACGAGCAGGGGTTAAAGAAGAAAGATCTGTTGAGTCCTTTCAGTCCAGTTTTAGTTAAACGAATTAAAGTTTAATGAAATATATTAAATAATTGAACGTGGTAACACGGCTGAAGATTGTCTGAGCAAAGCTTGTAAAAGGGCGTCATGTTTATTCAACTTCCCCTATCGCCATAGACTGTTTGAATTAGCCAAGCGAACAACTCTGGATCTATTTTTTTTTTTCACGGACAAAACAAATTTAGCCAATGTAAGCCAGCTCAGCAAAGAATAGGACGAAAACGGAGAGCTGCAGTGACGCCACAAGCCCCATACTTACAGAGTCGCTTCTACTTTTCGGTGCCTATACTGATTCATTATGATTGGTAACGAGATCTGTTCTGGTAAATCAGCGACGACATTCCCTTTTCCTGACGTTAGCTGAGGTAAGCTAACATTTAGCCTCCAACCCCCATTCAAGTAGCTAGCTATCCATTCCACTCCACCCAAACCCCCTCCCCCATGACACCCACCCTGAAAGGGAGAAAAAGCCGTCAAATTTGGTCTAAATCCATACCTGGAGTGAGCCTGTGTTCGCCGCCAGTAGCCGGAGGAGACATCGAATGCGCCGGGCTGTCGACCGCGGGACGGAGGCTGCATCTTTGAGGGGACGGAGTGCTAGAAGTCCCCGGTAGTGGATTGCACCTTCTCCGCTTGGGAGACTGGGGACTGAGGAGGGCCTCAAACTCCATCGACCGCTTTAACGTAGCTCCACAAGCCATTATAGCTAAACAAAACGGAAAATAATAAGCAGGAAGAAAAACGACCCGCAAACGCTGGGCTTTAAACGCTCGTGCGTGTGTACGTTTAACGTTCCTCGGTTTTCTTCTTCGCCTTTCTTCCGCTCCACAACAACGGATTTTCTTCTCTCAGTAGTAAAGCAACTGCCGACCCTGCCTGCTGAATTTTTAAAACGTCACAAAGCCAGAGCCTACCATTACCGGAAATAGGGGGGTCTTCAAATATTTACAACGAATCTTTCTGTGTTTTTTCGCAGATTTAAAATGTAATTCTTATCCAGAATTGCTTTTGTAATGTCTTGATTAATTCTAACTAGATTAATTTGTCGTTTTCACTTTTTTAATACGGCGCTTCTAGGCTGCGTTTTCCGGCTGTCTTACCCTGTTGTTGATGTTGATGCCGTTCCCTTGAACTTAAATTCAAGGTTCACGAGACGTCTCGCCGTAGAGTTCAGGTAAATTAGGTATTTTAAAAACGGACCCCAAATTTTTTACCGACATATGGAAAAATTTAGATTTAATATTTAGGTTAGGTTTAAATAGGTTTAATAATTAGGTTAAGTAACAGTTTAGAGCATAAATTCTCTACAACTGAGCTTTATTGTCACACAGACACACTATCTATCTAAATTTAATCTGCTATGTCTTGCATTCAAACATTTGCGCACAGAGATAGTTTGCTATCTGATCTCTTAAAACACATCAGTGACCAAGCACAGACTCGGCAATAAGTAACCTATCCATGATTGCATTAGTAACTTTGGCAAGACTGAAAGAAAAGGTTTAAAAGGTTTACAAGATAATACTGAGGCCTGCTATGATATGTGGTTTGGAGATGATGGCACTAACAAAAAGAGGAAGACCACAGAGAAAGTTCATGGATGTAGTAAAGGGTGAGATGGAGGCAGATGATGATGACGTAAATCTTTAAAAATGTATTAATTTCCTCCACTGTTGTATTCTTCATTTGTTTATTGTCAAGTTTCCAATCATTGTATTGCATTTTCCTCAACAATATAAGAATTTTATAAATACCACCTGATTGTATAACACTTTCCACCAAATCTTTATAAAATAACTTTATTTGTTTATATATTGCAAGGCTATAACTTTAGACTAGTTTAAAATGAATGTATACATATGATCATCCTTTACATTAAATTTTTGCTAATGATTAAAATTTTAATTTGATTAAATCGATGGCTCCCAACAGTTCCAGTTTTGCTTGGAGTGACAATAAAGCTCATCTTATATTATGTAAAAGAAAATGACCAAGAAATAACCATTTTGTTTTTGCATTCTTTTTTGCAGTTCTCATTTTGTCTTTCCTTTACAGCTGTGTGTTTTCATGCTTCTCTACAACTCACTCCCTTAGAGGTGGGGGTAGGTTTACTTCAGCTTGAGGTAACATCAAAGGAAGGCAGACTTTGATTACCAAGAATTGTAAAACCGATTCGGCTCTTTATAAACGCTTTGGTTTCAGTTAGGCGAAGAATAACAGGCAATTTTTTTTCTCAGCGTTTCAGAAGTCAGATTATGACACGAAATAATCAATCCTAATACTTCCTGAAGTAACCGAGATTATAATTTTTACAGTAATTGTGTAGCCCTACTTTTTGCTGCTGTAGTGAGAAAAATTAAGCCACATACTCGTTCCGTTCACCACCTGCTGCTATTTCTTCTCCAATGCAGTCATGTGCTTTACTGCTAGCTAATTTCACAGATTGTCTTCTGTGGTAGAGAGCGTCCCTTTAGTCATCTTAAAGACAGATACAGAGATGGGCCCACTTTATCAGATTAAAGAAATGTACTTGTGTAATTTGCTTTAAAAAAAGATACAAAGAGTCGAGACCAAGTGTTATTTTTAATAAGTTCACACAATGGATGAAATAGGTGTTCTAAAGTCTAAATCAACAAGCATCAGCTCTGATTATCTACCTCTGTTACGCTGTGTGTCACTGTGAGTGTAACTGCATATCAGTGTGCGCTCTACTGCAGCTGCCAGCTTTTACTATCGCAAAGACTGTTCTAGTGTCTGTGCTCGTTCTCTTCCTAACATCTGCTCCATTCACCTCTACACACTGCTTGGATTTGTGCAGTGAGCATTGTGTGAAATTCTGTGGGGTCCTGGCATTCATGTGCAGATTGGCGACCCACTGCTTCCTCTGTTCCTGCGTGCTCTGGGTCATACACTGAAAAATAAAGAATCATGCTAGCAACAAATGGCAAACCCAAAAGTCAGCAGTTCAGTTCACGGAACCAGGATTTCATGGAATGCTAAAGTAGTGAGAGGGGAAACATGGAGGTCAAAGGTAAATGACCTTTATATGTGCTTAAATATTAGTAACACATAGTAGCATACATTTGTACAAAACAATTTACTTAGTCTGATTGAGTGCAGAGGTATTTATTTCCATTTAAATCTTTTGGGTGCAGTTATTGCAAAATGCTGAAAAAAGCTCCGTGTGTCCTCTGTGTAACTATCATTTTCTATTTTAAGCATATTAACTGGTAATAACATTACGGATTAATGGTCAACAACATACTTTATAATCTCTTATAATTAAAGTAATGTGTAATGGTCACATTGTAATTCCCAGGGTTTGTGTTTTGTTTTGACAAGTACTGTTATCATGTGTTGTTTACTTATTTACAAGCTTATTCGCAATTACAATAAAAAAAAAAAGCAGTAAGTGACATTTCCTTGTATAGACAGATTTTATCCTGATCTACAGTGATGGTGTTGATCACTAGCTAACAGCTGTCGTGAAAACAAGTGTTTCACGAACTGTATTGCTTCTCTTTTATTTTAACGTTCAGCTTCCTTCACTTTCTCATGGTCAGCTGGTGACTGTAGACCATTTCTGAAATGGAGTCAGGTCTGGTGGTTCTGGCCTTGGGCATCTCATCGTCAGATAAAGCAGTACAGTTGTCTTCTGCAGAGGGTAGTCCATGGCTTGAGTCTTCTGTGAGTTTTTTACACCTTCCCTTGCAACACAGCTTTTGCAGCATCCGCAAAAGAGCAATTCTTAGTTCTCGAAAGCGCAGGGCATACAGCAGTGGGTTGACTGAAGAGTTGACCAGACAGAGGGTGCTGCAGAAAGCAAAGGCTCGCTGTTGGTCTCGGGTCAGGATCACTGAGACATCTACTAGCATGAAAGAAAGCACAGGAACCCAACAGCCCACCAGTATGAGCAGAATCAGGCCAAAGGTGCGAGCCAACCGGATATCCATCCTCATGCGAGATTGAGCTTTTCCTGCTGCTCCCTGGAAGCTGGTCATTGAGCACTCATGGCGGTGGGCCTTCCACAGGATGAGAGCATAAGCCCCCAAAATCAGAACCAGAATCACAAGGACGAAGCTGGTCCAGAAGGCTTGATAGTGCTTATTGATGTATGGAAACAAGTTTGAGCAAGGTGGAGTAAGGCCTGTGGAACACCTCCAGCCCATTAGAGGTAAGAAGGAGAGGAAGATGATTGTACTCCAGAGAATCAGAAGGCTCAGCAGGGCTCTGCGCCGTGTCAGCAACACCTTGTAAGTCGAGGAGTGGTAGATGCAGATGTAGCGGTCCAGAGCAGTCAGCAGTAAACTTCCCACTGAACCAGAGAAGGCCATGGTGACACCGCCTAGCTTGAAGAGGTAGGCGCCTGGGCCATCTTTGAGATGAAAGAGGTGAAAGTGTAAGAAACTTATGGTGAAGAAACAACTGGCAAAGACATCAGCCAGAGCAAGGCTGCCAATAAACAGATAGGATGGCCGCTTTCGCAAGGTGGCTGTGCTAGCAATCACCCCAAGCACAAGAACATTTTCCAGTAGTGTGACAGGGCCTGCCAGGAAACAGATGGTGCCGATGGCTTTCCTCTCTTCGTCACTCAGGACCATGTAGCACGTCAGATTCACACAGGACTTGTTAACTAGGAGAAAAACACAATCAGTACCGTGACAAGTCTTAGCTGACCAGTCAACTGTACATACAGATGTCCTTTTTTTTATATAACACAGAACTGAATTTTACCATTAATGGAAAGCTGCATAGCTATTGTTGATGAGATATTACCTGTGTGTCCATGCTCTACAGAAGTAGCTTTCTCCCCGTCCGTCATTCCAGCTACTATAATTAGGAAATGAAGTACAAAAAAGCTGTAACAAATGTTACAAGTTATTTATGAAGCACAGATGTCTCTACAGAATCTGATCTTTCATTCACATCTTTATGTGTTAAGATTCCGTCACTTTGACGTATGTCACATTAGGTTGGACGGGACAGGTAACTTCCCGTGGTGAAACAAACAAAGCAGAAAACGGGATTACTTTTTTATCTTGTTGTCAACATTGAAGCTGGAGCTTAAAGGGAACATAAACGTCTCTGAGTCAAGACAGAAAGTCATTTAGAGGCCAAAACAAACACACGATCATCACAGTTTCAGCTGATGATGTTACGGGAGAGATAGTCGCCTGGTAGAACATGGTTTCAAGCAAGCCATAAAACACTTTGATTTTTACTGAAGGCTGAATTGAGTTTAAAAATACACAGAGATCTATCCTTGTGCCTGTTATGTTAAAAAATAAGCCAATTTTTCATCATGATATGTTCAGTGTTATAGTGAAATTTCAGCTACTATATCTCTAAAACATTTAGCTTTCCCATTCATGTCAGGAACATCTATGCACATCACATAAATGTTTATCCCCTAGGGTGGATACTCTGCATTATAAAATTATGTAGTTTTTGTTAGCTGGCTTTTTTTGAAATATTTCCAGACTGCTGTTGCGCCGTCACTGTACAGGAGCTCCATGTTGGTGCCCTCTTGTGGAATCAGAGGAGACTGTATTTAGTCGTTTTATCAGCGGGTGAAGGTCACAGTTGAATTAAATGATCTCCAGTGAAGTGCGTCGCCTGTATGCAATCAATAGATTAAAGGGTTTGTGGAAAGCTGAGGCAAAAACATTACATTGAAGTAAATTATGCTGTTATAAATGAAAAGAACTGCCTTCAAATGTTTGCACAAAGTGGCTTAAGATTGAGGATTTCTTTGTTCTTTTTTTTTTTTTTGGCGGGGAACAGCATGACTGATGAAATACAGAGGGTTTAATCAAAATATTCCTGAAGCAATATATTTCTAGAGCAGCTGATAAACACTCAGAAATTATATAAATATGATTAGGTGTGGCATTGTTCCAATTATACCACGCTATACTGTTTCCACTGTATCTGTGACACGGCCATGTGAAGACTATAAAAATTGCATATGTATGAGGCCAAAGGAAGCACGTATTGAGAAAGATCCTTATTGAGAGACATTTTATGAACATTGTGGTGACATGCGCAGCGTCGTGTGGCAATAACCCCTTGAGTCACTTTTGCGCCTTGACACATTGTTACAAAAGATCATGAACCCTTTGGGCAGAATTGGAATAAAAAAAGAATAAAACTACTATTTGAAGTCACTCTTCTTTTATGTATTGCAGGAAACAGAGACTTTATTAAAATAAGTCAGAAACAGCAGGTCAACTCTCTACACATTAGATTAGAAATATTGCAGAAAGCATATTTTTTTTCTAACAATTTCACACTTGCAAAATGCCACTTAAACCAAATTGCTAAATCTCATATGTAAGAGAAAATTTTTAACTGTGTTAAATAAAGTTATAAGAGCTCACCTTCTCTTCTTTCTTGGCAAACTACTGAAATATCTGATTTCCTGCCTCTTAGCCGCAGAGCTGAAGCTGCATGACACGCAAACCAGCAGACGTGAGTACTGGTGTGCATGTGAAGGGAGAAGACAAGGAGGGTATAGCTGTGATGACATGAGGGGGCGGGAGCTGCTTAGACGACATCTGAGATAAAACAAAAACCAAGCCCACTTTTTGATCAATTATCCACTCTCTGTCACAAATTCCAATTTTCTTCTGTTTGTTTTTTTCCGTAATATTTTCTTAAACAGAAATAGAGATTACCAGTAGATCATTCAAAGATCAACCCTTTTGAATTTTGAAGTCTCTCATATATTTCAAGTATGCTTCATGAGGTTGGACTGTGGCGAAAAGCCAATAAGATTATTGAGTGTCAGATATCAAATGTTAAGTGTAAAAAGCATGATCATAAAAAAAGAGGAAGTGGGCCATAATCACATTGGGTTTTGCAGCATATTTTGCAAGTGCCAACAGCTTCTTATGGTGCCTAAATATCTCAATAAGAGAACTTTTGTTATTTCTAACGAACTACCTAAGGTCAAGATTGAACTGTCCTAGTCAATGTGAAGCCCTCTTTCAATTAGATTATTTCTATTTAAATAGCAATTGTTTTCCACCTCTTTTTGTTATTATCTTCTACTCATATTCATCTGACAAAACAGCATCTATCATAACAGAAATATGTGCGTATACCCTGTCCCTGCAGGATCACTTAGTTAATGCTTTACTCCAGGGGTAGGCAACTCCAGGCCTCGAGTGCCGGTGTCCTGGAGGTTTTAGATGTGTCCATGATCCATCACAGCTGATTTAAAGGGCTAAATGACGCCTCAGCATTTCTTGAAGTTCTCCAGAGACCTGGTAATGAACTAATCATTTGATTCAGGTGTGTTGACCTAGGGTGGGATCTAAAACCTGCAGGACACCGGCACTCGAGGCCTGGAGTTGCCTACCCCTGCTTCACTCATTAATTCTATACTCATAAAACATTGCTTGAAGGATTAGAAGAACACCTTGTTGCAGTTTATAGAAGTAAAGGAATTGTAGATAATAAAAAGATGGCTTTAATTCCTTGGTTTTCTTGTTTGTCCTGCAGTAGACTGCTGACTTGCCCAGGATGTACCTCGCCTTTTGCCCTATGAGAGCTGGGGTAGACTCCCCCCCCAACATGAGCCAGGAATTGGATAAGTGGAAGAAAACAGATGGTTACTACAGTATTGCGACAAACCCGTATAAAGATTTTTAGATGTAAAAGTTGGCATCCTGCATTTGGCTGGCACACATATTATGACAAATATGGTGCAAGAACACGGAACAGTTAAATGTGGATAGACATGAAACGTGTATTCTGCACTCACAAATAATCTTGTCACGATCCTGGGTCTTATGACCCAGTGTTTTGAGTTTTAGTTTATTTTGATGTTTATAGTATATGGTTAAGCTCATTAGTTTTTCTATTTCATTTGTTATTAGATTCCCCTTGTGTCTTCCAACCCCTGTTAAGTCTCCCTTGCCCTTCATGTGTTTCATGTCTCAGTCTTACGTTGTCAAGTGCAGGTTTGTCATGTCTGCGTCTCATTATGTTTCCTGTTTTATTTTGCAGAGGTCCGATGTTCCTATGTTCAATGTTTTTAGTTTTGCTCTCCTCTTGTGATGTCCTTATGTTCATGTGTGTCAGCTGTTTCCCCATGTGTTTCCATTTCCCTCATTATCCTCCTGTGTGTATTTAGTCGGTGTGTTCTGGTCATTCTTTGTCAGGTCGTCTGTTGTTCACGCCATGTTCTTTACACCAGGTGTTTGTTTAGATTTCCCAGTTTAGATTTGTGTTAATTTTGCTTCAGTTTGCCTTGCTTTTTGTTTGTACCTTTTACCAGCCTCATTAAACGGCTCGCTTTTTGTTAACATTCAAGTTTTGTTCCCTGTTCCTTGGAGTCTGCATTTTGGGTCCTTCTTGTCAATTCATACAGTCTGCCCTCGCCAGACTGCGACAAATCTGTTAGGAAATAAAAGTTGATTATGTTCATCTGGGCGTAGTGTTTTCAGTGGTAGAAACGTTTCATCACTCATTTAAGTGACTTTTTCAGTCTTAGCTCACTCCAAGTTCCCCCAACTTTATAAACAATGCATCTGCACAATGACTGAAACTTAATGAACAATGGGCTATGAGGTCAGTTCCTTGATCATTAATATGCAAGTTCTCATGATCAAAGACCATTTACCGAAGGCCTCTACATTAAAAATGCTACTTTTGGGATTTCCTTACCTGGATGATTGAGCATTCATCAAAACCCGTACAACAGACAACTTTATAGTTTTTTCCTCTGTGTGTGTGTGTGTGTTGCAATTCAATAAATCTGACTACATGTTTGATTTTTGATCCTTATATTTCACCACCAAATTCATTCTAATGTGAGCCACTCTACTTTGACAGGATTTCAAGTGTCCAGTTCAGCATTTTGAAATTGAACTAGTCAAATACTATCTGCATAGTGATAGCACTGACTCACTTGACCTGAAACCCTTTTATGTGAGTAGTCCACTCGCCCATTGTATTGTAGTACTGGTGGCAGTACATAGGGGGCAATACTAGGCAACCCTGATTCAGTAGGCAATATGACTGAGTCAGGAAACTGGCCAAAAGCATCAGACTAAAGGTGACAAGTTAAAGGTTTGTTTAAAGATTATTCATTAGAGATACAAACGCAACAAGCAGTCCACTCAGCAATGAGGTCATTTAATTTAGATTAAGTCCCATGTGGTAAAAATAGGCTGCATTAGTTTGACAACAATTTAATCAGATCTCTAAACCACATACCCGAGGCAATCTGAAATAAATTAGCAACCTATTATAGCATTTAGAGAAAATCATGCGTCGGTAACTGGGTCTGACGAATTTAAGTAATATATCAAATTTCATGAAGGAAAGGAGTTAGTGTTCTACTACATGACTGTTTTAAAAGAAAAGGAAACAAAAAATGTCTCGCGGAAAGGCAGCGATATCTGGTGCACGGGCTGTGTCTTCTCCTACTTTGACCTGATAAAGTCAGCAGGACAGAAAGCAGGAAATGTGATTAGGAGCAGGCAGCACAGCTTCAATAAGATTTCTACCCGCTCACTGTCTGTCCAGGTGCAGCATAAACACGACAGACAACAGGGCAGACTAAAAGCTGAAATGTTCAATTATCTGTTGAACTGCATCATCCTGTTACACAATCCATTTTTAGAAATTGCCTTGGACACAAACATCAGGGCCAGCTCTGCTGCTTCAGACAGATTTGGATTAAATCCATTAATCAAATTTCCGCTCCTCATTTCCAGATTGCCAGACCCTCAGGGAGCAGTATCAGTTCACTGACATGAAGAACACAGGAAAAAATGATCAGGCAAAAAATCTAATTACTTGGACGCTTAATTCTTTAATCATGCTTAATTGTTTACTTTGTTTTTGTTAAATGAAAGGCTTGACTTCTAAATATGGAAATGAAACGCACCAAATGAAAATTGCAAAAGCACACAGATAAATCTAAATCTCTGACTCAAATAGCTTTCAATTACATCGTCATGGGAAACGGGGTGGAGTGGGTGGAGACGTGTGTCCAGGGGGGATTTGTGACAGAAGGATAGCAGCAGGTGATGTATGGTTTGGGGACGATTTGAAGATGGAGGTGGCAGAGCTGAAGATGCTGAGACCTTCAGTGGGAGTGACCAGGATGGATGGGATTATTAATGAATTCATCAGAGGGACAGCTCAGGTTTGACACGGTTTGGACATGTACAGAGGAGGGACAGCGAAGTGGGTTGAAAATGGAGCTGCCAGGCAGGAGTAAAAAAGGAAGATTCACGGATATACGTAATGAAGGAGGACATGCAGAGAGTTACGTTCAGGTTCATAATGTTTTGGACAATAATACAGTTTTGTAATTTTGCCACTGTTTGTGTCTGTGCCCCTGGAAATTGTGCATATCACCAATTGTTTCCTCTTAGTTGCAGCTTGTTTATGGGACTCTCTGCCTTCATATTAGAAATTAAGGCAACTTATAGCATCTTTATAGTAACCGAGGAGCATGCGTCATTAGGTTCAAGATCACGTGACTAACTTGGCCATTCAAGATTGCCCAATTTCTTTATGTTCTTTATGTCTTTATGTACTCTTGGTTTGCTTTTGCAGAGTGTTTTGGGTCGTTATTCATTTGTACTGTGAAGCACATTTTGACTACTTTTGCAGCATTTGGTTGATCTGAGCAGAGAGTATAACCCTGTGCACCTCAGTCACATCAATAAATACTAGTGGCCCAGTTCCACCGGTAGCCACACATGCCTACATATAACATATTTCACAGACAGATCATGAGCTGTTCCTTTCTTTCACCATACTTTTATCTTGTCATCATTCTGATACAAGTTCATTTTAATCTTTGTTGTTCAAAACAATCTTTTTCACACCTGTATAAAAATGGCTGTACTTCTTAAAATACATCATAAATTAAAGATTAAACTGTGCTCTTCAATCACATTTTGACGGTTCGATTTGAAATTTACTGTGCTGGTGTACTGTGACAAAATTACAAAAAAAAAGTGCAACTGTCTAAAAATGTATGGACCTAACTGTATGTTTATTGCAATAACTGAGTGAGAGAAAGATATCAATTAATTATGACAAGGACAAGGATATTCACTTGCTTAAAAATTGAAATTTAACAGACAATCTAGAGCGTTGTTTACTTTCACTTCAACTGGGACATGATCAGGGTTCTTTTTGAGGGAATACGAAATATGAAAAGTGATAGCTACAATTTTTAATTCAACATGAGAATTATGAATGCCGCAGGAACCTCGATGGAGTTCACAGAGATATCTGTTTATCTGTAAAGAGAATATATATTTTAATAGGTCACAGCCACATCCTGTAGCGTTGACCAGACTTCCCACAACCCACAACTGCGTAAGTTCTATTTGTTTCTCAACAAGAGAATTAAAAACACAGCTCTGCTCTCAGGTCTGAGGCCTCTGACCTCTTCTGTGCCAACAGTCACACTCAACAGTCTTTTAACTGCAGTCATGCTGAAACGTGCAGAAGTTTCCTGTTGGGCCCTTACCCACCACTAACCGAGTCAGTTCAGCAGCAAATTTTATAAGAAAGAATAACTCCTGAGCAAGTTAGTGCACAGCTGAACAAGACGATACAAGGCCAGCCTATAACCAGGATCCCACTCCGTCAGTCACAGGTAACAAAGCGCCTGGGAATAGCATACCTTATCATAGTATAGGATTAGGACTACATATATGTATTGATTTGTGTTATCTATTTAAATTGGGTCACTGCAGTGGGTAGGTCATCAGGCTCAACGCCCCTCAGCTTATGTTAGCTTTGCTGCACACAAGGTCTTGCATTGCATGAATACAAGAGGTCATTTGTAATATGAAAATCTGAGTTCATAAAACTTGGATGACTCATTTGTAGTGTTGTGGAATTTTCTGTAAAAAAAAAAAAGGTCTGCAACACTGTCAGCTGTGGTCAAGCTATTTTATTACTGCATGCATGCAGGAGAGTGAACACACACATCAAAACATCACAGGTCTGAGTTACGAGCGCTCTGCCCTTGGGGTGTCTCAGCTCCTCTTTTATACCTTCACAAACAACTCTCTGTATCTTCCCAGTTACAACAGGTTTCTGTCCAATGGGCTGTTTCTGGGCAGAAAACAACTCCCACTATCTATTCCCAGGAAGCTCTTGGCACTGGTCATCTTGGGAGTTTAGTCCTTCTACGCCCTAACAGTTAGCAGATAACATAGTGAAACGTCGTTAAGCAAAGCTAAGCAGTTTTCAAAAGGTCATGCTGACACATACACATACTCCATCTAAGCATATGCATAAGCACTTAAATACTTTAAATGAGAATAATAGATATTTTCTATTAAAATAGTGAATAAAAATGACACCTGCCATGCACATGCATGCAGATGCAGAAAATTCTAATTATTGGATGATAACCTGCACTTGGTGTCCCTGCCCCCAAAAAGTAAAATGAAACCCATACCCGTGATTGCAAGGAAGTCATTAATAATTCAGAAATCATGCACTGCTATTTCTGGTGTGGTGATGCCAGCATTAGTCGAAACAAATAAGGAGTTAAATGTATTTGTAATTTAAACAGCTTGTTAGATTCATAAAGCTGTAAAATAATACAAGTGAATTGAGCCTTTGCTCATGTAATGACGGAAACTGGGAAACCTGAGAAATGTTGTTGAAAACTGCCATTATTTCTCATCTGTTTTGTAAATCAGTGGTCTGTTAAAAGTCACATTAAAAAAAAAAATAATAATAATAAAAAAAAAATTAATAAATAAATAAATATATATATATATATATATATATATATATATATATATATATATATATATATATATATATATATATATATATATATGAAAATAGTTCTGTCAACTACACGTCAACAATAACTTTTTCATCTGAAATGGTATTTTTTCCTGTTTGGTTTCAGTGGTTCATTCCAAATATGCTCTGTGGGCATTTTTCACAGAAAACCATCTGCGGCTGGCACATCTTCAAAAAAAAAAAAAAGTGTTATCTGAGTGTACCAACTTCATCTGCGCACTGTGGTGCTAACTAAATAAATCTTAAATAACAGTAGGGATGAGAAGGACCTCCAATTTAATGTGCCTGTTTTACCCAAACCCACTTATAGATCAATTTCACCATGGGTTTCATTTTAATATTTAAATTCTGTAAATTATGTGTTACTTTTATAGCATATTAAGTTTCTTTGTTAAGTAACTAATGTACAAGGTTTAATTTGAATATGTTTACTGAGTGTGCAGATTTTCTTTATATGTGTTGAACTTATTGCTGAGCTGTGTGAAACTGCTTCTGTACTTTCCCCACTTCCCTTTGTGTGGGCATATGACATACATTTTGCACCATTCAAGTTCATATTCATAACTTCAATCACTTGTTTGTAGGCCAACAGGACTCCGTAAACAATCAGGCCAATAGATAATCTGTAATTTTGTTCTTTTTCTCTGTGTGAGGAAAAAAGTTTCCATCCAACTTTCCAATTGTACACTATCTGTGTGACGTGTTGACACTGCTTGGCTTCTGCAGCCAGTCAAATATGGCGAGTAGTCCTTTCCACCCCCCCATGTGTTTCTAGCGACCTACCCAGTCTCTGGGTGACCTACATAGCTGACTCTTGATTGGCACAGCCCCATTTCAGAGATTACTTTGCTTTGGGGAGTGTCCTGCCTTGCCATGGCCTTCAGCCTTCAGCAGCGTTGTGCAACTCTTTAAAAATCCAGGCGAGAAAAGAAGGCAAGGCCTCGATGACACAGAGCGATGACACTTAGCCCTGCCTGCGCTCATAAAACCTACTGGAAGACTGCCATGGAAGTCAAACCTCAAAGTCCTTTGAAAAGATTGGGAGGAAAAGTGAGACCAACATCAAAGGGACAAACAGGGTAATATATGTAATATAGCCCCCCAACCCTTATTAAGACCTCCACCCAATGAATTTAAATAAAACAAAACACTTTTGGGATGGACAACCGCTCATAGACATTGTTATTACAGCCTGTTGCTGCTGTGTCAAGTGGGCATAAAAGGGGTTAACCTGAAAAAGCAAGAAATGTGATAAAAACAAACCAAAACAGTTTCCTGTGGCACAAACCTCAGTAAATCTAAACACTGGACGTGTTTACAACCTAACCGAAGGGGTAGCGGACATGCTTGGTGTCTTGGTGTTACATAACACTTAACTGCCTCTATGCTCACTCTAAACCTTTATGTAATGTTTTACGTGCCATCTCGGGTATTTCCTGTCTATTACGTTAACTTCCAGAGCCCGAAAGTGGTGTTTTTTTCCTTCTTTATTTCACTTCTCTCGGGAAATACCCGAGCTCCAACAAAGGCAAGGAGAGGCGGGTCGGCAATTAACGTCACCAGTCTGGCAACAGGCAACTTGTCGACTGCCTCTTCGATGATTGGTTGTTTATTTCGTAGTCGCTTTATGATTGGTTAGATTTGCGTTGCAAGGGAGTACATACCGCTGCTGTAGAGTCCATTTTGTCGCAATTCTGAGTCGGGAGAGAGAGAAGTGAGATCTCTTCACCGGCCTTTAACACCAAATAAGCTTCGAGAGTGACGGATTTGTAGGAGATATAGTTTGCTGTGCTTCCTACATAGTCCGTAGAGGGAGTTTAGAAGCTAACTGTAAATTCTTTTCTGACGAAAGGCTTTAACAACCAAGCCTGAAGAAGTTGGTAAGAAACAGTTTTGTACCTCGTCGCCATATTAAACCGAGTTTCTTTGTTTTGGTTCTGTGCCAAAGTAGAGCGTCCTAGATCATAAAAAAAACGTTAGAATTTGAACCACTGGGTTTGCTAATTAATTAAATGATCCTATATGAAGGGTATACAAACTATTTCGTTTTATTATTAATTTACTACACAAGAACAAGGGAAAAATTGGCCGCAGTTTAAGCCCAGCCTGAGCAAACAGGAGTGGGCTATGATGTCGCACTTTTCTTACATAACATTTTCGTGTGATAATCGCTATAGATTACAAGTTATATGCAAGGTTTTTATAAATGTAATGGCGAGGAAATGTCATTTTGTCGGTACTTCAATGTTATGTAATAGAATATTTGAAGAAAACGTCAGTTCCCAGTCACACGTCACAACACTGTGAGCGCTATTGTTATGTTGAGTCCTGTCTATTTAGCATATCTAATGGACGTTAAGTCCTGTCAAGTTAGCATATCTGATAAGCGTTTTTTGTTAATGCCCTGAAGGGTCGGCGACTTCTTGGAGTATCGTGCGCCGAGGTGAATTGATGTTCAGCTCGGCTTCACGAGAAAACAACGCTTATTGGCACATGAAAACCTCAGACCCTGCTGGACACAAATGTGCAGCGAGAGGTAGACAGAAGACTACTTCGAGGACCTGGGGCCCGATTGGAGGAGAAAGATTGAAGAGAGACGTCTACTCGGTTAACTTTCTGACAACAAAGAGGTGAGCTGGCGCTGTTTTCCTGGTGTCCGTGTGGGGGATGGGCGAGCCTCGCTGTCTGGTGTTTCTGCACGTAGTCTCTGTACTTGTTTTTATTGTGATGTGGTGCGCCTGTGCTCGCGGTTGGTAGTCAACAACTTGCGCTGTAATTGCATAGATTATTAGCGTGAATAGAAATGTATAACCAGAGTTTATTTTTAATAATACTATTCTCACAATTTAGGTGACACGTAGAGCAAAAGCAGTATGGGAGGTGGAGAGAGGTACAACATTCCAGTTACCCACCCTGAGCGCCCTTTGGCCAAGAAGAACCACCAGCTTGGCCGGGCAAAGCAGCGAAGCCGTGACCAGAACGGAGCAGCTGCATCCGTAGGGGGGGCAGGGGGCCTTCACCACCACGGCCACCGACGGAGCGAGAAAGGCGCTGCCTACCACAGGTCTCCAGAGACACGGCAGGCCGTGTCTGCAGAGAAGAATGCTTCTGTCCGTTTTTCCACCAACTATGATCAGAACTGGGAGGGTGCAGTGTCTCATCTCAACACACTCCTGGCAACCCAAGGCAGCCCAAGCTATGCAGGGCCTAAATTCAGTGAGCCACCTTCACCCAGTGTTTTGCCCAAACCCCCTAGTCACTGGGTGTCTTTCCCTATCGGCTCCTGTGACAACAGGGAAGTTATGACCTTCCAGCTCAAGAGCCTCCTGAAGGTGCAGGCCTGATGGGGGTGATACCAGTTCTTCATTTAAAGAAAAAAAATAAGCCAATGCATGGACCCACCCACCAGGAACGCCTCAGTTCTGTAGTATTTTTAGCTCTTTTCTTTTTCTCTCCTTTTTTTGGCTGACCTTCAAAGTTGGTGGATGCTTGACAGGAGCAATGTTTTGCAATTCCTGTTTACCATCCATTTTAAAAAAACTGATCATTTAAAATTTACAGAATTGCAGCCTTGCTGGTCGGTGATGCCTTTAGCGGAGTTTCTGTGACTATGACAAACTGGATATTCTTTGTACTTATGTTTTGTTTTGTTATTTTTAATCTTGGCTGCCAAGGCAGATTGAGTGTGCTTTTTTCCCCAAACAAGGATGGTAACATTAGTCAGGTAAATTCCCATCACTTTTACGGTCCACTTCTTTGGACAGACATGGTGTTTCATTTATGTTTCTATGAAGAATGATCTTTGGAGTTATCTCCTTAAGCTTTAGGTGCTAAAGCAGGTTCATATTTGTAGCAATTTTATTTCTTTTAATCAAGGGCCCACTGTTGTTTATATATCACATTCATTGTTTGGCTAAAGAAGGCACTCAACTGCAGTTCTGCAGGGAAAAAAAGATATTTTACAGGAGATGAGCTGTAGTGTAACTACAGGTTAATGGTATAACCTCAAACGAAGGGTAGTAAGAGACCATGGCACACTGGCTTTGGACCACCAACTCACGTACCCTTTTTTACTGCGCTGTGCGCACATGCACTTGGAGTTGAGTGTGTCCAAGGTCTACAGCACTCTTATCATAGCATTATTTTGTATAAGTGCTTTCTGTTGTGGTTGTTGAAAGATGTATAATGTGCTGTGTATAACCAAAGCAATGTTTTGCTTTTCTTTTTTTGGACATTTGGGCAGAAGGCAGTGTTGCCATTTCCACTTGCCAACTCGAAGTGAATGGTTTGACGTCTCCTTGATCACCTGTTCTGATCAGTACCGTTACTGCTCCTCAGTCTCTGCCTCTTCAGGACAGTGCCTGCAGCTCCAACATGCGGAAGGGGGCCTTGCTTAAATGTGGGACTACTGAGTTTTGTTTTCTCAAAAAAACCCCACATTGCCTGGCCCTGTTGGCTGTATGCTTTTGTGCACAAGGCGAGACAGAGCTAAGGAATGTTTCTGAAGAGGCCCAAGCGCCTCAATGTGAGACAGGAGGCTGGTGTTTGTGTTTACAAATTAAGTCTCAATGGTTAACTACCCCATAATCAACAGACACTTGCTGCCTGTTGTCTCTTGCACTTCTGTCCCTTAACCTTCTGCACTGCAATCAGACTGTTTTCTTTTTTTCATAAGTTACAGGCCAGGATGCTGTTCAATTAACGGAGGCGTAATTGACTATCTTCTATGGATTCTCTTTCAGTTCTCTGTTGAGGCTCTTTGCTTTCCCTTTGCAGAATTGGAGCCATTCATGGCCAGCTTAAAGATGACAAAACAAAGTATGAAAGCTTGTGAGTTCAAGAGCCATGTAAATAATGAACTGTATAAAACACTTGTAGCATATGTACATTTGCAGGCCAAGTTTGTGGCCTGTTTGACAAAAGTATTTTTAGTAATAACACTGAATGTATGAGACATGCTAAGGTCATGTCTTGACTTCAATACTGAAGAATATTTTTGTTAAAAAAAAAAAAGCTGCCTATAGCATCTATCAGTACCCCTATACTCTGATCTTTCCAGAGTTATTGCACATTTTTTATTGTGTATTGTGCAGTGTAGGTTGAAAGATGCTAAATGGGAAAAACAAGTAAAATAGAAAAAAAAACTCCCAATTGGACTCTAGGAGACTTGCATATGTATAGATTTGAGTTGTGAATGTGCTTACAATGGTGTGTAAGCATAGCACTTTTTTATTTTGTTTTATTTTTTACAAAAAAGAAAAACTGTGCCTAAGTTAAAACTCATACTGAAACTGACCATAATCATTGGTGGAAATTCCCAAGTTGACCAAATATTTTCCAGACATTTTCAGTTCTTGGCTGTTCTTCCGCCTGCTGACAATTGAAAATGTCTATTATTTTAATTACTGCCTTTTCTTGGTTCATGTAAACCTTTTTTTCTTGCCCAGACTAAATCATGCATGGCAGTCTCCATATTCAAAATTTTAATCAGTGAATTGGCTTTTTAATTTGTCCCTCGGATGAAATGTCACCAAGAACAATGAAATGTGCCCTGTTTACAATTGGTGTTAATTTGTTACAAAATGTAAAACAAGAAAGCACTCTTTGAATTGATGAAAAACTTGAACGAAAAAAAAAAAAACCTCAAACAAAAAATTAAATCCCCTCCCCTACCCCCCTACTTTGTGTTTGAGTATTTTTGACTTGATATAGTAACACTTGTTTGACACTACCTTTACAACACAGCTTGTTCAACTAGAGCAGTGTAAGAATGTATTTATTGTCAAAAGATATCAGGTATAACAGTTTAAACAAGGGAGTTACTTAGGGACACGAAAAACAATTGATTCTTATCTTTAGTATATTATTACATAACAAAATGACTCTGGGTACCAGCTGTATCAGCATCTCTTTCATTGTCACAGCAATTACAATAACTATAGTATACAAGTTGGCCTGCTGAAATTAAACCAGACCAGGGCATGTTGTGAATACTGGCAAAGCAGGCCTTCAGTTTAATTTAACACATGTACACAAAAAAAAGAAAAAAGAAAGCAGGAGCCAAATGTGCTTTTCTTACAAACATAACAAAATTGTTTATTTACCTTTGGCAAGAGATTCCTCCGTATTCAAATAAGAAATGAAAGCAGGAAGCACAAGACTCCTTTCACACATGCACACCTTTCTATAAATACAACCTTTTAACATGTCTACTTGCACCCTGGTCTCTTCATAAAGGTCACAACAGCAGTTCTTAACACAGTTGGACCTTGAAGCATTCAACTTTGAGTGCATGCAGTTACATTGATAGATAGTGACGCACAAAATCATTGCTCTGCATGAGTTCCATAGCTCACTACAGTAGTAGCTTATATCCAATCTTTTTTTTTTTAAATTTACAACTTTAAGGTATTCTTCTGTTACGAACTTTCCCAATCCAGAAGGTAGCCTTCTCTCTGTGTGGGAGGGAATTGGTGCAGTTCTCAGCAGCAAGAGCAGGGAACCAAATGTTATACATGCTAGAGTCAATACTGATAATACTTGTAGCTACAAAAGCAAAAAATCTTGTGCACACATACTGTGGTTCTCCTGTCACTGCTGCTTGTACGTCTGGGGGGAAAAAAAAACAAAAAAAAAAACAAAAAAACCTGGGAGGAACGTAACAGAACATTATTAACCAGTTAATTAATCATTAACCAGATTAATGAAGCCAACAATGTGAAGTAATGCATGTCCAAAATGGCTAGAGGTGAACATTAAACAGAAACCTCTAGAGAAACATAAACAGGGCTTTGGAGAACAGTCTGTCAGTGGCCTCCAGACTTGCGTCCAGCCCAGGACCTGGAGCGAGAGCGTGACCGGGACATGGATCTAGAGTAGGAGCGTGATGGGGATCTCCTGACAGACTGTTTCTGGGATGGGTGGAAGTCTTCGGCAGGGCTGTGAGACCTGGACTGGCTCTTTTTACCTTTTGGTCTTGACCTGGACGCTGATGGGGAGCGGGAGGTGGAGTGTGAGGCCGTTTCATGGTGCGTTCTGTGGTGGTCACTGGGAGGAGCTTTGTGCCTATTGGGATTATCATTACAGTTACTATCATTACAGAGTACAGTGCCATGTTTATATGATTACTGAAATACAAGAGGACAGAAATGAGCCCACTTGTTATTTTCATGGCTTCTGCTTCTTCTGTGTCGGCTGTAGGATCGAGAGCTGAAGAGGGAACAAGAAAACAAAATTGCTGAGTTACTGTACAGTTTGAGTGAATTACTTTATATCCTTACAGCATGGCTTGCCTACATACAAGCAGTATATGGCTTCCTCTTTATTACATAAATTGTTCCCTGCAGAAACTGCCACGCTCGGACATCGTCCAAAGTTTCTGTGTACAAACCTGCAAACATCATGCCCTCTCACACGCTGCGCATGGCCCACACAATTACAGGAAACTACATTTATGGCACATGTCACAAGCAGATCATAACTAAAACATAGTCACAAATAAATATTTCACAAGAGGTGGTAGACTCACTCATGTCAGCACATAGAAATAAGTGCACAACAGCCACCAGGCACACAGCACATTCGTCTCAGAACACTGCAGAGTGTACAAGCTCTCCTTTAAAGTTAAATGACAGAGGGGAGGAACCACAGCAGAAACTGGTCTTACTGTGATTGGTCACTTTCAAAGCAATGACACTCCAAACTTGCTAAATGACTGCTTTAGTTAACTGTGTTGCACCAAGTTGCAATCAGCCAACAGCATGAGAGCCATTTCAGACTGTGTTCACTTGCATTTTGGTAAATGAAGTTCACAGAATTGTTTTGTTTTTGTTTGTTTGTTTTTGTTGTTTTTTTTTTAAATGTAATGACAACTTTCAATTAATTTAATATTTAAATGTAAAAAAACAAACAAACAAAAAACAGAATTCCAAGGAATGTATTGCATATCAGTTTGTAATTATGAGGAAATTAATACTAAATATAGGCTCTACTTTAAAGTTCCACCAGAGAGACGAGTGATACACCCACCATGTTTCCTCAATCCATCATTCACCCATCAGTTTTCTTTACCGCTTATTCCACTCAGGGTTGCAGGGGCAGGATATGAAGCCTATCTCAGGGTTGAGAGGTGGGCTATAACCTGAATAGGTCCCCAGCTCATCATGAGAATAGCAAGTTGCTAATTTGCATAATCCAAAATTGCAAGATAGTCAACCGAGCAATTCTTTGAGGGATGTTGAAAAGCTGGTTAAGCTCTCGTTTCAATACCCTTGACATATTAAACAGTTATAAACGTAAAAGACAGTGAAAGACAGAAACCCAAACTCAAGTCAGTCACAAGCTAGTGCACTCCTAGACCAGAGTCTAGATAAATGGGAGGGTTACGTGTAGAAGGGCATGCAGTGTAAAAACTGTGCCAAATCAAATAATTTTAATGTGGATCTATCTGCTATAGTTAAAAGTACATTTGTGAAAAAGCCACATTAACCGCTTGTTACGTTATCATTAAAGTAGTGGCCAGTCGCAATAGCTAATAATCAAACAAAAACGTTAAAGTGAGGGATAAGAAGAAAATGAGAAAAAGTCCTGCCTGTATAACGTCCTAATTTAACAGAATAACAATTAGTTATGTCTAAAAAGTGTTATGTTTGCAAAATCCCAGATTGAAGCTGAGAAAACAAACAAACGAAAACAACAGTCACATATATACGTAAAATTCTGCCAGCCCCTGCAGTACCCCACCCCCACCCTTTGTATTATATACGTGAATACATACATGTAAACACAAAAGATTTCTTACAGCAGGCAAGTTCTGACAGGGTTGTAGCTCCTGGATTAGGTAGATTTGATGTGTGATCATGTGTATGTTTTAATGCATGTTTTTGTCTCAGGTTTTGTCACAAAACAATTTCAAAGCCAAGTCACAGCTGGCTAAACTAAATGAGACATTTTTCAAAACATTTTTGTAAGTAGAAAAGTTAAAGTTTGTCATTTTGTCCACAATTGCCTACAGTCTCTCTTTAAACCACTATTTTCTCTGCTGCAGTGTGCAGCTCGTTAGATCCTCAGCTCTGGTCTTCAGATCTAGTTCAACAAACCTCTGGATTCTCTGCTCGGTTCAGCTATTGTTCCCCTGACACTGCACAGCCAGTAACCTGTGTCGTTCTCCATTTGTCCATAATAAGTTGTGACTCACTGTCCACAGGCTGCTACATTACTGATGACAGGTGGCTAATGTTGCTATCATTTAGTTGCTAATAGTTAAACGGCAAATGTTAGCATGTTAACATTTATGATAACTCCAAATTCCTGAAGTGTTGTTCAATGCTCTCCGGTGGCAAAGAGGGCAGCTATTGGCCCTTCTATAGCTTGACCAGCCTGTGAAAAAAAACTTTTATTTTTATATTATTAAATATTGATACAATTAATATAACACTGTATATTTTATGTTGTGGATTTGGATTGCATAACGTTACTAAAGCTTTGATATAAATATGGGTTACTAAACCCTATGTCCCCATTTCGTTGAGTCACCCCTGTTGCAGGTATTGCTCTGATATAAAGTAAGACAGCTGCTTGCAGCTTTTAGCTAGCTGCCTAATCTAAACATCTTATCAGACTAAGCTAACAGCCCATCTCCATATTTTAACTTCAGTAGCTTTACTGTAGATTTTCCTTGTGGAAAAAACAAAAATGAGGATGACTACAGAGTTTGCTTCTCTTCACGTTGAAGGCTTTTAAACAGGTGGTTTGATGGAGAACTCCCACCAGCTTTTTCCAAATAAAGGTTTTAATAATGCTTGCAGGAATAAGTGCTGCTGTTTTGCACACTAGAAAATGTTTGCTTTAACCCCAGCTGAGCTCAGCATCTCAGTAACTGCTCTGCCTCTGCACTGTCTACCCACACAGAGCAGAGGCAGAGTGCCAACTACCCACACGGCATCTCCCTGATAAACTATGACAGCATCTTCCCTGCTGCTGTTGTGTTATCCGTTTTTTTGTTGAAAAATTGGGGGCTGCTTGGGCTCAATGTTGTAATATTTTTTTAATTTGCACATGTGCGCCAGATATATTTCTATTGCATATTTATTTTTAATACAAAACGTGTGTGAAACGCTTGCACTTACATAATGACATCTGAGTGCTACAGAGTTTAAACAAAGCAGTGAAGCAAAAAATTTGCATTGAGAATTTTATTTATATTCATGTTACTTGAATTGTTGCAGCCCCAGTATGTACACACACGTCCCCCCCCCCACTCTATTGAGTCATAAATTGCCCCTCCATCTTTCCCCTTTCTTTTTTCCTCCTCCTTTGCAAGTGCCTGCTTTCAGAGCTGCAAACATCCATAGAGCACTCCTTCACACTCACTACATTTATATAATTATGTTTTTGGTGAACTTTAATGTCTTATATTCCTTAAAAGGCGTAAAAGTTGCCAAGAACTCACTCTCTAGGGCTCTCAGACCTCCGAGGGCGACGGTCAAAAGAAGGGCTCCGGGACCTGCGGCGATCATAACTGCGACTCCGTGATCGTCTTCTGCGGGTATCCCGATCATCCTCATAGCGAGAGAAACTGCGAGGGGAGTGGCGCTCCTTGGCCTTCATCTGATTAGGGGCTTTATTGACAAATCCACATCAAAAGGTTATGTAACAATACAACACATTTCCCAAAAGGAGATGGTGCAGTTAAGCTCAAGTAGGAATGCCAATGGGTCATACTCTTGCGGTCTCCCTGTGCAAACTGGATCTCAATCTGGCGCCCGCAAACCCATTTACGATCCAGGTTGTGAAGAGCATCTTCTGCATCCCGGACATCTTCAAACATGCTGGATTGTTAAGGACTTTTAATTTGGAAAGGTGGAGCTGAAAGCTGCACGCATGCAATAATAAAAAAAAAAACAAAAAAAAAAAAAAAAAAAAAAAAAACCAGCAAGCAGCTGCAACACAAGTAAAATAAAAAGCAAACACACACAAAAAAACACCACACAGCTACTGGATCAGTGAGGCCAAAAATGTATAAGAGTAATTCATCATCTCAGCATATTTCTTTCATTTATAATTGACCGTCTTCCATAATACCAACTCAAATTATGTAACATTAAAAATAGGCCCATTTGTGACTTCAAATTGTGAAGACAAGACAAATACTAATGGTGATCAGATTGGGTAGGATACAAAAAGTCTGGCTTGTTACCTTTAACATGCTTGACCTTCAGCTTGATCTTTATAGCCTTGGCAGAAGAACTTGAGGTTTCCTGCTTGTCTTTGCCCAATAAACACTTTTCTTTTCCTCCCTTTGGTAGACAAATGGAAGCCTGGAAGCTCTTTTTTGTCCTCTTTGTATCTTCATGCTTTTGCTCTGTCTTTATTTTCCAAATTCCACTACTGCTTGTCGCCTGGATGTCTTTGGCTTGAATCTACTCTACAACCGCCTTTCAACTTTCTTTGGTGTGGGGTCTCCATACCTGTATCTTTACCATTCTGAGGCAACAACAGAAGAAATATTGGTTAGGAGTATATTTAATGCTAGAAGCATTAAAAAAACAAACAAAAAAATCAATTACATTACAAAAACTCCTCTTAAAAGGGAAATATTAAAATCAGGTGTTACTCAATTCACTGCACCCAACAGATCAGAGTTGATGCTTTACAATCCATTAGTGAAAAAGTACAAACATAAACTGAAAGAATAAAGGATATTGAATGTAAGCAAATCCTCTTGGTCGTCGTGTATAGAAGTCAAGTGGAATGTAGACATCTACAATAGGCCCATAACGACCAAACTCACGCCGTAAATCCTCTGGCCTAAAGTGTCATGAAATAAGCACATTTATTCTGCTGGCTACCATATGAATTTGGCTCGAGTCCAGTGTGCAGCACATACACAAGAGTTGGCGCCAGCAAAGCATCGGACATTGCTTAACAGCAAATAAACCGAATTACTTTCTTACTCATAAGGAAGTTTCCTCATCAGGACATTTAAGGTGAATTTGTGCAATTTAACCAGAAACTGTCTTTTTCACATATTCATTGCGGCCATAAAACCCATATATGGCACTTTTCACAGAAGTGATTTTTTTATTTTGTGAAATCAACCACACTTAAAAATCTACTTATTATCTTTAATAATAAGTACTTTAAGTCATACTATTCACATTTAGGCCTCTAGATTATCAAACAGAACTCATTACGCTAATTTCCAAATACATTTTTTATTTTAATCTTGGCAGCAGAAACAATGTAGCACAAAGGCAGTTACACCTTAGGGATACCAATGTCCCCAGTTAGGAAGCATAACCCATTGTGAATCCATTTGACCTGATTTGGTGCCAATGTTGTAGCTGGCATCATGACATTCGTCATGGCATCTCCAGGCTCGCTCACACCTGGCACATGTACTCACTGTGGACTTGCATCCGTGAAGACAACGGGCTAGTTCTAAGTGTTGTCTGGTAATGCCAAACACAGTGTATGGCATGTGACCACATGTCTTACTAAAGGATGCCCTACATAGTCTTTGGTCAGAAACATACACATGAGCAAGGCTCTGTTCATCTTCACACAAAGGAGCAGATACTGGTCCTTTTGCTGGGTCAATTCCCTTCTATGGCCCCGTGAAACTCCCCTGAAGGAATGGGCTGTCTTCTGGGATCGCCTCAACAGTCTTGTGGAGTCAGTCAGCACTCCTGACTGTTATTCAGTCAGAATAATACCAATTCTATTTGAGGGACTCTTTGGAAAGGATACGCATTGGCTAAAATTTCAAAACACTCAAAAGACATTCTGTTTAAAATAAAATTTAAAATGCCTTTACTCTCATAGCACAGTCAAGCAAGTGCCTGAACTTTTTGTTTAAGCTTAAACAGCCATGCCCTGAGGATAAAGGCCTTTTGAACTTAATTTGAAAACAGAGCACCTTGAAGTGCATTGAGATCCCTTCCACTGTCTTAAGCCTGTGCTGGGAGACAAATCAAACCTCGTGACAGGGCTTAAAGATGTGCAATCCTGTAAGAGGTGGACTATCTCTGTAACTCGAATGGACCACAGTCTTATGATGTCAGCAATGACATGGGCACCAGCAAAAAGTAAAACAAGAAAATAAGTGAGAGGGGATATAGAGAGAGCAACGGTCTGTGGCCACCACCTTCAAAACCCATTCTGTCGTATTGTTGCCTCTCCAATCCACCTGTTATCACTTTCACGTGCACCAAAGCAGATAAAATGAATTCACTATTTATATGCCCGAAGTTTTAATTGGCTGTAATGTTCAAGTGTTGCCTTAATATTTTTAATTATTTTTTTAATGATAGGAAGGACATAAAATTAAATTCCATAATTAAAAAGTGCATAGTGCAAAAGTGCGTAAACTACAGATATTGTAGTTTACTTGCAGGAACTGCTGCTGTCCAGCCTTTAGTTCAGTTTCAAAGACGTATTTCAGTCGTTTATTTTTTTTGTCCCCTCAGACAGGTCAGGGTGTAGCGTTAACTTCAGTAACAACACGAATGTTTCAGCTTCTTATTTCTAAGTATTACCAAATATTACACGGTTGTGTTGTCCGTAGCCAGCTTCTCTGTCCGGAGTCGCTCTCTGACCGTTAACGTCAGTTTCCTAATTTTGATGATGACATCACGTTGACATGTTTGCTAACTAACTAGCGTCACATTTAGCCTGACCATGCCTGCTTGCACGCCGGCGGGGTTGAAAGTAACAACGTACCTGGACTCGTCGGCGATGTTTCGGACAAAAAGAGATGTATTCGGAGGCCTCAGGTATCTCGCCATTTTTCAGCGGCCCGTTGCTACTGTAGAGAGGCCGTGAATTCGTGTATTGCAGCTATCTGTACCGCAGCTGAGACAGGCTACGTGGTCAGTCAGAGCGCTCTCTCGGCACTGCGCATGCCTAGAAGTAAAACACGACGGTCTCTCTTGCTCTCTCTTTCTCAGACCTCAGACAGGGATATCAAACTGACAGTTTACATTGTGGACCACATATAGGCTACTTTGAGCATAATTGGATCAGTGAAACTCCCTCTTCCTGTGAATGTAAAGAGGTTTAATTGCATTACAATTAAGTAGCAAACGAAATAAGTTTGTCAGCACGACTGGAAGACTTAAATGTGCAAAATTAAAGAAAAATATTTAGTTCATTACTGAGACTGTCATGTAGTTATAAAGTTTTTGTTAATTCAATGTCTTTTGAATCCACAGAAATTCCTATGGTATATAACTGCCATTTAATTGTTGATCTATTATTTCATTACGTTATTATTGTGAATGGCCAAAGGGAGGGTCCTCATCAGCAGGAAATGTAATACAGTTAAAAGTCTAAAATCTGACCTTATGTGTGACAAATCTGTTTCATACTGTCTGTGATTATAAGAGAAACATATGGCAATCACAGAGTCCTGAAATTAAATGTAATTCCCTAAAAGTTAATGTTTTAAAATATTTGCCAAAATTTCCCTAAAATAACCTTATAAGCTTAAAGCTTCCTTAAGTTTTCACCTTAACCTTTCCTGATTTATAATTACTTTTTTATTTCATCAAACAGAAGCCAAATCCCCACACTGACCATAGAAACTGATTTATGCCTGCTCAAGCCCCCAGAACTATCCAAACCAGTATCACGGCATAGCGTGCATTAGACCCGCTAGTCCACTAGAGGATGGTGTGGACGTCAAGCCACAAGCACATTTCTCAATATAGCCGACATGGCAAACACAACTTTTATCAAATGCTTCTTTGCATGGATATCTTTTGTTTACCTAGTTAATATTTTATAAAACACGTTAGACACAGAAAAAAGGCCTCACAAAGCAATGACCTTATTAAGACCATTGCAAATATAAGGGGACAGAAATATGACACACGCTGCTCTTTTTAATCAACACTTTTATTTAAATAGACACTGCTTTCTTCGCTGCCAAGTTTATATCCGTTTGCTCTTTCTGATGAGAGTTGTCGACCCAATGGTCAAAGTCTGAAATTGGATAAAGAAAAGAAAACACTTTTAAATTACAGACAATATTAAGATTATAATCCAGCAAATAGTTTGTTTGGTTTTTGATGCTGCTACTGTCTGAATTCTGGTAAGGTGGACTTTACCTCAACTATCTCTCCTCCTTTGAGCTCTTGGACGTGGCGGAGCCTGTCAGTTTTGCAGACCAGTTTGCCGCCCTCAATATTGACAATGCACTGCAGAGAAGTGGAAGAGACAATACACATAAAGAAACCCTCAAAACAGACAAGAAAATGAATTTAAACCCTTCACATCTTCAGGCCCACTAACATGTCATTTTATTTTACTTTACTTTTCCAGTAGGAAGAGGAGTATTCTTAGACACAGATGGCCGAACTTTAGTCAAACAGAAGCAGCAGATGCAGCAATAAGTGACCAATTTAACAGTGGTACTGTTGCCATAACACAAAATGGGGCAGTTTACTAAATATGAGTATGATTCACGAATAAAGAGAATGCAGCATTTTTTTAGTCTCTCAAAAGTTGCATCATCCTGAAGTAAATTAGCATTCAAGATAATATTTCATATAAAAAAAGAAGTTAAATAAAAATGAGTAACCTTGATCTTCTTGCCGTCCATGGTGGTGATATCAGCCTCCTTGCCGATGGTAAACGAGTTGGTCACGGACTTTCCGGGAGTCTTGGAGGTGATGACAAAGTCATTGCCACTCTGCTTGATCTCAGTGATTGGCTTGACGTCCTTGGCCACTTTGATGACATCTTCTGGGAGCTCTGTTAAGCAGAACACATGTATATTGTTAATTTATGCACAATAACCTACAACTTCAGCTACTGAAAATAATCGATTTTTTTCTTTACCGCCCAGCTTTTTTCTCACCCATGGCCCTGAGGAACTCCTCATAGTTCTCCTGAGCATAGACCTGCCACGTTCCACTGAAGTCCATGTTGTTTAGGTCTGGCTTCTCCTTCACTGAGGTGGCGGGAGGCTGAGGCAGCTGTGTGAAGCTCAACACAATGTGGAGATTGCTAGCGTATGCCCCACCTTCTTATACTTGATGGTATAGGGCTCCCAGTGCTATGTCTAATGAGTAACAATGTCCTCTGAAGTAATCACATGTTTGAACAACCTGGAGTTCATTTATACCTATGTGGCGACACAGCGTTCACCAAAGGTCAATTCATATTGGTAAATTTAGTAAATTCAGTAAATTTAGCGTTTAAGAGCTTCACTGGTGTGAAAGATGTGCAGATCACACATGGACTTAGCAGTAAAATGCATGCCAGCCTATTTCACAGCTTGACTATTTTGATCCTCATTAGTATTATAAAGGAACAGCTATTCTTCTTTGAGGCTCCACTTGCAATTTATGACAAAGGATCTGAATCAGCAAAAGAGCACACAAACAAAGAATCGAACCTTTTATCAGAAGGATATCAAATCGTAGAGGAGTTTAAGGATGAAAAGAAGAAAATGCTAAATGAAAGCATTTCATAAACATGACTAATATGCAGACCTTAACTGAACCTCATTCACGTCTCCAGCCTGCTAATGTAAATCTACCACTGAGGTAAAGTAGAAAGGTTAATGACACTGCGGACTGTTTGCTTCCAGAGTGCAAAATCTATTTTAGAAGTAATCCACTAGAGAAAAATTGCTGTAAATCCCTTTATTCACTACAAACACACACACACACACACACACAAAATACAAATCTGCTTCAACGGAAACTAAGATCAGAGTTTAGGGTTTTTCAAAAGCACTTAAAGCGAGACTTGTTGAAACTGTCAGCATGACCAAAAGCAGATAAATGACAAAATGCAGTCCAAATTCAGTGCTAGTGGAGCAAGTAAAAGCCAGCAAACTAGCTCCGTAATGTCAATTACATATCATATCTATATGTATCTAATTGCTTACAGAAAATGCAACCATTGTTTACTGCAGAACACTGGCTACTATAGTGGTATTTTATAAGATAATCAGCCAAAAAGAGTTTCATTAAGCAAAATACTAGACACATCAAATAAAGTAGAAGCAAATCCTGGTGTAGAGGATACTGTGGTTTGTTTGCAGGAAATTCTCAAAAGTAACATGTGCGCAGATCTTGGTAAACCCTCACTCCCTGCAGAAATATTGATTTTTGACTCAGTTTGGAGTCCTAACTCAACTCCACTGCATTAGCTGGAGGTTTCTCCCCATGCTTGTAAACACTCACGGTCACGTCAACCGTTTCAGAGCCGTACTTGTTGCGTACAAAGATGCTGTACTTTCCAGAATCTTCCATGTTGACATTGTTTATAGTGATGCTGCTGCACTTGGGCGCCTTAGTGATTGTAAAGTGATCCTGGCTGAATATCTCCCTATCGTTACGAAGCCAGAAAATCTCTGGGGCTGGTTCGCCATCAATGTAGCACGTCAGACACAGAGACTGAAGAGAAGGAGCAAACAAGATATGAAATGGCAGGTCACAGAGAGAAGCACATATGCAAGATTTAAACAGTTATTGTACCTTGCCCTCCATAATGGCTACCACATCAGGAAGGCCTTTTGTCACTTTAGCCCGATCTGAAACAAAAAGGCAAAAATAACTCTCTGCTGGCATATGATATAGAATCTTTTAATCTTTGCCACGGAAAGAAATGTCCTGGGATTAACACATAACCTATCACTCACTTTTCTCTGCAATGGCCAGCTGCCTGAGGGATGAAAACAAAGGGTTAGATCAAAATGAACTGCACAGTGTCACGAAACGATAATCTGTTTTCAAGTAAAACCTCTGTCTTTTGGAAAACTGTTCTGTCAGTGTCAGTAAAAGCCTAGATATCTCATCCAGTGCATTGGGTGTAGCACTTACTTTAACCTCTGGTGCTCCAACAGAGCGTCATCAAAAGCTGTTGGATGTTTGAAAAATAATCACAATAAAAAATCTGGGGAAAAAACGATCTCACAATCTAAAACCTTTAAACTAAAATGACATTTGCACTCACCTTTTCCCGACAGGTCAAGAAACCGTTTGTGTGTCTCTTTGCCATCAAACATCTCCAATGTGTATTTTCCTTTATCGCTCTCTGTTGGGTTGAAGATTTCAATCCAAACCTTCTGCATGCTGCTGCCAGGCTTTGTTCTGGCTTCCTCGTCAATCCTCTTCTCTCTAAGCATGGAGAAGAGCATGTACACAGTTATGTACTGCCGTATATTAAAGTTACTATATAATACAGTTATGTTAGATCAGTGTGGCAGCCAGTGAGAAATGATTTCCTTTACATCACAGCTAAAGCATTTTTAGCACTGATTAGTGCAAAGAGACTAATGAAAAATGGAATGGCGTTAAGGAGCCTTTAAAATATTATCATTTGCTGTTATCATTGAATGATCCAGCAGGGGGTGCTAGCAGTTTAAGAATTTGAAGGCTGTTTCCAGGCTATGTTCTTTGTAAAGCATATGAGGAGGATGAATAGGATATTTTAGTGTGCAGATTTGCATGTACACATCAAAGACATCAAGGCTCTTTTATTTTTAGGTCTTTAACATGTAGCTGTTGAACTTTATTAGACGTTTTACAGCCTGTTCATGTAAGGGAAGCAGCCTCAGACTTTCCCATAAAAACAAGTGTTGAGGTAAATTATCACGCAGTGGTAGATGAAGTACTCGGACAGCGGTACTAATATCACAGTTCTCCATTACAACGTACAACTATTACAATCCATTACATTGAAAATGTATTTATGGCATAAACAGAGGTTAATAGAGCAACTTGTTTCCTTTTACTGCTTTGCTATTGATGTGCAGGATAGATATATATAGAGATGTATAGAGAAAGTATCAAATTCTGGGATTTAGGAAGAAGATTCATCTTATTTTAGATTAAAATTACTTCATTATACATATATATATACATACATATATATATATATATATATATATATATATATATATATATATATATATATATATATATATATATATATATATATATATATGTCTATTTTAAATTAAATTATATATATATATATATTTTTTTTTAATTAAATTAAATTATATATATATATATATATTTTTTTTTTAATTAAATTAAATTATATATATATATATATGTCTATTTTAAATTAAATTATATATATATATATATATATTTTTTTTTTAATTAAATTAAATTATATATATATATATATATATATATTTTTTTTAAAATAAATTAAAATATATATATATATATATATATATATATATATAGATATATATATATATATATATATATATATATATATATATATATATAATTTAAAATAGACATATAACTATTTAAAATAGTTATATGTCTGAAGCAGGTATTGGATGTTAGATCAGAGAAGTGTTCTCTTTGTGAACTCACTTGAAGTACCAGCTGGTCTTCAGGAAGCTTATGTAGTATTTAAGTGAGCAGTAGAGCTTGAAGCCTTCACCGGTGCTCTGAATCTTCAGTGAGCTGGCTGATATCGCTATATGGGGGTGGGACTCTCGATTAATATAATAGCACATTTTGGATATATTTTAGCAATTCAAAACAAAGTGTTTGTTATCTGGGGTGCTCGGCACAGTAATATTCTGGGCACGGAACAGCTAATCAACATGGCTTTCAGGTGTATTATCCCCATCCCGACACAGCTCACCTGATGTAGAAAACAAGCCATTGGCACATTTCACCAAGATTGTTCTTCTGAATACGTGTCACTTACCGCACTGTTTACTCAGGTGCTGGAGAAGCTTGTCATACTCTGCAAATTAAAAAAAACAATCATCCATATTCAAATAGATTTTTATATTTTATTTTAAATGACTAATTTCCATGATAAATCAAATAACACAAAAAGCAGTAATATTTGTTTGGCTAGAAAATCAAGTATCACCTTCATCCAGCAAGTCCAAGGTGCTCACATCTTCTCCTCTCCCGTCTGACACCACAGCTCTGTACGAGCCTGCCTCTTTCTTTGTAACCTGAGGGGGGGAAAAAATCATCTACTGTGTAAAAGTTAAACATATTCAGAACATTCACCATTTAGTATGTGATATCTGTGAGAACCAAATATTTGATTAAGAGGCATTTCCAGGGCAAGGCTCACTTCAAGGTGAATCTTGATTCATCTCAAGGTTAAGACTCATGTAGACTTAATCCTATAAATGTCAGCTGTCACTCTGTTTATCTCCTTTCGCTCTCTACATCAGCTACAGTGTGATGATTCATACTTGCCTTATCTGAAAATAGAACAGGACACAATCATTATGCATACCTGTGGGATAGTAAGCACGCTGACCCCTGTTGATGGATCATACGCAACCTGAGTCACCTCCAAACCATCCTTAAACCACTTGAGAGATGTTTCCTTTTTTGCATTTGTCACCTGCGTCAAGAGAGATAAACAACACCTGTAAAAACAGCACAAAGTGTTCTCAAAAGCTGGTGCAAAAATTGTGGGTCCTTTCATCTTGTTTGGGTTATGTTAGTATTTTAGCTTTGGGTTACAAGGAGGCTCATATGTTATTATACTGTCACATTTCTTTTCAGTCACTCTAGACTGCCAAAATCCATTCAAGTTAGAGTTATAGGAAGATAATTATGTGCCTAAATAATTTCAGTTTTAATGTAAGAAATTGGATAAACTTTCAGGGACTGCAGAGGTTGAAATGTTCCTTCACTCTTTCTTCACAAGAGAATACAAAAGATGGTGACGATAAGAAGTTTCACATTTGCATTTGGAAGCTGTGGCTATGAAGTCTGTAACATTTGGCCAAAATAGCTCTCAAGTAAAACAGGCTGTCCAAAAATGCAAAAATAAAACAAGTCTGCTACAGAGAAACAAGAACAACCAATGTGGCCAGACAAACAGTTCAGTTAGTTCTGATAAAAAAAACCAAACAAAGAATGATCACCGGTGAATTCAGCCACATTAAAAGGCAGAGAGGTGGTTCATCACTGAATCCTTTAAATGATTAAAAATGACCTCATCCAAACAAACATCTATCCAAATGAAGAACACGATCCAGGAGGTAGGCACACAATTTATCAAAGGCTACATCTGCACTAGAGCAAATACAGTGCTTAACAAATGTAGTAGAGTACTTATCGCAAAAACAAGAAAACACAAGTATTCAAAAAATTTGCCAAAAACTCATTTGAAACTAAAAATCGTTGTTTTTTTATTTGGCAAATAAACCATTTATATGTTTAATTTTATGTTCATACCCACATTTGAAATTAGAAAGTAAAACATTCAACCACTAAAATGATTTTTTTCCATTCAGAAATGCAAGTAAATAACTGTAATTTGGCATTTTAATAAAAAAAAACAATTTTTAAGCTTTTTTCTAAAACCAGTAATTCTGAAAATTCATGAATAACAACAAGAATTATATTATAGCATTAAAAATATCATTTTAGTTTGAGAGCTTCCACAGACTGGTAGATGGAGATCTACAGGAAAATGCTTTGGTGCAGCTGTGGCATAAAACTTATATTGGGTGATGATCTAATACATTTGCAATTTATGGACAAAAGTATTGAGCCACATCTTTGAACCACATGAAAATATAATTTAGGGACCTAGCCATATATTTTGCCTTTGTGGAAGAAAAGACCTCACTTTTCTTCCATATAACACAATCAGCTGTAAGTGGTATTATTGTAACATGGAAGCTTAAAGGAACCAAAGAAACTAACTATTAAAGCACGTGGTGTCCTACTGACCCAACAACTGAGTTTCAAACCTCTTCTGGCATCAACATCAGCATAAAACTCTGTATTAGGAGCTTCATTGCATGTGTTTCCATGGCCTAGCAACTCCTGTGTATCCCAGTACTTTTGTCCACATTGTGCTTATTAATCACTACGAGGTGAAAACCATTCATCAGCTAACTGATGAAACAGGCCTCTTTGGACAGATTAAAGTGGAATGACAGAAAGAAAAAGACGAGAAGGCTTGGAACAGCTCAGACTTAAAATTGTTGATGTGACAAACATTAGTCAATAAGTGATAACAGAGTTAGCATAATACTACTAAAATGGTTATAGTAGCACTATTTTCTGGTGGTTAGTATAAATGAGATATGTCAGTATTCGGACATATAATATGTAAAAATATAAAAGTACCTTGCACTTCAAAATTAATTCACAATCCTCATTTACACTCCAGGACAAGAATTCCTGGAAATAAGGACCTTGGAAAACAAAATAAATGATTATCCATCCATACTGATCATTTAATTTATTCAAAACACATCATTCATAACAGTATGTTCAGTACACGCACAGTGGTAGGTGTCTGAAATATGAATTATGGTATGATTTAATCAGGAAACATACTGCAGGAAAGATTTCCCCAGCTGGTTTTTCTTTTATAGCTTAGTATTCTGCTTGTAATAGACAGAACGAGTTCTGTGGACTTTGGGTCTCACGTGGACTTTGAATAGTGGATTTGATTTGAGATATTCTGTTTACACAAACAGACACTGGGACATTGGCCTCTACACACAAAAGAGTTTTAGAGCAGAACCTCTCGTATCAGGTCTCAGAGCTCAGGTGATGAAAACAGAGAATTCAGCGGCACAGGAAGCTTCATGTCTCTCTCTATGCAACTCTCTAATTTTAATATGTTTCATCAATACAGCGATTATGAACGCCTGTTGCAACTATTAGCTTTCGCCTTGGAATGAGATAAAAAAAAGTCTTTTAAAGCAACAAGGCATCACTGAATGAATAAGATCAGTTCACAAAGACATTTCTCAGCATTAGGGCAAACAATCATCATAGAATATCTGCGCCACTGGCTGTCGTGATGGTCCTTGACTGTCGGCTCTGATTGCATTAGTTGTTTTTGATGTGTGGAAGATTTCTTACCAGTCTTCCTCTTGTTGTCATGTCGGATTGCATCAGCCAAGGCCAGCGTCTCATGAAACTCTGACAGAGACACAGACAGCGTCAGACTGAGTGCAAGAATGAACCCAAACAAGATCGAAATGACACTTAATCAGATGAGAAGTGATTTCAACCTGTTGAAGTTGTATTTATACTATAAGGCAGCGGTCCCCAACCCCCGGGCCTCGGACCGGTACCGGTCCGTGAGTCGTTTGGTACCGGGCCGCGAGAGTTGAGGCTCAGGTGTGAAATGTATGGTTTTCAGGGTTTTTATCGGTTTTCAGCGTTAGTTTGTTATCGTTTTTATCGTTAACTTGGATTTCCTGGGTCTTTTCACGTGTGTTAGGAATAAATCTTCTTTTTTTCGGTACCGGTACTAGTTTTATTTTGTTGTATTTATCCGCGACACCTTAAAGGCCGGTCCGTGGCGCAAAAAAGATTGGGGACCTCTGCTGTAAGGAATATAATATCTGTGTTTATATATCCTTTATCAATATAGACACACATGGCACACATCAGCAAATAAAATCCAATTTTTACATCTAAGCACTATTAAATAAATCACCTAAAGCTGCACGAAACAATATCAGCAGACATTTTTTTGAATGCTCTTTTGCATCACCACCTTTTCAGATCATAGCACGTCAATTTCTCTCCACAACCAACATGTTCAACAAGTTTTCCATTTTCTTCCACTTCTCGATGACCTGCGCATGAGGGTAAAACTCACTGAGTGGGGGTGTGGTGTAAAAGTGAAGAGAAAATCTGGAATCAACAGTTCCCATTAGCTTTTTTGAGCTTTTTATTTTTGCATTGCAAATAATATAAGTTATCTGAGATGTTTGCATCATTATTTTTGTATTATTGTTGAATGGTTTTTCACCCTTTTATGTGTGTTTCTGTGTTTCTAAATTATTAAGGGAGGGAGATGTATTTTAGTTAAGGCTGCATTTTGGGTTTTTTGCAGTAGCGTGTTTATTTATTCATTAAGTACCTTTTGTGACATGCCTGCTTTTCTGTGCAGCTCTTCCTTGTTTATCGGTCCTCAGATTTAGCACTACTCACTTAATATGAGAGAATGACTTACTTTTATCCACAAAGACCAAAGTGAACTGGTTCTTGGCGCGGCCGTCTCTCAGCTGTGCCGTGTACGAGCCCTCATCCTCTTGAGAGAGCTGATCAAACAGTATCTCCACCAAACCTTTGGCCTTGTCAAAGTTGATCTTGCGGTGCTGCAGAAAAGCAAACAAATGTTGCCACACATACAGCACACCCATCAGCTCAGATGATCCCAGATGGCAGGTGAACGTGCTGCTTGCAACTTCCCTATAGATGGCTCCTCGTACAGAGAGAATACATCATGAAACAGTCACATAAAAGCATCTGAAATGCCATGTGCACACTGAAGATGAAACACTTCTTTTTTTCTATAACACATGCAAACACGCAAACAAACAGTGACACAGAGAAAACAGCCTTTGAGCTCATTTTCACGGCTTTTATGCTCATCAAGATAAGTGTATGCCTTGCATGTTGATAGGCCTCAGTGGTGGATGTGATTTGTGATGTATGGCAAGCCTAAGGGCCCTAATCAGCTAAATGGCTTTTGAATTCACAAACCTCAGCTGTGATCATTTAGAAATAATGTGTAATCAGTGCTGTTCAGATGGAACTCTGATATTGGGAAATAATGGAATAAATGAAAATGAAATACAAGCGATAAATGGAAGCTGCTGAATATAAAGCAGCGGCAAACAAACCAGGGCAAAGAAAATGTAGCTGACAGAGTTGTGAAACCGCAATAAATATGCTGCCTTGTATTTGTTTTTCTCTCTGTGCACACATCAATGCACGGTTCAATAACTACAATGGCAGCACTGATTATTCTGTGCTCAGTGTCACAACACATATAAGTTTGTTCACATTCAGTTTATGTTCCTTTATGATTATAATGTTTCTTTATTTTAGGCGGTCTGACTTTGAATTGCACTTTTACATTTTCCATATTTGGTCTCTCATTACATTACATTACAGTAACATTACATTAGTTTATCAATAATAGGGTAAGGATCTTTTTGAAATAGCTTTTTTGCTTCCTTGTTTTTGTTGCAAATAGTTACTGAGACAGAAATTTTCTTTCTTTCTTTTTAAACCCTGACCCTTATGTGACATAAGGTCCAAGTCTCCATGACCCTGGATGGATAAATAGTTAAAAAATGGATGTGTGTGGATATACACTATCTGTGCACTTTATTAACTGGACCTTGCCAGTGCGTGGTTGGGCTCCTTTTCACCTTCAGAACTACCTTGATTCTTCATAGCATAAACTCAACAATATTTTGTAGACATTTCTCAGAGCTTTTGGTCCATATAATGCAGTTGCTGCAGATTTGTTGGCGACACATCCATGATGTAAATCTCCCATTCCATCACATTCCAAAGGTGCTCTATTGGCTTGAGCTCTGGTGACTGGGGAGGTCATTTAAGTACAGAGAAGTCATGATCATGTTTAAGAAACAGCTTGAGATAAAGAGAGAACTGCTGAAAAGAGCCATAAGAGGATACTGCTGTAATAAGGGAAGGACATGGCCAACAAGTGTTCTTAGGTAGGCTGTGGTGTACCAAGTGGTTGTTTTAGCTACTGTTGCCAACCTATCAGCTCAAAGCAGTGTGGCCATTCTCCTCTGACCTCTGCTATCGACAAGTATTTAGTCCAGAGAATAGGCGCTCACTGATATTTTCTCTTTTTTGGACTATTCTCTGCAAACCTTAGAGATGGTTGCACAGAAAACTTTCAGTAAATCAGCAGTTTCTGAAATACTTAAATCAGCCTGCCTGGCACCAACAATCATGGCCACATTCTAAGTCACTTAATGTCCTCGGGATTCCCATACGCTTGTTTGCCATACACCTGGGGTCATTTTCGACCTGAGAACAACACAAGGGTTTTAAATCACCTTTCTTCATCAGTCTGATGCTCAGTTTGAACTTCTGCAGGTTTTCTTGACCATGTCTACAGGCCTAAAGCCAGTATATTGCTGCCATATGATTGGCTGATTAGATATTTGCATTAATGGACAGGTGAGTCTAATCAATTGTCGGGTGAGTGTAATATATTTCAACTAGTTGTGTCATAGGAAGGAAAAAGGAACATTTTTCTTAATATACCAGATTTCAAAATTTCAAAGAGCTATTTCTTCTTGCACTAGAAGGTAACATTAGTTTATGTTATTGTTTTAACTACAGATTTACTATCCTAAATTATATTTTCCTGAAGAACATTGTCCAAATTTGTTTCATGTGCCTTGCCCAGATGTTGGCTTTTTCCCCCACATTCACCTGAGCTGATTTTTCTCCTAGACTATGTAAAATTAGCACAGCTTCCAGGCCTGTCTGTAGCCGCGCACACCTGCTCTTCATCTTTGTTGATAGCCTCACCATCCTGCATCTCAGGATGTTCGTTTAAACAGTAATTGCTGTTTTGAATTCACACTGACTTGTCATAAACACAGATGCTTGCACCTACACCTGATTATTTTCGCCCGGTAGGGTTTCATGACATCTGCAAATTTCCCACGTCGTGAGCATGAAAGGGGGGAATTTTCAGCAAGCTTTGATGTCACTACCTGGGGATTCAAATGTATTCTATATTACGTAGCAGAAACGGAAAGCTGTAAATCTGGTTTGTGGCCACTTGAAGAATTTGAAAGTGTGAACAAGCATGTCTGTACAGCATCACAGATCATCACAGATAACCCTTAATTTAAACCATGACCAAATTACTGTGTAATTAGTGACATGTTTCAGCATTTCATATCTGGTAGTTTGTTTTACACGCCCAGAAATATGGAACCAAATCATTCAAAAATCTCATGACAACACTGAGCTTTTAGTCAAACTGTCCAAAAACCTCCTTCCTTTTCCCAATCACGTCTTGATCCTGATTGAAAATGTCATGAGGTGTGTCAACAAAGATGCAAAAAAAATTTAAGGACTTCACAGAAGAGTCTTGAATGTGCAGAGAATCCAACTGTACTTAGACTAGACTTCATTTCTAATCTGGGTCTGCTGTGTTGGATTATGGGATACCGATATCTTTCGTAAAGGATGAAGCACCTTATTTTAATGTGATGACCTCCTATTATGGCTTTCATGCAAATATTTCCAAGTCACTTCACTCAAATAAGATGTTTCCTAGACAAACGAGATCACAAGTGACCTCTACTCACTCATTTCGGCAGATTGTCAAACCGAATTCCTCAGATATTGATGTGGGCTGGCCCAAAACTAACCTGGCACAGGTGATATAAACTGCAGTTCAACACTAATAGAGTAACCTTCAGCAGCTTAAAAAGTGGCCCATTGGCAGATTCTTACATTAACAACGCTTAACCATTTAAAGGTCAGCAATGGTAGTATTTCTCAGGGTTTGTGAACTCCTCAACTCTCAAATTGGCAAGGACACAGGATAACCAGATCAGTGGCTCTTACCGGCGTGCTGGAGATTTCCCGGTCATTGAAGATTAGACGGAGCTCAGCTGCATTACTCAGACTCTCAGTTTGAAGCCAAAGCCGTACACTGCCTTTCTCAGAAACCTCCACCTGCCAGGCCGACTTCAGTGCAATCACTGCCAAAGATAAATTAAAGGCAGATTAAGTGATCAATATGTCATGAATAAATACTAATAACACTAATTCCAGTGATTAAAATAAGCTGATAGCACAATGTGAGCTCTTCCTCATATATTATAATGTCTTAGCAGTACGTACGCGGATTTCTGACTTGCCAACTGAGTTCTTTGAGCCGTTCAAGATCTGGAAAAAAAAAGTCCAACAGAAACTCAAGGTTAATTATAGTTTGATCTGAACACTGGTTACATAATGCAGTTGTATTGTCAAAGTACTAGTGAATAGTGCAATAGTTGAAGATCAAGATCGATTGAGACCATCTGCTTTGCTGGGCGAGTGACCTTGTGGAAGCGGCTGTGAGCAGAATAATTACTCGCTTGCGAGAAAAGCTTGATAAAGCTTAAAATTAAAGGCTCTGTATATTCCTGCTGCCGTCAGCTTCTTCAATAACGCAAGAGACAACTGAACATTTTTCATTCTGATGAGTGTTACATTTAGAAAGGGGCATGGGGTGCTCGCAAGTTTACCACTTTACCTTCAGCTGTGAAATCGTAGCTGGACGACTGCTGGGGGTTGTCGCTCATGTTCACTGTGTAGAGACCCAGGTCCTCCTCAGAGGGGTCTGTGAAGGTGAGGACTGACCTGACAGACAATGAAAAACAAACGGATGCATGTACAGAGATGCTGAAGCTGTCTTATTCCACCACATCTCAAACATGCGCTATTGAACTGAGCTCTGGTGAATGAGATGATTTGAGCTTTGTGACATGGCGTGATGTCCTACTGGAAGCAGCTATCAGAAGATGGGCGGGCTAATGCTGTTCATGCCAAATTCTGACCCACCATCTGTATATCGCAGCAGTAATCCAGCCTCATCAGACCAACACTGTTTCATAATCTTCTGTCTTCCAATGTTGAGCCTGTTTGAGTCCTGACCTCAGTTTCCTATTCTCACGAGTGGCACCTGGTGTGGTCTTCTCCTACTTGAAGCCTATCTGGTTCAAGCCTCGTGGTGTTGTGTGTACAGCGATGCTCTTTTTTATACCTCGGTTGTATCAAGTGGTTCTTTGAATATGAAACTGAAATGCACCGAGTCTTTTTTACCTTTTTTAACTTCAAACACACTTTCCCGTTCATAAATGCTGTTAGACATTTTCAGAGAAAAAATAATGATTGCTCCACATTGCACATGAAAAACCTACCTATTTGTCTTGGTTTCTGCTCTCACTCTCCCAGCACCAATTGGGTCTGTGTAATTTTTGCTCCAGAGGAATTTGCTCTCATCGTTCATCTCAGCAGCTTCGTATCCCAAAAATATGAAGCCATCATCATCCACACCAATCTCAATGTTTTTGGTGCCTGAGAAAGAGAAGCCTGCTTAGAAGGGGTCGTGTATTTCACTTTATTCTACAGTGCTTCTGGTGTTGTAGCAGCATACGACTATATAAGTAATAGTCCATTTAGTGGCACCAAATTGAACATAGTGCATATGCTGGATAGTGCATATTTTTCACTGCTTGGGTGTACAACACTATCCAAAAGTCTTGGTCCATTCCTCATTTATATTTTGCAAGGAAAATGAGAAATAAGGGCATGAATGTATTGAAATGTGTGAATATAAATGGAAACACATTAGATAAGGCAACAGTTTGTGCAATTTCAGGGAGCCTGAAAAATCAATGTTTATTCTCTTTTAAGCAAGCTTTAGTGTGCTTTCTTTAAGTGGACTTCAGGAATACTTCTATAGTGACTTTCAAAGCTCTTTTTTGGATGTTGGCTGCCTTTTGATGATCCCACACTGCTTCAATAATGTCCAGGTCGGGGCTGTGGGAGGGCTGATCCATGACTGTGTTCCACTGTGTGTTTTCCTGTCCAGGTGTGCTTTCACAGCATTGGCATTCTGTTCAGGATCATTGTCATGCTGAAAAAATTAAGCTATTGCCAATCAGACACTCCATGGTGGTTCCAAAGTGCAGTGATTTACACATTAGCCTAACAAATGAAAAATCACAGTTGGAATTTGGGACGAGACATACACCCCTTGGGGGTTCCATAAGGAAGGACATCTGGCATAAAAATCTGTCAAATAAAATATGTTTATCTACTTGCTGTGGCAACCCCATGAGCATAAGAGAGCAGCTGAGAGTAGCTTACCACTAAAATCCATCAAAATCTATAATTTTAGTGGATCAAAATCAGGCGTGATGTGAATCAAATTTAACAAGCTCTTGGCACTTCTCCGTCTTTTCTCCCTGTTTTCTGACTTTAAAAATGAGTTCTGACAGCCACTCTTTCATTGAGTAATTTCTGAAACGGTTTAAGGATCAAATGAAAGGGTGGATCCATCTCTCCGGCCGTGTCAGGTCTTTGCTGGACTTTTCTAATTTTTTAAGGACATAATTGTCATATACTGTCCTTCCACAAAGCCTTAGAGCTACAGCTCAAGTCTACTTAAACAAATTACAAGGAACTCTGTGTAAAGTACTGCATGTTTTGCTGGATATAAAATGAAAATAAAATGTATTTTTATTGATTTATTTTTAGGAAATCCACTTGTTTGCTTTGTTGTATAGAGCTAAAGCTGTTCCTGTTTCCTGTGTTAATGCTAAGCTGGGTTAACCATCTCCTGACTCCTCCTTCATATCTGACAGACGAATTTGAGATCTTTGCTAAGATCTTTTGTTCCTTTTTAAAAACTCATCAAAAACAACAAACAAGTGTGCAGTTTTCCTATTATTACATACACATAGGAATTTTAATTTGTATAGTTTGTCTAGAAGCTTACCTGGTTGTGTCTGAGCTATCACCGGCTCAGACGGCAGAGAGGCATGACCCACGCCAGCCTCATTGATAGCCGACACACGGAAACGATAGGTCTCACCCACCTGAAGTCCCGACACCTGGATGTCATTAGAAACACATCAAATATTTAACAGTCACTGTCATAATTCATCACAATCATTTAAACATTTTTACCCCCAGACTCACAAAGTAATGAAATTCTGGTATGGAGGTCAGAGATCATTTTTACACTGATAACAATCCAGTCATAGGCTAAACCACACCGTCATCGCTTGCCCTGTCACCTGATTAAATTTTGAACATGCTTATACTTCGCTCACCTTGTAATGCGTGTCAGAAATAGTTTTTTCACTCAGAGCAGTCCAGTTCTCTGATTGGTCACCCTGGCTGATTTTGAGCAAATAGCCAGCGATGGGGCTTCGTCCTTCATACAGTGGAGCAGCCCATAAGAGCACCAGGGAGCCGTTTCTCACCTCCCTGATCTCCAGGTCGTAGGGGCAGCCTGAGAAAGAGGAGAACAGATCATGGACTTTGAACACAGGGCAACAATGTGAGGCCAGAAAAGTTCGGTAAAAGTGCACAGACACAAAAACAGCTTGTCTTTGTCACAGTGGAAAGTCATTACAGAGCAAACTATAAATAACAATAAAGTCAAAATGAGTACAATGACTTTCCTTAATCTACCCCGACTGACTTCATCCCAGAATGTGGTAGCTAATTTGCTTAATGATTTTGGGTCACTTTTAAATCATTAATGGCACAGAGGAAAGCCCATTTGCCAAGATTAACGAGCTGCGCTTTAAAAGTGGCACATTTGAGAGCGCCTTTTTCCATTTTCAATATTAATGGCACACAAAGCTGATATGAGCAGAGTCAGAGTGGCTGGGATATCTACTGAGCCTCGACTCTGGACTCTAGGTAACCTAAAGGGAATGCCTGGAGACACCGCTCAGCGCTGAAAATGCATCTCTCCTGCATTAAGTGTAGCCAACAGGCTTCAGATTGCTCTAAAAACATTTTCTACTCTTGGAATTGTTTTATTGCATTGAGAATAATCATTTCAGGCCTGCACGTACCACAGCTGTTAAATGTCCAAGCATTTATTTGGAAGGGGCAGCCAATCACAAGACTGAAAGGAAGCTGAGTTGGCCTGTTTCAGATGGAGGATAAACTGAGAGGCAGCATCAAGTACAAGATAAGTGTTATTTTGAATCATGCAAAGCTGATGGTAGAGTCTACCATCAGCTTTAAATAGGCCTGTGGGTGACACATCAGTCCAACGTCAATCAAAAGTAAGAAAACAACAAAATTATTATTTATTGTTACTCCATTAAGAATGAGTCAAAACATAAAGCTAAAACTTTAACTGATTTCATTTAACAAAAAGATAGATACTACATTATTTCCATCATTAGTCATTTATTGCTTCAGTGACTTTTTCCTACTTTTTCTGTAGTGTTTTCAGTGTCTTGCTTTGGGATACCAACAACCATCCATAGCAATATTTGAGCACAAGCCACAGATGATAAACACATAATGAATTCCACTAACTGAATCTAACCACAGGCTGTTTTTGTAGATACTGTGTTTTCACTTGACCACTGACCTGCGCTTTAATGGCACAATAAGCAAATAAGCACATTTTATTCTGAAACCAAAATATGTATGTATGTGTGGTGACCACACACACACTTCCACTGATTTATATAAATGGGCCCTCAAGTTGATGGATGGTCTCAGATGGTCACAGGAGCCAGGGTCAACAAACAGAGGAAACCGAATGCCAGGAGGGTACTGATGGAGGCACATAGCTCAGGGGATAAAACAGATTTGTGTATAAATGTAACAAACAACTTTTAATATTTAAGTTCTTACAGTTACAGTGCAACATGCAAATTACATTGTGGAAAGTGAACATAGATTTGAGCACTGATCAAAAGCTTTTGTTAACATTTTCATATAAACAGAGTTATTTATTTCAGTAAGCTGGATCCTCTTTAAAATAAATAAAGAATACATTTTGTTCATAACAAAGACAGGTCCAAAAAGCTTCTAATAGCTGCAGTTCCACTAATGGATTCAAAAGTGACTCAGTCCCCATTGACTCCCATGTTGAGATGCCTGACTTCAGAGATAAAATCAACATGTTTACAGACTGCTGAAAAAACATGACATGGTTACAGTTAATTTCCACTTCAAAAATAATTTATGGTCAACCTTTGCATTGTATCCCAATATAAATGGTATTATATGAAAAAGGGTCACTAACTATATGTGTTGTGATGGAAGAAGTGTTTAGGGTCTTTAATTAAGTTAGGGGTGTATTGTTCAATGGGCTAATTCATGCGTGAAAGGGTTGCTCACATAAATAAACCAGCGACAAGCAAAACAAAGTGCAGAATTGATGATTTAAACATTTAAGCACTTTAAAAGTAAAGCATGCATAACGGAAATTTAATTTCACCTGGCTCTGGCATCGTCCACTTCTCACATAGGAAAGCTTCACTGGGTTCAGACGGTTTCCCGATGCCGACCACGTTGGCAGCAAACACACGGAATTGGTAGAAATGTCCGCTTGTCAGGTTGCAAACCTGCAGAAACATTTACAGTACACTTCATAATGTACCTGTGTCTTGGGGTAAAAGAGTGATTAAATCCCCCCCCCGGTATTAAATATTGCTATTAGTTTATGGCACCTTATTGTAATACTGAGTTGTAATATTACTCAGATCTTCCCAATTGTTAAAGCAAAGCTGTTCCCTGGTCATGAAACTGGTAAATACATAATTTATTATTGCCATATTACTTGAGTATTGCCATTAGGCTGTATTTGTTTTTGTTTTCCTTAAATTGATTTTCTAAATTATTTTAATACTGTTTCTAAGAACATCAGTGTAGTGTTATTTATCTGGCACAAACAGTGATTCAAGCTTTTATTCATATAAATCAAAACCAAGTACTTGAAAACATGGATACGATGTCCCATCAAGCAGGGACAAAAAGCTCCCTCATTGAACAGTTAAAGCCTCTTGACTCAGGAAGGCATTTTACGACATATTTTCTCTGGAGATGCTGCCACAGCATTTTTCTGCAGCCTGTCCCCAGACACTTCTGCTTTGGAAAGACAGGCGAATCAGCCTTATTGATCGCCTCATTGATCTTTCTATTCACAGCCACTTAGACTTTAAGGCCCTTATCGGCGCTGTGAACACTTGTGAACCTCTGCTTCTACTTTCAGCTCTCCACCAGTAACTAATTGACACAACCACGGAGAGCTTTCTTCACTGTATCTAAAATACGCCACCCGACACCTGCTGCCATGCTCGGATCATCAAGCTACAGACCCCTGTGCACGATGGTGCATGGGCCCTGTGCTCATGGCCAGAATGCTCTCTGGACAATCCAGCCTGCAACAGTCTGCAAGTTCCTTTATTAACTAACGATCCCGCTCTAACCACACTCAGGTGGAGCAACAATCATGGTATTAGACTGAGATAAAGCCCATCCCAAGTAATGACTGCAAATTTCATCCACTAGATGGCAAACAGGATGCATGTGATTATTAAAGAACTATTTTCCATCCTCCAGCGGGACACCTTTTTTTATAGAGAGTTTTATCAGCAAAGCATCTGCAAGGTTGGATGATGAAAGGCTGAAAACATGACCTGTACTTCACCTAGACTTGAATGTATCCATATTTTTTCTTTTGCAGCTTCTCTACATTTTAGGTGTAAAATATCATATTTTCTATTCCACTGTATTCATCTGAAGTTTTTTTTTGTTTTGTTATTTTGCAGGTTAGGAAAGATATTTCATTAAAAAAGAAAGAATAAAAAACTGTTTCAGATTTTTATCATTTTATCTTAAAAAGCAGTCTAGACAGTTTTGATGGTTATGTTTAAATATCAATTTGAGGCTCACAGAGAACCCTGTTAGTATAAGTTGATTTATACTTTATAACAAGCAAGCTACAGCAAAAGATTAATTAATATATATTTATGCATCAGACTTAACAAAGCAGTGTTAATGTGTCACTCAAAATAGCATCTGCTCTGGAAAAAAAGTGATTTTTTTCTTTTATTAACTGGTAAGTATATGCATATGATAATACTTCTGTACTGTAAGTAGGATTTTATATGAAGAACTTTCACTTGTTACAGTAGTTGCACAGTATTTGATTGATACTTCTACTTAAGTGAGCAATCTGTGTACTCGTTTTAGTTAAGTGAGAGAAAAACAGGAGGTTAAAGTCTGTTTTTGTCTTCTAAAATGGGCTCCTGATGGTCCTTTGTGACAGCTAAAGCAAAGAAGCTTCCAAACCAAAATCATGAGCACAGCTCCAGACAGAAAAGCAGCCCTGAGCTCAAAATTGCAGCACAATCGATGTTCTAATGACTCTAATTTGCATCCAGGAAGCCAGCAACTTGATTCAAATGAAGGCTCACGCCGATTCTGTGCTTCTTGAAGATGCAATGTTGAAAAGGCTTGTTTAGTCCAAAAGGGGGCGCTGCATGTTCTCATCACAGGGTTTCTTCTTCAGCAAAAGGGGTCTCCAATCCTCAAAAGTCTGCACTTTGCAACACGCGGGTCTAATCTTGATTTATGGTGGCACAGTCATTTTCGTTCTAATTGGCTTTGTCTTTGTTTTTCCCAGGAGCTAAAAACAGCCACTCACACATAACACATTTGCACAATGTCTAATTACAGAGCACCTGTAATCTCTCTGAGACAGGTTAAAGATTTAACTTTCCTCTGGGTCTCCATGGACACTGCTTGTTGCCTAGTGACACAGCCAGTGCGGATGAGGGAGCTTTGGCCGTTATTGCCATTATTTAGAGGCAACTGCAAAATCCAGAAATAACTTTTATTATTGTTATTATTATAAAAGTCCTTAATTCAAGGACTAGCAAGTGACTAGAAATCTCTCCGTGCACTTATTCTTTTTTTTTATTTTCATCCAAAGTATAACAGCATGTTTTTTGTTTTTCGGCTGCTGTCAGTAAGTGGAAAACATGCAAACTTATTTTCTGCTGACATAAGGAAACACTGCATAACGCTAGCACTTTTGTATTGTTTATGCTGTCCATACTAACTGTACAATGTTTGATGACTGTATGAATATATCATAATAACAACAATGAAAACAATACCAGCCTGCTGTTTTGCAGGTACACGTTTTACCATGTTGGCATTCTACCTTAAAGCTCTAGGCTTACTGTCTTAGCTGCTAATTAGCACAGACAAGACTGGAATCAGTGTTGAACCAATCTTGGTGCTAAATCGTGCCGCATGCTAAAGAGGACGCCGATGTCTTGACATTTTTAAAAGCAATCCATCCAAACAGTTTGACATTTTTCTAATTTAAAAAAATTACAACTGTACACAGCAATTGACTATAAAAAGGGGATGAGCTCTATTTCCCAAGGAAGTTGAGATCCTTCAACATGTACAGCAAAATATTGGAGATCAGTCAGCTGTGGAAAGTGCAGTCTGCTTAACTGTGGTCTGCTAGAGAAGCATCGTAAAACCTGGTGACAACAACAGACTGACTAAACTGATCAGGAAGACCGACTCTGTGACTGGCTGTAAACTGGACACTTTTAAGGCTGTGGTGGTGACGAGGTCACTGAACAAACTGCTCTCCATCATGGATAGTGCTGACCACCCTCCACAGCACTTGCTGGACAGGCAGCAGCCGCACCCCTTACCTAACAGACTGATTCAGCTCAGCTGCCACGATGATAAGCAAATGCAATAACACTACAATCCAACATATCTGTCTGGCACGTAATCACGTTTCCTTTCATTTACAAAAAGTATTGACATTGCTACTTTGTCAGGGTAGCTGTAGCTCAACAGGTAGCGCAGGTCGTCTATGCATTGGAAGGTTGCTAGTTTGATCCCTGGCTGCTTCAGGCTGTATGCCAACTATCCTTGAGCAAGATACTAACACCAACTTGCACTCGGATGCATCCATCTAAGTGTGGAATAAAATGTTGAGATGAATGGGTTAGTGAGTGCTCTGGTAGAGTAGAAAAGCGCTATACAAGAACCAGTCCATATATTCTTTTAAAAAATATTTTACACTATTATTATTATTATTATTATTATTATTATTATTATTATTATTATTATTATTATTAATAATAATAATAATAACAATAATAATAATAATAATAATAATAATAATAATAATAATAATACTATATTCTCCTGTGACATAGGAATTTCCCAAAATGGGTTAAATAAAGAATTTCTAATGTTAACTTATCATTTTAAATGGAGAAAAATGGTCTCTTTAAAAACTGCATTGCAAAGTCTGCTCTGCTTTCTGTGCCAGTCTGGTTGACAGCAGACATTTCACTGAAATCCCAAAACTGTGCCTGTGCCTGTGTCTGTAACTGTAACCAGACCATCACCTAAGTCAGCACTTAAATTTCAGAGAAATGGTCCAAAACTTTCAGTATTACCCACCTTGAACTGGCGCTCTTTGACAGGTTTGACGTTGACCTCTCTCCATATTTCCATGCCCTTTTCCTTCTGGTCCAGATAGTAGCCACGTACAGGGCTTCCCCCGTCAGAGAACGGAGCCCTCCAGCCCAAAACCATCTCTGACCCAGTGCATAGCAGAAGGACGATGGCAGAGGGAGCAGAAGGAACATCTGGACAAGCAGAAGGAATTGGGGAAAAAAATACATATAGATGAGAAAGTCTCAGCAGGCACTCCTTCTTGCTAAATAGACCAAAAAATGCCAATAACTCTCTGGCCGACAACAGCTTCTGTCCAAATTTTCAATCTCACAACTCTAGGCCTACATTAGACTTTCTCCAATGATAACGAAATAAATATTCACCTCATATTCTATTTGACAAAAATGCATTCCTCACAAAGAATTGGATTCAAGCTATTATCCCACAGGTAATGGTAGAGTAGCAGAATAGATTATTCTGACAGTGAGTGCCAAGCGAAATGAGTCATAACTCTACTATACTGCAGGCTGCAGAAAGCATATTATCTGAGACTGCAAGAAGGGTCAGTGGCTTTTCATGTATAGTCAGTCTCTACCGGATTAGTCATTTGGTAGAGCTTACTTGACAAAACATATAGACTGTTATGTGACAGGATCACAATTTCCGTTAGATATGATAACAAGAGCAGTGAACAGTGATGTGCTATATTAATGCAAGCTTTGATTTCTCTGCCTTCTTTGTTAAATATTTCCTAAAAATGATTTTGCACTACCTAAAATGCTGCAACTATGTGGAGGACACCAAATAACAAATGTAGGGTGAATGTTGGAAGCCTTTCATTGTCCTGCTTTACAGTGCATATGCATTAACGGGGAGGACTCGTGAGGCTGCAAATGAAAACTACCAGTGAAAAACAAAAACCCATTCCACCAAGACTGAGTGAAAGCTGAGAAAAAGCAAAAAAAATAAAATTTAACTGTGATGAGAAGTTTACAAACACACATTATGGGCATGAATGTCATGATAATTTGGTGTTTTAATGATTGACCAGGTCAAAGAAATCCAGAGTGGAGTGTTTTCACAGCGTAGAACTTTAATAACTGAGGGCAGAAGTTTGAATTTGTTTTGGATTTTCTATAATCCACACATGGTCAAAATTATACATAGAGGCTGAAAAATACACATACATTCACTTAAATCTTTTAATAAGTGGTGCTGAAGGTTCTACAGTGTCTTTTTAAATGACAATACAAAGGCCGATTAACTTCACGTTATTGATCTTGATTGACTTCAGCTGGCAGTTTCTCTTTTCTAACATTGAAAATGATTTATTAGACGGCACTTATTCAATTGACCGATCAGATCCATGGGGAAATCTGAGGATTTCAGTGAAGATCTAAGCAGAATTGCAGATTTAAACAAGTTGTGAAGGAGCCATTTGTAAACAACTGCAACAGATTCTAAGATTATCAGTAAAAACAACTGTACATAAGTACAACTCATTTGGATGAATCATCACTTTGCTTGGAAGAAGACTCAAACGGTCACCTTCAGGTGACAGGAAACTGATTGGGATGTTCAAGACAACCCAGGAACCACCGAGTCTCAAGCCACAGGAGCTGGCACTGCTGGAGGTCTACATCACCATGGAGAGGATGTTGACTAAGACAGAAAACCCTGCTCTAAAATCAACACCTTGAAGATCAACTGAAATGTGTAGCTGCCCTTAGGCTAACTTTACACTTCACTAACGGCCTTCTCAAAGCCCTGGCCTCAACCCTATTAAAAATTTGTGAACTCCACTTAAAAACCAAGAAGCCAACCAATTTAAACTCCACCAATTCTGCCAAAAAGAGTGGTCAAATATCCAGGTTGAATTATGTCAGATGTTAAAAGAAATCATTAAAATCTCCAAATTATTATGACATTCATGCCTATGATTAGCATATGCATATCACAACTGTATACCAAAGAAACCCCTGAACATACTCAGCACTCACTGCCATTTAAACATTATAATATAGTGTGAATGCTCTGAGTTAGATGCTCAATAACAGAATTACAAAATATTTACAAAATATTTAGTATTTTATGTTTTTGTCTGGCAGGCATGCTTACGAATGGCTGATTTGACCATGATGGGTTGAGACTCATCTGAATAGCTGCTGTTTCCTGCTCGGCTCACACACTTTACTCTAAACACGTAGTCCTTCCGAGTCTTGAGGCCATGGACTGTAAACCTGAGGAGAGATTATGTTCAAATCACATATATTGCAGTTGTGCATTTTCTATGATATTCATTTCTATTTCTTTTTGACTTTATGTTTTTAATTCAGTTCATTTCCAGAGTTGATTTGCTGATTTCAGTTAGCTTTTGCAGTTTGAACATACTTAGTTGTAGTCTAATTTCAGTGTAGTTTTAGTCTTTTTAAGTATTCATGTGAGGTGGGCCAGAGGCAGGATTTAGAACAATTACTATAGATGTAAAATGAAAAGAAAGAACTTTTTGAAAGCAGTCTCTTAGGTGTCTAAAGCCTCAATAAATATTCCCATCAAAGGCTCACCAGACAAGCTGTCATAACAAATTTGACCAATGCTAAAAGTAAGACTAAAGAAATCTGAAAGTAATATTGATGTTATTTTCAGTGTTTCTGCTAAATTAAAGAAACATCTGTTTACACTTAAAAAGTTTGTGTTTTATTTTAATTTAATTCAATTTCTTTTTATATCCACTGTGAGTTTTAATATTAGTTTTTGTTAACTATAATAACCTTTATTTATCATGCATATCACTTATAATTATCTGGAAATGGCCTATGAAATGAGATCATTTTGACTGTCACTATAACTTAATTTTATTCATACTAACATTTTACCCACATACCTGTTTTTAGCAAAGGGCTTGTTGTTAACTGTCTTCCAGTTGTGTTTGCCAGCTTCACTGTAGTACAGATAATATCCCAGGATGCCGTTTTTGTCTTTGGGCCCTTGCCACTGCACCAGCACAGAGGTGTCCGTGTCTCTAATTGCCATGACAGAGTGAGGTGGAACTGGCACAGCTGGTGGGAATCAGATAATAAACAAAAAAAATATCAACTAAAACCACGAAACTTAAAATGGTAAAAGGAAAACTGACTACAAGATAGAAAACACCTATTTTTCTGTCAATAATCTCCTCAGGAGTTGGCCCACAGTAGAGCTTGAAGTAACTTTGTTGTTTTCTATACTGAAATAATCTAGAGTAGCATTATAATTCAAGGACTCTATCATTGCTTCCCTGTCTTGTTTGTCTTGTGTATACACACATGCACTCACACACACCTACACTTGATCTACAGGTCCTAGAAATGCCTGTGTGGGCTCTCTCTGGGTGATTCTAACACTGGCCAAAGGCGTGATCATGAATGGTTGTCTCTCCTTATCTCTCTGATAACCAACCTGTCGAGAGCGTACCCTGCCTCTTGCCCCACGTCAGCTGGGATAAACTACCACACAACCCTGAACTGGATAAGAGGTAGGAGATGGAAGGACTTATTATAATTTAACTTCTGGTTTCATAATATAACACTGGCACCCCTGGTGTTTAGACTGGTTCTAAACCTTGCTTTCACCATGCAGCTTTAAGCCACTGGGTATGAAATCTTCTGGGAAAATGAAAAATCACTGTGCAACCAAAAAAGGAAGATGACTTTTGTTTTTCCCAGTAGCTACTGGCAGTTTTCTGCACATAAAACACTGGATTCTATAGGGTGCATAGTAATACCTGTAAAAAATCTACCCTTAAAAGGAAAGAAAACACACTACTGGTATATAAGGCAGAGAAATATTATTTTACGTGGACTTACAATATCATTACTTTTTACTGCTACAGTTACATATCACATATTCTTGGATTTAACAAGTGATATCTGCCCAGCCAACCCTGGTCGGTGTTTCTGGGGCAGGTCTGCCAAAAAGTAAATGAATAGCTCACCATATATTCATATATAGGTACAATGTAAAATTATACCTATTGTTGTGCATCAAGATATTCACATTCTGATTTTCAGACATGTAGAGGACCCCTTTTCTCTTTTTCTCTTTTATTTATGGGTTGTTCCAAAACATCTGCCACTTTGCAATGAAATGTTTTTTTTTATACAATAATCCATTTCATATGTGGGAAACCTTAGAGGTTATCAAAAACACCGCTTTACTTTGTTCCACCTCCACTGGGGGTACCTCCAAATTTTGGGAACATTCCACTGAACTAAATATTTTAAGAGGAAGAAAATGCACTCAACACATTTGTTAGAGCACAAGGGTACATACAAAGTTGTTCAGAACCACTTACTGAAAACTTTACTTTTTTTTTGCAAGAAACTTTCACGAATTCTATGAACCAAGCACTGAAGGAATGAAAATAAAAACCTTAGCACTAATTTCAGGTTTTTTTTCTGTTAAAATAAAAAAGTAGTGCATGGCCATGTTTCAGTATTGTTGTTTGGCTTGCTTCTGCTGTGTTGTTGAATTGATACATTCAATCACATTGAGAAAAGTAAAAATAAGGCAGGTAGGTATTGCTTATATGCTAAAAATAGGTCATTTTAGGTCATTGGTAGGCATGTATGTTACCCCCCCCCCCCCCCCCCCCCCCCCACATAGATGTGTTCTAGGCAACTTAATGACGTTATATTATATATAATGCAAAATGTTTTGTAGTTTTGTAGATATAAATTAAATGTTATTCTGGTCAGATAAAAAAGGATCCAATGCTTTTATAATGAGTCTAAGTGCTAGAAACAGAACGCCTCATTTTATCCTGATGCTAAGTGGTTGCTAGGCAACTTGACCACGCAACAACATCAGATACCGATAAGAAGCAGCAGGGGCCCGAGAAGTATCTGTGCGCCAACATGCGAAGTCAGTGGCCAAAGACACTAACAACACAGACAAGGATTTGTGTGTTATGGTAATGTTATTAGACCCATAAGATACGTCTCATACTGTCATTTATTTAAAATGATAATTATATGGTTGATAAATTATTCCTATCGAGCCCTCAATATTGTACTGTGATCTGTTCTCAATAAGAAATCCAGATAATCTATTAAACCACTGAAAACCGAGATAAATATAGCCACATCATTTCTCTTGTAAAATTACTGTATGAGTGAACATGTAGAGTAGGAGAAATACAGTTCAGTGTGGAAATGCTGAACAATGACGGCACTCTTTAAAATCTAAGTGACCTTTACAAGAGGCAGAGTAATAAATGGCTACCGGTACATAACATATTTAATCTCACCTTGTGCCTTTCCGAGGGAGATCGGTGTGCTCGGCTCAGAGGGATCACTGACACCATACTTGTTGACTGAACGCACTCTGAAGTAGTACTGCTTGCCCTTCACCAGGTCAAATAGTGGGAACCTGGGAGAGTTTACCACCATGTCCAGACTCACCATCTCCCAGCTGTTTTTTCCTGTCAGGGACTGAAACAGGTGGGGAATTAGATTAATTTCCAAAGTGCTGTCTATCTCAAGGACATCTTCATAATTCAGGATCCTTAAAATATGCAGGTGGATTCAATCTGCACAGTTTGGAGTGACAGACAGTGATACTTTGATTTAGAAAGGCAGAAATATGAAAAAAGGAACAATATGCCAGGAAAAAGTTAAAAAGAAGACAGATGGGTAGGTATGCAAATTGTAGACCGCCAGTTTGTCATCTTGAATTTTTTTCCTTTTCATCTTTGTCAATTAGCCATCATCATGCAGTGTCTACATTATAGGCTACATTAACGTAGCTGTTGTCCTGCTCTGTATTGCCATCATTTCTTTCCCCAAGTCTCCGGTGAGAAACGGGTATGTTCCCAGAGATCAGTGATTATAAAGTGCTTGCTCAAGGGCGAATATGATATTTGAATGTTCTCTTCATTATATAAGAGGAAGTGAAGCTGTAGACTTTTAGTAATTTCAGATGCCTGTGACAGATTTGACAGTTTTATTACCTCAGTAACTTATAAAGCTTCAATAAAGATCTATTTCCTGTAGCAGTTTTTTTGATTATTGGAGCTAGAAGCTGTTCAGTGCCTGGGCTGATATTAGAGAGCCTTTAGGCCTCCTACTATTGTAAAGGCCAGGGGCTGTCCACACACTCCAATATGTTGGAGAAAACTTTTTTGACATCCCCAATAATGCCTCTGAAAAATTTTTTTTTTTTAAAGGTTGCTGGATTAGATGCATGACTAATTTTAAACCAAACAAAGCCTTTTAGATAACACATCCAGCCAACAACCAATCACTAGAAAAAATCTCTGCATGCAAGCAAAAAAAAACAAAACACAACTCCTGATGCCAGAATATGTGGCATGTAAGAGCAACATCAAGGTCTGCTTGTTTTTAATAAGATGGTAAAGTTTCAGCTAAACTGACAACACCACAGTATATGTGGGTGTGTATTTCTTCTCCTTCTGTCTGTTTAATTAGTGCTGTTGTCAGCAGCCTGCTGTTAATTTGACTCACGTTCCAGCTCCGGACTTCCCAAACAAAACAAGGGGGAAGTACTGATGCAAGAACACTGATTCTTGTGTTCACTGGATGTGAAGGTATTACTAATTGCAACTGTGGTTAGCTGGATACGTGTAAATATTCATATATGAGAGAGCATTATATACACTTATACACAGCAAATTCAAAAGTGTTAAATAGTGTTAATAGTCTTCTTGCAAAAGTAGAGTTAATTTTACTCTAAGTAGAGTCACATTCTTTTAATGTAACTCTGAGGTGTAAAATGATAGTAGTTAAAATCGAGTGTTAAAAATGAGTGTTTCTATGTCAAATCTGGAGGTGTTACAATGGAAACATTAACTCTTGACCTCTTAACTCTGAACTCCTAGAGGGGCTATGACACCAACAGAGTAAATTCACAGACTCCGCCCCCAGCACGGCTCCAATCGAAGCTGAAGTGAAGCCGTTTCAGAACATTTTGCTCTACATATTTGAGTTGTTTGCCATGCTTGGTAAGTCATTTTTTCAAAGATTGTTTCAATTATTTCTATTAGCTTTTACTTCTGTGGCTCTTTGGAGTTGAGACAAAGCTGTGTGAAAGGCATTAGCCATGTTGCTCGCTGATAGCATAATATTCTGTTTTAGCTAGCTGAAAGGTATTGTTTGCAGGCAAATACCACAGCCTTGAAAAAAGCTTGCATGTGAATTTTCAGTCAAACTTTTGGTCAAATACACCTAAAACAATGTCTAGAATGTGAAATGTTGGTATAATGGTGCTACTTGAAGCCTGAAAACGATCGCCCATGAAAAAAAAACGAGCAAACAGCAGTAGCTGACGTCCTGACTGGATTCTACGTTAGCATAGATCCCTCCAGAGTTTTGTGCACACGGTTTAGGTAAAAATGAAAAAGGTTGAGGTTTTACATTTAGTTCAGTATTACCTGTTGCCTGTGTCCTTGTCTTTTGGGAAAATACTTTACACAAGTAATGGCTCAAAAAGGATTCCTTTTTTTTTTACTGTGCTGCAATTGTTTACTGGATTATTTGTGCCATTAATTAGTGTCAACTAATTTTTATTCAATCTCCGCACAGGATATGCTTGTGAAGATGGAATATGGGGGAGAGCAGAAGTGCGTTGAAGTTCCACAAAGTGATGAATGAAGGACATGCATATTGTATTGAAGAAATAAGTGATGAGAATGCTGTTATTTGCATTTACCATGTCAGACCTTTTGATAAACAAAATTCTAATGAAAGTGAGAACATGTATACTGTTACATCTTTCAGAAAATGTTTTGAAATTGTGGTGCACAGTTCAGAATAAATGTTTTTCAAAAACCATTGCGTCTTTTTAGTAAATGTTTATTTCCAAAAGAAATTTCTAGAAGTTCAGAACAGTAAAATTCCCGCTTTTTAGAATGAATTAGAAGATAACTCTTACGTAGTTAAACTAAAATACTCTTTAAGAGTTAATATATAAACTCTTAACACCAAGTGTTAAATGATCAACTCCAGACAGATTTGGTGTTTAACACTAAATCAGAGTTAACGTACCAACTCTCCAAAAAGAGTTAAATTAACACTCTCTGGTGTGGACCCATATAGACACTTTAATAGTGTTGAAATCAAATCTGACAGTGTTAATTTGGACATGCTGGATTTGCTGTGTAAGAAACTTGGATTGGAGCCCATTCGCCTTCAGAAGTGTCTCAGGTCTTTGTGACTCGAATTCAACAAGGTACTGGAAAGATTCCTCAGAGATTTTGTCACGTTCCTGGGTCTACTGAACTAGCGTTTTAAGTTTTAGTTTATTTTGATGTTTATGTTTAAGTTCTTTAGGTTAACTAAGTACACTTGTTTATTAGATTCTCTTTGTGTTTTTCTACCCCTGTATTTAAGTTTCTCTCACCCTTTATGTGTTTCATGCTGTCTTATGTGTCAAGTTTGCATTGCTATGTCTGCGTCTCATGTTTCCTGTTTTATTTTGAAGGTCCGTGTCCTATGTCAGTGTGCTTCCTTTGTCTCGTTATGTCAGATTAGTGTCAGCTGTTTATGTAAACAGGATTAGATCGCGGCCACGCAGGTATGTCCGCTTCATTTATACAAAAGCAACAGCGATATTCCACCACTGTTTCACCATAAATAAATAACATCAGTGTAACTAAAGATAATGCAGCACTTGATCCTTTTATTGATGTCACACAGATACATACAGGTCATTTCCTAAAAAAGGGAAATGTACTATTAACATTCTATCACATGTATGTGATTATTACAGATGTAATTCATATTTCAGAGTGGTAATTGCAAATTACTTCGTGTAATCAAGATGGGAGACCACGGCTATAAAAGCGAAGGTGGATTTGGGAAGTCTGTCGCAGCCATGTCCTGTCCGTTTACGCGAGCAGCCCATTGCGGAAGGTGCAAGATTGATGAGGAGAGTCCTCAGAATTCAGCGTATATTGCGGGACAGACAGGATCCTTTAGCTCAGCGCGACAGTGTGCTCATAGAGAGATATCGATTTTCCCGTGAGGGTATTATTCACTTAACCAACTTGTTGACAAGGGGATGCAGGACCACCACCTGTCTTTTTGTGCTCTGCCCTTTTCTTGGTTGCTGTTATGAACAAACAAACAGATTATTTCAGGGTCTCTTTCCAAGAGACTAAAAGCAATATAAGTGATAAATATTACCATTCTGTAGAATATTCTTATATTTCACTTTTACTTGTTCCCATGTTCTAGTGGGTCCTGTTGTGGCTCTAATGTGAAAGGGGATATAATATAACATATTATAATATAATATAATGTAATATAATATTGGGTAATATAGTGTGATATGATAAATCTACCCTACCGCCTACTGGTGTTTGCCAGAGGGGCCGATGGCGCGATATGGCAGCCTGGCTTCTGTCAGTCTGCCCCAGGGCAGCTGTGGCTACAACCGTAGCTGCCTCCACCAGTGTGTGAATGTGGTGGAGTGGCATTGTAAAGCGCTTTGGGTGCCTTGAAAAGCGCTATATCAATCCACTCCATTATTATTGTTATTATTAAATTACTTACGAGTTTAATTTGTCAGCAACTTTCTGCCAGCCCTCTCTCCTTGCTTTTGCAGCCTTTGCAGTGTTCCCTTGCGTTTTAATTAAACTCTGAAACTCCTGAAATCCCTCAATCAAGAGTTCTTGCTCTGCTGCCGAAAAATACCGAGCTGAGCGCGCTCCTTCGACATTTTCGCCGACCAATCAGAGGGTTGCCGATCAATGTTTCTACTATCGATGCGTAGACCCTTTTACGACACCCAGTGATCTCACATTACTTCATCCAGCTGTACTAATCGTCAACAGCAGGTGTGTTCGGCGAACCGGATTAGCGAACTCACGGTTAGCGCGATGATTTGATCTTGGATGTAGTAAGCGACGTACGAAGAACGGGCCCCAGGTATCTTTGTATCCAAGTCAGGTTTCATGTTTTGGTTGTTTTATGTTTATCTTTAGTTTCCCCAGTTTAGTTTCACGTCTGCCTTTTGTTTTGTAATGTTTTACCAACTTGAATAAACGGCTCGCTTTCTGTCAACATTAAAGGTTTGTTCCACGTTCCCTGGTGTCTGCATTTTGGGTCCTCTTTGTGAATTCATACAGTGTGTTGCTGCATACTGTAACAGAGTTTGATCCATATTGATGTGATAGCATCACACAGATGCTGCAGTTTATCAGCAACACATCCATGATTCAAAGCACAGCCATTTAACTCACTGTAGTATTAAAGAACCCAGTTTAGATGGCATGAGCATTGTGAAAATGTGTACACTGTGGTCATAGAGTGATAGACATGTGCTGTTAAGAAGCACCACACCATGTGGTCTTCTGCTGATGTAGCCAATGTGCTTCAAGGTCTGACATATTGATTGTTCAGAGAAGCTCTTCTGCATAACTTGGTTATAGGGAATGGTTATTTGAATTTCTGTTGCCTTGCTGTGAGTTTCAGCCAATGTCTTCTGGCCTCTGGCATCAACAGGATATTTCCACACAGAGAATTGACACTTACTAGACATTTTCTTTTTTCTTCTTCAGACCATTCTCTTTAAACAACTGGGCTGGTTTTGTGTGAAAATCCAAGTAGATTTGCACTTTCTATAATACTTACACCAGCCCATCTTGTGACAACAACTATTCCATGTTTAAAGTCACTTAAATTCCCTTTCTTCCCAATTCTGTGATTGCGAGCATCTAAATGCATTTAGATGCTGCAATGTGATAAACGTAGATATATGAACTTGAAAAGATTTACTTAGCAGAGTAGCCAGGTGAGTTTATATCTAATTGTAATTTAAATGTAGATATTTTTTAATGTCTTTTACCATAGTAGGTGCGTGTTTGTTCAGAAATCTTAAAGGTGTAGATGTTTTCTGGATCATCGCTTCCTTAAGATGGAACTATTAATCCAGCATCTACAGAGCAACATGAAACTTTTGTTGGAAACCTGAAGGTATAAAAATCACTGCTCTATCAGGTCTGGATTGCTCTCTGTCGTCTGCTGAGGTTTTAAGTTGCTGAATACTGTGGTTGCCAGCTAGATGCAATCATTGTATTCTGTTTGGTACAGAGTAGGTAAAGTACATCAAGTCTATTGTTGCTAAAAACAGCTGTATGCATGCTGCAGGCAACAATGATGTGTGATGCTATGTGACTCGAGACTGAACCAAAACACTAAAGCTGCAGTAAAATGGAAGCAATTAGCTGAAACATGACATACTGCTTCGTAAAGTGCAGAAGCTGCAGACTCTGGTGAAAATTCTGCTGGGTTTTCAACTTACACAGGCCCATTACATTTTCTTAATCTATAATTATGGAGTTAAGGAGCTTCGGCTCAAATGAATGTTTAACATTTTACTGCTGTCCATTTCCCACATATGCATATATTTTTAATTCAGAGGCAGGTCTTTTTAAAATGAAATAAAAGCCAATTTGTAAAACTTCACAGAAGGTAATCAGTCTCATTTCTCAGATTTGTAAATTAAACTGTATAAGTTTATCTCAATTATCCAGCCATCTTAGAAATCTAAAATCTAATCATGATATCCTCATCTTTCAGTTTTTCTCCTCTTCTGGCATGAACAGTTATCATTGCGATTTTAGTTTGCAGTTCTTCAGACAACATATCACATGACTTCAGATTAACCCTGACTCCCAGAGCAGGCCACTTTTTCAAATAGCGGATCAAAACAAATCAGCTTGATAATAAACCTCTGATATGTTATAGTGACCAGTTTCAAGTCGCTGTGAGGAGATTTTCTACTGGCTGCTACAAAGATTGGAGATGTTTCTCCAAGTTTAAATTATGTTCAGATGTGATTGATCTAAAAATGATTTTTAGTAGATGCACTAAAACTTCACTTATGAGCTCATAAGATGAAAGAAGTTTAACCAAGACCCTCGGGGAGGCCTGCAGCCAATCAGAGTCTTCTAAGTTGTTGTAATATGAATATTTATGTGCCGTGACTGACCCGCTCCACGTAGAAGGTGAGCGGCTCCCTGCCTCTGGGTTCAGGCTCGGTCCAGCTCAGCACCACGTAGGTGTCGCTCACCTCGCAGGCGTGGACATTTGTGGGAGGAAAAGGAGCTTTGATTCGACCTAGAGAGCAAAGACAGGAGTAGGAGGCGGAGGATGACAAATGCAAAAGTTAGAACAAGGTCAATGAGAATGAAAATCCAAAAAAGTGTTGGCTGAGAAGCTGCGTTTGATTCTCTTTCTCTTAAAATGCTTTGCTGCTGAATGTGTGCACAGCACCTGGCTACCCCAGTCTCACCTCCTTTTCTAATACCTAAGTATAGCAGATAACATGTAGTCAAATACTTTCAGTGACACTCCAAATGATTCAAGGACAATAGAAGTGTTCAGGTTTAGCCAGAAGTGTCCCATCTGTCTCTGCACGTTTGTATTCCTTGTAGAGTTTGTAGAGCTGCAGTGTGGATCAGAGAAGAGCTCCACGGCTGAAAGAGTAGTGAAGAGAGAGGGATGGTAGAGGCAGCAAACCTTTGTTAGTATACAGAGGAGTATCTGAGCAGCAGGACACACTGTGCTTTAAAAAAACAAAATTCATGTAGTGCTGCAGCGGTTACGGAAAAAACCATAAAGCCATGTAGTAAAATCTGCTGATGACAGACAAAAGCAATGATAGGCTCCTTAAACCCATTTTCTGGGAGGGGACTATTTTTAATGAATGCTGTGAAACTGTGAAGACATACACATATTTGTGTGGTATATGTGAAGAGAAATGAAAGTTTACTGAGAACACAGATATTATTAAGCAGGCTCATCGGTGGTTGTACGGGTTTTCTCAGCGGGGTAGATGAGAGAGTAATTATAACATATTTCACCTCCTCTATTTAATGCATGCTTGCATTTCTTTCATTTGTTGCTCCAGAAAGACAAGAACAGGCTAAAAGAACAACTAACACCAGTTTTACATTTATTATAAGAACCCAAAGATCCCTGATAGAGCTCTATAAACAAACAAACAAACAAACAAACAAACAAACAAACAAACAAGTACACAGTAAAAGCCAAGCCATCACTAATAACCCCACACATGTGCTTCATAATGAGCATAACAATGCCTCCAGGACTGAGTTTTAAAGCACAGGCTTGCACAACAAGCCAACAATACTTGGTAATCAAATGATCAAATATTGTCCATAAGAGGGATGTTAATCACAGTGAATATTTTTTGGTCTCTAAATGGTTTATGTACTTTGCAGCTTTACTGTTTTTGCATTTACATTTCTTTTGAACATTTATCTGTTTATTCAATGCTGTATTGTTTGACTGTTGAATATGCTAATTTAAGGGAAATGATTTGATTTTCGTGGCTCTCAAAGTGCTTAATCAAACTCTGTTTGAAGCCAAACAATATAGTCATTTTAATGCACTCTTTTTTTTTTTTTTTTAAACAACCAAGCAGTAGGAAAATTATGTTTAATGTGCAGCTAAAATGAGCATTTAGGGACAGTAAGTGGAATGCACCTGATTGGTGAAGTCAGTCACCTGACCTCAGTTCAAAAGAAGATGACTGCAGCACATCTTTAAATGTCAAACATAAAAGTGTTTAGCATTTTATTATTTACACGTAATGATTCAACATGGCAGACTGAAGTTTTCTCCCATACGGTGTGTATACTGTACACAAAAGGAAATGAACAACAATACATGTCTGGGAACTGTGGCGAAGATTTCTTCCTGTTAAAATGGAGTTTTTTCTTCCCACTGTCACCAAGTGCATGCTCATTTTGGGGGGGTTCTCTGTAATATAGAGTTCTCTGAGGTAACCATTGTGACTTTGCGCTATTTAAATAAAACTGAAATGAATTTCATAAAACTTACAACCTGACATCTTTGTCTGCTAAGTGAAACCAATGCCAACTTTAACCTTAATTCTTTTTTCAGTGATCATATGAGGTCATTAAAACCCTGGGCTCCTATAGTCTTTGCACAGTGCTGATGAATATATGGCCTCAAACATAATGAATACAACATCGAGATTCAATTCAATTCAATTCAATTTTATTTATATAGCGCCAAATCACAACAAAAGTCACCTCAAGGCGCTTCATAGATACAGAGAAAAACCCAACAATCATATGACCCCCTATGAGCAAGCACTTTGGCGACAGTGGGAAGGAAAAACTCCCTTTTAACAGGAAGAAACCTCCAGCAGAACCAGGCTCAGGGAAGCGCGGGGCCCTCTGCTGCGACCGGTTGGGGTGAGAGAAGGAAGACAGGATAAAAGACATGCTGTGGAAGAGAGACAGAGGTTAATAACAGATATGATTCAATGCAGAGAGGTCTGTTAACACATAGTGAGTGAGAAAGGTGACTGGAAAGGAAAAACTCAATGCATCATGGGAATCCCACGGCAGCCTACGTCTATTGCAGCATAACTAAGGGAGGATTCAGGGTCACCTGGTCCAGCCCTAACTATATGCTTTAGCAAAAAGGAAAGTTTTAAGCCTAATCTTAAAAGTAGAGATAGTGTCTGTCTCCCGAATCCAAACTGGAAGCTGGTTCCACAGAAGAGGGGCCTGAAAACTGAAGGCTCTCCCTCCCATTCTACTTTTAAATACTCTAGGAACAACAAGTAGGCCTGCAGAGCGAGAGCGAAGTGCTCTAATAGGGTGATATGGTATGATTTTGTAAATCAGTGTCCCCAAGATGAAGATCAAGCCAAGATTAGCTTGGCAGTTCAACGGGATCGATTCAAAGTACTTATGAAGCCACTTATAAAAGTACACTGTCATTTTTATATTTTGCTTTTGTTGAAATTAATAAAAACTAGCTAGCTGTTTCTCTCAGTTTACAGTTTTCCAATACCCTATTTTATCTACAACATATTTAACTTTAAATGCAACTCTAAATGTAAACTTACATAATACAGAAGACTTTGAAACTAGAGCTTGAGACCATAAACTCAGTAATAAGGAAGAGTTAGATGCCTTTTTTATTAACTACAAAAGTCACATCCTGTTTTGGTTGTGACTTTTTTAGCTCACTTTTCTAATCTGGAGGCTAGCCTCCCCTTTTCAGAAAGCCAAAATAAGGGAGAAAGTTTCCTCTTTCATTGAACTTAGAGACCATAATTTAGTGGCTCTCAAACTTTTCATGCCATGCACTCCACCTTCAAAAGTCAAACAAAGGTCAGACCTCCAAACGTCACAATTTTTTATAGATCATAAATAATAAAAAAGGGATCCAAGTTTAATTTTAGAGGAACAAAGGTCAGTGAGACAGCATTAGCAAACTACATACATCACATTCATTCGGCTTAGTTTCTCTCCAACCCTCCCACAGCTCTACAGCATATAACCTTTCAAATATTCTGATTCTTCATTCTACACACAACATACAATCTGGACAAGGGAGTGTCCGAAGTTATGTGTACTGCAACAGAGTCAGTCTGGATGGAGACTGATCTTAGAAGTTCAGGATGTTGCAGTGCTATGTCATTTCACTTCTGTTAAAAGCTGCACACATGCACTTCTTTGTTATACATGTATACACTCCTTCTGCTCTAAACCTCCTCTGGAGAACACAATAAAGAGAGTATAAATGGACTCCCTGTGCTACATGTTTTAGATGGCTCCACAAACACAAATTCCTCCTCCCGCTTTCCTTTTTATCTGTCCGTGGGTTACATTGCCAAGGTTATCAGCCCTCTTCACAGGCATTCACACTAGCTCGAGCCATTATGTGCATTTACTAGGACACCGCCAGGGATTGTTCATTCTTTTCAGTTCTGTAAATGGAGCAAATGCTCATTGCTACAGTCATACAATTACTGCAGCTCATTGTTAAATATAATATGAAGATGCATTAAGCCACAAACCCCGAGGGATCCTGCAGGCATAAAGGAGGCACCATGCGTGCCGGTAAAACATGGATGCTGTTTTAAATCAATGGGGAAAATGTTCAAGTGGCTTGTTTTTCGGACAAAATTATGCACTGAAATAAAAATAAAGGTTCTCACCTTCCAGTTCATCTTTTGTGATAGTAATGGTCCTTCCTCTGTCCACTGTAACCACTGTGAAAGGAGAACAAAACAGATAGATATAGGTTGAAGATAGAGAGGATAGAAAGGAACGTGGTACCAGGGTAATGAAGTTATATATGAGCTTGCGATAACAATATTATTGTATTAATGTTAGAGGAGCAGCCACTGATAAGAAAGTCAGACTCAGAGAGACACAAAGAAGTGAGCTAGACCGACATGGGAGGATGGAGAGCAGGCCGGAGGCAAGTCAGCCTTCTGTCTGTCCTTCATCTGTGTTTAATGATCCACAGCATCTGACCAGAGTCCATCTGTCCTCCCAGTTACACACAGGCACGCACACACTCCACGATCCACATCGCATCTTATTAATTGCTCATTCCAACATTACACCGTTGACCAAACAGAAAAGCTTTAAAATACGTAATCTTTTAGGAAATAATGTGTTCTACCCCACAATGTAATTAAGAAGCTGTCAGAGAAACAACTGCAAAAGCCCGCGGCTCTACAAAGTGAGATCTAAATCTGCATCTGTTCTCTCTGGTAGTGCTGATTTCCTTGCAGGTGTAACATGGCAACTGAGGCAGATGAGGTGAATAAACAGTAGGAACGAACTGATAATGCATTGTTGATGCTCCCTGTAGTCATTTGTAGATGCAGATGAGTGACAAATTAAAGGAAAAGCCTGAATAAATAAGTGGGGATACATAGTGCACGCAGATGCTTCCATGAAAAGGCGCAGGGGTCGCTCAATGGCTTGATGTGTTCGAAAATAATGTAAATCATATGCTGCGATCACAGTCAGCAACAACCCAACAGCTGCATACGATTTTGAGCCCGATTTCAGACAGAATTGCCCAATGATTAAGCTGCATTTCTATCTTTTTTCTGCCATTAGGTCCACTCTAACTAACTACAAGCGAGAGGGAACATATTTTTTCTCTAATCACTCACTGGAGACAACCATATCCACCTGAATCCAAAGGTATTTTAAGTTGTTGTCCTTGGGGCAGGGTGCTAGCTATGTAAAGTACCCCTTGATAACAGTGGTAAACCCACCCATTGTGCTGATTTGGTAGGCATTTGTCCTCCAATAGCACTTATGGAGCAACTGCATTTGCAAACCACAGTGCTTGATTATGTCTGCTATGTTTAGTGGAGGAATTTAAACTTTCTTTGACTCTGGCTCTCAAAAGACCATAAATTGAAATATGTAGAAAAGTGCTGAAACTTCAAGGATCTTTTCTAGGAAGCAGGAGTCTGTTCATGTGGAGCTATGAGTCAACAGCTCTTGTTTGAAATGTACTATATAAATAAAGGTGACCTAACATTAGTCTGAATGAAGGAAATAATGATACACTGACACCTTTTCACTCTGGCACACGCCATGTTTTCCTCTCATTACCCACAATGCAGCTTGAAAGCCAACAGTTTAGTCAGAGATTTAAGTCAGTAAAGTCCAGATGAAAATCTCAAGGTATGAGAAGAAATTCTTCTTCCTTCTGACTCTATAATCTTACATTTTTGGTTTTCAAAGTAGATCAACTTTCTCTAGAGCCAGAAAAGCATCTTTATGCATCTTTTGTCAGACATCCAAAAGTTCTACCAAAGAAAAACACTTTGATGTGTCATGCAAGTTCCCCCATTTTTACAAACCACATGAAGTACATGAACCTGACAGCTAACTGATAGGACAGTTTTAGTGCCTGTGATCTTACATCATCAAGGCTGCCCAAGAGACAAAATGACATCTTAGAGACTGGGAACATTTTCTTTATTTCTTTATCTTTTTTTATGAACTCAAACAATTAATTAATTATGATTAAGGAATAAATACAACTGCATCGCAAAGCCTGATTCAGTAATTTAAGGAATTTCAGGAGAGTGTTTTTTCCACTTGCTAATTGATCGGGGAAAGTTCCTCCACTTAAGCACTCATGCATATTTGTTGTGGATACTTTGGCATTATTTATGATATCAGACGCCAAAAAGACAAAGCTCTTGAGGTATTCTGCTGGTCAGGTTTAAATTTCACTCCACAAATAAATTAGACGATGCAGGAAAAACCAGCAACATTAACACATTTTAAAGCTTTTTATATGTCAGTGTTGATGTTTAATGTGTTACCCATAGTCCTGGTGTGTTCCAGGGGGTCTGCAGTGACGACGGGCTTCGTGGCTTTGGAGGGGCGCCCTGCACCGGCCTGGTTCACACTACGTACTCTGAACTGGTACAGAGTTCCTTCCTTCAGCCCAAACACTGGGTAATGGCAAATCTTTTGAATATCCACATTGCAGCGCACCCACTCACCCTGGCTGAGGTCACATCTGAAAAGGACACACGGTGCGAGGGAGAAGTCAGTCCTGAAAATACAGTAATAAAGAAAAAAAAATTGTACAAGAAAAACAAAGAACTAACCCATTGTGTTTGAACAACACTAGGTGCAGTCTGCGGGGTACAGTATTATAACACCAATTCTGAAACACTTTATCCCACATAACAGCCAGTATGTACGCCACAAAAGAGTATAATTGTGACCAGAGAGCATCGCGAAAATAACAAGGCTCCAAAAACAGAACAAAAATGTTTTTTAAGTACAAGTCCAGGCTCAAATTGTACGACATCAATGACAAACTGTTGCCACTTTTCTAACCAGACGGGGGGGTTGCTAGGGAACTGGGAAGTATCCTACACTTTGTTTCGTTGTTCAGTAACCAGTAGCGTTTAGAGCTGTGTGCTGTGACTAAAGAAGAAAATACACAAACGAACATGAAATGCAGAAATGCAAATATATGAGCACACATGTTCAGGTGATCCTGACTGACTGATTTTGGTGATAGCTCCAGTAGCTGTTCTCCTCAGAGAGCCTTTGAGTCTGCTGTTAACACACAGTTGAGGGTTGATAATTACCATGTATACCATCCATCTCATTAGGGCTCTGCCAACTTAATATGTCCAATTCAAATTCCTCAGCAGCAGAAGCACACAGAAGGGTTAGCAGTGTAGGCTTACTGTTGGTCACATGTTGACTTGCAGTACAGGAAATCACTGAGAGTCCAATCTAAAATAAGCATTTTAATGAATGCCAAATCAACGTGAGCTCACTGTAGGAGATTCAATCTCTGTGCTGGATATTTCTGGCAATGAAAACCTGTAATCTTTTCGTCAAAACTTTTCTTTCGTTGTTTTACTGAATTCAAACATGCACACAGTCTGAAAAGGTAGCGTAGTCAGACTAATTGTCTCACAGTTCATCAGTTGATTAAGTGCGTGTTTAAATGACATAATCAGCTGTCATTTTAATTGATATTTAAATGACATGATAAATCACCAACCAAAGCAATGACTTAATGTAGAAGCTTAATGTAAAAATCAATATGAACACAATGAAAAAAACAAAACAAAAACAGTTCTGACAATCGAAATTTCATCAGTCAATTTTCAAGGTTAAAAAAAAGAAAGAAAAAGAAACCCTGACATTGCATTTGCAATATGTAAAAAACATGAAGGTGACTCGATGCCATGGTTTGCTGTGTGGCAGGCAGGATGTAGGACCCAAATGCAGGACTCACGGACAATGAAGGAGTGAACTAAAGAAGGCAGCATTATTTTGGCTGTAAATGACTCTTCTGTTACGGCTGTGGCCATAAGAACACTGTGTGGGCTGTTTGTTCTGTGTCTCTTTACTGTGTTTAAGACTCTTTACAGGTCCCTCCCCTAATGAAGAGTAGTGAGCAGCTGATTGGACCATGGAACAGGTGACCACATTCAAAAAGCCGCTCTGACAGCTCCAGGGAGAGAGAGAGAGAGAGAGTGTGGAATGAGCGAGTAGCCTGACAGCCGTCGCAGTCCTGACCCTGGTTTTCCCAGCCTGTGTTTATCTTGTGTATTTGTGGGAGTGTGAATTGTAAAAGCCGCTCCTAGTGCATTAGCTGAGAGCTTAGGCACTCGTGGGCTGAAGCGGAAGGGGTGAGCTGCCTTTTCTTTTGGAATCGTTTTCTCCTGTTTTCTTGGTCAGGGAGCGAGGGATAGCTCTGTCATTTGTTTGTTCTTTTTTCTTTCTTAGGGTTTAGTTAGTCTTTTCTGGTGGGACTTAGTTGGTTTTGTTTATTATTTTGGCCTGGGCTCACCCTGGAGCTATGCTTCTTGTCCTTAAATAAAATCACTTTTTTTACTCACAACTGGTTTGGATGTTTGGCTTGGGAACCAGGGCGGGGATTTGTCTCTCTCTCCTCCAACCTTATGTGCGTCCCTACCCGCCTAGACTAGGGGCGTAACACTTCATACAAAAAACAAAGCCTTAAAGCGAGGAACTAGAAATACGAACTAAAATCAAAACACTAAGACACTGGGAAGCTAAGGAACTAAACTGGGAAACAACTACAAGGAGCATGGAGGAAAAACACACAGAGTAGTTAAGGTACAACGTGACAGCACACTTGCTCAGTGTGTGTGAGGACTACAATACACAGGTTGAAAACCGAGAGCATGGAAACGGGTGGAAACACAGCTGGGACTAATCAGACGTAACGAGACAGGAGTAAAGCAAAGCTCCAAACACAGAACACAAGACTATCAAAATAAAACAGGAACCACACGACAGGCACAAGTGCACGGACTTGATACTGAACAGAGGGAACACGGAGCACAGGGACAGGAGTGACATGAGACACGACTGACTGGGGAACAAGAAAATAAACATGAAGACAGAACTAAACCTACACTGAACATAAAGGGCACATGAGCAAAAACCAAGAACTAGAAATCAAGAAATACTGCAGAACTTAGAGCGCTAGAAATACAAAACAGAAACCACAACACTAACAGTGATAAACCATGATGTAATCAAAAACTAATAATAACACAAAACACTGGGTCACTAGGACCGTGACACTCTGTCTTCTGGACAGTGTTGTGTAATATAGAAAATGATAGGAAAAATTTGTCCGAATACAGAGGTGGGGTGTACCTCACCTCTAGCCCTGGGACATGCTCGGGTTTGTTGAAATCTAAAAGTGTGTGGACACATTTAGAAAGAAAGTGCAGATGGATGTGATTGCACCAAAGCTGTTAAATCATTAACTTTTTAAAAGGGAAAATCTAGAAATCCTAAAATATACAAAGAAGCACATTTCTATGTCAACAGGATAAACACCTGCTCAGTGGACTGTTGATTTGCCAACACTGTCAGCTAGTTTTCAAAGGTCTGAAATAAACTTTCAGTGTCAGCTTTCACTTTGTTTTACCCGATTCATTTGAACCCAACGGAATATTTGAAGTAAGCGGTACATCGCGATTCTCACCGTTCCACATAATATCCCTGCACAGGTGAAGCTCCATCAGCGCTGGGCGGCTGCCAAGTCAGGAAAACGTAGTCCTTGTTCACGTCAGACACCTGCACTGCGAGAGGAGACGCGGGACCGCCCACCACTGCAGCCGATGCATCTATGGATGTCAGCAGAGAGTCAGTTAGCGAGAAGAAAAACGGCATAGAAATATTCAGCCCCCAGCTATGTACTAATAACTGAACTGAATTTGTGTAGTTCTAATGAAAGCTGAATGAACCAGTAAACAAGTCAAACAGGAGCAATTTGTCCCAGCTGACAGAGAAGTTTGTGATGTGCTGCTTTTTTCACATTATTTGGAATATATTTATTGGATTTCCAGTTTAGCACTCAACTAAATCGTTTACTGTGGAAACACAGGGTTTGTTTTTCCAACAAACAAAGTAGGAAAAAGTTAGTGAGCCAAAAGAGGAGGAGATGTGTAAAACCAAGGGAAAAAGGAACTGGAAAGTTTAATAATAGGATCTACAGCAATCTAGTTCATGCAATCGATTCAAACATATAAGCCTGAAAGTAAAAAAAATGGCCACCAATCCTGGGTTTCTTAAGTTTTCATGTCTGCAAGATTTTCAGAAAATTTGACCTCTGACCTTGAGGTCAAGATCACTGAGATTCCTGTCCAAGATTTTTAGTAGATGCACCTATGGCATCAATTTGAAAATCCTACATTGTGTCAGTCTCAAATGATCATGTTCACAAAGTTGGGCATTCATGCCACCCGCCTGCCAGTGACGACAATATCAAAAACGAGTTTTGCTTTGTTGACCTGCTATTGTGTGTTTCTCCTAATGACCAAAGGATTATCAATGATTTTAAAGTAATCAATAGTTGCCACTCCACATGTTAAGTTACTCCAGGAGATATTCTATATAAAATAAATTCTGTGTGCTCAAATTGGAAAGATTAAAAAAAAAAAAACAGTGTCTCAAGTACCTGATGTTCTTTGATCCAGTTTTTTTTATCCAAAAGAACATGTGAACAAATGTAATTCTTCCATTTCAGAGCCATTAGTGACAGTTAAGTTATGGTTTATTAGAAAATTGTTTAGACAGAGATGGAATCATTGCTAAAAGACGGGGTGGTAGAGAACGTATAGGTACAAATAAGACCTTCCATGAGCTCTAACTTGTTTTGACCAGCCACCTATCCCACATGGTGATCTCCCTGGAAAGTTTACCTAAAATGCACCTTTTGAAGTCTTCTCCAGCAAATGATCAGAAAACAGATCAAAGTTCACCGGTAGCAGTCGTTTTTTTCTGATGATCTACATCACAGACCCTGCATTAGTGAAGTTTTGCTACTTTAAACTTGATATATCCCACGATACTGATGCTCAAAGCTGGTTATGGAAAAAGCTGTTCTGAACACAAACAAGACTTTGGCTTTAGATTTTGATATTATAACAGATCAAGTGTGTGTTAATCTCTGAACTTTCAAATCTCCTGCCGTCTCAAATTTGACACACACACACACACACACACACACACACACACACACACACTTGTTTTCATGTCTTAGTGAGGACATCTGTCTGTCAGCATCTGACATAATGCTTTCCCTCGCTGCTCACCGCAACCCTAACCATGAAACCCTTACCCAGGGGTGTCGAACTCCAGGCCTTGAGGGTGGGTGTCCTGCAGGTTTTAGATCTCATCCTGGGTCAACACACCTGAATCAAATGATTAATTCATTGTCAGGCCTCTGAAGAACTTTAAGACATGTTGAGGAGGTCATTTATTAATTTAAATCAGCTATATTGGATCAAGGACACATCTAAAAACTGCAGGACACCGGCCCTCGATGCCTGGAGTTTGACACCCGTAATTGTACGTAATTGTAACCTTGACACCAAAACCCCATTTTGACCCTCAAAAATGTCTTCAAACTCGTGGGGACGGGAATTTTGTTCCCATAAGTGACTGCTGGTCCCCGCAACTAATTTCTGTCCTCACAAAGATGCCTAAACATGTACACACACACACACACACACAGACATAGCGAAAAGGACAAAAAAGAAATGAAGAAATAATTCAAAGCAGACTTGAATAACATAGCGTGACATGTTTGCAAACCTTTTCTTGATGCTGAGAATAGATTGTTGTTGTTTTTAACAAAAGGCTTAAGTCAACATTTAAATAGGAAACATATCTCGTTCCTTTTTAAATGCGCATCCACCAGCCACCCTCGCTCCCATCCTTCATTTCTTATTTGTTTTTTATTGCAAACCCCCCCATTTGTAATGCTAATATGATGGCTGAATGATGGAAAAAACACACATTCAGAGACCTTCCCTGATTCCAAAATTAGTACCTACAGCTCTGGTGAAAAAAACGAGCTCCCAAACAAAAGAGAGAGCGAGTATCTCAAGTATTTGAGATTTACCTTGCATTAAGTGTCCGTATACGTGTGTTTATTTGGGCTCAGATGTGTTATCGATGTATGTGCACAGGAGCTCATGAATGATTCAGAGCACTTCATGCTGTCGCTGTGGGACTTAAGGTTGAATACATACATGAACAAGCACTACAATTACTTTAAAACACAAATGCTGCTTAGATTTCAAGTTGATGACTCAAGTGTGAGCTTCTCTCTGGTTTATTTGCATGTCGAAAGAAGAAAGTGGCATATGAAAAATATATACTTTCATCGAACAAAGTTAACAAGCCCTCGACAGAGAAATATTTTGATTGATGGTGCAATTTCCCTGTGTGAATCAGTTTGCTGAAAGGAAATGAAACTAGAACCAAAATCTGATGAATACAAATAATGTTTGGAGGAATGTTTGCTCTGAACTCGAAAGTAAAAAAAGACGATTATATTTTCCAAAAGACATATATTTTGTACGCACAGGTGACAAGATCACACTTTGTCATTATTTGTCATTTTGCCGAGGACTGAAAACATCACATCAAACAAAGCGTATAATTTGAAAGACAGCTGGGCAAGTTCTTCAAAGAAGACACTAAATATTTGAGGAGTTTCTGATGTGATCTGACACCCACTTACAAGCGTGGCACAATGCCTATGAGTGGCTTTAGGAAGTCGTTGAAAACAAGCTACGTACTTCAAAAAAAGCAACGTGTCTGCAAAATGAATCATACATTTCATCATCTGCTTAGATAAGCATTAACTGTTACCACTATATATGTTATTATGTAAATAGAAGCAGGTAATGCCTAGGCAACCTAGGTACTCATGTTCCCAAGGCCTATTGTTGTGAGGTTTGACGATGATCCACAAAAAAATTGTGGATCATATAAAATTTTTACTGATTTTCAAATTTGGTGCAAATTTGACGTTTACACCCGATTTTCACCAAAATGAAATCAGTTGAATCTGTTATTAGCATCTACCATCACATAAAATTTGGAAATTATTTTTTTGAAAACTGTAGATGCTAGATGGCTAACAAACAGAGAGCCAGACAAACAAATGCAACTGATTACATACTCCCTCCCTTTGGGGGGAGAATTACTCACTTGGCAGAAACTCAATGCATCTAGGAAATCCAAAGTTCAAACCAAGCATTAGAACAGAAAAGAAAAGTGCTTTAGCTAACTTTGAATGTGCCATGGTTGTTTGTATTAGACGGGCTGGTCTGAGTATTTCAGAAAATGTTTTACCTACAGAGATTTGCCAACATCTATAGAATTTACAGAGAATGATTGAAAAAAAGAGAAAATATCCAGAGAGTTGCAGCTATCTAGGTGAAAAAGCCTTGCTGATTCCAGAGTTCAGAGGAGAACCACCAGATTGCTTCGAGCTGTCAGCTATGACAAGAAACTGAGGCAACAGTTCAAACAGGCTCCCCATATCTGAACAACAGAAGACTGAGAAAAACGTTAGTTTCAATTTTCTGCAGCTTTTAGATGAGAGAGGTCAGAATTGGATGTAAACAACATGAGATCATGGATCTCTCCTGCATTATTGTTGCTGGCCATGTCCATCCCTTTATGACCACCCTGTATAATCTTATGATAGCTGCTTCCAGCAGGACATGATGGCCTCCACAGTGACCAGATTTCAATCCAATAGAGCACCATCAAGACTTAGTGGAATGGGAGATTTACATGATGGATGTGCAGCTGACAAATCTGCAGCAACTGTCTGATGCTATCATGTTTCCAGAGTTTCCAGCACTTTGTTGAATCTATACCAATACAAATTGAAGCAGCTCTAAAAGTAAATTGGGTCCAACCAAGCACAAGCAAGAGGTAATTAATACAATGACCATTGATGGTAAATATGCTTAAAATGAATTCACATTCAGTTATTTTAAAAATGTTTGCAAAATTTGTAATATGACCAAGAGTGCTGGGCACTTCAAGGAACAAATGAAGAGCACTCTGTTTTCAGATGCATGTTCTGCTTAGGTGTGTTTGTAAAAACAGTGAAAATGTGGGATATTACAAGACTGTGACTGGTGGTTATAAAAGAGACGTCAGAAGGAAAGAAGCACGTGGTCAAGAAATTTCTTATGTTATATTGAAATAATGTGAAGCTCTTGTGTTATTATTTAGTTAGAGTTTAGTTGGTTTTTATTCTTTAGTTTAGTTTCATCCATATCTCTGAGTTTATGAGTCTTTTCCTGTCTTTGGTGTAAGTCTGTGTTGTCCTCTATGTTGTACTTTTAGCTGTGCCAGTACTTTCGTCTCTCCTTTGTCTGTTTCATGTATGCGCTTCCACGTTGTCAAGCTCGTGTTGTCATGTCTACATTCTATTATGTTTCCTGTTTTATTGTGAAGAGTCCGTTCCATGCTCAATGTGTTTAGTTGTACTTCCCCTGTGGCATTCAGGTTCATTTGTGTCAGCTGTGTTTCCCCAGGTGTTTCCACTTCCCTCATTACCCTTCAGTGTATTTATGTCTTCTGTCTTCACCAGGTCAAGTCACATCTTGTCACAGAGTTTCCTTTCGCCTGTTCATTGTCCATTTATCTCTTGTCATAGTTTTTCATGAATCCTGTTCCGACCATGTTCAAGTCAGTTTTTATGTTTTAGTTTTTCCCCATTTAGGTTTCAGGTTAGTTTTTTTCCAGTTTGCATTGCTTTGTTTTTGTTTCGACATCAGCCCAGATATAAACGGTTCGCTTTTTGTTATACCGCAATTTTTTTTTGTGTCCGCATTTTTGGTCCACACCTCAAACACACCGGCCCACCCCCCCGTGACAGTTTTTAAGACTACATGAATGGTATGTTGGGTTTTTTTTATAATCATGATGATCCTTTTGAGAGCCAGCTGAGGGTTTCCTATTGTTTCTAAACTTTAAGCTAAACTAATGCATCTGGAGGTTTTCTGTTTGTTCATGCTAAGCATTTGCACATGAAAAGTGGTCTTAATTTTCTCTCAGTGAGGCTGTGGAGGTATATTTTCACATTAATGGATAATTTTGAAAGCGCCAAAGCCAGCTTCAGTATTTATATTAGATCCATTAATCTTTGGACTCTAATGCATTGATAAATTGTAAGTGTAGGCTAACATTTTAGAGTATTTCACCTGTGAGATAGACAAAAGCGCTGTGCTCTTGGATTCCATCCGTGGTTCTCAGTCTTGCAGTATAAAGACCTTCATCCTCCTTGTGTGCAGCCCTTAAGGTGATGACGGCCTTGGTGTCAAATGTTTTAATCTCCACATTGCTGGATTGATGCAGTTGTACACCTGGAAAATAGAAAAAGCAAGCTAAAAAGTCAAGAATAATGCTTTTATGACCCATTACTTTCATTTTACCAACTTCAAAAAGGTCTTTCACACCACTAGACTCGAGGTAATTAATGCTTTAACTTTAACTTCTGGCTGTGTCCCTTCATATTTTAATGAGGCCATTATTCACCCTCTTTTAATTTTAGGAAAATTTCAAAACTGCCTTTATTTCCAAAACATTATAAAAAGTGTTGGCCAACCAACTACCAGAAGTTTGAACTGTTCACAACATTTTAGAGAACTTTCAGCCAGATTCACTCTACTGAAATTCAAATGAAATTTTAGCATATAAAATGAGATGAAATGCAGGTAACTATTCAATCCTTATACTCTTGCGTCTGTCAGCTGCTTTGACACAGTTAATCGTAGTACCCTGATTAAGAGATTTAGAACGTGGGTGGGCATTTTGACTTATTTTCTTCCCATCCCTCTCATTGGAGTGTTACACTTGCTTTTGCTAATTTTGTGTCATCTCCTGCTGCTTTATCCCGTGGTGTGCCGCAAGGTTCAGTCCTGGGACGTATCCTGTTTGCTCCCACTTGGACACATCCTGAATAACTTTGAAGACATTTCATACTATTGTTATACGGCTGACATTTCATTGTACTTGTCTTTGAAACCCCAGAATGTGACCAAATTATCTGTTGTTCAAGACTGCATTCATATTATAAAGGACTAAATGGTATCCTATTATCTGTTTCTCAATACACAAAAACTGAAGTTATGATCTGTGGACCTGACATCTTTGTTCCCAAAAGTAATTAAAATCTTGGACCCTTGGGATGATTTGCTCTGAGTAAATCTAAAAGGTCCTAAACCTTTGGCGATTAGAGCCCTCCATCGTCAGTTGCCTCCATACATCAGTGAGCTACTACAGCCATATATAACTTCTACATCTCTGAGATCTGCTGATCCTTGCTTGATGGCTGTCCCTAGAGCCCTAGATCTGTGCTTTCTCTGGACCTAAGATCTGTGTTAATACATTTTTAAAAGAAACTTAAGACCAGCTTGTGCAGGCTTGCCTTGATTTAGTTTTATACCATTTAAATTGTTGTGTATTCTCTTCTGCAAAGCACTTTGTGAACTTTGTTCTTTAAAAATGCAATATAAATAAATTTTACTTACTTAATTACTTTGTATTTGCAACACTTACCATCTCTATACCAGCTGACATCCTTCTGGAAGAGGAGCAGAGCTGAGGTGAATGTACACTCCAGGGTGAGGGTGTCGCCCTCTTTCACCCAGGTCGGAGGAAAGGAGGTGCCAAACCGAGCTTCCTGTTGAAGCTGTAAGGCTAGAATAGATGGGAGGAATGGAGCAGGAGTAAGAACACACGGGTGATAGAGACAGAAATGCCTAAAAAGACCATCTAATACAGACTAGAAAAAGACCCACTGCTTTATCCAAGCACACACACACAAAGCAGCTATAAGAGAATTCCCCGGGGGAAACGTCACAGGACAGCAGAAAAGCTGCAGATGGCACTCTTTGTTTTTAAGTGAACAGTTCCTGACAAGTTATTCCTTTAGCTGCCTGTCATTCTCTGCCTTGTCAAAAACAGCAAAGCAATACAATCCGGACGTGCAAGATATGTGTGCCATGAGGTCTCGTCAAATCCCATTCTCAGGGATGAATCTGAAAGATTGTGACATGCTTCTCATAATGATCTTGTTCTGCTTAGAAGTCCGGGCTATCACAACAGTGTGCGTAGAATTATTGAAACACACCGCAAAGATGTTTGCTTCCCATCATTCAAGTCCTGCATTTCCCTCAGTGCACTGATGTTATGATAAATTTACCGCAGTCACGCTTTAGTTTGAGTGATTTGTTTTGGAAAATACAATCAGCTCCATATGAGATAATCAAGTATCAGTTACAAAAAAATAGCAGCATGCAATTCTTCAGCACATTCTCCTAGCAAGCGGCCCCTGATGCCATTACAAGCTGATAAAGCTTCATTCAACATGATTGCCACTTAATATCTGTGTGTGTAGGGAAAATATTGGATTGTCTCGCACCCACATGGTCATTCCTCAGAAGCAATAGTGTAATATATACATAAATTATATTGCTCCTGACTTTTCCAGTTTTGCTATGTCTTTAAAATCCCTTTAAGATAAAATAAAAATCAGCACATTTTCAATAGAAATCTTGCTTTCTTTAGAAACGCGCACATTTGCACAGTCAGTATATGAAATCTGTCGAACCTGACAAGAAACACGCAACATCTGTGCACGATGATGACAATGGACAGAGTTGACTATCAGTAAATTTTTAGCAGTGCATACATGGGTCACAATATTAAAATAACTCTTATCAAAAAAATCCAGCTTGTTGAGAAATGGTCACAGGCCTTTGCTGTCTGAGACTGGTATCCTTGGGTCCTGTGGGTTACAAGCAGGGTTTTCAAAGTGTGGCCTGCAGGCCAATGAGAGCCCTTGGTAACCGTTGGGAGGCCCGTGGGGGCAACAACAAAACACTCTAGGACTGGATATTTCCCTCATTCACTTTATCTAACAGCTCAGAGCAAAACTAAGGGAGCTTTTGTCTTTATTTACAACACTTCAAACATTCTCACCACCCACCAACCACAACCAACCACCACCACCACCACCACCGAAGCATATGTTTGAGCCTTCTTCTTTTGGGATTTTTCTTTTAGGCTTGGCAAGTGTATATATATTATATACATAACAGTAAAATCCACATGAATACCAGGACCAAAATGGGCTTGGGACCAGCATTAGGGGTACACAGGGTTGTGGCCACCTGTGGTTGGGTTATGTTTGCAAAAGTCATTTATACAAGTGTTAAGTTAAATCTGGGCACTAAAGCTACTTGGAAAAGGTTGGATGAAGATGGTAATTTGTGAAAATACTAACAAAAATAAATTAAAAAAACAAGGGGAAGTTGAAGGGACATTAACTAATTTAATATAAAACTCTAAAAGTGTATATATTTTTTCAGGATGTCATGTTTTATACAAAAACTAGAGGTCCTTGTAAGATAAACATGTCTATGTCAGATAGCTGTTCCTGGCAAAACCGCTTCTTTGGTTTGATCAGATTGCGAGCATATATATGTATAGAAATTATGTAGTTCTAGGTTAAAAAGTCCTGAACCCCACACATGGCAGAAGCTAATCTAGGCCACAGAGTGCCACAGCTAGTGCGAGGTGCTCCGCAGCTTGAAGCGAAGTGGGATAAATCTCCCGCTGTCCCTGGAATGAAATATACATGACTGTCGTTTCTGCTCACTTGGAAGCAAGTCATTTTATCCCTTCAGTAACTACCCCACAAATAGTCTTACTTATGCCTGTACATCTATGAACACCCACACAGAAACATAAATTCCCATGATATCCAAACAGCATCAGTGTGCAGCTCCCTTTCATTCCTCCCATGTCTTTCTTTAAGAGGTGCCACATGCACAGCAGAGCCAAACGTTGTGTCAGTCTTCAAAGTCACTCAGCCTGCCCTCGTTTACTGATGGAGGGAGGAACTTCAAAGGGTGGCAGAGAAAATGAAAGGGGACACTTTTCATTAGGCACTGGTGTGAAGCTTACCGGAGGTCTGCAAGCGCTCTGAACCAGCCACGGCTCCTTGATATGCTGAATCGCAGGGCGGCAGAGCAGGACAGATTGGAGAGTGGCAGGCAGGGTCAAAAACAGAGAGAAAAGCAGTGAATGATACTGTGAGACTGAAGAAGAAATATGTTTAAAAAAAAGAAAGAAAGCAAGAAAAGATAAAGCAGAAGGCGAATCAAACCTGGCAATGTCACATTTATGCAAGTCACATCTAATATTCCCTTTAACCTAAGGCTGTGTTAAAGCCTGAAGAATACCTGTGAAATGTAGAAGAAGCCTTGACGTGTCTCATTAAAGTCATTAAAGTGAGCTGAGCATTCAGGAAGTGAAGCCTTTTCATAAAAGGGCAGGTAGGTCAAGGTAATAAAAAATAAATAAAAAAATAAATAGTTTCTGTAACACTGCTGCGAGGCAGTATAGCTCACTGTAGATGTTATTAGTCACTGCTACACCCACTGTCTCATTTTAATTTATTATGCATGAGCACTGCAACGGGACCTGTTTTTCTGATCATTTCCGTTGATGCTGGTTCTCTTACAAACACCAAATTTACATAGAGACTCAGATAATGAGGATAGAAAACCGCACCATGGAGACCTGAGGCATTAGGAGGATGGAGATACAAACATTTGGTCAAATTTAGCTAGCATAGCATCTGCACCCTGGGCACCTTAATGATCATCTGTGCAACAACATAAAGCAAAAAAATAAAAAATAAATGAAATGCTCTATTTGTCATAGCAGGATTTCAAAATATGCACTTACGTTAGCTGTAAATGGACTAATGAAGAAAAACATGCCTGTAAGGAAAAACCCAGCGCTACATTCTTGGTGCAATGTAAAAGGAGGTTTAAGTAAATATTCATGGAAGCTTGAGGTGCTGGTTAAATTTAACGTTTGAACTTTATTTTAGTTAAACACAATATCGTCTTCTTCTCTAGTTTCTCAGTGGCTAGCCAAACCACCTGGGATGTCAGGGGCGGGGCTTCTTTAATCTGAAAATAAAGTTAAAGTTAAACAAGGTAAAAAATTATTTAAAAAAATCAGTTTCACTTACTACTTTTATTCTACTTGTCAAACTAAGAGGTGCATGGCTGACAGTTGGACAGGCTGCAGTTGAGACACTTGTTTCTACAGGCTGTTTGTGCAAACTTAAGATGTTCTTAAAGTGCTAGGATTTCCTTGCATGGCTGATGTCAGTGGTCTTGACTCGTGCATCGTGGTTTCATAATTAATCCTTTATAAGAATATTTCTTTCAGGTTATGGTTTTGTTTTTGTTTTTTTGCAGTAAATATTTTTTAAGATGTTTTAGGTGGTGTTCTTCTTATGCTTTGACCACACTTCTCCAGTTTCCCCAATGTTTTTAAGGGTATCCTGCATACCACGGTGAGACGTTTTCAGCTAATACCTCTTTCTGAATCACCTTGTAGGTGCCAAAATACTGTATCTAACTCGAGGAACTAGCTTAAAAATTGAATTTAAAATCGGTTCTTTGGTAACTTGTCTGTTATGTGTAGACAACATTCAGATGTTAGGGACAGAATTTGGCATAAAAGGTGAAGGCATGAATCCATCCTGCCTTACATCAGTGTTTCTAGCTGGGGATAGAGGTGTGATGCTGTGGGGGATATTTTCTTGGCACACTTTAGACTCTTTAGTAGTAGCTGAGCATTGTTTAAACACCACAGCCTACCTGAGCATTGTGTCCAACTCAACATGACCACATGTATCCATCATCTGATGACTGCTTTCAGCAGATTAACACATAATGTCGCAAAACTCGGATCATCTCAAACTAGTTTCTTGAACATAACTGCGAGTTAACTGTTGGCCTCCACAGTCACTAAATCTCAATCCGGTAGAGATTGGGATGTGGTGGAAAGAGAGATTTGCATCGTTGATTTGCAGCTGACAAATCTGCAACAATTGCATATGCCATCAGGTCAATCTGGACCATTTCTGGCATCTTGTTGAATCTGTGTTAAATAATTAAAGCAAAGAGGGTTAAACTTTTCCACTGAGTGTATGAAAAGTATGTTTATGGGGAAAATAAGGAAGTTTGAAAATGTTAGAAGTGTGAGATCTAAAGTTCATTTTTTCATGCTTCCGATGTATGATCTCGAAGGAATTGCACTCAGGAAGCCAGAACTCAGGTTTTATTTGAAAATGGGAAAAGATAAACTAACAACAAAAGAGGTAAAAGTTGTGTAAACCAGGTTTGAAAAATGTTCAAACTAAGTCAAATAATTTACTGTGTCAGTGTCATGGTCCTGGGCCATGTGGGCCCAGTATTCTTAGTTCTTTGTATTCTCGTATTTCGTTCCTTATTTAGGCCATGTCTTCTGAGTTGCCCTGTTGTGTTGTTCCCTAAGTGTTTTTCCCTTCATGGCTCTCTCCCCCCTGTGTGCCCTCTATGTATTGATGAGCCCTCGTCTCCCTTTGTGGTTGTTTCATGTTTCCCCAGCCCGTTATGTCTGTGTTTTCCCCGTGCTCTCTCTCCTCCTGTCGGAACCTCTGTGCCTCTACATGTCATGTTCAGTTCACCCCGCCCTGTCTCGTTATGATTATCAGTGTCACCTGTGTTCCCCGTGTGTGCCCACTTTCCTCGTTTACCCTCTGGGTATTTCTGTCTGAGTCTCCCTCTGTTCGGCGTCGTGTTCTCCCTCATGTTGTGTGGATCTCCCTGTGTCTACCTTCGAGTACTAGTTTACGTTTTTCCGGTTTAGTTTTGCATGTCCTGTATTCTGTCCTGCCAGCATTAAAGCTGTGTTTCTTAAGTTCATCCCCGTGTTTGTGAGTATTGCTATTGGGTCCTTCTCCTGCCTGCCACACAACGTATCATGACAGAAGAACACGACCACAACATGGACCCAGCAGTTCACAACCCCTCCGCGGACCGACAGTACGACGCGACCATGCCGGACCCAGCGACACAAAGACTGGAGATTGTCCGGACAGTGGAGTCGCTATGCGACAAGTGGCTGCACTGCTCCAGTGAGGAGGAACGGGAGGAGTTCGCCCGCCAGGTAGGGGTGTGCGTGTCTGTGTTCCCCTGGTTATGGGAGACGCTGCACCCCCTCGTCAGCGACCTTCTCGTCTCCGCTCTCCGACTCCGTCCGCAGCAGCAGCGGCCCGGTGGGCGTGCACCTTCACCAGAGCCGTGCCATCGCGCCGTTGCCCCGCCGCCTCATGAGCCAGTGGCGGTCAGAGTCGGAACGGTGAGGCTCACCACGGACACACCATTGGCTCACACTTCATCAGCTTCCGCATCTTCGCCACCGCCTGCCTGCACGGAGATGCCCGAGGCTGTTGACTTCGGTGAGGAGGAGCGGCAGCAGGTGTTGCGGGCTTATCGGGAGGACGAGCTCCGGTGGAAGCCCTGGCTCATCTCGGAGCAGGACCTCTCACCTGCTGCACAGCCTACCAGCCGCTCGCCGTCTCCAATCCACTTAGACTTTACTTCGCCTGCCTCATTTCTGGCAAGGATGTGGGCGGACGACCGGGAGATCGCCGCTACATCACCCCCTGCATTGGTGCCATCAGCGCCCATCGCGCCAGCTACCAGAAGGGGGCGGCGCCGGCGCCGCCGTGGCACCGCATTAACTCCGGAAATCATGGGGCCCGGTCTCTGTGAGCAGCAGCAAGCAGCTTGCACCCACGTAGAGGAGGAGCTCCGGAGAAAGCCGTGGCCTACCCCCGATTGTCAGCACATCTTTCGGGGAACACGCCTGGCTCTCGGGGGCCCTCGGAGCCGCCAGGGTCTGCAGCCTCTCACAGCTCAGTTAGCTCCCTCGCAGCCCTTCACAGCTCAGTTAGCTCCCTCGCAGCCACCCTCAGTTCAGTTAGCTCCCTCGCAGCCACCCTCAGTTCAGTTAGCTCCCTCGCAGCCACCCTCAGTTCAGTTAGCTCCCTCGCAGCCACCCTCAGTTCAGTTAGCTCCCTCGCAGCCACCCTCAGTTCAGTCTCCAGTAGCTCCAGTGCCGCCTGTAGCGCAGGCCCCAGTAGCTCCAGTGCCGCCTGTAGCGCAGGCCCCAGTAGCTCCAGTGCCGCCTGTAGCGCAGGCCCCAGTAGCTCCAGTGCCGCCTGTAGCGCAGGCCCCGATAGCAGTACGGTCCGCTGGTCGGCTTAACATTCAGCCAGGGGTCTCAAATCTCTCTGGCTCTGCATCAGCTCCTGCTGGGAGCTCGGATGAGCTCATCCAGGACTCGGCGGCTCCCACGCCGCCATCTACCTCATCAGCTGGAGGGTCCGAGGGGCCCGTTCAGCCTCCTGTCTCCGCTGGAGGGTCCGAGGGGCCCGTTCAGCCTCCTGTCTCCGCTGGAGGGTCCGAGGGGCCCGTTCAGCAACCTTCCTCGTCAGCTGGGGGTTCGGGAGAACCGCACCAGCCTCATGCCACGTCAGCTGGAGGTTCGGGAGAACCGCACCAGCCTCATGCCACGTCAGCTGGAGGGTCCGAGGGGCCCGTTCAGCCTCCTGTCTCCGCTGGAGGGTCCGAGGGGCCCGTTCAGCCTCCTGTCTCCGCTGGAGGGTCCGAGGGGCCCGTTCAGCAACCTTCCTCGTCAGCTGGGGGTTCGGGAGAACCGCACCAGCCTCATGCCACGTCAGCTGGAGGGTCCGAGGGGCCCGTTCAGCCTCCTGTCTCAGCTGGAGGGCCCGAGGAGCCCGTCCAGCACCATGCCACATCAGCTGGAGGGCCCGAGGAGCCCATCCAGCCACCTTCTGCTACGCCTGGTCCAGCCTGTGCTTCGTCAGCTGCAGCCTCAGAGCCTTCGTCAGCTGCAGCCTCAGAGCCTTCGTCAGCTGCAGCCTCAGAGCCTTCGTCCGCTGCAGCCTCAGAGCCTTCGTCCGCTGCAGCCTCAGAGCCTTCAGCCTCGTCTGCCGCGGCTTCGGCCTGTGCTTCGTCTGGTCCTGTGCCCACCGGGCCATGGCCAGCACGCCTGACACTGGAGAGCCGCCGCTGCCTTCCGCGCGGCCGGCCCCCTGAACTGCTCCGTCGTCTCCTCCGCCGCTGCCTTCCGCGCGGCCGGCCCCCTGAACTGCTCCGTCGTCTCCGCCGCCGCCGCCGCCGCCTTCCGCACGGCCGGCCTCCGGACCAGCTCTGCCGTCTCCTCCGCCGCCGCCGCTGCCTTCCGCACGGCCGGCCTCCGGACCAGCTCTGCCACCTGTGCCACCCGCCTGGTCGGCCCCCCGACCGTGTGACCCGTGAACTCTTGTTCCTGTGGGCTCTGGGTCGGCCCCCTGAACTTTATTTTGACTATGGTCGTGTGCTCCCGTGTTTTCTGTTGTTTATTTTGTTTCCCGTTCTGGTCCCTCCGTCCTGGTCCCCCGCCTCCTGCCCTGGGTGGGTTGTTTTCTGTTTTTGTTTTTGTTTCTCGGGTTTGGGCTGTCGGGAGCCAGCCCTTTAGGGGGGGGTGGTGTCATGGTCCTGGGCCATGTGGGCCCAGTATTCTTAGTTCTTTGTATTCTCGTATTTCGTTCCTTATTTAGGCCATGTCTTCTGAGTTGCCCTGTTGTGTTGTTCCCTAAGTGTTTTTCCCTTCATGGCTCTCTCCCCCCTGTGTGCCCTCTATGTATTGATGAGCCCTCGTCTCCCTTTGTGGTTGTTTCATGTTTCCCCAGCCCGTTATGTCTGTGTTTTCCCCGTGCTCTCTCTCCTCCTGTCGGAACCTCTGTGCCTCTACATGTCATGTTCAGTTCACCCCGCCCTGTCTCGTTATGATTATCAGTGTCACCTGTGTTCCCCGTGTGTGCCCACTTTCCTCGTTTACCCTCTGGGTATTTCTGTCTGAGTCTCCCTCTGTTCGGCGTCGTGTTCTCCCTCATGTTGTGTGGATCTCCCTGTGTCTACCTTCGAGTACTAGTTTACGTTTTTCCGGTTTAGTTTTGCATGTCCTGTATTCTGTCCTGCCAGCATTAAAGCTGTGTTTCTTAAGTTCATCCCCGTGTTTGTGAGTATTGCTATTGGGTCCTTCTCCTGCCTGCCACACAACGTATCATGACAGTCAGTGTCTCATTGCCAGCCTGACTGAAACTAGACTCTTCAGTGTTTTGGGGGCAATTGTACTGTATTCCATCTTTGCTACTGGTTTTTGAGCAAAGCTGACTTGAGATGAAACAAGAAACCACTCACAGTTCACCACGAGCGTTCCAAAGGTCACAGCTTCACCCAGGAGACTCTTGGCTACCACTTTGTACTCGCCAGCATCATCAGGAGAGCACCTTTGTAGAAGATATAGAATGTCATCTGTTTGTGAGTGAGAGTTGAAAGTGGGTGAATTTCAAGCCACAAGAGATGTTGAAAAAGCTGTGACCTCTTTTCATGTGCTGGATTTGGGTAATAGAAAAAACCTGCAACACAGCACGCACATGTACTTCTTAATTGAACCGGCACGTTTTATCTCATAACACCACCATTTAATTTCCTTATCTTACCTACAAGTAGCTTCAGTTTCTTATTCCATTCCTAATTTGTCAGTGGCAAGGTCAAGTAATCTGCTGCGTGCCCTATCTTGCACACTTCCATCACATTCATTCCAGTTTCCCAGACTTAATTAGAGATTTGAGCTAGTGACCCACCTTCTGATCTCCAGTGTGTTGAGACCAAATTTTTGTTGAAGACTGTAATTCCATGGTCGGTCAGATATTATCAGCGGCTCACCATCCTTGTACCTGCCGAAAAAGTACATAATTTTTGTTTTTTGAATATCAGAGTAAATGAACAACAGGCTGTACTTGGGTGGTTTATGCTCCTGCCTACTAATTACTCATGCACAGCTTTCATAATCAGTTGTTAGTTTGGCTGAATGTCTGACGACTACAGGGGGTCTTTGATCTGTTATTCTGTCTTGTGCTGGGCATTGTTGAGGGCAGCTCATTGGGCTTGATGGGTCCCATATGGGGTAGTGAAACTCATGAGCCACAGGTTGTGTGGATCTCATAGCTCATGAATACTAAGCATACGCAGTCTTTTCATCAGCTAGTCTCACAGCAGCTCAGGTATCAAGGTCGACAGTTTGGCACATTGCCTGAATTAACACAGATTATTTCATATTAATACTGCGTGCAATATTCAGCTCAGGGTTCTGGACAGCAATGTCATGGCTCTTGGTCTTTTTGGTTTTTTGCAAGTAAGTTTTGGACTTTTAATGTAACCTTTTGTTTATTTTGGATCAATTACATATTAAATAATGATGCAATGTAGTGCTGCCACTAAGGACTGTTTTATTCATAGAAGATTCATCTTTCTGTTTTTGCTCTGACTTCCCAATAACCAAGGATATTCAGTTAGCATGGATATAAAATATAGAAAGCAACAAATCATCAAACTCAAGAGACTAAAACCAGAATGCTTGCTAGCTTGATAAATGACTTAAGAAGTAATTTTCTAAACCTGTTTGTTTTTGTGTGTGTTGATAGACTGATTATTTCAACTCTGATTATATAACACACAGTTTCTCCCCAAAAGGTACAACTCTGCAAACAGTTTATTCTGCTCTAACTTACTCTATCCAAGCGAGAAATGAAATTAAAGGGACACAATTATGCCGATGACCCCATGTCAGATTGAATAGAAACTTTTGGACAGTTAAAGAAGCAGTCACAGGGGGACTGGCATGGAGGAAAACAGCCATGGGTGGGCTGTAACAGGTGCCTGGTCTACAATATACAGTATTCTCAGTCTCATGTTTTCCTTTTTACATGCCTATGATTCAATCAAACCCCAAAATACAAATGGTTTAACATACCAGAATAAAATTCCCCTTCCACTTAGTGATGTTAGGTCAGCTGTGCCATTAAACTTTTTTTTATGATTTTTGTTTTTTAAGTGCTCAAAAAACAAACAAACCTGTCACTTAAAAATTGTTTTTTAGTAGATTTCAAAGTCTGCTATGATGACAGTCTTTTTCCTGCTTTCCTGCAGAGCAAGATCTCAGGCAATCCAATTGTTCCTTAGGCCACCAATCATCAATATTTCATTGAGAAAACTACTATTACCTAAATAAAAAATAAATGTATAAAAAGGATTCACAGCATGTGTCTGTGAAGGTTCTCAGTCATCCAGGTCATCGTAGTCTAAGGAGCTTGGAAAGAAAAGCGTCTGGACTTCTTTAAGTTGCTTGAAGACATTTCACCTCTCATCCGAGAAGCTTCTTCAGTTCTAAGGTCAAATGGTGGAGAGTCCCAGATTTAAACCTAGTGTACTTCAGACCCAGCAACACACTCAGACAAAAACTGGTTCACCCGAAAGACAAAACTCTTAAACACAAACTTAACAATGTGGTGTATGCTGTACAGTGCAGCAAGGAATGCCCAGACTTCTACATTGGAGAGACCAAACAGCCTCTTCACAAGCGCATGGCACAACATAGAAGAGCCACCTCCACAGGACAAGACTCAGCAGTCCATCTGCATCTAAAGGACAAAGGTCACTACCAATGTTCACATTTTGGACGGAGAGGACAGATGGTTTGAAAGAGGAGTGAAAGAAGCCATCTATGTCCACTGTGAGCGACCATCTTTGAACAGAGGCGTTGGTTTACGACACCAACTCTCTGCCATCTATAATCCAGTTTTGAGATCCCGTCCCAGACGCCTTAACGCCCACTCACATCCTGGGCCATCTGACCTCAGGAAATCACATGATAGGGTGGGGCTAGGTTTCACAATGAGCTCACCCGAAACTCTGGCTGATTGTGACCCACACCCGTTTTCACACCTTGGCTCATGTGATTAGGTAGAGGATCATCAGGGGGTCCTTTGTCCCTCTTTGGGGGGGAAACTCCCACTGGGTTTAAATCTGGGACTCTCCACCATTTGACCTTAGAACTGAAGAAGCTTCTCGGATAAGAGGTGAAACGTCTTCAAGCAACTTAAAGAAGTCCAGACGCTTTTCTTTCCAAGCTCCTTAGACTATGATTCACAGCATGAAAATTTGCTGTGAATAACATAAACACACGTGACACATAAACACCTAAAGCATAAACAGACTTCCTTATTCCTTATATTTATTATATGTAGTTATTTATGAGATAACATGACAACGCAGTTCAAAATATACACATTTTACAATAACAAATTGTGGATTCCTCTTTATGTCCTCTAGCTGCTGTGCTGGAAGTTTCAGAGTGTTCAATGGTGAACCAGCTATGCTGACGAATGTTTCTCCTGTCTCTTCTTTACTTTTAAAATGTTCATTTATCAGCTGGAACAAATGCAGATATCGATATGTATGGCTAGACCAGAGGATAGGAACCCATTTCCCCAGGATATTGCACCTTGTGTTATAGACAGAGACCAGCTATGTATGTGATGTGTGTCTGTTTCTAAAAAGGGTGGATTTTCCAAGTTGAAGGATACTGCATGCTCACAGAGTAGTCAATTACAGGGTCGACCCACCGTAAAGCATACCCTGCTTTTTCCTCCTCAGTGACTGTAATGGGAACCGTAATTTATTAAATAAGCATCATGATGCGTTCAGTGAAATTTGAAATCAGTGACAGTGGGCCCGTTCTTCGTACGTCGCTTACTACATCCAAGATCAAATGACACATCCAAGATCAAATCATCGCGCTAACTCTGAGCTCGCTATTCCGGTTCCCCGAACACACCTGTTGTTGACGATTAGTATAGCTGGATGAAGTAATGTGAGATCACTGGGTGGCCCAACAGGGGCTACGCATCGATAGTAGAAACATTGATCGGCAACCCTTTGATTGGTCGGCGAAAATGTCGAAGGAGCGCGCTCGGTATTCTTCGGCAGCAGAGCAAGAACTCTTGAGTGAGGGATTTTAGGAGTTTCAGAGTCTAATTAAAACGCAAGGGAACACTGCAAAGGCTGCAAAAGCAAGGAGAGAGGGCTGGCAGAAAGTTGCTGACAAATTAAACTCGTAAGTAATTTAATAATAACAATAATAATGGAGTGGATCTATATAGCGCTCTTCAAGGCACCCAAAGCGTTTTACAATGCCACTATTCAGTCACTCTCACACTCACACACTGGTAGCTGTCACAGCTGCCCTGGGGCAGACTGACAGAAGCCAGGCTGCCATATTGCGCCATCGGCCCCTCTGGCCAACACCAGTAGGTGGTAGGGTAGATTTATCATATCACACCATATTATCCAATATTATATTACATTATATTATATTATAATATGTTATATTATATCCCCTTTCACATTAGAGCCACAACAGGACCCACTAGAACATGGGAACAAGTAAAAGTGAAATATAAGAATATTCTACAGAATGGTAATATTGATCACTTATATTGCTTTTCGTCTCTTGGACAGAGACCCTGAAATAATCTGTTTGTTTGTTTATAACAGCAACCAAGAAAAGGGCAGAGCAAAAAAAGACAGGTGGTGGTCCTGCACCCCCTCGTCAACAAGTTGGTTAAGTGAATAATACCCTCACGGGAAAATCGATATCTCTCTATGAGCACACTGTCGCGCTGAGCTAAAGGATCCTGTCTGTCCCGCAATATACGCTGAATTCTGAGGACTCTCCTTATCAATCTTGCACCTTCCGCAATGGGTGGCTCGCGTATACGGACAGGACATGGCTGCGACAGACTTCCCAAATCCACCTTCGCTTTTATAGCCGTGGTCTCCCATCTTGATTACACGAAGTAAATTGCAATTACTACTCTGAAATCTGAATTACATCTGTAATAATCACATACATGTAATAGAATGTTAATAGTACATTTCCCTTTTTTAGGAAATGACCTGTATGTATCTGTGTGAAATCAATAAAAGGATCAAGTGCTGCATTATCTTTAGTTACATTGATGTTATTTATTTATGGTACAACAGTGGTAAAATATCGCTGTTGCTTTCGTATACATGAAGCGGAAATACCTGAGTGGCCGCGATCTAATCCTGTTTACATAAAGTAAACCTGCTCCCGAGCAGGTTTACGCTTACGGCTCTGTTGCTATGACAGCAAGTCCCGGATGAGCTTCGAAGAACCGAACGATCCAGGATGGACGATCTGATTTTTACCCGCCTTCGATTATTTCGAAATACAAGTGAAGAAGCGAAAAACCGCCGGCCCGGGGGTTAGGGTTAGGGTTAGGGTTAGGTTTTCCTCAGACTTTTAAACAATCTGGCTTCTTCATTTAAACCCAAGTAGTCGCATCTTGCTGGCCATTAGAACAAGTTTTATGGCAATTAAACTTACTTACTGTTCATTTATAATGTTAACAGTATAAAAAAGTAGTTTCTCAAGTAAAATGCTTAGAACAAGTTTTGTGGTTTGTTATTTTTATATTGGTATTTATTTTTCTTAAGTTGGTCATGATTTTGTAGGAAGAGCGATGCTCCTGGATTTTTCAGTTGTAGTTTTTGGCCCTTACAGCTCCACAAGGCAAGGCACATCTGGTTGTATTATATTCAAGAGAGCATATCTACAAAACTAGACAAGTGACATCATAGGTTAACACCACAGGATGCAACTTTGCCCATGGTCCTGTGATTTTTGTGGGGAAACTGCACATTTTTAGCATAAAGAATGCAGTAGTAGAAAGAGATGAGGGTACTCACCATGTCACCTTTGGGGTTGGACAGCCCTGGACAGTGCAGGAGAGTTTCACACTCATGCCTTCCCAGACAGTGTGAGCCCTCAGAGGGATTGGAAAGTCTGGGACCTTCTGACTCAGTTGCTCCAGGTACCTCATGTGGGCAGATGCCTTCATTTCTGCCTGAGGTACAGACAGTGGTGAATTTATCCATGGAAGGAAAACATGTCTATAAATATTTATTGTAGATAAACACACTGTATTTTTTAAATATAGCAAGTCTCTGTGCTTTGGCTGTCATTAAAACAAGCGGGAGGACCAAGGAAGGATGGAAAATTATATATTAAAATTAGGAACAGTAATCAAGAGGGAACCTTTCTGAAAAATATTCTGGTTGTTATCTACCAATCAGAAAAGCGGTATTTATTTAAGGTGGACAAACTGTGGCACTTTTTCTCCAGAAATGCTAATATCTAAACAGTTTTGTAGTCTTTTGATGAATAAAATAATGGGATTCTTAAGACAAATACTTGACTGTACCTGTTTGCGAAGAGCTATCTTGTTAACACGAGTGCGTAACAACTGCTGGTTCCTGATCACATCGATTTCCACCCTCTCCGCCTCATTCCCAAACATTGTCCACTGCTCTCTCTCATACTCTTCATCAGCAGCCATGGTTTCTTTTAGGATTTCCCTGTTGGTGTAAACCATGAAGTAATTTAAATTTGTTTGGTGGTTATTTATTTGCTGTTTCATAATGTTGGATGATTTGTCCCGAGTATAGTATTGTGAATGTTGTTGAAAAGAAACAACACTACTACTACATTGCTCCATCCTGCAGTAGCTTCTTTATAACCTCTGCAGGCTTTGATGTGTTATATATGCCATGCTAGGTCCCAGATGGGTTTTTTTTTTTAAATCTTTGTTTTTTTACTTTATTGCCTACATTAACTCTACTTGTGTCCTTGTTTGGGCATTCAGTAGGACAGTAGTGAGCAATTAATTTTCTCAAAGGGTCACTGGGACTGGTTTGGAGTACCAGTTATGCTAATGTGGCCTCTTGATGTAGTCCACAACAGTCCAAGTCGCTTGTGTGGCCTCTTGGGGAAATTAATGGCCCACCCCTGCACTAGGAGGTGCCAGATTGCCATTTTGGTTGTCTCACTAACTCGAATCATCCAATAGATCAACAGATTTAGGTCTAATATTACTGTAGTTTCTGTAGGTGTTTCTCTCTCCAGGCTGGGGTAATTAATCCCAAGGCAAACTTCGACTGCAGTGGACAGAGTTTTCTGTCTGGGTTGTCCTTACCAAGGATGATTTAGATCATTCTGCTTAAAAAGTGAATTTTCAAAAACAATTTTCTCTCATTAAAGCTCCAAAGTTGTTAGCTACATACTTTTTTTACAGCTCTCTTTTGGATGCTGTTGAGGCTTGTGCACTGTGACCGATAGTTATGCTGACACAGGGAGATGTAGCTGGTGCCTGTCTGCTAAGCTTCACCTACATTAATTAGATTCACTGAACTGGACCTCCCAAAGGTGTTTGTGCTGTTGGTGTGAGTAGCATGTTAAAAAAACACCTAGCATTCATCAGAGGTAACAGCAGAAACGTGAATTGCAGGTAAAATTTTAAACATGTTTTGCAATAGATGGCTTTACCTTTTGAGAGAATCCAAATAGCGTTTCTTTTTCACTTTAAGAGGGCCATAATACAATTTCAGTGTGTCCCACTTCATTTACAGTCAAATGCTAGTTTTATGATATTCGTCAGATTGTCTTCTCAAACGCTCCTTGATGAGGTCATTAGTTCACTGCTCAATTTGTAGCTTTCTGTCATTTCATATAGCACGCTTCTCGCACACGTTCAAAGGCTTTGAGGCATCGGTATTTATGAGTTGTACATCAAGCCCGGCTGCCACTGCTGATTCACATCACTGTAAAAACGATGCAACGCTTCTACCCTGACGAACACCTCTTCAGGAATCCTTCAGGTGTGGACAGTTCAAAGCGACACTGTGTCGTCGGCCGTGTCACATCCTTGACTTGCCTTTCATCGGGCTGGTTGTCATGGAGATGCAAGGCAGTTGTGATAGTATATTCAGTCAGAAGAAGCAAATTTAATGTTTTGGGGTTTTTTTGTTTTTTTTCAGGGCAAAAAGGTGACACACTAAGTAGGAAAACTTGCGTTACTAGCGGAAGAGGATCAAGGCTTGCTTTTGATTAGTCTCTTCTTTTGTGTTAATCTAAGTGTTTGTGAAGTTACAAAGTTAATCCCCACCAGCTCTCAGCTCTTGAACCTGTGCTCTGATCTCCTTGTAAGCTGTTAAACAAACCAGACACCTCTTAAAAAATTAATGAAGCCTTACTGGTAGCCCATGCACGTTTGCATGACATATTGACGGTATGAATATGTATACATCTCCTCTGTACATCCAGTTAATCCATTTGAATAGATATATACATACTGAAACATGCTATCATGTAATTATAGTTATTATGAATACTCCTCTCTCATCATGGTAGAGTGGATGTGCATCTTGAAGCATTTTTTGACTGACAGACCCCAGGGCTTAATTATTTGCCACAGCAGAGAGAAAGACTCTTAAATATTCACACGAGCAGTTCTGAGCTTTTTTGCTAGAGCATGAATCGCTCGGTAAATGGCCGAGATCTTTCAGTTAAATGCGCAAACTTCTTGATTAAACGGGAAAATAAATATGTGCAAACACACACTAACAATCCCATGTGCCTAAAAACACAGTTTTTAGTATTTTTTGCCACCGGCTTGTTTAGCAAAGTGTGTTGGTGCTTTTAATCTCTGTGGGTTCAGATTTAAGCCTAGAGTGGAATGAACCACTGGATCACATCGAGTCAGTGGGCATGAAGAGGTTTATGGGTTTATTATTTCTCCAAAACCTTTCCTGTCTCTGCAAAGAAAAGGAAAAACGTTCTTGCCAAGACAAACTGGGCATGCATGAGTCAGCTGCATAATTTATTTCTTACCTATGTGGGGAAGATACTGGAGAGACCATTACGTGAATCTGATAGGAACATGTAGTTGCCAGCACAGAATGATCTAGCACATTTGTTTCCGCACAAATCAAATCGAATGTTAAGCTCCCCCATCTTGCAAACGCTAAAGCAGAGGTCTGGAAATAGTGTGCCAGTTCTCAAGAGCTTTCAGCTTCATCCTTCCATCGTTTCATTTTTGGCCCGTAGAGGTCAGTCATCTTCAGCTTTTTCCAGCCTCCATCCTAAACTATCCAACTACACTGTGTTCATCTGAGCACATCTGAGGAGAAAGGAAGTTTGAAGATGCACTTCAGAGGGAGTCGACCTTGCAAATTTGCGCGGTAGGGTTTGGGTCTTAAAATCTGAAGGTGACACAAAACTGCGGCATTAGCTGAGCATGTTTGTGGATGGATAGTCACTGGTTGATGAGATAGGAGGGTTGTCGTGGTGATATGGAAGAGGGGACATAATGAGATGCTAAGTTGGCAGGACTACATCATTGCAGCTGAGGTTCATTACTTTCAGTTGTGTTTTGTCTTTCAAGAGGGTGTGATTTCACCCTCGATGACTTCCCCTCTTTTCACTCTTGCTACTTGGCAACTGTCTTCTACTATTTCTAATCTGCTACTTTAATACTCGTTGTGACCTCTGTTCATCTGTCTATTTACTTTTTTCGGCCACTTGCCAGCCAGAGCTTCCTTTCATGGCCTGAAGAAGGAAATATCTTTTATTTTTAGCACTTATGATGAAGTCTACACTAGCGATGTCAAATCCTTTTTGACACAAGAGTGTAATCAGGTTGTGGATAGACTGGAGAACAGGAAACTGGCTGCTGCTAAGCCTTTAAATTTGAAAGTGCTATTGACTTGCAACACAGACACTACGTGACCCAGACAGGACAAGGTGCCCCTAGAGCAGAAGAGGGATTTTAGTAAAGCAAATCAAGTCACTAGAGGCAACAATCCCTCAGCGTGTGTTCTCTGTGACCTAAACCTCTCTATTCTGGGATTACTTTTAGATATGACAGCCGAGCAGTAATCCTGTCCTGGCAACATGACCGTAAGACACTTAGAAAGAAAAAGAGTTCATACATGTCATCAGCAAAATCCTCTTATATTCTGATTCACTTACTAAGTTAAAGACCATGTGTTCTGGCAAAAAAAAAAAAAAGTCCAGCTTGAGTACCAGAATATTTATTCTTTTGCTTCGTATATGAAGTCCAACACAATTAACCAACATGTCTTTCAAATTGACCCACAAACCAGTTTTATAATTCCCTCTTGAGCACATGGAGGCCTTTTTTCTTTAAAACCTCTGTCATGGTCCGGGTGAGCACGGGGTTTTTCCACTCCGCTGGGTTCTACCTTCAGGCAGAGACTCCAATCAGCTTCCACACCTGGTTCCAATCAAGTCACCTGCATATAAGACCAGCATTCACAACAGACCTCTGCCAGATCTTCTGCTAACCCATGTCAGTGCTAGGCTGCGAACCCCATGTGAGAACCCTCAACTACTGCTTTTCCCTCACCGTGTTTTTCTTTGTCATAGGACCCACCTGGCAGTCACGTTTCCCGAACTACTCTCATCTCCGCCTGGACGCTGGTTCTGTCATCTGGTTTCTTCCTCTCCACCATCGGACTACACCTGCCAAGTCCCTGCCAAGTCCCTCACTCCACGCATATTCTGGATCCTCTCTGGACACTCCTCACCCGGAACCCCCTGGACACCCCTTCCTCGCATGACACTTTAAACCTGCAACGCTGACTGCGTACCTCCATCCAAGCCGCTGCCCCTTTTTTCCATCCGTGAAATCCAGCACCTAGCCATAGCACTCAGTTTCATGTTCACAGTTTGGCCTCACAGTTCACAGTTCATAGCATTTCATAATTCATAGTATTCATAGTCTCCTGTTGTGTAATTTCACTAGACACTTGTAAATAAAGCACTGTGTTCACGCCCGTTTGCCTCCCTCTGTGTCTGCATTTGAGTCCACACCCACAGCCGGGCCCTCTCGGCCGTAACAACCTCATGCTCCTTTTGGCAGACTGCCTTCACTCTTCACTTGTTTGAAAACCAAACCGTCTGCTGCAAAGATGCTGCAAAGATAGGCTGTTATCAATGGACCTGACTGCACCAGACAGGAGAGCACTATGTAGGTGGTATATGTTCTATAAGTGGAAAAAAAGACCTTTTTTATTTATTTATGTTTCTTTACTTTCACAGACTGTTTGCAAAGTCCTTATACTCAGAGTCATAAAGTGATTAAAAAAATTCAATATCTTTTAAATTAAAAACCAAACTAGTAGGTTTAATCTGCAGTAGTCTGTAGATGTTAACTACATAGGTAGTTAAGTGAGTAACTGGGTAGGTCATCATTTTATTGGAGAGCTAGCGCGGAGAAACAGTCGGCCATTTGCCCTCACTTTCATACCTGTGGTCAACTTATAATCACTATTTAACTCAGCACCCATGTGTTTGGACTATGAGAGGAAGTCAAGGGCCCCCAGGAGTACTCGTGCAGGCACAGCAGAACATGTAAACTACACAGGCCATCACATTCAAGCCAAGGGCTTTCTTGCTATAAGGCTAACCACTGCCCCACTCTCTGTAAATGAACCAGAGTCAAAAATGAAGATGTTCGATAGCTTGAGTTTATCAGACAATCATCAGTATCGGCTGACTCCTATCTTAGATTAGCTGTCATTTGAGCGTGGCGGTAGTTGATGTTTATCAGTGGTATCCCATCAGTCTTGATCCTGGTTACAGTTTCATGCATTTGTGTGATGAAGGGTTTCATGAACATTAAATAAATGGGGAAACAAATATTTATTATAATTAAATAGCAAAAACAAAAGAGTTTTATGGACTAACAAATAAAACAGTGCTTTGTGCTCTACATCCCTCCACAGGATGTGAGACTCCCCTGCTTCTATCTATAACCACAAAAATACAAACATATCTAATATCCTTCTTCTGCATGACTGCAGTTGAATAGTTATTGCTTATTTGGTCCATGACATCAGCCAGCAAATGAAGGGACCCAGCTGGCCTTTTATAGACTGACGAGAACGAGGGAAAAAACCCTGATTTCCGTTGTTTACTGAGATTCTCTATTGACAGAAAAGCTCTTGTGCTGTATTAGCTCGCAGGGCAAAGCGTCAGTGGAAGTTGACCCACTCTTCTTCCTCAAATAAACTGGAGAGAGAGCATGATAGTGACGGAGAGGCAGGGGTTTTATGACATAAACAGATCATCCAGGAAGGAAGTCCTCAGGAAAAAAAAAAAAGTGGAGCCTTGTTGACAGTGTGAAGAGACTCGTCCATGGTTGCTGCCCTTTTTTTCATGCACTGAAGATTCATCCTGCGTTAGAAATCCCCGCATCAAGACTTGCAGATGCAGGCTTCTGGTTTTTGTGAGCCTCTGCTACTAGGACTATTTAAAGGATCATGTGGTTGCTCTCACTTTCTATGCTTTTGAGTCCCATTTTTGAACCTCAAGGATGTTATTGTTTTTTTTTTTTTAAAGAGGATGAATTGACTGCATCGTCCTGCAAGGTGATATGTATTTGTTGATAGATATCCATTGAAATTCCCAGGACACATTTCACTGAGCTTGACTCGTCTTATGGAAGTATTGAATATTTACGACACTAGAATTAACACGTTTCAATAAAGACATTCTTGTCTAGTAGTTCATCCACAATTATTAAAATGTAAATGCAAGGATTTCAAATTTAAATTAAAACATAATTTAAATGTAAAAGTATTTTTCAACAAATTACATCTGTATGAAGATGATCTGTGAGCTGTTTTGTGCCTCACCATGTTCTGTGCCGAGGGAAGTTGTCCATGTCGAGGACCTCTTTGACTGACATGACATCACCGGGTACGATAGGAAAGACACCTGAATAGGAGGCCTCCTCATCGCTGTGACATCCAAAGTGTTGTGGAGGACAAAAAAAATAAAATAAAATAAATAAAACAAAGCATGATTAACATGCGCAAATCATCAAACGACACACAAAGGTGACAGATTACAAAATAGATATCTTCCCTTGTCATCCTTCACAGTTATCTATTCTGCTGATAGAAGGATATTAGCACGCCTATTAACTTTGTCACGGATTATGACACAATATCCAATCTGTTGTTCATCAGGCCATTATTCTCCTCTGCCACTAGAAAGCAGCACTGCCTCTAATATCCTCTAGCTGAGAAGCACAGGAGGCCGTGCATCAGAGAGTGCTTCGGTTAATGTAGGCAAATACAAAGTACATGAGGGTTCATTTATTCAGGCGCTCCAGGGATTCACTTTAAAGCAGGCAACTCTTATCTCAGTTAAGAAAACAACTTTTATGCATCTTTTCTGGTTCCTGTTGTGAAGATGTAGCGAAGTAAACAATGGCAAACCAAAAATCAAACAAGACAAAGGAAATTGCAAAGAAAATAAATCCATCACAGGCAGAACTTCTTTGAAACACATCCTCTGTAATGTTTGTCACACTAATATACCCTCTGTCACTCTGCAGCTCTGGGGTAAACCCAAAGCGTGGTTCATAGGATGGTGTAGCATATTTGTCACTATTCAGTTTATACTACTCCTGTGTTGTCAGTAGTATTACTGTGCAAGCTGCTAAATTGGATTCGTTACTATTTTAAATGGGAAATACAAAATACTGCTTTGTTAAAACATATTTTAATTTTAGCTATGACCCTGTGGCAATGGGATACGAGCTAAAAACAGGATATTAAACACAGTGGTAGGGCTGAAACAGTCGTGTCTTCAGGTTCTTGTCTGTGGGCAGTAAAATGTGCAGTGTTTGCAGAATTGTAGCCTTGTGCTTTATGCGATTATTCAACTAGCTTCATCCCATGTGGGGTTTGAAAACCCTAATATAGCCATTCGAGCAGAGCAGCATACGACCTCTTTTCTCCTCGAGTGTGAGAAATATCATAACTGCAATCAGCTGCTGCTTCTGCTCTGTCAGTGTTCCCCTTTTCCTCACTGGTGTACAAACACATGTTATTATTGTGTTTGTCATCAAGAGGAACTGCAGTTGGTGACGTTAAGCCCATGCAAATGTATAGGCGAGTTTATTGGATTGTTTATGACACGGTCACAGCCATTTGAAAGTTTTACTGGCCACTATAGTGAACAGTAAAACTTCAGGCTCTACAGTATGTTTGATTCAGGTGATGGTTTGGCTGTTTGAGCTACATTTAGTGAGGGGGAATATACCAGATGAACTAAACATAAACTGCAGTCACTGGTCACATACAGGAGAGTGTAAATATTGATGCACTGCCAACACTTCTCCTAGTTACCGCCTAGTTATCGCTTCATCATATACTACTCCACCAACCCCCCCATTTGTTTATATTTTGCTTTCAAGAATTATTTATATATATTTTTTTCTAACACGGTCTTTTACAATAAGTCCTTAGTCTTTCTTACATTTTTTCAAAAGCCTTCTTTAGACACTGGATGCTTTTTTAGCTCTCTCTATATAACAGACAACGTAGCAAATTTTAAGCCAATTTCAAATCGTGTCTTTAGGCAAAACCGATCATCATTACCTAGCCTAACTTGTTTCCAAATTCTTTAGTTGACTCTATAAAATATCCCAAAAAATAACCTAATTTTACAGATAAAATAGTATTTTTGTCTATTAGCTGATGACTTAACACAGCAGTCCCCACCCTTTTTTGCACCACGGACCGGTTTATGCCCGACAATATTTTCACGGACCGGCCTTTAAGGTGTCGCGGATAAATACAACAAAATAAAACTAGTACCGGTACAGAAAAAAAGAAGATTTATTCCTAACACACGTGAAAAGACCCAGGAAAACCGAGTAAACGATAAAAACGATAACAAACTAACGCTGAAAACCGATAAAAACCCTGAAAACCATACATTTCACACCTGAGCCTCAACTCTCGCGGCCCGGTACCAAACGACTCGCGGACCGGTACCAGTCCGAGGCCCGGGGGTTGGGGACCGCTGACTTAACAGATCTCAGCAGCCTGTGCAGTATGTCTGTAAAAATTGAGGCCTGAAAAACCTATCTACGGTAGATGACCAGCATCTGAAGGTAGTGTCCTTAAAAAATAAGAAAAATAAAAACCCCAATCAAAACAGGACCTGAGAAATTGGCCTTCCTGAACCTCAACATTATTGAAACAGGGTGGGGTCATCTTGCAAGAGAATGGAACAAAAGTTAGTCAAAATCCAAAATGTAGCGTTGAAGCATCCACCAAGATCCATGGAGAACTACACCTACAGACTTCGAGAAAGAAGTTACAAGAAAGCATTGCAAGAGTTCAGGCTGTGTCGACGAAAGAAGGTGTTCATAACAAATAGTGATTTTCCCGCACATCACTGTAAAAACTCTGTTTTTGCCTTTTATGTTTTCCATGTTTCAGTAAACCGCTGCACCTACTTCCCGTTTTTCTAGTAAAGAAAAGACTTTTGCCCAATTATGCAGATATGTACATTTCTGAGCCTACACTGCACCACAAACTCTGTCTGAATTTCCAACATAAAACTGAGTCGACGTTATCCACAGTATGTGCACCACCATGGAAGGAAAGAGGCTTTTGTTGTTGTTGCAGTTGTGAAACTGAATAGCACATTTGTAACACGAGAAGCACAAATTTGAGTTTTTTCCTTATCTGAAGACGAGGCTTACTCTTTTAGAATAATTGCAACCTCAGTGAGAGGCTATTTTATAAGTGCGAAGGCTTCCCTTGTTTTTCTTATGTAATGAAAACCTTTTCTTTTTGTTTTTAGGAATATGCATTAGCTTTTTTGGATTCCTGTTAATTAAAAAGCTGCTGCTCTTATTCTTCCTGTGAAGTAGTGTACGTTACTTTACCACAGAGTCCCACTGTAATAAATAAAAATCTCAAAATCTCAAATGTGATGCCAGAACTGTATTTTTATCCACCTGCGTCACACAAACCCCGACCGTTGCTGTTAACATCTAGCCTCAAGCATTGCTTTCAACAAGTCATCTTACAAATGGCAATGCAAATTGACGTGACTTCTCTTTTTCTTTTGTTTGTAATCTGGGAAATTTCCCCATTTCACGGTGCTGAGAGAACAACTTCTGCTTTTGCTTTCCTATAATTGTATTTTCTTTCTATTGTTTGGGCTCCCATTGAATGTGTGTACCACTGAATAATGTTGTATCTGGCTGGGTAGTGTATATATATATATGTGTGTGTGTGTGTGTGTGTGTGTGTGTGTGTGTGTGTGTGTGTGTGTGTGTGTGTGGATATATGTATACATGAGGGCACATATAAACAGGAACTTCCAAATGCATGCAGTAATCCATGCAGGCCAAAAATGTCATGCCACTGCTGTTGGTTGAAAGAGAGTGGTTGTTCGTTTGTGTTTACAAACAGTGGGCTTCCTCAAAATATTAACTTGGTGTAACTGGAAGGAGGAAATAAAAAAGAGGGAAACTTGATGGAACTGGACGTTCTGTTATCGCTGTTTCATGCATGTCAACATACTGTACAAAGACTGTTTTGTGCTATTCTACAAATACAAAAAATGAAACCACTGTAGAGAAAACCGTTCCCTTCTCTGGTGTTGGCTAAACCTACCCAGAGGCCACTTTGCTCAATCTAACATGAAGATAAATTTGAGTGTGCTCCCACGAGCATGTTCTAAGTATAAATTTCACCAATGCACCTGCTCCCTCTCATGCTTCTTCTTTTAAACAAAAGGAGACATGACCTCTAAGTTCAGCTGAACTAAGCTAGATGGAATAATTGCTTATTTTCAACTTCCCCGAGGAGAAAAATTGGCCAGTTCCCTTTATTCTGCAATGGAGATTGTAGACCCACAGGTTAGCCTAATTTAATAACTCACTACAGCAAGAGGGGTGCATGAAAATGAAGGCAAATTTGGCTTGAGAGTATGAGTATATGTTGACTTGTACCTGTGTGCCTGCTTTCATTTGTGTTCTGCCATAGTGTAAATGGATAGGCCTGCTGCATGTGAGTGTGGGCAGCCAAATGAAAAGAAACAAAAAAAAGTTATAAAAAAAACCTTTTGAGAAAATTAAAATGAGGCAAATAACAATGAACCAGACTTGCAATCTAATCATTACACATGACATGTTTATAGTCGGTTAAAACTTTAACCTTTTAATTTAATTTTTTTGAAACTTTAGAGTTTAATAAACCACTGACAATTTTATTTATAAAATGTTCATTTCCATATATAGCTTTCATTTGTATCATATTTGCTACGTCTTGAATTTGCTTTAAAATGGTTTTTAGGTTTTTCAGGAGAAAAAAAATCACATAGTTGTAGACGTCTCAAAAATAAAACTATATTTATCAAATATGATGGACTGGGTGTTCATGGGTTAGACTGAAAGTCAGCCTTGGACCTTGAGATTGTTTTTAGATGTTTGTGTAGCAGGTTAACTGAAAGCTATTCATTTCCTGCTTCAGGTAATTTTCATGCTAACCACAAAGTAGCTGAACTGATGCATCTGTACACACAGGTGTCTTAATTTATCCGTTAGCTCATCCCGCTGTTGTCTGCTTATCATATGATCAAGAGTTTATGTTTAACTTTAGCCTTTAAAACCGGCTGTAGTACAATGTCAAAGGGACTTCTGGTAGAAAAGACTGAAATATAAAACTGTTTGCTTGTGTGCATGTGTTGAGGTCGTTTTTTGATTGAATGTGTCATTGAACCATGTAGTGAATCAGTACTAAAAATGAAATTTACATAAAGGATACATTTGTTTTATAACAAAGATGCATACGGATGTCCTCTGTTATCAGTAAAGCTGCAAGGAGTCCTCATCTTAACAAGTTGCTCAATCTGTTAATCCTATATCCTGTTTATTTCTTTTTAATACTATACAGAAAGCTGCGTATGGTGCGAGACAGTTCCACCTTTTTCAAATATTAATCAGTTTGCTTCATCAATTTTAAAGCCTCAAGCTGCACTTTCCTATTATAGTGCAGTGAATTTTCTATTGTACTTTTTGTTTAAATTGTCTCTTTCATTTAAAAATAAACGTGCAATAAACAATACTGCACATAAAGTAAAACAGAACTAGTTATTTCTAGAGTTTTGCTTGTGAAATTTGAGTTTGAACAGAAGTCTTCATGATATGACAACACAAACATTATGCTTATCAGTTTTCTGTTTTTGTATTCCCTCAAGCTGTTACTGTGAGAGTGATTACGGAGCTTCTTTTAAGCCACTTTTTAGACTCTGAGGTGTCCCAGAGTTAAGAGGAGTTTAACTTAGATCCTGTATAGTAAACAAAAGTACTGTAAAGTAGCTAGTGCTGGCCTTCATAACTGCTTTCGGTCTTTGTGTCATAGAGTGAACAAGGTACCGGAAACATTCCTCTGAGATTTGGCTTGACATGATAGCGTCACACCAAAGCTGCTCTACTGGATTGAGATCTGATGACTGCGGAGGCCATTTGAGCACAGTGAGCTCATTGTCATGATCAAGAAACCGGTTTGAGATGGTCTGGGCTTTGTGACGTGGCATCTTATCCTGCTCTAAGCAGCCATCCAAAAATGTACACTGTGGTTATAAAGAGATAACTGTGGTAAACACTAACACATTGTTTAGTATTTAAACAATGTGTACAAAAACACCTCTGCAACCAACCCCACCCTGAATATTTCCTCTTTTTTAAATCGTTCACTGCAAACTGTAGAGATGGTTGTGTGGGAACATCCCAAGTAGATCAGCAGTTTCTAAAATCTAAAATGGGACGATCATAGCTCAAGAGTTGGCAGTTCGTCTTGTAATCGGAAGGCTGCCCGTTCGAGCCCCGGCTCGGACAGTCCCGGTCATTACGTCCTTGGGCAAAACACTTCACTCGTTACCTACTGGTGGTGGTCAGAGGGCCCGGTGGCGCCAGTGTCTAGCAGCCTCGCCTCTGTCAGTGCACCCCAGGGCAGCTGTGACTACAATGTAGCTTGCCATCACCAGTATGATGTGTGAATGGGTGAATGACTGAATGTAGTGTAAAGCACTTTGGAGTCCTTAGGGACTAAGTAAAGCGCTATACAAATACAGGCCATTTACCAATACTCAGATCAGCCTTTCTGGCATCAACAATCACGCCACATTCAGAGTTACTTACATCATCTTTCTTCCACATTATAATCTTTTGTTTGACTTTCACCAGGTCTTGACCATGTTTCCAGGCCTAAATCCAGCGAGTTGCGTCCATATGATATTTGCAATAATAATCAGTTGAACAGATGCATCTAATGAAGTGAATTTCATGTGTATGCAGTACTTATTGATCACTGATGACAGTAAATCCATGTAAAGGCCACATGTTTGAGTGCGTTTAGTTCATTATATTGATAAGTAGTGGTTTTTAAATGAAAGGGTAAAAGATTATTCCTCCTTATCTGTGCTGTTAGCAAACCCCATGAAAAGACAAAACCAACTCTTGATTATAATGTTTTGACCTCACTAAGCCTGTATTTTCTATTTAAGTACTAAAAATGGAAAATAAATCATATGAAATTATGCACAGAGCAATGCTAAAAGAAACAGTTACTGAACAGTCAAATAATCACCAGAAACAGACCTGTTTTGGTGAGAGCCGTTGTTTCAGATTTTTTTTTTTTCCTTGGGGGACGAGGTGTCGATGTTCCCTAAACACCCTAGGCAACTAGTTGTTTTAGAAGTGTAACAGAAAGCGATTTTCCAGCAAAATTATCAGAAGTTCTGATCTGACAGACTTCAAGCTTAACACTGCATTTTTGTGAGCCCCCAGCAATACACCTGCCAAGTTTGAAGTAAATCGAAAGAATAGTTGCAGAGAAAAGCGGAGAACACATACCACACATAACACGATATAAAGAGGTTCCTGTGTTTATTAGCGAGATGAAGGAACATGCCACTTAGTGTAGCTTGTTGAGATTTTTATAGGTTTTGGGCAACAAAGAAAGCCTTTGGCAGAAAAGAATAAATTGGATCTGATGTCAAAGATAATACCTTAGTTCCTCTTTGGTTGTGGCATTTCCCGAATTTTGTTAAAATGAAGATAAATATTATCAAATTAATTCATTATAAATGGCATGCAGTGATGTTGCTATCACTGTGTGTCTGTTTGCACCTTGACGTGAAGGTCCTCTTCTTGATCTGGGAGGACAGCTGCATGCTGTGAGACATCTGGGACGACTGCTCCTCCTGCTCTCGATGCATCACCATCCTGGTTTCCATGGTAACGCCCCAACTGGCACCTGGGAGTGGAGGGGAAGCTACGAGTGAGCATGCAGAGGTGTGTAGGAGGCAATGTGATTGTCAATAGGAGTCAGTCGAGCACTAAAGGCACTGTAGCCTTAGCCATGAGGGTATCTGTATTAGTAATCAGCAGCCTGAAGCTGGGTTTGAAATTGAGTTCAGATTAGTTGCACGATTATGCATATGTTTACAGTAAACACCTTTATCTGTGTGCTTTAAGCTTTTCAAAAGCAATAGATTTATAATGGGAATAATCAGCCCTAAGTTTTAATTGTATATAGAATATTTGTCGTAGTGCTTAAATCTCTTATGATATTATATTGAAGTGACTACAAACAACGAACAAGGTGAAAATAATAATAATTATATTTCTAAATCTACAGCAATCAAAAGAGGTTATCAAACACCCAATACTACTTCGATAAAGGGGCTTCAATCCAATATGTCAATGATACACTTCAGAGAGGAAAGGAAACTGTTCAGAATCCATTTAATACATCAAAACCGATTAAGCATTTTAATATGTAGCTTTACAAAAACATTTGAAATACTGCTGGAACTACTTTTTTTTCATTAAGCTGCTGATTATCATAGGCTCTTGTCGTACAGGTCTAGAGACTGAATGGCGACTGTCTAGCAACCTGTGGTTGCTACGGAGAAACATATATTCCCCAACCAGCTGGCAAGTGGTTGCTGGAGGTTTTTTACTGTTGCTAGGTGACATTGCTTTCAAAGAGATAAACTGTGCTGAAGAAGTCGCTGACTTGTCTGCAGACATTCACCAGCTACTCACTAAGTGGTTGTTACCCTTGTAATGCAAACTGGAAACGAAGACTGTTTGCCTTTTGAAATGTTTTGTGACACAACTTTTACTTTGAAGGTGAACGTTCTCCATTTTCTTGTTTTTGGCCACACTTTTTTGTAATTTCACTACAGCTCTGAGGTTAGTTTGCAGGTTCTTGTGTCAGGGTTCCTGGGTCGATGACCCAGCGTTTTCAGTTTTGAATTTTGCCACTGTTTAGTTTTCACATTTTATGTTTTACGTTTGCCCCGGTCTGTGTCCATTATGTTCTGTTCCACTTCCTGTGTGTGATTAGTCAGATTCAGTTCAGCTGTGTTCTCACCTGTCTCTCATCATCATCACTCCTGTGCATTTAAGTCCTTACTTTCCTCCAGTTCATTGTCTTGTCATTGCTGCCGACAATTCTGCATGTGTGTTTTTCCAGTTCAGTTAGCCAGCCAGCCAGCCATTCAGTCAATCAGTCAGTTTCAGTCTGTTATATTCCGTTCATCCTGCCTTTGTAATAAACACTGTCCTTATCCTTCATAAATCCTACGTTTGGGTCCTCTCTTCCTTCTCTCCACACTGCGAAGCCCTGACATCTTGCAGACAAGTTAGTACCTTTTATGCAAACTGCAGTTGACCATGGAGATCTGCTAGCAAGAGGTTTTCTTGGTGCTCCACCCAATTTGGCAACGTCCAAAATCACTTGCAAACCGGCCAGGGAATGATCATTTTCCCCCAGCGACTGGGGTTTCTACTGGGCCTCTAACTGAAAATTGAAGCTTTAGTTATTGGGTTAACCTATAAATTGGTAAAATAGAAAAGAAAGCTAAAGAAAAGTGAAAACCTACAATTTTTTTGTGTGTTGTTCACTGTCCAGCCTACTGTGTTGTGACATGTTGAAATGGTGTGTTATAGTGAATCACCCCCTTTTTTTCAGCAACTGAGCCTCAGTTGGCCATGGTGTTGCACACACCCTGTCCATCATTAATCATGTGTTTGCTCTGGGGAGGTGAGTGCAGAACGCACCCAACAAACAGAATCAGGTCGTGCCTGAATGATAGCTTCATTCACCCATTCCCAATAGCAGCCACCTGTGTTAGCAATATAAACAAGCGCAGTGTGTTATTTCTTCTCATCTCCTTCAATTGCATTGTGGAAGAGGTTTGGGGAACAGGCTAATATGCTTGCAGGTCAGCTGATTCCCTTGCTGCTTTACTTTATTTTATTTTATTTTAGTTTTTATGCGTCTCACTGCTGCCCAAGGGGAGAGGTTTGTTTGAACACAGAGGATAGTAGGTCAACCTCTAGCACATTGGAATTGATCAATCTCCATGGGGAAGCCTGGATCCCCAGGCCCCTGGAGGGAAAGCAGATAAAGCAAAGTGGCTCTATTTCTATGCACCGTGCAATTTTTTTTAAAGTCTCTGGAGTAATGTGAGAGCTCATTTTCTAGGTCTGATGTTAATAATAAAAATCTATCAACCTGAGACAAAACAAGGTAAATGATTCACTGTTTTAAACATTGACGGGAAAGAAATTATACAAATACATCAGGAGCTTGACTTGTGGTCTCCCAGGAGAGTAATTAAAAAGCTACATCCACTAAGGCCATCAAAAGACAAGACAATTAAGAAGTTCAGCTAGCAGAAGAAGCGAGCAAACATTTTCAAGAGAAACAAGAAGAGAAGGGAAACCTTTTTGACAAAGCAAAAACACTAGCAATTAGCTGCTATATGCAAATGTACTGTAGAGGTACAGTGCATGCATTTTACTCAGGCTTAGTACTATTAGGTACTCTAATTCCTCAGCAACTGATGAACAGCAAAAAAAGCCTTGCTTGCTATTTGTGTTAGATCTAGCTAGTGGCTGAGGAAATGGAAATCCCACTCACAGTTTCTCTTGTTGCCAAAGATCTGTAGGACGAATATATTCCACTTCCTTTTGTCTCCCTGTCTCACTCCTTGAAGATGCTTTTCAGTCTTAGTGTCTCACCTCTCTTTATTGCCTTTGACTGTCTGTCTGTCTTCATCTACTGTACCTCACTCTCTCTATGTCTCTTGAGTAATCAGGGTGACCCTGAACTCTGTCCTTCACTGCCAAGTATGTCGACAACACAATGCTGTCTCATTCTTAAGTTGGTAAATATAGACCAATGACACCCCTGTGTATACTGAAACGTGCACACACACACACACACACACACACACACACACACACACTGCCAGATCGATTTAGAAAGATCTTTGTGTACAAGCAGCTAAAAGATGAGACAATAGCTCCCTGTACAATGAAACCCCAACAGCTGAAAGTAACAGCTGGAACGGCCTCAGGAGAACAACTGGCTGTGGTAATACTACAAACTGCCACTAAAAGAAATATATATTTATTTCAGCCCTCTCAGCACTGTTCCACCTGGGTACAAATGTTAGAAAATTAAAGGCTAAAGCACTGGGGAGGTAGATGCCCATGGTGAGAGAAGGAAGATCCAAAGAGAACGGGAGAAAGTGAGGAAGAAAGACATGATAGTTGAAAACAAAAGCAAAAAATAATAAGTAGTATTTGAAAAGGAAACAATCTGTCACATTAACAGTATGACCAGTTAGTCTGTTTTTAAAAGAAAGCAGTTGGTATAATGCAGGCTTCCTGTGTGATTGCTCGTGAATACAGAGCAAAATCTTTCTACTGTTAAAAGGATTGCAATGACTTTTGGTTCAGAAAATAATGATGATGATGCCCACAGGATGAACCCTAATAATTGTCACCAGCATTTCATAATTTACACACATCCTCAATAGCTTAGCATAAACGGCAGTAACATTTATGGCCCTCTGATGATTAATGTATTAGAGTAGCTTCACTTATACTTTCTAGCCCCTCAGTTTGCAATCTGTTTAAAGTAAAATGTTTTAAATCAGCTTTCCTCTGATTGGCTACCCAGTCAGTGTTCACAGAGATGACCATATTAGTGGTATCTGCTTGCAATGACATCAGACAGGGCCAAGAGTTGAAAAAAAAAAGTTTGAAACTTAACCAAAGCAGTCCGAATCCTGAACTTTTGGCTCACAGGAATACTTGTACATATAGTCACCTTATCTGTGGGTGTATGTGTACTTTTAATCTCCTTTTAGTCTTTTGTTTTGCTACTTGGAGAATGATAACACGTTCAAGGACGAAACTAATTTGAAACCTGTTACACAGGATTGTGTTTTTGTGGCTGGCTTTAGTAATTAGTTCAGTAAACACTGGATATCATAGTTTCAAACTTTCCAGAAGTTTCCTTTCATGATTTGACTTCGAGTTGATCCTCTGCAGCACGACTTTTTTTCACATTCTTTCCTGCCTTTCGTTTGTTGTCTTCGCCACTGTTTCGTCTCATTAAATATGGCACTGTATTCCCAAGAGTTTATTGGAACTGTGTCTATTCATGTTGCTCTCAAAACTTTTTATCTCTGGAAACATAAACTTGACTGAATTCCACTTTTTGGACATTAAATCTGCAAACAATTTAAAGGAAATTGACATTTTACTATAAGTGGTACAAGATTTTCTTGTGTCTAGTGGTCATTTGACTCACAGAGACTCAAAGCATTCATCGTTTAAGGCCATAGCAGTGTATAAAAGGTTGAGGAGTTATTTATAAGCTTTTAGTTGCCACACCTGCCTCTGGAATATCAGTGCACAATACAAGCTCAGGTTGCCAGGCTTTCTTTTCTCATACATACATGAGCAGTGACCGTCTGACTAAGAATAACTGCTGAGACAAAGCAGCTGAGGGCCATCTTTATTAGTTCCTCTTTCTCTGAAGGAGTCCTCAGCTTTAAGGTTCACCAGGACCATCTAATGTCAGTGCCGTCTTATATTTTTACCATAACTGCAGAACAAAGAAGAGGCCTTTAACGTGTTTTCTTGGATCCTCAGAGAGGCATGAATGATTTAGCACGTTTGTTACAAAATTGCTGAAGTGCTGTCATGCTCAAAAGCTCGATGGGAGCAGCTTCTGTCTGTTTAGTGCCTAATTTATTTAGGCCACTTATGCAGATCAGTTTGTTTGCATGTTCCCAGAGTAATAGCTCTGGGAACATACAGTACAGTCAATTACATTCAATTACTACACGTGCCAGGTTAAACATGTACGGGAAGCCAAGAGGAAATAAATATTTGCAGCACTTTCAGAATGACTTATGTGTTATTAATCATTAATGCTTATTCACAATTCATGCTTGGACTATACTTTTACTTCTTTGAAGTACGAATAAAAGCCCAAATTCAGGGGGGGGGGGGGGGGGGGGGCTCATGGAAATCATATCATTTCATCTGAAGCTCACAAAGCGAGAGGTTGCATTGACGAGAACTGTTATATCCAAGCTGTTTCTTCTGACTGGTCCAGAATATTTTATATGGATCAGTGGTGGCAAAAGGAAAATTAGGAGAAGCTGTATTAACTGATTTAAAGACAATAATTGATAAGAACCTACAATAAGAGCGAAAACTCAAACAACTTCCCAACAACTGACAACCTGAACGCAACAATAGATTAAAATAACCCAAATTTCTTGACTTATCTGATCACAGTAGAAGACTTGGAGAGAATAAGATACTAGGCATGACACTTGTGAAATGCCTTGAAACTGCAGACTCCTTGCTCTCTACTGCTGCTAAAAAAGTTACTGCAAGCACCAACTAACAGAGAATACAACTAAATAGATCAGCTTCTTGTCACAGATACATGATCCGTCTTGAGTCCTCTAAGAAGGATGTGATACTCGGCTTGGTGGTGAGTCATCGGCCTTTGTCAACAGGTACCTCATCACAAGCAGACACTTTACAGGTGTGCAGTTGACATTAAAATAAAAGGTGGATGTGGTTTGTGTGACTGAATCACAATGTTGTCTCTAGTTATTATTAGGCAGTGTTTTCAGTTGGACTTGGGAACTTTTTTGAGTAAGACTCTAAAACCTCATATCAGAGAAAGTTCTAGCATACGCCAATCCTGGAGGCCAGGTATTTCTTTCCTTATTTTGCAGTTCATGCTTACAGTAAATCTGGCGTGACCTGAGCCAGAGGCAAGAATATGAAAGGATACGAGACATTTCCTGCATGGCATTACATTTTTTCATGTGGGGTTGTTCATGTTTTGATAAGCAACAATGTCATGTTATTATTTTCTGATAACATATGATGAATTACTCGGTTTTTAATGCATTTAATCTCATTTAACTGAATATCTCCCATCGTCATGTGATACCATCAGTTTGTGTCATCATATTTACCTTTTGCGCCCTTGAGCAAATAGCATAGTATGCCGGGCTTAGTAATGAGAAGTTTAGACACATTACACACCATGCTGACAAGAGGCAATGTGCAAAAATGCACGACACTGTTAGGTTCAGACTGAATGTTCTTCCCAGTGCTCAAAATTAATTTGGTATCAGTTTCAAGACTTTAGTGAGTGTTGTTCCACTGGGAAACTAAATATTACTAAACTTTCTTTGCTATCTTCTCCCCCAGTGGTGATCAGGCCCAGAATAGAACTTAATGGACACCAAAGTCTGCAGGATGATCCATCATTTCCTGGCCTGCCTTGACAGCTGTTTCCATGCCTTTTTCTAATCAAGGGCCCATTACGAGATCATTAGAATGCAAGAGAGGAAAGGAAGGGGGCGAAGTGATTGGTTCCAATTACATGCAGACTTCTATTTATTAAATGACATGGTCTTGACGAGATGTAGGTGCCCTCTACAAGGGGATGGCAGGAAAAAGGACGCCAGTTGTTGTCAGTCATGTTGTTGTTGGATGTATCTTTACTTTTAAAAAGGCTTGTCACCACAGAGCCAAAAGATGATCGTCTCCCCTTTATATTTACTAGTTGGCATTAAGTAGGTAGTTTATTAATGCTAAATAAAGCTTGTTTAGCTTTTAGCTCTTCTGAATTGCCACCCAGATCTAATAAAGAGGTCTGCAGGTCTTGCTTTAGCTGATTGGTGAAGCAGTTTAGTGTATGAAGAGCTGAGAGAGAGATTAATGACGGCGTATCACCTTCCTTTACTGCCTCTCAACAGACTGACAACTTACAAGAGCTGACTGATGATCGGTGCTTTCAAGTTGGTGTTAAATGGTAAGTGGACTTTTGAAATTTTCAGGTATCTGTACTTTGCTCGAGTATTTCTTTCTTTTTCTTTTTTTTTTTCTCAACTTTTTACTTTTACTTCCTACATTTAAAAAAAACAGTACTTTTTACTCCTTACATTTTCATACTTTAGCTTCGTCTATAGTGTTTATGTTCGGGAGTTAAAGTGGGCAGGAAGCTCCTGGTGACTGTAGGACGTGCTTGAAGTACTTTAGCATTTAGCTAGCTCCACAGAAGAGGAGTGAGCATGAAGCTAGTAACAATTTTAAGTAGCAGGTAATTTCAATTTCAACGTTTCTATCAGCTTAACAAACATCAGCAAACACACAAACTGTTTGTGTGCAGTTTGTTGCTGAGTGTGCTGCTAGCTGAAGGTCCAGCTGCTGTGAGACAGCTGTAGGAAGACAGACACACAGGGGAGGAAGTAGAGAGGTTATATTTAAAGGTAAGAGCTGCTTTTTAAAATGCAAATGGTCAGAGTTGGGTTTACATCAAATGCAGAGATGAATTTGCATTGAAGCGGATGAGCCTTAGATTAATTTACTGAATTGCAGCTTCATACGGTCTTAGTGTAAAGACAGTATAAACAGTATAGTGTCAGAATAGGGGGTGGACATCAGACATCATAGCTTTTAAAACTGTTGACATCGTTTTGAATTCAGTTGTGTAAATCTAATATTAGTATAGCACAAGGTTCATTTACCTTTGTATAAAAATTATTAGTAGGATTCTCCTTCAAGGAGCTACTCGTACCTTTCCACTCCCCTTTTTCTCCCTCCTCGCGCTCACAGACCCATAACGCGTATGGCAGTCCATTCTCCCTGCAACACGGACTACACTGCCCATGAGGCTACATTCTTTAGAGCTATGCTTGTAGCATTCTGCCTGTTAGCTTAGCACAACAACAACAACAACAAAAAGGCGCTCTCTCACCCAGGAAACACACAGTCGCAGAGAGAGAGAGAGCGTCGCCCTGTAACCATGGCAACCGTAACGCTGCCGCCTGGAACAACAGAACGTAGCTGTCAAACAAAACCCAAACAGTCCTGACCCGCGACAATATCAAACAGGAAAGTACCGCAGTGTAATCCATTTATTTCAACAAAGTAACTGTATTCTGAATACCACCTTTTTAAACGGTAACTGTAACGGAATACAGTTACTCATATTTTGTATTTTAAATACGTAACGGCGGTACATGTATTCCGTTACTCCCCAACACTGGGTATATTAGACTTAACAGTTACTATATACAATAATGGACTTCTATACATTTTACATCAGATTAAAACTTTGGGTGTAAGATTCAGATAAATATTAAATAATTAAAAGCTCGACATTTTAAATGAGAATAAGAAAGAAAATTATGTCTTTGTGCCCCCTTTTCCCTGTTAATGCCCTATCGGCCCCCCTGGCTAAACTTTGCTAGATCCGCCCCTGCACAGTTACCAGCATCAGCTACGTAGAAAAAGATCCTGGTGTAGAAAGTAATATTAAATAAATTCTAACAACAGCTGATCAAGCTTAAACGTGCTGCTGTTGTTCAGCCGCTGGTTTCCTCTTTCTGGTGCAAAGTGGGCCAAAAGCAAACAAGAGACACGGACTCGCGACAGAAAAGCCGATCAGCTGATCATTAGCAGTTTCATGATTGAAGTAGCAGCCGGAGAGCGAGAGGCAGTCGCTAGTTAAGCTTAAGGCAGGAATGCTTTACAAACATTCAGAGATGGACTTACACACTTGCTTTACTTCTCTCGGGATAACTTTGTCAGAGATGAAATGCCAGGTTGCTAGCGAAGCTCCACATGCTATCCAGACCACCGACAGGTCCCGCATGCCACAGCCGCTCTATCACGTGATGCATACTGCTCCGACGTGCTAACGTTCTGGCGTGTTGCAAGTTTTGTGAGGTGCTTTCGTGATATTTAATGGATCGGATTACATTTTTTATTTTTCTCCGATATCCGATCCAGTAATTTAGGTCAGTATCGGACCGATACCGATACGTAATATCGGATGGTCCATCTCTAATATATATATAGAAATAACAAATGGTATACAGTGTACATTATAAAAGTACAGGTCATCGAGAATCAATACATAATCGGCAACTGATCAATTCAGGCAAAAACAAAACATCCAGTCACTAGGGAACAAACTGTATTCCCTCACCAGTTGGTAAGTGCCTGCTGGAGTTCAATGGCTTTCCTTAGATGGTTCCACACCAGAAACTACCTTGTGATTACTTTGGTCACTAGCAAACTGATGTGGTTATTCATAGTGTGCCTTTAAGATACCATAAAGTCTGTAAACAGTTGCCCAATGGTTGGCAAGCTGTGGTGAAACTTGAAAAAGTGCAGCGCAAAAAGGTAAACGGGGAATGTTTGCCTTCAGAGTAAATGTTGTGCCTTACTGCTGCAACCGAGAAATGTTACCAAAAAAAAGTACATCTTTTAGTTTGAGGGCAAAACTTTTCCATTTATGGTTTAAGTTGGCTTCTTCCATGCTAACCATTGGCGAGTGCAGCCATCTACTTGCATGCAAAGTTTTTTGGTGCAGCACAGTATACCTCTCTCAACCAATTTCACCTAATAACTGCCACAACTCATTTTTCTCTAACAATCTGTGGTTGCTTGGTATGTCTGACAACCACTCGCTGGTATGCTTACTGGTCTCTAGGCCTGTGTAACTTAGGCCCAATGCAAAATGGCAAAGATCAATTTAATTCAGCTAAATGGACTTTTATTTGGGTTCAAAGAGCTTCACGGGCATAAAAAAAATCACTTATTAAAGCAGAAATTTATACAAACATAAAAACCATCAGAAATACATACCTACAGAAGCGCACACGTAGACATGTAAATAATACATAGTCAAACATAAAATCATGTCAAGCACAGAAAAATATGAAAACAATCTTGGAAGAAACAAAAGCAGAAGGTCAATATGATATTGATGAAAAATATATCGATAAGCCCTGCATCTACCAGACTTTTAAATGTGGCTGAACCCAGTTGCTATAGCTGTTGTTATTAATTGTATGGACTGTTTAAATGCCAGATTAAAAGTTTCTTGTTTCAGAGTTTGGGGCTATACTTTAGGAAGGCTGCATCCCCAATCCCCAAGAATATCAAGCTATTTATAGCATTATCTTTGTTAAACATCTTGTTTCCCCTCATTCATTTTCATACTATTAACACACATTGCTTTATGTCTTATATCTGTAAGTAACTGGCAAGTCATACACACTCTCTTGTGTAAAAAGACAAACTATTTTGCAGTCTTTTATTAGCTGAAAGTTTACTTTCTCTCTCTATTATCTTATGAGGATAATGAGAACCTTTAATGAAGGACCTTGAAGATCAGAGTGCAGAGTTATTAGCTATGAGGCATGCATGCATTTCAATAGACCCAATTAACTCTCTTCACCTTATCAGAAAAGACATAATTAGAAAACAGATGGCTGCATCTGAGATTGGAGGGATGTTGATAGTTTTATGACGAGACCCCCAAACCTATAGCTGTTATGTACGGAGCCCTGCAGGGGACATGGGAGAAAAAATTAAGACTGACTTTTGCGAGATCTCGCAAAACAAACTCGGGATCTCGCAAAACTTTTGCGAGATCTTGCAAAAGTTGAATTCCAACAATGGCGGCAGCTACTTAGTTGTAATATTACTCTTTCTGGGTCACAAAATACACTTTTAAGATATTTTGAGGCGTGAATGTAGTTGTGTAAACGTCAGATACCTGCTCGGTTTACAAGACATCACATATTTGCAAAAGTGCTCCGACGTTTTCGGAGATCTGACACCCACCATCTCGAAGCTAACGGGAGGTCGAGACCAACTACAGCCGGGAGGAACACCGCTTTCCCGGCACATCGTGCCTCGACCTCCCGGTTGGCTTCGAGCTGGCGGCCTCCAAAGAATGCGGCTAAAACTTTTGTGAGATCTCGCAAAACTTTTGCGAGATCCCGAGTTTGTTTTGCGAGATCTCGCAAAAGGTTGTCTTCATTTTTTTTTCTCCCATGTCCCCTGCGGGGCTCCGTAGTTATGTTCTCTGAGCATCTTCAAATATATTTTCTTCAAATAAGTTTTTCCTCTTTTTGTTGTATCTCTCCAAACTAGAATTTTGCATTGCCTGGTTATACAAAAGATAAATTAGCTGAACATGACCCAAAATAACACTCATAAAGACTGCTTCGCAAACGAAATATCACAGGAGCTATTAAATATTGAGATCTCTATTAAATACTTCAACAAGGACGTTTAAGGTCATAAATTGAGCATTTTTTGAAAAAAAAAATTTTTAACGCTAAGCTAAGCATTATCGTAACTGTGAAGGCGGGTGGGGCAGCATGAACACCAAGTTTGTGAATGCAATAACTAAGAGACAACACAGGATTTTGAAACAAATACCATCGATGAAACTACTAAAGATTTTGGGTGCGTTTGAATCCCAGTGACCTTGAGGTCAAATTTTTTTTGAAATGTTATGAACATGATAGCTCAAGAACGAGGGGAAGTAGGACTTTCAAATTCATGCTATAGGTGCATTTACTACAAATCTCAGTCAAGTTGCAATCCCAGTAACCTGGACATCAAGGTCAGAGGTCAACGTTTCAGAAAATCCCTAGGATTTTCAAATTTAAACCATACAGTAGGTGCTTTTATTAGGAGGCTGAGGGGGAGCACTGGCATTTTTTTTTAGAATTAACAATATTGTAATTTATATGAAAAACGATAAGAAAAGAATTGTAATCAAGGTGTTTGTTTCTGTAAATACAATCAGCCTTTGAGTTTTCTGGCAATAATTGAAATGGGCAGTTATTTATGCAACTGTCTAACATGGTTGCCTGCGTGTTGTCTTAACTTAAGTGGCCCAGGTAGTCAGTCTGTCAGTATATTCATTGATCCAGGGGAGGCACACTCCCTCAACACTGTCTGACACTCATTGGGTGCAGAAGCACTGGGTTCATCCAAACTGCTATTCCCCATTGCAGGTTCTTTTATAGCTGTAAGACTCGAGGGTTTGCCCTGAGATCTCCTATTCAATCTTGTCAAGGCTTGAAAGTGGAGAAAGACGGCTTTCTGACAGACAAACTACTGCTTGTTACTGCTCCTAGTTTCTTTTGTACATCTGTCCAAAGAGGAGCCAGATGGGGAGATGCGGGGCACGAGCTTGAAAGCTTGACAATATGCTCTATGCCATGACTTTCTAAACACAACAGATAGAAAAACCCTAATTTCTCAAAGACTTTTTGAAACACCACGGCTACAGTTTAAAATCCTCTTGTTTGCTTTCCTCACTTCTCCACAGCACAGTTTGTTCTCATGTAGGTTGTTGTCCTACTTTCCTTCCTTTTTCTTTTCTGGGTGTTACCCAGTTTCTTTGTCTCTCGACTACCCACTTACTCTTACACACAAGATCCTTTCACATACATTTCATTGTTGTCGGTCTACTTTAGTTTCTTTCTTTCTTTCTTTTTTAATTTTGTTGGAGCAATCTGTTACTCCACTTATTAATCAACCAAAGAAACGGAAAGAGTTTTGAAATATTTGCAAGCCTTGCTCACCTTTGTACGCCCTAACTGGAAAACTGCGATTGTTTTTAATTATTTGTTCCCTATGTAACAACATCCCTAAGGAAATTATGTAAATTTGTAAACCTGAACCTTACTTAGAGTTTCAATCTAAATTATCTGACTTTTGATTTAATTTAGTGCTCAGTTCAGATAACATACTCATAGTACGTGATTTTAAGATCCATGTAAATGCTGAAAACACTCAACACTGCATTTAATCTATTATTAGACTCAGTTGGCTTCTCTCAAAATGTAAATGAGCTCACCCACCACTTTAAATAAGCCCTGGATTTTTTTCTGAAACTGAACATTTAGCAGTATTACCTGAAAACCCTCTTTTGTCTGATCATTTCTTAATAACACAGCAGTGGGGAATAAATCTCATTGCAGTAGATGTCTTACTGAAAATGCTGTAACTAATGTATGTAATTCCTTCACTTTTATCTTCAATGCCGTGTGCCAGTAGAGTGCAGAGCAGCTACCTAAACTCTACTCGCACAGAGGTCAATTATCTTGTTAACAGTGTTAAATCATCACTTCATCCAACTCTGGATACTGTGGTTTCTCTGAAAAAGAAAGCCTTAAATCAGAAGACCCTTAAAGCAGAGAACCTTTAGTCTGGAGAGGAAATAGCATTGCACTAATGTAAAATATCTTTGTTTAGCCTGGGAAAAGAATGTGTTGGCCTATATAAAGCCCTATGTAAAGCTAGGACTTACTGTTCATTAGTGTTTGGATGGAAATTGGAACAACCTCAGGTTTTCAGCACTGTAGCCAGTCAGCAAGGCTGACAAAGAGTCAAAACTCTGTTGACCCAAGCATTCCTTTAAAGCGAACTAGTAATGACTTCATGAATCTCTTTTCCAAATAAAAATTAATCCAGAACATAAAAAAATATTCATAATGAGCAAGCAACTTTGAATACTACAGATATTTATTAAGGCTCTCCGATTGATCTTTCTGAGTTAACTTTAGTAATCACTTTCAGCAGCTAGATTCTATTCTGACAAGACTGCGCAGCGTAGCTCTACCATTAATTAACACTTTGATCTTGAATATCATCAATCTATCTCTCAACGCCATAAGTCTTTAAGGTTGTGGTAATGAAATCATTACTTAACAAGGCATTGCTTAACCTAGATTTCTTAGCTAATTCTTAGCTAATTTCAAAAGTTCTTGAAAGCATAGTTGTAAAATATTTATAGTAGTATAGTAGTCATATTTACTCCTCTGCAGAATTGAATAATATCTGTCTAGTAGATTACAGTTTGTTCATGCAAATGGGGAGAATTCCTTACACATTAAGGTTAATTATGGATGCTTCCCTTAAGCTTCTCTTGCTTGGGTCTCTGTTAAATCCAGAATCAAATTAAAAATCCTTTCCCTCACATACTAGGTTTTGAAATCTAATCACCCATCTAATTTTAAAGACCTCGTGGTACCATATCACCCCAGTAGAGCACTTTGCTCTCAGACTGCTGGCTTGCTTGTGATTCCCAGGACGATTAATAGTAGAGGGGGGTAGAGCATTCAGCTTTCAGGCCTCTCTTCTGAGGAACCAGCTTCCAGTTTAGCTTCAGGAGAAAGACACTCTTTACTTTTAAGATTAGGCTATACCTTACATTTTTGATAAATCTTATAGTAAGGGCTTGATAAAGTGAGCCTGAACTCTCCCTTAGTTTTGCCTGGGTCAAAACTAAGGGGGCTGCTATGATGCATTGATCATTTCTTCATCGCTACCTCTTTTAACTCTTTGTGTTTTTACACCACACTGCATTTAATCATTAGTAGTTATTAAACTCTCTTCCGCAGCATGTTTTTGTCCTGTCTCCCTTCCCTAAACACCAACCAATCATGGCAGATAGCCGCCCCTGCTTGATGCTTTTTCTGCTGGAGTTTTCTTCCTGTTAAAACACTACACTGTCGCGAAGTGCTTGCACATAGAGGGTCATCTGATTGTTGGGGTTTTCTTTGTATTATTGTAGTGTCTTTATCTTACAATATAAATCACTTTGAGGGACTATTATTGTGATTGGTGCTATATAAATAAAACTGAATAAAATTGAACTGCTTTTCAGCTCCAGCACTCTACTAATGTTAAACAATATCTACTTTTCCCTTTATGTTTCAGACCTATTCTCTCTTCAAGAACTGATGAACCCATTCATTTATATGTAAAGGGCAGAGCAGGAGCCCCATGTTCATTCAGACGCTTGTATTTGGATGAAGAGAGTTGCAGAACACCCAAGGGCTGTGAACTCTATTGCACAAAATACTTTGTGTCTACTTGTTTGCACAGAACAGCGAAGCAAAATTGAACCTTAGCTATCAGCATCATCCACTAATGCAGGAGTTATATTGTTCCTTTAAAAATAAAGTAAAACACAGTACTAGTTTTATAAAAGATACAAGATAAACAAAAAAGCCCTCATGGGGAAGCTGTCTGGACAACCTGGCATTATCTTTGACTTTTAAAACCAATAATCTGCTGCACAATCTGTCACATTAGACGGTATCACTTCTTTGTTTCCATGTAGCTGTCTAGGTGCTTTACTTCTGTGTCACACATTTCCAGGAGCTTTGGATTTCAAGTAATTTCTACCAGGCAGCATGGTCATAAATCTAAGCTTCTGACATGTTCATAATGTAAGTTTGTGACGATATCGTGTCTCAGGATGTATTGATTTAATTGTGTGGTTATTTTTCATACTGTGTGCGTGCGTGTGTGTATGTGTGTGTGTGTGTTTGTAAAAAAATTTTGTCACTGTCCTACAAAGTGCACTCTGCAAATTGTGTTTCCATGATATATGAAGCTGCTCCTTTTGTTATATTGAGGGCATTGTGTTTTTGTTACTGATGCAACTTTGAAATTAGATTTGCCACTACTAATTTGGCTTTGAAACCTGTATATTACATTGAATGATTTATCATATCTTGACATTACCTTCAAAATATAATTAATTTTATTTTGTTTATTTTGTCCACTTAAGCCCCCCCCACTGCCCCCCAAAAAAAGAAGAAAAAGGAAAAAGTCATAGTACAGCGGCGTATAGTAGTTACAATGAATCTGTTATTCTGATTAGATATTTAAGGCTTGTTTTGAGTGAAGCATTGCATATCACTTACTTTTTTCTTTGTTTCCTGCTTATAGGTCAGCTTTTCATTGGAAAATATCTTATTAGCATATCTGGTAACAGTTGTATAACTAAGCTAACAATGGCCATTAAATCTGAGGTGCGCACAAAAGCTTATACTGTATCATGTCTTGAAGTTAGCTACACTTTTACCCTTTTCAGTTTGAACAGTGAATGGAAGGATCATTTTCTCTCCTAGCTACTCATCATCATCATCATCATCAACTTTATTTATAAAGCACTTTAAAACAACCACAGCTGACACAAAGTGCTGTACATTGGAACTGTAAAATAAAATTACATGAGATATAAATAAAAAACAAATAAAAGAAGAGTGAAATCATTAATTAAATAACTACTGCATTAAAAAAGAAACTAAGTCTCACTGAGGTTAAAAGCCAAGGAATAAAAGTGGGTTTCAAGACGTGATTTAAAAGTGGACAGTGAAGGGGCCTCTCTAACATGCATGGGCAAATTATTCCATAATTTTGGAGCCACAATAGAGAAGGCCCTGTCCCCTCTGAGCTTCCTCCTGGATCTCGGTACCTCCAGGAGCAGCTGGTCAGCTGACCTGAGAGACCGACAGGGTATGTGGGGATGAAGAAGCTCAGAGAGGTAAGGCGGGGCAAGACTGTGTAGACATTTAAAAACAAACATAAGAATTTTAAAATTAACTCTAAAAGACACAGGCAGCCAGTGCAGAGAGGCCAGCACGGGGGTTATATGCTCTCTTTTTCGAGTTCCTGTTAGGAGTCGTGCAGCCGCATTTTGAACGTGAGAGCAGACGTGAGAGCAATGACTGACTGACCCCCACATAAAGTGAGTTACAGTAGTCCAGGCGGGAAGAAATAAAAGCATGGATCACTGTTTCAAGGTGCTGCCTCGAAAGAAAAGATTTTAGTCTTGCCAGTCGCCTTAAATGATAAAAACTGGACTTCACCACTGCTCTGATTTGGTTGTCCAATTTAAAATCACTGTCCAACTTAAAACCAAGGTCAGTAACAACAGATTTAAAATAGACTTCCAGGGATCCTAAAACAACAGAGGAGGACTCACAGGGACCACTGGGTCCAAACACCAACACTTCTGTTTTCTTTTTATTAAAATTTAAAAAGTTTCGAGCCAACCAAGCTTTAATGTCATCTAGACATGTCAAGAGAGGTTTTATGGAGATGGCATCCTTGCGTTTTAGTGTCAAATAAATTTGGCAGTCATCGGCATAACAGTGAAATGAGATCCCATGCCTTCTAAGGATAGAACCCAGAGGCAGTAGATACAGAGAAAAGAGCAGTGGCCCTAAAATTGAGCCCTGTGGGACACCACATGACAGAGGAGCAGAAGACGATTCGTAACCGAGAAGGCTGACAGAGAAAGTTCTATCTGACAAATAAGACCTAAACCAATTGAGTGCAGTGCCACCAATACCCACTACATCATGTAATCGAGAAATTAAAATATTGTGGTCTACTGTGTCAAAGGCAGCAGTTAGGTCAAGCAAGACAAGAACAACATGGTTACCAGAATCACATGCCAGAAGGATGTCATTAAAAACCCTTAGTAATGCAGATTCTGTGCTGTGAAGGGTTTTAAAACCTGACTGAAAAACCTCAAAGATTCCATTTTCATCTAGAAAATCTTTCAGTTGACTAAAAACAATTTTCTCTAAAACCTTGGAGACTAAAGGCAGCTTGGAAATAGGCCTATAGTTCGCTAAAACTGTGTGATCAAGGCCAGGTTTCTTAAGCAGTGGCTGTACTACTGCATGTTTGAAATTTGCAGGAACCACACCAGAAGACAGACTGCTGTTAATAATGTCAAGGACATACTGTTGTATACTAGGAAAAATTTATTTAAAGAATTGTGGAGGGACAGGATCCCGTGGGGAACCTGTGGGCTTAATATGGCGAACCACATTCTCTAAAGAGGAGAGCGTCACAAGCTCAAACTGAGTGAAAACAGCAGCACAAGGGACAGAGACAGAGGGGTCAGAGTCAGGAGCTGTGATAAGAGCCCTGATGGTGACAACCTTTTCAATAAAAAAGTTCAGAAAATCATTGCAAATCTCAGGAGAAACTTCCAAACAGACATTCAAAGGAGTATTAAGAACAGTGTCAATGGTCCTAAATAACACACGTGGGTTATGACAGTTGGAAGAAATAATATTTGCAAAATATTCCCTTTTTGCCTCTTTAACAGTGTTCTGGTAGCGATGCCAGCAGTCTTTGAGAATTTGAAATGATACATGCAGTTTATCCTTTTTCCACCTCCGTTCTGCTCGACGACATTCCCTCTTAACAGCACGACTGCTCTTATTAAACCAAGGCTCAGGTTTAGCCTTAAGCTGCCTGGTTTTTAAAGGAGCCACAGAGTCCATGATTTTTTGACAGCAAGAATTAAACCAGGAATGTAGGTCTTCTGTGTCAGAGGAAACAAAGTCAGAAGGCCCGCCGAGCTGATTAAAAGCAGCAGAAAACTGCGCAGCAGTGGCGGGGTTAATAACCCGACAGCACCGAGTAGCAGCGCCAGGTTTAACTGCGGTATATGTCAAACCAACGTTGAATAACACAGGCATATGATCTGAGAGTGCACAGTCACAAATCTCCAAGTCAGTGACAGGCAGACCATATGACAGAACAAGGTCCAGTGTGTGTCCGTGCTCATGTGTAGGGCCACGTACGGACTGTACCAGGCTAAAAGAGTCAATAAGGCTTAAAAAGTCCTTTACCAGTGGCTTATCAGGACAGCATACATGTATATTAAAATCTCCAACAATAAGAACACTATCATAGTTGGGCATAATCCCAGCTAAAAAATCAGAAAAGTCGTTTATGAAGTTCTTATTGTATTTCGGGGGGCGATAGATGACAGCGCAGAAAATCGGGTTTGTACGACTCACCTCAAATGAGGTAAGTTCAAAGCTGGAGAACGAAGGCTGTAGAAAACACTGCTTACATTTAAAATCCTTTTTGTAAACAGTCACTGTGCCTCCACCTCTGCCTGACGTCCGTGGCGAGTTAAAATAGCAACAATCCACAGGTAAAAGTTCAGATAGAACACTGGACTCACCAACACTCAGCCACGTCTCAGTCACACACAGAAAATCCAGATCACGGGAACTGAAGAAGTCCCGAAGAATAAAAGTTTTGTTTAAAAGTGATCTGGCGTTCACCAGGCCAATCCTAGCTGGAGCTGGAGTTGGCGCTCGGGGTTCAGGAGGTCCAGAAACCCGCCGCAGCGATCTCAGATTCCGATAATGTTGACAGCGGAGGTTTAGCCTGGGAGGGCATGGGCAGCGAGGCCGAGGAGCATCATCATCAAAGCCGACCACAGGCACCAAACAGGTATCAACAGGATCCAGAAAACGCCGAGACTCAAACAGCCTTGGCAAGAATCCATGCACTGGTCGGAAAACAGCAGAATAATTCTTTAGGTAAACCTTTAGCTTCACCAGGCGACCGCTTCGTTTACCCCGGCGACGAGGACGCTTTCGCCGGGAAGGTAGCGTGGGAACCCGGTACAGGTAACCCGGGGTTTCCGATGCAAATGGGGGCAGGGGTTGCTGCCCACCAGCTCCAAAGGACACAATATTTTGGACCACAGGTTTGAGGTCCAATAGTGTCTGGCCCAAACAAAACAAAAAACCCAAACAAAACAATGGACTCTCATTTTAGGCTACAGATACAGTTGCCAACAATGCTGTGTATTTTTTGTATATAAGCTCAAATCACAATCAATTGGGTCAGCCCTTAGATTCTTTAGGCTATAATTTAAACTACCCCCTCTGAGCGTGCCTTCTAACCATTTAACCATTTAATGACATTTCTATTCTCAGTGTGCAGTCTGTTGCTAAATCAGTGCCACTTGTGATTTTCAACATAACAACTGTTTTTTTAAACTGTTAAGCACGAGACTTTTACAGCATGTTCACCCAGGCAGAAGTAGAAAAACAAAGCTACTTTATCATCATTAGTTGACTGAAAACATGCACTTAGCAACAGGCGGTTGAGTTGAACTTTGGATTCTTTGCACCGTCCACATCACCTCTTTATTACGTGACGAGGTCAATGTGTACGGCATGTTGCAAGAACTTTCAGTATGTTACAAAACAGATGCAAATTTATTTCGTTGGCATGGTTTTTTCACATAAGCACTGTCTAACCAATATTTTGGTTAGTGAATGCCCATTAATCAAAACATTTCTTAGACATTTCTTCAGAATATGTTCAGTTTTCCCAATCAAGCTTGCATACAGAACTGTGTCTCTGCTACACTCACACTGCAACAGTTTCTAAGGAAGTTCTCCAGTATATAGACATTTTAATAATTTCCAGTAATAACTCAAAACTGAAAATGACACTTTCACAAATTTTACTGTAGAACATGTTACTCAATGGTTGTTATTAAACTCTTATCTCTTAATGCTACTCAGACTTGCAAAGATGAACTTCCAACATAAACAGTAAGTGGAAATTTACAAAGTGTAAATAAAGAACACAGACAGATTATATATCATCTGTTATAAAACAAAGTTCATTTGTGACTCACATCACATGGTTTCAACACACCTGACATTATTACTTTATAGGTGTATTTAAAAGTCTGCACTGACGCTATTAAAAGCCTCAGTGTTATCTACATGGCGTGCGTGGAAACCAACGCCACCTTCTAATATATGTGATACCGTCTGTTTCCTTCTGCTGGAAGAACAGCAAACATTGAGTTCGTAAACATTGCGATGAAAAAAACCATTTCTTTTTATATACATAAATGTAGCCATTTCATGAATTGTAAATCTGTTAACACTGAAACATGCTGATGAGAAAAGAAATTGAATATATTGTTGTCCTGCAGACATTCAGTCATTTTACTCCCATTTTAAACACCTCAATATGTGACAATAAGTGTCGGGCTCAGTCTGCTGCTGTGTTCAGCCACTATGCAATCGCATTTGTTTTCCCATCTAATCTTTAAGGCTGATCGCCCACATTGTAATTTAAAAATGACCAGACTGGATTTGTGTATTTAGGGTTTGTAATAAGTTGCAACATGTTGTCAAAGAGATAACACACAAACACGCATGCTTGTGATGTGTCATTAGAGTTTTGGGAGTTATTAATAGTGTGCAACTTTTTCTTTTTGTTGCCCATTACATAAAATGTGAGATATGCTATGAATTCCCTAAGAAATGAGATGTTTGTTGACACCTATTCACTTCACTTTAGACATTACACAATGACATATTCAGAACAGATGTTATTAGTTTGGAAGGAGGTAAACTTTGGCTGTTTAACCTCATATAAAATGCAAATTATGTTGTTGTTTTTTGTTTTTTGTTTTTTTTTTAAGTGGGTTTTTTGGCTAAAAAGTGACAGTGACAAAGAATTTGCAGAATTTATAAACAGCAAATGCACCCAGGCTTTTAAATGTAAACCCAGTTAGTTTCTACCAATATTTTGCAATTGTCAGATAATAAATAAAAATATACAAAAATATACGATACAAACAGGAAAATATGCCACGCATAGGAGTGAAATGTACTTAACAATTCAGAGGCAGTTCTCCATCTTGAACAACACAGTGTGTTGCTAACCCACCCATCTACTGGAGTTCTGCCTCCAAAGTACTGTCAGTCCTCCCGTCAAAAAAACAGAGAAATGTTCTCTATAGTTATTCAAGGACCGGGATGTGTGGGTGGGGGTTAGGGGTCAATCAAAGTCTATTATTCTTGAATTCTTATTGTCCAACTTCCCAGGAAAATTGGTCTTGATTTCTCTTCTTCTCCCTGGTCTTCAACTTCCTCATTGTCGTCGTCTTCCATTTTGGAGCCATTGCAGGTCCACATGTAGTTTGTCCTTCTGCAACTGTCTATAATAGAAGGTCCGCTACATAATTCAGGCATCCAGTTTTGCTTGTATCCTGATTCAAATGAGACATCACTCGATAGTGTAGTCTCACATTCCTTGTCAGAATCTGGAATAAGTGGTTGAGATGGAGAAAAACGGGTGGTGCAGTATGAGTGGGTCGGTGTCGTTGAAGAGCTATCGTCACATCCAGAATCGGACCACTCTGAGCTATTTAAGCTGAGCAAGGAAGCTAACGATGACTCATCCATAGAGGGTATGAGGTCTGATAGGAGAGGTTTTCTCTCTTTGTTTGACAGGCATGTTGCATCACTATTGCTGCTCTGTGACTGAAAATTGAGGAAAGGCAACATGAGTTTTCCATTGATATCCCGCACTGTGTGCAGCAGCAGCTTCCCATCTGGGTTGGTGTCACAAGAATCAGCATCCGGTAATGGTCTTTCACGTTCAGTGACAGCCTCCTGAATGTCATCATTCTCTTTAGGTAGAACAGCCACAGAACTGTAGATGTCAGAGGACTGGGCACTTGTGTCCTCAGAATTTGGAGTTCTGCGTGTTCCTGTGTCCACAGAGGAGCCAGTGTGGTCTTGCCAGGGAGGGAAAGGGATGTCCTGGGGGGAATAGCCTCCATTCCAAACTGAAGGCCCATTTTTATTCATCTGGATTTTGGCATAAACTATTTCATCCATGTGAGGGCATACCTCGACTTGAGAAATTACGAGAATTCTATCTGGATCCTGCAGTATCTTAGGGGTTTCAGAAGTGGTTACCTCCTGTTTCCAAAACAATGAAGCGATATAGATCAGTCAAACACACACGATTTGAACAATTGATAAAAGTATTTTTAGGTCTACCAAGCTGTTTAGAAATCTGTAGTCAATGCTACATTTTTTTAAATTAATTTTTACTGAGCCTCAAGATTGTAGTACAGAGATATAGATGTAACAAAAGCTCAATGCTCCTTTTTATATATACCCCCCCCCCCCAAAAAAAAAAAAAAAAAGAATGAAGTACATCAAATTTCACCATATTTAAAGAAGTGCACCTAAAGGGCAATCGCTCGCACAAAATTAATCGCCATCTCAACAATAAGGGTATACGGTGACTGCCAGGCGAATGTCAGATGGGTATGGTTTTCATTTTCTCTAAATGTTTTAGCAATATATCCCAGTTAATGCTACGTTGATACAAAAAGCAAAGAGAGCATACACAGACTACAAAAAACACCTGTTACCAAACCATGACTCACTGCACATGCTCCTTTGACTTTACTAAAACAACACCCACAGTGTTTCATTGTTTGTATCTTAAGTTGATGCTACACTTTATCAAACTGAATCTGTGTTGAGTTAGTGATGTGCAATTGATATTGATTTTCCGGTAAGACAACATTTCCTTGTGTGACAGTAAGGAAGGACACAAAGACACAAAACAATGGCCTTACCAGTGCTTGTGTCATGCTCTTTGACTTTCCACCTTTCACATATTTGCACGTACACACAGCTGATACTATGACTAAGGCAACCACACCAGCCGCAATCAAGAGAAGCCATCGCAGAAGCATCCACGGATTTTCTGAAATAGAGGAAAGGTTGTTTGATAGACATGTTACAGGAAAATGCTTGAGCACTTAAAAGCAGGGAGCTATAAAACTTCCCAGGGTGACGTGCATGCTTAGGAATGTTCTCAAGGAGTATCCTGACTACACCTGTCACACAGAGCACATGAATACAGACATTCCTGAATTTCCGGTATGTAGAAGTATTTTCGAGATGAACTTGAATGATAGTTAACTGTAACTCCTCTAAAATAATACAGAAATGGATTTTCTGTGAAAACTCCTTTGCACTTGTGGCTTTTACTGTCATATATGGCACTAAGGAATGTACACTGGCAAGCACAGGTGAGAACATTATCTTTGCAAGTCCAATGTGTAATCTTATCTCTTGCCTAATCGAGTTCACAATAATAGGGGTAGATTTTTTTGAGATTTAAAAAGATTACGTTTTTAGTACAGATTTACAGAAGGAACAGCGTGTTTATTGTGTAGCCTCATTTTCTGCTTCATTGCAGTGCCAGTGAGTGCCTCATCTGTGTGGTGCAGATGCAAAGGCTTTAAGAAGCGCTGATTTATAACAAACTGTCTTGATTTATTATCAAACACTGCAGTCACTCGAAGAAATTTGTGCAGTCTGATTAAAGTCAAATGTAAAAAAAAAGCAGCATTTTCAAGCATCTTAATTTTTGCATTTTCTCTTCAGCAGGTGGACCCTTGAAAGCTTCCTATGGGGTTGTCAAGCAGCACACAGTTTTCTCAAGTGAAACCTGATTTTTGTAAATATTATCAGGGTACAGGAGTTTTAAAAAAGGTACACAAGTATTAACATCCAAAACTGACATCAAGTTTTGTTGTTCAAAAACAGCCCATCATAGTTTGAATACCAACAAACAAACAACCAACATATTCATGTTTGAATAAAATGATATTTTTATATGCTGTTGCCATTATTGTGCTAACCTGGCAGTGTTACACAGAAGGAGGCGCTCTCACTGCTCGGGCGACCCCAGTCAGAAGATGGTTTGTAGATGACTGTGCCGCAGTATTTAGACTTCTTCTTTAAGTCGATGCTGAACTGGCCAGTGTGGCTCTCAAAGTGCTAGAGGAAAAATACGTTCATATTAATGATAGTTGTGTAATCACAGGTTAGAGCAATCAAACACATTTTGCTGTGTTCTGTTATAATGTACAGGAGAACTAAACATGAACTAATGGTAAATGCTTTTTAAAATAATTTAGAATATGTTTCTCAGCTTGTTACGAAGTTTAAAATGCATGTCAGGGGCCCACTTACAATATAGAGATCAGATTTTATCCAGATCAAGCTTCAGTTCAGTTTAAAATTCAGTTATTCAAAGCCAGTGTGGATTGGTTGTCATAGTAAGATAACCAAAGCCACGAAGTCAAACACAATTCGAAAGCAGGTTTATTTAATGTAAACATATTGGAACAATAAAGGATGTCATGGCATCACCCGACCGTGACTGTCTTGACATTAGCAAAGGCGTTCACATGGAAGAGAGCACTGCATAATTTGTCTCGATCCTTTTTTCTTGATCCATAGTAGAAAAATAACACTTAGGCAAGGAGAGAATAATTCAGTTATGTCATTTTCTAGCAGTCCATATTTGGAAAATAGATGGGATTTCCTGCCACTGCAGGTAATCAGTTACAGAAGAAAATGGAATCAGCACTCCTTATTCACAACCCTTTAAAATGGCCTTTTAATGTAGCTCTTAGTTTTTTCCCTGATCTTTTGCTTTGGACTCTAATCTGATTTTTCCTATTTTGTGTTTGCATTGTCTCCTTGTTTAAAAATACTTAAAACTCAACCCTATTCTTATGCATTTGTACGCTTCAAGCTAGAAAAAAAAAAGTTTCTAGTCAACAACATTAATTTCTCTATGCTCTTTAGTAGTAAAATAACATACAACAACACCCACCCCCAATAATCAGAGCCCACTTGACAAAATGATACAGAAGATAAAAATACAGATATGCAGTTAAGCTCAATACTCATGTTGTATTTTTTTTTACCCTTTTATTCACATGAAACATAAATATAGCTCCCTAACGTCTGCTAGTGTTTGTTAGTGCGTACTTATGAGTCATTAGTCCTTAGCAAAATATGGCAGTGCAGTGAAACATTATAATATGTCATTGATCACTCATTTACACTATGCTTAACTTTCCTCTGATCACTTAGTTGTTGTGTTTGTAGCTTTCCAAAAACGTGTTACCAACAGGGAAGTTGAAGATGTGTCCTCTGGTGGTCATAGTATTAAAAACATTCATAATGCACTTGAAGGCTGTTAATTTACTCTTTTCAGGTGTTATAAATGCTATAAATACTATCACTGAATGGCTAATATTAGCCAATATATATTGGTTGGGCTCAAATAATAAGAATTACCAGAGTTGAGCTTTTTTTAATGTGTGTAGACTGGTTCACTGTTCTTACTGATACATACAGTTGTTGTCATCAGCAAACAGTAGTAGATTAAATGTCTATATTTTTTAAATTTATTGTAATTTTGGTTTCACTTGTGCCGTATTTTACACAATACATAGATATGCACACAGTATGTTTTATATTGTAAATTCCCACTCACCGCTGTAGCCCAATCTGGGTAGTATAAATCCAAGGTATAGATAAATTTAGTCTCGAATAGCACTTTTCTGCCATTAATGATGATGTCTGCAATGGAGACTCCATTTGGTCCCACAGGCAAGGTGACATTAACAAACAGAGACGACTCTGTTGTGGATGTAGACAAGATGGGTGGACCAAAAATAGCTATGGAGAAAAGATGAAGATGGGGAAAAAAAGATGAATCGATGAATATTGCGATATAATAGTTCTTACTATAAGATGCAAGGAAATGTATGATTGAGTATGGGTATTCTTACTGTGTTCTGAAGGTTTAAACCTTGTCTCAGTGGAACCGTGAGCTCTGCCATTAACCAACACCTTAGCGTGGTAAGAAACATCATAAACAAAGGGCGTTTCTGCCGTCAGGTCACAGTACAGGACGGTGATATTCTGACACTCGTCTTTTATCTTGTATGACTGATCACTATCATCACTGTAAAGAGAGTAGTGCAATATAATCGAATTTTGATAGCAAAGTATATTAATTATTCATTATAATCCTTGTATATTATAAAAAGTTGTGAAAACCAGCATTCAAGCACTGAAAATGTTATGCGCCTCAATGGCTGCACTGAATTCACAGAATTCTCCATAATCATTTTACCACACATACGTTTTTTTTATTTGAGAGAGACAAATGAGCATTTTGTGTTAATAAGAAACCATTATCCTGCAGGCATGCTAGTCTTTCTCTGCAGCTAAAATGAAGCTGAAAATCACTCCAGAAATTTCAAGTGACAGTAGCTGGGAGAAAAGTCAATTGGATAGGAGGAGCACTTGACATTTGTCTAAGAAACTACATCATGATTAATTGGACAAGATGACATTTCCACTTTGTGGAGGCCGTTTGTAGAGACTGATTGAAAAGAGTAAAAAAAGAAATCAGCTTGGAAGCTTCATATGAGTATTGGAGCTCTCTTTAGTGACGAAAGCAGCATAGAAACAAACACGTAGGCTGCTAATCACTTGTAACAAGCCTTATTTTTTTGGAGATATTTAGACGTTCTTTAGAAGTTTTCTAAGCCACACAACAGCATGATAAACTTGACTAACTGTGGGATTTTTGAGGCACGTTGTGAGTCACTGTGTTTTTATAAACACACATGTAGGGGAGGAGAGAAAGGGGGAAAAGAGGTGGTGAGGGAAAGCAACAGAGGGGCCTCTACTCTTTGCAAAATAGATTTCTAGATCCTGACGGATAAGAATGGCAATTTTCTATGTTTTTGTATGAAGAGATCCAATCTCAAATCTCCAAAAACCGTCATCAAAAATGTATGAATCATTAGAAAAGGCCTGAAATCAGCTTAGATTTTATCAGGATTTACTCAAAGAGTAATTGAATATTTGTTTTTGTCTCTGCAGTAGCCTGTATGTGAGCTCAGAAACAGAACAGTATTTTTCCACTGCAGTGGGGTAGTTCATGGAAGGACCATTAACAGTGTGTGTCTGTGGCAATTTTAGTCTTTTTTTAAATGTCTTTAGTAAACATACAGAAATGATAAAACAGAGATTAAGATTATTTTATACAAGTCATGTGAGCAGAGGACATTTGTAAAAATAAGCAAGGTTTTGTCCAGCATGCCATACCTGCCATCGCAACACTACATCTATATACAACCCTAAATCATGTGGCACCCAGCCCTGTGTTCTTAACTTGTTGTCAAGTTGCATTATAACTTTTCCACGACAGTTTGTAATGAGACACCAGCAACACTTGGCAAAAAAGTGTGTTTGCATTGGCCCCTTATATCAGAGCAACAGTGCAGGGAAAGTACAGCTGTCACATAATCTTGCATCAATCATGCTGGACTTACTTCTTGTACTTGACACTATAGAGTAACCTTTGCCCTGGAAAATCACTCTTTGCAGGATCCCAGTGGAGTATGTTATTGAAATTCCTGGAGTTAAATTGCACTGTGACATTGCCAGTTGAGGATTCTATAAAGACAAAGGGAAAAGTCTGTCAGTCTTTTGCTACAAATAATAATCCTTTGTTTGAATAAGTGATTTCTTTTGATAGTATTTTTAAAACCAATAAATTCAAAATGAGTCATTTCTGTTGCTTTTTCTTAATACAGTCGGTCTAAAAGCATTCGTGCCCTCAGCTAATACAGCTGCCTGAATTTTGAACTAAAGAGGGTAGCAGTTACCCAGTATAACTGAACTGAGCACACACTGGATTGGGACTGCGGGGAGATCATTTAAGATGGGCTTTGTTTCAACAGGTGGCTGAAACTCAAGAAGCTCTTGGTTCCTTTTCCAGTCATATCTTTGATACATGGATATAAAACTCGGCCATTTCCCAGGCTGTGACTCAGGATGGGAAACCATATCCTTTACAAGCTGCATTTTGGAGTCAAACCATACGCACAGATTTAGTGGTTCAACAGCGCAGATTGTATTATTATATTTCAATTTTAAAGTGCATGAAGTTTATCGAAAGCTTGAAATTTGGACACAGTAAATTCAGAATTAGCTTTTTTTAAAATTAGTGGTTCAATGTCATCTATTAAAGACTCCATTTTTTTTTTTTTTTTTTTTTGTGGTCATTTACAATGGCCAAGGAGTTCTCGGTCACCGAAACTCTTTCATTTCAAATAAGAGGGAATAACTCAATTCTGCAAGTGTTTCTTTTTTATTTCTGCTGTTAGAAAATAATGATCCATTTAGTGTAAGCCTGCCTCTAGTTGACACCTGTAAATAAGAGAAAAAGATCCAAATTAACTTGCTGTACTCACCAAAGCAGAAAAAGAGAAGCATCATAATGTTCATGAACCACATCTTCATCACTTATGTGGGCTCCAAAAATTCCAGGTAGTTCTGCTCTCTTTTAAGTAAAACCAAAAAAATACAAAAAAAGGGGGAAAGAAACACACACACACACACACACACACACACAAACACACCTGCATAAAAAAGCTACCTGATGTCAGAAATCTTCCCAAACAAAACCTGAATGAATGTGAAAAACGCTGTTAAGTCTTGGAGCTGAATAAGGTTTCAAAGCATTTCCCTGCCTCTGCTTCTCAACCATCTCTGATGCGATCTAGGAAAGGAGTGGCTTTACTCAGGTGTGCAGGTGTACTGGACTTTGACTTGCCATAACTTTGTTCCTGTTTTTCTTCTTGCTATATGTCCCGCCCATTTTCTGTTTCCAGAATTACAACTTCCTTCTTTCTTCCCTCCCTCCTCACCTTGAGTCAGTCAATCTCTCTCTGGACTTGTCTTTCAGGTTTTCATGGTTTACTGGAAATGATCGAGATTTGAAACTGGAAAAAACAGAAAGTGAAAGAAAAAAAACTTTGCGTATATATGGGTCACAGACCACTGTTATATATGCTGAAACAGCCCAGGGTTGACACTTATAACACACAGTTCAGGCAATAAATACATAGATGTGCAAGTTATGTCACAGTTTCTGTAAGTGTAGTACTGTCTGATTCAGAAAGCTGTGGGATATGTGCTGTGGAATTCTACCTGTTTTGGAGGTTACAATGAAAAGATTAAGGAACAATGCCCAGTGGTTACAAGATACTGGCTCATTCACACAGATCATCTGCCAGTAGGCTTGGCTGGTACTAGAAACTCATTTTCTTTTGTTCTTTGCATGATTCACAGTTCCATATAAACCTTACTTATAGGCGTTGGACCCTCTTAGTTAATTCTATGTGATTTTAACGACTCTACCTTTGAGGCAGGCTTTGCTTGCTTTAAACCAGCTTTCTTGTGATTGGCTGCTCCTTCCATACAGAAGTCTGCCCTCACAGACATACATCACATACATATATAGACGCTTATGCCCCATCCATCCATCCATCCAAAAATCTTTTTAATTAGATATTAGCTTCATATAGATTGGTTATAGGTATTATTTTTCATTTGTTTTTATTTGAAACATTGCATAAGATTATCTGAAATGGTTTGCATCCTGAAAAATAAAATGGCATGTCATCTATAGCAAAAGTTTGCTGATGGTTGAAAATCTGTTAAGTTCTTTTCTTGATTTTCTGACAACAACAATTATAAACAGACTGGAAGAGAGCAACATTATGAAGTAAAACAAAAGTTAATTGTAAAAGTGTACTTGATATTAAACTCTTTATGCTGTACTGTTGACATAAAATGGTTGCGCACGAAAGTCAATGGCTCAAACACAGAAAAGAACGGGTGACTGATCACGTGTAAAAATGAATGCAACCCAAGTTCGTTGACACAGCTATCGCTTTCAAACAGAGGCCTAGTAGATTGCCTGGTTAATGTTTCTCATGGCAGAGAGTTTGATTTGTTTGAACAGGAAATACATGGTTATATGGCTTGAATATCCTTGTCTTACACTCATCAAAAAACAGGCTCCTGGCTCCTGAAAAGAAGTGCGTAAGCTAAGTTGAAAGCTTAATGGGCAATTCATGGGTTTCAGAGTTCAAATTCCTCAGCCTAATTTTAGATTTTCATCTAAATTTTTAAATACATATTAAAAAAGTAACCAAGGTTACCAAAAGATTTTATGATTTTTCGCTCACTTAAATTAATGTGTAATCTCTTGGCGACAAGCGGCATACTAAACAATTAGGCACTTTATGACAATATATAATGAGGCAATTAAAATTTTGGACCAAAAAGCTATAGGGGCACAACTTAAGAAATTAAACATGTTAAAGTTTGATAATTTTTATCACATTCACTAATCCGAAGTTAACACATAAATATTTACATAATCAGGCTACCCTGGTACTCAGTGACCTTGTGGTTCCTCTTAAAGTTCTGAGTTTAGAAACACTCAGAGCACTTACTGAAAATTATGAGATGTGTGTATTTTTTATATATAAATTGCTTATGCTATTGATTTTAAAGTCAGCTTAGGTTCTTTTTTTTTTTTTTTTTTTTTTTTTTTTTTTTTTTTAAATGACATCAGAAACAGCAGTATGCGACATTACGTGATGGCAGAGCTTCAGTTCATCCTTTGTCTTTTTTTTTTTTTTTTTTTTTTTTTTTTTTTTTTTTTAAATAAATAGGACAGGGGGAATGAATGAGAGAGAGAGGGGGAGAGAAAGAAAGAAAACCCAAGGGGAGAAGAGACGGTGAGAAGGGGGGGGAAGAGAGACAAAAAAAAAAAAAAAACTCCTGGGTCACCTGTATGGAGAAAAAACAAACAAACAAACAAACAAACAGAGGAGACAGCAAACAACAAAGAGCAACATAATAATAGAGAAAACAAAGCACCATCACAATAAACTAGCTAGTCATAGATATCAGTATTTACTAAGTAATAAACGATATTGTGCAGCACGCAAGATAGACAGCGCACAGTGTGCTTTGAGGCAGCAGCCAAGAAAGCTTTAGTCCGCGTCTGTGAATACCCATGTGTGCATACCTGTGTGGATCAGCATGCTTGCATTCCAAAGGTTTCTCCATGTAATGATCTGCTAGGGAGTGTGGGGGGGCCACAGCCCCATCCTCCAGGGTGTGAAGCGGGTATGGAGGAGATCAAAACTCCAGACATCCAGAGGCCCCCAGAACACAAGAGACCATGGAAGACCAACAGAGGGGCAGCCGCGCCACTGTTCCAGTAAGAGCTGAGGAGAGTCCCAGATGAGGGCTCACTCAGCAGCCGCGGAGCAGAAGCCAGGGGGGGTTGCAGTGACGCGCCCGTGAGCTCCGCCGGCCCCCAGCTGCGCCTGAGTGACCGAGCCCTAGGCCGAGAGGCCGGGGGCACCCCACCTCCAAAGGGGCCCGAGCGAGCCCCAGGCCCCAGGCCCCGACAAGCGGCCGCCAAGGAGTGAGCCGGTGTGTACCCGGACGCCCACCCCCAGACACAAAGAACCACCAACACACCGACACCTGAGGGAGTCCGCCACCGGCAGGGGAAGTGGTGGTGGGTGGAGATAGGCCTCCAAACCTTGGAGGGCCTGAGGTGTCCCCAGAGAGGTGGCGTCTGATACCCAACCTGACATATAGACACAGACATACAGGCACACACAGACACAAACATCCATTCCCACCCTCATGCTCTCATATGCACTCACTCCACACTCAACCAACGTGGAGACAGACATAAAGAGACGCTGTACACACAATCACACTCCCCAAGCGTACTCTACAAACCGGGTCTAGGTACCCTTGCCCCTGGAGGGGGGAATTGCACCCAGACCCAGGTGGTGTTACCCTTTTCCCTGCGGTGGGGAGAGGCAGACCACCCCGACTCCGCAGCAGCAGGGAGGCCCCACACCCCAGACCGCAGTCGGACGGCCAACTCCTCCTACTAGCCCCCCCGCTCCAGCAGGCCGCAGAGAATGGGGGTGGGAGAAGACTCCAAACCTCCCTCCACCCGCTCATTGTAGTGTTGATGCATATGTGTTCTAAGGTGCAATTAAAACCCAGGAGGGCATGGAGCTACCTGCCAAGGAGCAGCAGGTAAGCGCATGGTCCCTCCTGCTAGCCCTCAATGACTAAGTGTATTTAAAATTGAGAGGTGGGCAACGACGTCAGGGGTGAGGTATACACCCTGATGGTGATTTGGACTCCGTGATTGTGCCCACCCCCAAGATCCTATATGTATGTGTAATGAGAGTGTGAATAATGTGAATGTCTAAGTTGTGGGATAAAATTGAGGCAGAGGCAGCCAGAAGGGGACAGGGGGGGGGGTAGCCTCCTCTGCACCCTGGTGACATACCCCCACTCCAAGGCCCTGCATGTGTGGGTGGTTGTGGAGGAGCGGGAAGAGGGAGGCAGCTGGAGATGGGGAGGGAAGGAAGGGAGGGGCAGGTAACCCCTCCCTGGGGCCAGCTCCCCCGCTGACCCCAGTAGGCACTCCCACCCTCCGCGACCCGCCAGGGAAGGGGGGCCCAGGCCCATCAGACCGGGGCCCAGTGCAGTAGCGCCCCCCGGCTCCACAGAGCCCTGGACAGTCCACCCAACCCCACCACAGAGAAAACTGCACCCACCCCACCAACCACACATCTTCCAGACTACATAAGACGGTAAACGCCCAGGCTGAGATCTTCCTCCACCTCTCCTGTATCTCCCCCTCCTGCAGAGAGTTCCTGAGAGAAGAAAGCTCCTGCCAGATGTGACCATCCCCCCCACCAGTTGAAGAGCCCCCCAGGCGGCTCGATGCACCGGCGGCACCCTGCTCCAGGGCCGGGCCCCCATGCACCCACCCGCCCACAACCCCGGCAACACACCAACCAGGACCCGAGCCCCCGAGGCCCGGCCCGGGCCCCCGCCCAGAGACGGAGCACCCCCAGAACCTCACGCCCATCCCGGACCCACCCAGGGGCAGCCAGGTTGCCAGGTCAGTAACCCACGTCCGTCAGCACAGACCCTCCCCTAGCCCCGCTGCACGCAGCCGCGAGGAAACAGTCACCTGAGAGCCAACAGAGCCCTCAACCGGACGTGACCGCTACCCCGGGTTGAGCCCCCCAAGGAAGATGCCTCCGGGGAACCCCCCGACGCCCTAAGCCTGTCCCTACCCCCTCACCAATCACAACAGTGAAGGCGGGACCAAACTATGACCCCCCACCCCCACTAGGTGATGGAGCTGATAATAGGGGCCCAGAGCAATTGATCTGATGTGGTGGCAGAGGCTGTGTCAAGACTAATGTAATCTAATAGATAATTTCTATATTGGTTAGAATTAAGATTATTTTTATTTTTCCAGTTCATGAGGACTGTTTTCTTGGCTATGCATAGGGCAGTGAAGATCATATGGGCTATATTCTTTTCTGAAGTGACATTATCTAAGCTGCCCAACAAACACACTAAGGGGGAAGTTGGAATGTTACATTTCAGACATTTTGATAAGTCTTCACATATCTCGCGCCAAAACTTTTGCACTGGTGGACAGAACCAAAGAGCGTGGATGTAATTGTCTGGTGTATTGCCTTGACAGTGTGAGCAGTTGTTGGAAGATGTAAAGCCCATCTTAAACATCCGATGACCTGTATAGTGCACTCTATGAAGTATTTTGTATTGTATTAATTGCAGACTGGGATTTTTAATTAATTTAAAAGTTTTTAAGCAAATCTGAGACCAGAAGTTTTGGTCTAGGTTGACTGATAAATCTGCTTCCCACTTTGCAGTAGGAAGGGATATTGATTCATCTAATTTAGAAAGTGTTCTGTATATTTTAGATAATAATTTGGGGGATTTAAGAGTAAGAAAATGTGCCGCACTTAGTGGTGTTTGTAATTCAACTTGACTCAGGTTAAATTTCTTTTTTACTATGGATTTAATTTGTTGATATTCTAAAAACCTTGTCTTGTTGATCCCATATTGTTCAACTAGTCTGTCAAATGGAATAAATTCTGTTCCCTCTAATATATGTTCTAAGTATTTAATTCCTTTACAACTCCATTCTGGGAAATTAATCATATTATTGTTTTGTAATATGTCAGGGTTATTCCAGATAGGTGTACGTTTGCATGGGATTAATGAAGACTCCGTTATTTTTAGAAACTCCCACCATGCTGTTAGAGAAAAGCTGATGTTGATACTTTTAAAGCATTCATGTCTTTTGATGTTTGAGCTAATAAATGGTAGGTCTGAAATCTCTAGATCCTTGCATAGTGCCTGTTCAACATCTAGCCAGGGCTCAACTAAGAAGGTATGTTTTAACCATTCTGAGATGAACTGAAGCCTGTTGGCTAAGAAGTATTGGTGAAAATTAGGCAGATCTAATCCTCCTCTATCCTTGGTTCTTTGTAGCGTTTTTAAGCTAATACGCGGGGGTTTATCTTTCCAAAGGAATTTGGAAATATATGAATCCAGAGATCTGAACCAATCTTGTGATGGTTTGTTAGGGATCATCAAAAATAAGTAATTTATTTTTGGCAAGATCATCATTTTTATAGTGGCGACCCTTCCCATGAGTGATATGGGTAAAGATTTCCATCTAGTCAGATCGCCTTCTACTTTCTTTAGAAGTGGGATGTGGTTTAGTTTAGTTAAGTCTGAAAGCTTAGGAGAGACATTAATACCTAAATATTTAATATTTCCGGATTGCAGTGGGGCAGAGGAAGAATTATGGAAGGAGCAGTTAATGGGGAGAACTGTAGATTTTGGCCAGTTAATTGAATAATCTGAAACTCTTGAAAACCAGTTTATTAAAGTAATTACTTCAGAGAGGTTGGTTTGTGTGTTTTGCAGAAAAAGCAACACATCATCCGCATAGAGACTGATTTTATGTTCTATGTTCTTACATTTTATGCCCTTAATTGTTGTAGCCTGTCTAAATGCTGCTGCTAGAGGTTCGATAAAAATTGCAAAAAGTGAGGGGGAGAGTGGGCATCCCTGTCTGGTGCCCCTCAGGAGATAGAAGCTGGAGGATGTCTGGTCATTTGTTCTGATACGAGCCGTTGGGGAATTGTATAATATTCTTATCTAGTTTATGAAAGAGTTTCCAAAACCAAATTTGTGTAAAGTTGCGAATAAAAATTTCCAATTAACTCTGTCAAATGCTTTTTCTGCATCTAGAGATAATATTATGGCTTCGATGTTTTTATCGTATGAGTAGTCTATTAAATTAAGTAATCTACGAGTGTTTGTTGAGGAGTGCCGACCCTTTATGAAACCAGTTTGGTCAGGATGAATTAAGAGGGGGGTCATTTTCTCTAATCTCTTTGAGAGAGCTTTGCAGATTATTTTAAGGTCTACATTTAAAAGAGAAATTGGACGATAGCTTGAGGGAAATAAAGGGTCTTTGCCTGGTTTTAGCAGGAGACTAATGTTGGCAGAATTCATATTTGGTGGTAGTCTGCCATTTTCCTCGATTTCCTGCAACATGCTGTGGAATACTGGTGCCAAAATTGTCCAGAATTCTTTGTAGAATTCTGCAGGGAAGCCGTCTGGACCTGGAGCCTTATTATTGGGCATACTTATCAGGGCTTCCTGGAGTTCACTTGGCGTCAGTGGCGAATCCAATTCCATTGCTTGACTGTCTAGTAATTTTGGAAGAGTTACGTTGTCAAGAAACAGATCAATTTCATTTTTAGATGGGTTTATTTGTGGTGAGTATAAAGTTTCATAGAAATCCCTAAAAATGTTGTTTATTCTTCCAGGATCATATATTGTGTTCCCCGATAAATCTTTAGCAGCACATATAGTTGTTTTTTCTTTATTTATTTTTAGCTGGTTAGCTAGAAATCGACCTGATTTGTTACTGTGTTCAAAATTCTGCAAGCGAAGTCTTTGTATAAGGAATTGTGTTTTTTTATTAATAATTTCATTTAATTCTAGTTTTGTTTTGCATATTTTGTTCAATGTTTCCTGATCTTGGTCGCACGCGTAGGCTTCTTCTAGTGATTTGATGTTTTTTTCTAATTCCTGAATATTTTTGTTTTCTTCTTTCTTTTTGTGTGATGAGAAAGAAATTATTTTACCTCTCATCACAGCTTTCCCTGCTTCCCATAGAACAGAAGCAGATATTCCGGGAGTGTCATTAAAGTCTAAATATGAAGTCCATTCCTTTTTAAAGTATTTAATAAAGTCTTCATCTTTAAGTAGTGATATATTAAATCTCCAGTTTTTACTTGGCGTAGTATTATTCTTGTGCATTAGTGTTAAAGATACAGGAGCATGATCGCTGACAGCTATAGGATGAATCTCAGTGTCTGAAATGTCACACAGCAGTGAGCTGCTGACCAAAAAATAATCCAGACGAGAGTAAGAGTGATGAACATGCGAGAAAAAAGTATATTCCTTACTGGTGGGGTGAAGAGAGCGCCATGCATCGCAAAGACCAAAGTCGTTCATATACTGTTTGATTATATTTGTGGACTGCCAATTACGCTGAGTTCCTGTTGTGTTGAGCCTATCCATTTCTTCATTTAGTCCAAGGTTGAGGTCACCGCCAAGAATGAGTGTGCAATCAAGGTGTTCAGAGAGTGCACTAAAAAAACCGTGGAAGAATGAGGGTTCATCAACATTTGGACCATATATACTAACAATACATAGTTTTTTGTTCAATATTGATAGTTTAATAATTAGAAATCTACCCTCTGGATCTATAACTGTATCGAGTACTGTAAAATTAACATTTTTATGTATTAAAATTGCTACTCCCCGTTGTCTAGAATTATAACCGGCTGCAAACGCGTTAGGAAACTCAGGTGTTTTAAGTTCGTTTAAACCTGTGACAGGTTTGTGAGTTTCTTGTAATAAAACAACATCTGCCTGTAGTTTTTTAAGCTGGTTAAATATTTTTAACCTCTTTCCTCTGGTGCCAGCTCCATTTACATTCCATGTGACAAACCTCAGCATGCCCTTAATTGTGCGTGTATGTTTAATGATGTATGCTGGGTGTTTCGTTTAGACAGGTGGAGAGAATATGGAAACATCCCTTGTTTGTAAATAGAAAGAGAAAAAGAAGTGTGGTGAGAGACTCCATAAGTCTGACTATGTGTGTGAATATTCACTAATATGAACAAGCGTGGCTTGCTTATGTGTCCTGCAAGTCTGTGCGTGCTGTGAGGCTGTTGTGAATGTGCTGCCGTTGAGCTGATGTGTTTGCGTGATCGTGTTGTGAAAATATGGAGAAATAGAGGGTGTTGTTTGTAGGTGAGTGGGGAAGTAGGTGATCACAGCAGTGAAAGACAAGAGAAAGAAAGAAACCACATGAACTGTGAGCGACAACAAAAAAAAGGAAACGAAACGGAAACATTCCAATTAAAGCAATGACGGAGGGTGACGGTATTATATCTGCTATGACATCCTACTGATATTACTAGGTTAAACACATTTTAAAGGAGAAAGTGTGAATGAATAAGAAAAGAGTGTAGCGGGTTCTTATCTGGAGTGCAGTCAGTATAACCACGGTGTGGTGCCGGGGTCGCGGTACAGCTGTCCGTCCACGTAGAGCCGGTCCACAGCGATGACAGCACGGGAGCCTTTCTGGATAAAGCTACGTCGAACTGGGAACAGGACCTTGCGTCGTTCCAGGATCTCTTTGGGGAACTGGTCGTTCACGCTGAAGTCCGTTCCTTTCAGCTCTCTGCCGCGACTCTTCACCTGTTCCTTTTGTTTGAATTGGCTGAATTTGGCCACAATAGGCCGTGGTCTCCCGGTCCGCGACCTCACGCCCCCCAAGCGATGTACTCTATCGAAGTCGATGTTCTTTACGGTGTCCTCCGGCAGCTTCAGGTGGATTTTAATGAAGCTTTTCACCGTTGCCTCTGCGTCCTCTCCGGCAGTTTCTGGAATACCAGAAAACACAAGATTATCTCTCATGCTACGGGCTTGTAAATCGATAACGGACTCTTTTATTTTTTTATTTTCAATGTTTAGCTGGGTCACGTTATCGGTGAGAGATTTAACCGACTCCCGTAGCGTGGCATTTTCAGCGGCAAGCGTTTCCACCTGCCGCTGGCTGAATTCCAGGGATTCTCTCAGAGATTTAAATTCCCGGTGTAAGATCTCCACCAGGGACAGCCTCGCATCGAAACTGGACAATCGCTTGTCGATGGACTCCAGGATTTCTGCGATGTCTTTGCCGGCAGGCGATGTTGTACCGGGGGAGTCTGCCTGGCGACTTCTCTTCGATGACGGCGTCTCGATTTTGGCCGGGGAAGATGCACTCTGGGCCTTATGCATTACTAAATCTTGAAAACAGCGGTCGATGTAATCTTGGAGAGCGTCTAAACTCTCCCCGTTGTCCTCCAGGGTGTTAGAGATGATAAAACAGATGTTGTTAGTTATATGACAATTGATTAGTATATTTGGAAAATATTTGGAAATACTGAAGCTTGGAAAACCTTTGTTAAACTCTATGCTACCATTTGCTTTTTCTCCGCCAAAATCTCCGGCGTCTGACGTCACCTACAACATCACTTCCGTCACTTACCTCACTGAAAGCATTTCTCAAGACCAAGAGGCTGTCTCAAGACCAAGAGGCTGTTAGAGGCAGCTTAGGTTCTTAACGTTGTGGTGTTGTGATGTTCATGCGACATGTTTGTCCCCATTCATTATCTTTTTTTTAAATATGTAGGCAGACATCTCAAAGCTGGGAGTGCCTATTGTATATAATAGGAATGCAGTTATTATGCAATATTGGATAAACGTGTTAGGCATCAGTAGCTCTCACAGTTAAAACAGACGCCCTGTTTGAAGGGAAATGTAGTTTTACGTGTTGATGCAGTCATGCTTAAGTGAACTTTGGACTTGTAAGTCTTCAAAAACATATTTATTTATATAAATGTTAGATACTCATAATTTTTTTATCCGACAGACAGACTTCCGGCTCACAGGATACTTACTGTTAAGGTTGTTAAATGTACAGCCAATCTTTAATCCAGAAACACTGCAGGTCTCACGGGGAAGCAAAGTGATCACATTAAAATATTGTATGCCACTCTGAGCTTTAGAGTCATAAGTTTCATCGTTAATTGCTCGCTTATGTGGCAAAGGGCAAATCATAATCAAATTTAACAAAACAACAAGCTGACAAAGACTGACTTTGAGAGTTGGGAGTCTGAGCCTTGAGTTATGACCGTAAGTCACAATTTAAAATGCTCCCACGATTTGAAAAGCAAAACTTATTTCTACTTGGCCTCTAACCCTCATTCTTTCCCTGTTTTAATGTGATTAGATTTTGTGATGGCGGCCTAGTTTTCTGATAAATTATGCATGCTCTTATAATCTGTGGGCTTGTTCAATTAAAACTAAGAAGTAAATGTCATTGTTTTGCTTTGCCTTCCCACTTTTTTTGGACAAAATGAATACATTAAAGCATTGAAACCAGCTCTTAGGACAAAGTATATACATGAGGTGTAAATGAGAATGATTTTGAAATCCAAAATGCTCTTTTCTACTACATATTGACATATAGGTGATGGAATCATAAACACAGAAGCAATATCTGTAGGTCAGGCTGAAGTGTTTTATGGTGATTTGATGTTTGCCCCTGAAACTAATATAGACTATTTTGCTAGACTTCTTTACTTTGACAATAAGGTTTAAAGAAAAATACTAAAAGCGAGCAGTTTGCTGCTGAAATACAAGCCTGAGGTTCCCCCTCAACAGAAAAGTCTTAAGTCTTGCGTAAACATCTTATAAAGATGTATTTTTTAAAAATCCTTTACAGAATGAAACAAAGCATATCAGGAGTTAACACAGATCGCATGCAGTCTAACAACCTCTCTTACTAATTTAAGTCTCTTTCTTCCTAATAACTGTATGTACACAATCTGCTTATCATTGCGTTGTTTTCAGTGGGTTATGGTCTATGACACCTTATTGTTGACAACAACATTTTGGCTTTAGTGCTTCAATGCTTGCCATGACAAGCACTGAAGAAGGTGTAATACACAATATACTAGCCTTGAAGTGGCTAAACAACGAAAACAGACTCTACTGGGCTGTCAAAGCTGATGTATGACTCTGCTTTCTGCATCTAGACACTATGCTAAAGAGTAAGTAAAGGCAAAAAAAAGAAGAAAACAAAACAAACAAAACCACAATATAAAAGAAATCTGTGCTTGTACAGAGTTTCCAATGACTTTTATTATAAAAAACGTTTTTGTTTTTTTTTTTGTTTTTTGGGAGAACATTTTGTTTGTGAAAGAATCTTTGCTTTTCCTATTGTTGTCAAATTAAATTACAACAGGAGAAACAAAAGCTGTGATTTTCTTAGACACAACCTGTGGAAGAGATGTGATGCACTTCTGTAGCCTCTTGCACTTCAAGAACATCATCATTTAAAATGACTAATATGTTTCATTTGTTTTCTTTGTTGATGATCATGATCTAGCTTTAATTTTCACTGAAAGTGAAAAAGCAGATTAAAAACCAGTGGAGTAAAAAATATATTGAGTTCAGGATCAGAAGCATCTTTGATCAGTCAGCAGTGTCATTCATTATTTGACAAAACTGAATACACAGAGAATTTTCCCCCCCGCTTTCTACAACAATGCAGGTGTAAGGAAGCATTGCTTGTGCAAAAAAGCCTGATTATCCCAAAAACGCATACTGTAACGAAATATAAGTAAGGGGAAGACAGCCCTATTCATACTCACACATTCACACAGTCACAGGGAATGAAGGAAAATTAGAACACGGTGGAAAGAATAGGAACTGGAAACAGGACAGAACAGGAAATGAATAAACTAATATAAACAGTAACTGGATTTAAGAACTGAAAATTGCAAATCACAGGAAAATGACAGCCTTCCCCTGATTTGCAGCTCCACCCTGTATTCTATAGTAAAAATAGCTAGTTATATATCAGAATCAGAATACTTTATTGATCCCCATGGGAAATTATTTTGGTTACAGTGCTCCAGTACAAACAGTAACACAGACAGACAATACACTAAGTAAGGAATGGCACAATATATACATGTATGTATGTCTCAATAAGTGATATATATGTGTGTGTGTGTGTGTGTGTGTGTGTGTGTGTGTGTGTGTGTGTGTGTGTGTGTGTGTGTGTGTGTGTATATGTCACTTATTGATAAATAGCTGAATAAGAAAGAAGAGCATGTGCAAAAAATATAGTAGGTTTTCTTTATAGTTTTTGGAAATGCTTGTTTTGTCTATAGTAAAACTTCTTAGTTTTTATTATTATTATTATTATTATTATTATTATTATATCCTAGTAAGTATGAATACTACCAACATTTCTGGCCACAGTAAATGTAGCATGAAAGTTACGTGGCACATTGCTGCCCATCCACCTCCTTTATTTATCCAGGAAGTGTCTTGAGTTACACTGTTTTATGAGAGACTTGGCCAAAGTGGCAACTTAAGATGGGCGTTGCATAGTTACACAAAAACACATTGTGCATTTTCCACTAAAACTGCACACAGTACTGAAAACAGGGCCCGAGAGACATGACGGATACAATCTTCATACACTTTTATATAATGGGTGCTACTTGCTGCTTCACTAATTCTGCTAATTATATTTACCCCCTTTTTGCCACCTTCACCCTTTTATATTGTTCTCCCAACAGTCCCTTTTGAAAGACCTCAAGTGAAACTGATCAGCCCAAAAAGAAACCTCACGCACTTGACAGACGAGCTGCACTTCTTCAATACAAAGAAAATATGTGTCTCACGCAATGTTTGAGCGAATGAATTTGTGAGAGGCAGGTCAAAAAGTAACCTACACACAGTAACCTTATCCAGCACAAATTGGGTTAAAAAATACATTCTTTGACTTCTGCATTAATGCCATTTTAAATATATATAAAGCTCCTTTAGGCTCATCAAGAACATAGACAGAAGCTGAACAATTTAATTAACCACAACAAGGAGGAGAGGAGGTTATTATAATGAGGCTTGAATGTATACTCTCTGAAAAACTATAGCAGAAAATTGATTATTCTAAACAACAAACTCGCTAATGGGCAAATAATGGTTTTGTGATGTGTGCCCTTTTCGTAAATTAATGAGAATTTTTTTTGTTGTTTTAAATGTAAAACTCATCTACCATGTGTCTTGAGGCGAAGACCCTTGGCTTGATTGGTAATGTGATTTGCATGGTGCATGCCTGGCCTATTGCCATGACATTATCCAAACCCATCAATTAACACTAGATCATTATAACTTTAGCAGGAGGTGGAGGTGTTTGAGTGCAGCGAGTCAAAAGTGGAAAACAGCTGGAACATTTACTTAGATGAGATGGGAATCTATTGGTGAAATGCATGTAGGCCATGTCTGCTTTATATTGCAAGCACACAATGCATTCTGCCCTTCACAGAGTCTTATTCCAACACAGGATTGTTGATGTGGACCGGATTTCTTGATGCAGATATTATGTTGCTTGAATAATGCATTACAACCACAGATCCCTGATCATCAGCTGTCAGAAGAGTGAGGTTGTATCCTTAAAGAGATGAGTCTTTTTAAAGTGCCCATGTTATGCTCATTTGCAGATTCATATGCTTTTCCAAGAGGTTTGCTTTGTTTTGCTCCCACCGTTTTAAGATATGTAGATCCGTCTCTTAAACTAGTACAAGCACACAAAACACAATGGAAGGAAAATGAAGAAAAAAAAAAAAAACACAGCAGAGGTTTTTCTGGGGAAACGGTAATGAGACGGAACAGCTGAGCAGCTGCAGAAGTGACAGAAACAGGATTAAGACGTGGAAGATCTGTCAGCTTTGTGGGGGAGAGATGCAGGTATGTGTGTTTTAATTGCATCATTCATAAAAGACTGAGATACTAAGATACATATTTACTATTAGTTTGCTACGGCTGTCCTATTATGTTATTCTCCCCAAAATGGCTTCCACTGTTTTTTATGTGTTTTTTGTTTATTTATTTATTTTTTTGAGCTTTTGCAATGTTTTATTCTACTTTCATTGTGTTTTGTGCTTTCGCAGCATTTTTCTGATTGCTGGTGTTTTCTGAACTTGTAGTGGGTCACTGTAGACACCACCCCAGGTAAAGAAAATAGACAAATGAGTTGATGAATTATCAGTTTTAAATAATGTTAATGTTTATATCTTACTATACCACACCATTTTTTTTTATTGTGTGCAAACTCCTCTTGGCACACAGGTACATCCCCCTTATCTACTGTATATCCGATACCTTCATGTCATTGCCTTATCTAGCAGCCACCTGAGCTAAAATGACCCCATCTGTGGCACCTTATAAAAACATTTTATCGTTTTATTTCATGATAATTGAATGTAATTCATATCCACAAAACTTTGATCTATGATTGATATATTATGATGCCATCATGTTGCCTAGAAACAACCTCAGTGACTAAAATCACAGACCAAACATGAAATATTGCCATCCTAGTCCTGGTTCATTGACCCAGTAGTTTAAGTTTGGTTCTGGACTTGTTGTTTATTTCTTTGATAGAAGTTGTCTTGGTCGTTGTGTTTAGTATTCTCTTGTGCTTCTGAGTTTGTAGTCCTTGGTTTTTGTCTTGTTATGTTTGTTGCCCTCTCCATCCCTCGGTCCCGTTTCTTCAACTCTGTCATGTTTGTTCCTCTTCCTGGGTCTAGTCTGGGTGTCTTGAGTCCATGTATGAGTTTAGGTTTTATAGAAGTTTCTAAAGTCTCTTTTGCTTTTTGTGTTGTTGCCATAGTTTCATATATACAAAGCTAGTAAAGAGTATCAAAAACTTTGTACAGTAACTAATACTAAAACTTACTTTAAACCAAGTTAAAAATAAAAAAAAATAGACTTAAAAAAAACTAAGGGTATTTTTGTATTGACAAAGCTGAAACAACGGGAAGACACGTAGGAAATGTTTTTAGTTGTTGTCAAATTTTTCAGGGCAACCAGCACGAGGCAGGTTTAGTATTATGATTATTGAGGTTGGGATGTCACACAAACATCTCAGTGTTTGGATTAAAGTACTCATTCAAAACTTGCTCTTGCCCCTGGTAAATAGCCTGTACAATTAAATTGCACTGAAAACGGAAAAAAAATCAACAAAAACTCAAAACATTATTAAAAACATAAATAAATAAAATAGAAAACTAATGCAAAATACCAAACTAATAACCTTTTGGGGGGCAGCAGTAAAGTATCAACACAATAACCACATTCACTCAAAATGTTTGCAATAAATTGGATCAAATGTAAGAAATAAGTTCAGGTTCTGTCGTTATGTGTTTTGTGTGCTCACAGGGGTGGTGAGCACATGTGAAGTGGGAGCTTTGAGTTTCCTTATTTCAAACAATAATGCCAACAGTGTCAGTGAAACAGCAATAATAAAACAATATGTAGATGCAACTGAAACTTTGTGGCTATGTGAAGCATAACTTACACAAAATTGATGATGTGATAGTCTAACCATAAAAAGTGATCACAACAACAGAACATCATGAACATCATGTTATGCAGTCCTGTGTTTAATCTGGATCTTCGTTATGTGTTGTTATTTCCAGTTATGTGTGCGGTCTCTGAAGTCTTTCATAGACTATCGTACTCTGTTGACTGTTGGTTCCATTGGTTTGGTCTTTACTGAGCCGGGATGGAAATGTGTAGGAATGTTTTGATGTTTAATGCAGTCTATGCTTGAGTTATCATAGCAGAAGCAACTCAAGTGATAAAAAATGGTCTGCTAAGCAGCTTCCTCTTTGTTTGGGGGTGTGTGTGTGTGGGACCAGCCTGTAGGGTTATGCATATGTGTTACATGGTAAAGTAGATGAGTTACAGAAGAAAAGCCTGTACTACAAATGAGCTGTTACAAGGAGTTTGCAAGTAAGTGCTTTCTCAGGGAAGCAATAACTGCCTTCGGCAAGAACTTTGTAACTTTCAGACCTTTTTCTCACACTTAAAAGTTATATAACACAACGAAGAAAGGGGTGGTAGTGGTTTAATCTGCAGTTCAACATTGCACACAGATCTTTTTAATGTGTGCAGATGCATGCTTCCATATAGACTCTGTCCATCTAGTCTAGTTCTCACCCCATGTCATAAAAAATTACTGTGCTGTTTGAGATTTTATATAAGCTAGTTGTTTCCAAACTTGTGTCTTTATCCTGCTGAAATGCTGGTGCCTTTCAGACACCAAATATTGCTTTAGCTTTAGTATCCCTACTTTAAACCATGTAGACTTAGGTTAGCACCAATTCACCAGTTCTGTTTTATCTTTTTTGAGCTATTCTAATTCTACTCAGAAAATTGTTGCTGTGTGGATCTCCCTGGTCTCTATCCTGAATGAGTTGGGCAACTCAAAGGGAAAAAAATGTGAAAAGGAGCCAAGCAAAGGTTTTCACCTAACATATTTTACAGCTTTGAGTTGATATCTGTCTAGTTATAATCTAAATTCTACTTATGGTGAGCTGAAGTCATAAATAAAACTCTCTCTCTTGCTAGCAGCAGAAGTGCTTTTTATTGGCCACATTTTAATGTACCATGAAAAAGTGACACTTTTTAATTAGAGCATCAAGTCAGTTAAACTTTTGGGATATTGATCTGGTCAGTTAAGTAGTAGAGGGAGTTGTTAGTCAGCTTCAGCTGCCTTGTTGTAAATAAAATTAACAACACGTGCAGTAAAGGGGCAATAATTAGGGTCAGTGTCACTAATGGTAGAATCAGGCAGTGCCTGGATCCATACAGAGGTTGGACAGGTAGTCCAGGTCCTCCAGGATATCACATCAACATCACAAGAATGTTTCTGTGTCTCCCTCCCACAGTCTTGAGCACATGGATGAGAATCCAGGAGATGGGGCAGCTCTCCTGACATCCTTAACTCATCAGCAAGACCGGTATCTGCTCCTTTGTGCAAAGAGGAACAGGATGAACACTGCCAGAAATCTCTAACAGGTCTTTAACCAAACAGTTAGAGGGTGGCCCGAGGCCCCAACATCCTCTAGTGGGCCCTGTGCTCGCTGCCTGGCACTGTAAAGCCCAACTGGCATGGACAATAGAATACCAGAACTGGCACCATTGGTCCACCACTGGGGCCCTGTGCTTTTCACAGAGGAGGTTCACCCTGAGTACATGTGACAGATGTTAAAATGGTCAGGAGAAGCCATGAAGAACATGCTGCCTGTAAAATCATTCAGCATGACCACTCTGGTGGTGGGTCAGTAAAAAGGAAAGCAAAAAGAAAGATACTGTTGAACTTAATGGTAGATAAACCATTAAGTCATTTAATGTGTACTACTGTATGCTGTATGTATGTTACATGCTAATTTACTCTCTGCTTAATAACACTGTTCTGAGCAGGGAGAAAACAGGTCTGGGTCATTGAGCCAAAGCTTGTTTTCTCATTTAAATTGCTCCGGCTCAGCTAAATGGAAATGTGCTGCAGATCTGTGCCTCAGTCCATGTAGGAGCAAACATTAATCCATTAAGTAAATCAATGATTATTAGAGTAAAGACAGCCAATATGCAGCAAACCTGGCTGTGAGAGTTTTCAATGGCGGCCTTGTCATTTTTAACTCAACATTAGTGAGAGTTGTGAATCTGAAGCAGGCACCTTTGAGAACCAGGAAGATACAGGCCTAGTGGCAGAATTTACTTCAGGCCCCATGCGTCATCCTGGGTTGACAACTACTATCAATATTTCTTCCCAGGAAAGCAAGTATATTGGACGTGGATAAAAGACAAAATGCATCACAACAGAATAATTCGTAAACGAATGCAAGCCCTTGCTGGGCTTCTCTGAGGATACACAAATCAAAATGTGACAATTCTAAGGCCCAAACCACCTCCTAGCCTGTTGCCAGTGCAATATTTTACTGATCTTCACTTCACCTTGGGTATTGAATTATTAGGGAGTCATAAACGCGTCCTCCGAAAGGAATAAGGTGTCCTCCATGTTACGAGTGCATTTGTCCTCATTATTGCATTTTCAGGGAGGAATTTAAGGGCTGCATTTTTTTCATTTCTCAAAAGTGAGGTGTCTCTTCTTATATCTCTGGCTGTTTGTCTGGATTTGCACTATAAAGAGATCTATTCCTCAAAACATCTGGCAAGGCTATAACTAATATCATCACTGTCTTTTTATAAACCCTGACCCCAAAGAACAAGTTTTTATTTAGTCCTTTTGGGTAAAGAAACTGGGAAATAATGCAGCCCTTTAGCTTGTACAGATGATGTATTGTCTTCAGAATCTTCATAAGACAATCAGAACATCATTATGCTCTCTTAACAGTAATTTACTTTTTTTTTCTTATTAAACAAAAACAATAAAGTTAAATTTTACATTTCTATAAGCTCAACTGACATTTTATAAGGTACACCTTGCTAGCATTGGGTTTGACCCTTTTCTCATTTATCATGAACTAGATTCAACAAGGTGCTGGAAATATTCTTCAGGGATTCTGGTTCATATTGACATGATAGCATCACACAGTTGCTGCAAATTTTCCATGATGCAAATCTTCTGTTTCACCACAACCCAAAGGTACTCTGTTAGATGGAGATCTGGTATACTGTGGACCCTTTGAGTACAGTGAACTTATGACCATGCTCAAAAAACCTATTTGATGTCAACTACGGCTGTGTGGCAGGTAAGGCAGGACTCCGAAACAAAACTAAACTCTGTAAGGCACAAAACTAGGAGACATGGAAACTCGAGGCAGAACACACAGATTAAACAGACAACACAATGAGCAGAGGGAGACTGAGGACATGAATACACACACACAGATAACGAGAGGATGGGCAACAGGTGGGAGCACAGCTGGAGCTAATTACTCACTAAAGAGACAAAGGAAGCAAAACAGCACACAGGACGAGAGACTATCAAAATAAAACAGGAAATAAACTCACAGGCTTGATACCGAGACTGGTGAGAAACAGACGAGAGATTGACAACAAGTGACTAATCACTAAACACGTGATGTTGAACACAGGCGAGGCATGATAACAGAAACCTAAAGACTAAATAACAACACCAAGGATCATGACATTTGAGATTATTTGAGCTAATGACATTCAGTGTTATCTGACTCCTAGCAGTCTGTGGTCATAAAGGGATGGGTAGGTTGTGATGTTTAAATTATGCTCACTTTGTATCAAGTGGTTCAAAGGGTCACAAGAAAATATCACCTTCACACTATTACACTATCATGTGGTGGAGGAGGTGATGGCAAGATGGACATACTTTCATGCTGTTTACACAAAAATCCAACCCTGCATCTGTTTTTTCCAGCAGAAATCGAGACTCGATAAAGAAATTGAATTGAATTGAATTGAATCATTTGACCACGAAAAAAGCAACTCTGACTAGCTATGTAACACATGTAAAGTCTTAAATACTTCATCCCATCAGCCATATGTATACATGTCTGTATATAGTTGTCTCCTTAAAGGGTGAGAGACTGAACAAAACGTTGCACAAACATTGTTTTTTAAAAAATATTAAAATCCCAAATCACCTGGATTATCACATTATATTCATTTCATCTCCAAAAGCTGTTCTGACGTAGAACACAATCTGAAAAACGTGTTGCATTGATTTATTGAATCAAGTATCAGCTCTGAACCAAAACTGAGACCTTTACACAGACTTATAGATGCTTGGAAGTGAAAAGATTCACCACTGTCAATGTTTGTTCTTTATAAACTTAAGCTTGCATGGATCTTCTATGAGCAGCCACACCATAAATCTGAGAAAGCAAAACAAAAAACAAAGATTTAGAACCTCCAATAACAACATTTTTATTCTTGCAACAAAAGATCAAACTTGCTGACTCACTGCATCAAATATATTAGTGACATGCCTAACAAGTAACAACACCAACCGTGGCCTGGAGTAAATCTTTGATTGTCAGAGGATTTTGTGCAGCGTTCTCTCACTGCATTTTTTTTTTTTTTAAGTCAAGTCACTACAAAGCTAAGGTCCCTGCACAAAGCAAATTAACTGGTAGCACCTCCTTTTTCCATTTTCCACCTTAAAGCTAGGTTTACCACTGTGACCAAAACAAATTGTACAACAGTAAGGTTAGTCATCCATTTTTCTCAATGTCAGCTTTACGGTAGCGGCTAGTTTTGTTAGAGTCGACAAAGCAACTTGCAAATCTTTTCACATCATGAGACAGACTTGGCAGGCTCTGGATTGTTTCCTTCCCTCAACAACAACCCGAGTCCACAACTTTTTTTGTAGTTTTGAAGAGAGTTTGCATGTCCTTGTTTGCAGAGCAACGTATATGCAATTAAACCACACTGACTAAGCCGTTCAGATCCAGGATTATTTTGCATGGTTGTGACGTTTTTTGTGTGGCTAGACTCCCTTGGGTTTTTCTCACATTTAGAAAACTGATTACCCATTCTGACAGCATGGGCAACGTTAAGCCAAAGCACACAACGCCACTCTTCAAAATCAGTCAACGTTGAAATTAAATTAAACCGAAGATATAGAAGAGAACAAAAGGTTCCAACTGGCTGGTGAGAGAAGATGGTTAAATGAAACCATTCTATTTCTCAACCAGCAAGAAGTGTCTCTTCTAAACTTGGATTATTGAAGAGAGCCTGAGCTGTTTACAGATACTGATAGAGAAGGATTCAGGATTCCCGTGGACAGACATGATAACAAGTTAATAAGCCACTAAATCAAATGCACATCTATACAGTGCCATGAAAAAATCCTGTCCCCTTCTTGATTGGTGTTTTTTGTGTGAGTTCCTTTCATATTTGTCACAATAAATATTTCTAATCATCAAATTGTATTTATTAAGGAAACAAGCCATTTAAGCCTACCTGTCCCTGTGTGAAAAAGCTTTTCCTCTTAAACCTAATAACTGGCTGAGCCACCCTTGGCAGCAACACCTGCAATCAAGCATTTGCAATAATTGGCAATAAGACTTTGACATTGCTGTGAAGGAGGAGTGGAGGCCAATGCTCCTTTGCAGAATTGTTTTAATTCAGCCACACTGGAACATTTTCAAGCATGAATGAACTCTGCAAAATGCTGTCAATTTTTTAAAAAAAAAGCTTTAATAACAGACTTTTTCTGCTTTCCCGCAGAGCGTAATCTGCAGCACATTGTCCTCTTTTTCCCACATCTGTAAACGTCTGGACAGGGAAAGAGGAAACTGATCATTTACAGAGATCATCAGCAGATCTTTGAGTCTGTGAGTCAATAAAAACATACCTCGATTGTAACTTGTGAGTGATGCAGTACATAACGGTCAGATTAGGGCTGACCTTTCTACACAGGTTTGTCTACTCGTCTCTGCCAGCCTCCCCTCTGTGGATTAACTTTATCTAGTCAGTCTATGATGTTTTTTTGTTTTTGTTTTTGTTTTTTTGTTGCTAGTGTGCCAGAATTTGTGAAATCAAATAAAATTTAGATTTCAAAAAGCTTAATAACACCTCAAAATTACCTGAAACGCAGCATAACCATTGCCCAAACTGCATACATATACCTCACAGATTTATGATTCTGTGTTTCCCAACTGCTAAAATGTAACAAAACAAGTGCATACACCACAAATTATACATACTGCAATGGTACATGTAACACAATTTACTTACAGTCTTAACTTAATGCCACACCCCAATCATAAATATTTTTGACCATAGGATTCTTGGTGTTTCTTAAAATTAGCTGAGTACAGGTAAATAGGAAGAGGCAACTTCAGAGTATACCCTCCCATCTCTCTCCACAATGGCATGTTCTCTTATAAATAGTAAAACATTAATGTCCTCAGCCATGCCGCCCGGTAGTACCATAGTGGTTTTGGGCATTTAAGCCCTTCACTGTCTTAAATCAAATACAATGGTGATAGGTGCAGCCTGGAGTGTCTGTTCTTCAATAAAAACTCAATGAAAAGTGTCGTCAGCTGAAAAAAATAAATTGTTTGGTGGTGGCAGAGGCAAATTTAGGAATAAGTGTATTTATATGATTTGATATAAATACTGAATAGGATGATCATATCTCAACCTGAATCTTATTTTAAGATGGCATTATTGAGACCTTGTAAACACTGTTTATTGAAACTTTCATGTAAATAAAATCTTTTTTGTGCCTGAAAAAGGCCCAAAATCACGTGTGATTTGAATCTACATTAACATGTACGACATGCAGTCAAGTGTAAAATCTTTGTTTGTCCCCAAGACAGGAAAACGCGCGTCGCTGTGTATTTTGAATTCACGACCATCTTGCTGCGAGGGGACTACATTATCGTTTTAACTATAGCTGTGAACAATATGACACTTATTAAATTATGTAAATAACTCACAACAAAGAAAAAATAAAGTGCTCATTAATTACACCATTTTTAAAAAAAGATCTTTGTTGTTATGAATCATTAAGACAACATCTCTTGAGTCCTTAGAAGCTCCTCAGATACTGATGCCTCAGCCATAAACATGCAGTAAATGTCAAAGTCTGTACCGCTGTATAATATGTTCCCAGTGTTTTCTCGTTGTTGTTGTCAGCGTGACTGTGTTTTTGTACCTGCTGCTGTAGTCAAAATTACAGCTCACATCAGATTTTAGATGCGGTGTAGTACAGTGTATTAGGTTGTACTTTCTATAACAGGTTCTAAACACTTACTATTTAAAATCCTTATTTTTAGTATCAAGTCCTCTGATTTGTTTTCAGACACATGTTTGTAAAATTTGTGTTTTTGGAAAAAGAACCTCTTCCTTTAATAGTGAAAGTTAATTCCCTCCAAATTGTAATCACAGGTCATTATTGAGTAACTGTCACATGATAAGGTCACTCCAGCAATCTCTGTGCAAACTCTGGTAATTTGTTTTTTGCCAAATGGCAGATGTCACACTTGGTACCAAATACATCATGTGAGACCATTGCTATAAATATGTATAAATAAACTGTGATCTGCTCGTAAATTATTGGCTTCTGACCAACTTCAGTTCAATTACTTTTACTGAATTTGGAGTTATTTCACTAATTATGATTAAAGCAAGTGACTCAAAATACTGATGCAGCTTGTACTCCTTTTTTATCATTGTTTACCCTAGTTCAGGTCCTATTATTGTCATCTCTCACGCACACACAGGTCTATGAACACTCATCAGCAGTATTCCTTTTTTCAGTCACCCTTGACTTGCGCCCCTGTCCTTTTGCCTCCCACCCTTTGCTCTGTTTTACCCTCATTGAAGTATTGATTACTTCATAGGTGAGCAGAGAGACTCTCCATCACCAGTGAGACAGAGAAGAAAGATATATATCCATGACATCGAGTGATGAGCCGAGGCTTCGTTAGCTTGGCCCAGCCTGTAAAGTGGCCCATATATACAGTCTATATCAAAGAAATGGAGGGCTCAAATTGAACTCTAGTACGTGAATGCAAATAAAGTCGCATTGGGAGTTTTGCCTCCTACAGAATATTTCATTAAGTAAACAAATTTTATTTTATTGTGTTTTAAAGCTGTAGAACAAGTGCTGTACAAGCAGAAAATATATAAATGAAAAACAGAACGTAAACCATGTCACTGACTGAGCCAAAGATATTTGTTTTTCTTTTGGAGGACCTTTTTCTCTTTAACTTTTATAAACCCTTTACACATAAATGGTTTTATGTGTCTTTTGGTACCAGACACAAGTATAATCCTCAGGTAAATGCTATTTGAGTGCTACAGTTTCCAGAACCCTTTGTTAATTAGTGTAGGTTAATCTTTAATCAGTTAATCTTTAGCCTGTAAATATTTAATCAGTCTTCATTTGATTTTGCCTCAGCGTTTTGTGGAGACCACAGTGAGGCAATATACTTTGAATTTTGTCTCCAGCTGTTGTCAGATCAGTTTTCTTGTAAATTAAGCTTATGCTGTTAAATGATTTAGTGGCGTTTTCATAAATCACTGCCTGATTAATGCTCAAAGGTACGTTTTTTATTTCTATGTATGAGTGAGGATTTACAACAACCATTCCCTAGTCAAATAAGGTTTGGGGATGATTATAGTTTAAATTAAGTTGTGATGAACACATCATCTCTTGTGCATCACATTACTGTGGACGTTATCTGACTTTAATGATACCAGTGTCTAGACAAAAGTCTTGAGCCACCCCCATCATCATTCTTTTTTTTTTAAATAATTTGCTTCCAAGCAGCCAGATGTTCTTTTAAATTGGTCTTTGAGCAATGGTTTTCCAGGCTTTCTGAAGGTCTTTATTATGCACAGGGTAAGCCATAAGACAGGTACTGTAGTCAGTGTTTACAGACACGTGTAAAAATAAAAATAAAAAAAAAAGGTCTGTCAGGTTTCAGGGCTGCATTTCAGCCAGTGGCGTTCTGTCAGATTTTAATTCACAATGCAATAACATCTGGAAAAAGCATCTGATTGGCAACAGGCTCATTTTTCAGCATGACAAGGATCCCAAACACACTGCTAGTGCAGTAAAAGCATACCTGGATATAAAAACACACAATGGACCGCTATAAGTGGCGGACTGGCCACCCCACAGCCCAGACCTCCAGACCAAAGAAAGGTTCTGACCTATAAGAAGCCTGGACAACCAATCCTGAAGACTACTTAAAGCAATTACAAGAAAGTTTGCCCTAAGAGTTCAGGCTGTGTTGGAGAATAAAGGTCATAACAAGCTTGTTAGAAATGTAAAACCTCAGTTTTTGCCTTTTATACTGTTTTTATACCATGTTTTATATCACTGTACTGTTTTTCCATGTATGTTTGCATGCTTCAATGAATAGCTGAGGTGAATCAAGCCTTATGCACAGTAATGTCTATGAACTTATATAGTTAGTATTAAAATTAACAGTTAATTATATTTCCTCATTACAGAAGCAGTGTGATTTAAATGGTTATAAACATAATTAATAGTTTGTCAGAATAGTTGCTAAGTGCATCTAGTTCTTCTAGTTTCTCATCAAATGAAGGCAAACAATAAAAAAGGAAATATTTGTGGTTTAGAATGAACCAGCCATCATGAGCAATTAATAGAGGCCTTTATTTTCTGAAGTAATGACTAATTTTATGTCAACACCTTCAGTCTGTGGAGCTGTAATAGAATATGATTCATTTGTACAACTGAAATGACCAGTACAAGTTTTTTCATATCCTCTGTTTTTATCAGTTAATTAAGAGGGAAAGCAGAGAACTGAGAGAGAGCTGAGGAAATAAATGAGACTTACTGATGTCAGAGATTTACAGTATCTCTCTCCATTTGCCCCGCTTCCCTGTTCTGATTAGAAGGCTCTAAATAAGTCGCTATTCCATTAACCTTCTGGATAAAGAACAGGGCAGAATTTTTCTACATGTCTTTTGATTATAGAATAAAGTTTACTTTGTTGCGTTAGTTTACTGCCAAGGTTTCCCATGTCCTTTTTAAATTCTTTTAAATAATTGAATTCATTATGCAAAGGCTCTTTAGAAATAATAAGCAAATATTAACCACTTCTCTCTGGGGTCTTTGACCTTGGAGCAAATGAGTCTTAGAAATGTTGTTGTACTGAGGATGTAAAGCTTTCTTTGTTGTTGAACTTATTATGAGTTAAACAGCAGAGACTTTCCGGCCTGGGGCTCTCATTATTCATGAGTCTCTTCAAGCCGCACAAATATGAAACGACTTTCTAAAGGTTATCTGCCACTTTTCACACAGTTGTTCCAACCCCTTCTTTGTTCTTCAGTATCCATTAAGTTTTAGAAGTTGGTACGGACAGACAGAAGGGTAACCAATCCAAGAAAGCTGAAAAACTAAAATAAAAAAAGCAAGCATGAGGACTGCTCTGCACAGGTTTCAAATCTCAGTGTTTGATAATAAAATATACTACATGACTGACTGTATCGGTTCTTTCACCAAACTCTTAAGGCCTTGGTCACATGGCTCTAGAGACAGAGCAACCCCCTGGAAACCTTTGGAAAATGTATTTCACCAAACTGTTGGTGAGTGGTTGCTGGAGATTGTTGGCTGACAGAAGGTGAAATCAGTTGCAAAGAAGGTGCTACACCAAAAACCTATTTGTTATTGCTTTGGTCAATAGCAGAGTCTCGCTCAGCTAGCATGGTTAAAATGGACTTGCGTGCAAGCAGTCACCAACTGACCACTGAGCTTGTTTCAGCAGGAACAACTTTTACTTTGAAGGTGAATTCCCTCTGTTTCTGTTTTGCATCTAACTTTTCACACTTTTAACTACAGCTCAGCAACTGCAAGCAACCACTTACCGTCCGCACACATCTTTCCCTATTGCCAACTGGTCTCTAGGCCTGTGTAGCTGAGGCCTAACTTAAAGGTTTGACAGAATTTTCTCACAAAACATTTAGAGCATAACTGTAGGAATCAGTGGTTTCTACACATTTGAGAGCATGTGATGTAGGTAAAAGGAAAAACAGATTTTTTTTCAGTTTTCTAAAATATAAAAATTTGTAGCAGCCTTTCAGTGCAGCCGATTTCTGCACAAAGAAAATTTATTATTCTTTAAAATAATAAATATGAGTAATCTGGAAAAGTACTGAATTTTGAAATGGAAACTATCAGGATTCTACAACCAATGGAAAATGTTTGTTCAGTTATTTGCAGATTTCTCACTATATCATAAAGCAATGCTCTCTTAAGCTGTAGGAAAGAGAATGCTCTTGTTTAAAACTATAAAAGTTTGCAGTGGCTCGAGAACACGTTCATTTACTTTCCAGTCAGTTAGGGTAAATGAACTGCAGTGAACTGCAGGCTGCTCATCCAACACAGGCATCTGGATATAACACCTTGGCTCTGGTATTCATTCCCATTGCTGCAGCTCCTTCCTGACACCTTATACATTAAATTATATCATTAATAAGGCATCAAAGTACAATATTTTTTAGTAGAATACATTGCCAGTCATTTCAAAGTTAAATATAACGGTGTTCAATACCTTTAACATGTAAGAAAGCACCAAATATGCATTTTAGCTTAAATATGTTTATTTATTTTTGGTAGAATGTAATCTAACAAAATTCAAAGAAAGCTGACAGCATGTCGGCTGCCATTAAAGGAAATCTGTGTTTTCTGCAGCTGAACTCGGCCCTCTCTCCTGTGACAAATTTGCACACTCCAGTGACCAAAAAGCTCCCCAAACTACGGAAACAGGTCCACATTATTATTACTATTTAATGGTTAGGAATCTACCGAGCCATGATTCCAGTGTCTCCGCTCCCTGGAAAGAAGGCATAAACTCTGATAAGATGTGACAGGCTGATAGCTACTTGGTGTGGCTGCTTTGGAAAGCAAGATGGGCTCTGTTTGTCTGATGAGAAATGCTCTGGAGGAAGACATACAGGAATAGGAGATAGTGGTGGCAGGAGGGGGTGTGAGAAAGAGAAACGCACGCAAGAGGACAACAGTACTGTTAGAGTTTGTATTGTTGATTGTAAAAGGACAGTGTTACGGGAGGACGGACGAGAGCGACTGGGGTCAAGCGAAGGGACGGCGCTCTGTCCGGTCTCTCCCGTGCACGTGTAACATGAAGAACTTTGCCTATTTGTGTCTTGCTTAGCAGTGTAATTATATTGTCTTCAACGTTCCAGCGGATGGGTTCAAGCTACAAACCTATCAAGTACAAAATGGAAATGAAATTGCAAACTGTTGGACTGTCATGCGTGACCTTTTACAAATAGATTCTTGTAAACTTCCAGCTTTTTTTCTGGAAAAATGAGGGGTAACGACCATGGCATTCTGATTACTTTTTTATTATTATTTTTGGAGATTGAGTATGTGTTTCAGTATATATATACCCACCCACACACACACACACACACACACACTGAAGCCCACGCGTGCTTGCACACCTAACAATACGTGTTGTACATGTTGGGCAATTTTTAAAGGAAAGGTCAGGCTTGACACTGATTTGAAACCTTCCTACCACATGAAATATGACATAACAGAGGAATGAAGGAATAAAGGAAGGCAGTTTTATGAAACAGGCCAGTGTATAAATGAATGAACTGGGAGTTATATTAGTTGTGTGCTCACTTCTGTCACAATTTCAGGCAGAAATCATAAAATTATCCTGGGTTTCACAGCAGGAAGTAAGAGAGTGAAGGCAGACTGAGATTGAGAATTGGAGTAAAACATCAAAGATAGAAAAGTTAGAGTCAGAGCTCTTGGGAGTGAAACTGTAAAACAAAGGAAAAGAGGTATTGCAGTTGAGAGACTCTGGGATTTAACTGACACGAGACAGACAGACATTAGCTAACGGCTGCACTCACACTGTATAGAGATGAAAATAGACCTGACACTGCTCAGGAGACAGCTGCCAATCCATCCAAACGTCCTCCAGCCTCCGCCTACGAGACAGGCAATCCATTATTACCACTTTATGCATCCAAAGGAGCTTTTAAAAATTAGCCCATGAGGCACTACCACAAGTGAGGACTGAGGAATGCACTTGTCAAATGCCACTTTTTTGTCAGCCGTACTACTGACATCATGTCACATACAAGGGCTGAATGAGACAATGTGCAGTTCGGTTTGCAGATATATTATTTAAAACCGAGCTTCCATTCAGTATTCACATGTTAACAGACAACATTAATGAGTTTTTTGTTCTTAAATTGTCTGTTTCCTTTTGACATTTTTCAATTATTGATTCTGATTTTAAACGGATTCATCGGTAATTATGAAATCAGTGTGTCGAGTAGTATAGATGTGCCGCAAGGGTTACAGACTCAGCTGCTGTATTAAATTCAGTAACGTTAACAGTATATTAGAGCTGGCTCAATTCAAAGTGATAAAGCAGCAACTTTGCATCTTCACCAGAGTAGCTTTGCAGGTAACCAGGGATATGTGTGTCCCAGCTGAAATACTTCCCACTGTATTTCATCTGTATTTCAATTCTAATTTATCTAAATATCTGTCTCTGCGTTTCACAGATCTAAATACTAATACAGTTTAAGACTGAATTAAAAACAGTGTTAATTAATCTACAGAATAGCAAAAAATCCTCTACTTGAAAAAGCTGGAAGAAGCCGGTCTTATTAACGTGAGCCAAAAACCATCAGTTCAGAAACCATCTCAGCAAGATGTGACACAGATGTGCTGACACTTCAATACTCAACATTAATGTTTCATTATTTGATTGACATATTTATTATACACACTGGGGCCTGTGTTGACGTCATGTACTGAGTAAGAGGGTTTTCATGCTCTTCCCACTATGATATCAAAGGCAATGTTACAGTAGGGAGTCCTAGGGACCCACTACTGCTGCATACTGAGAGGCAGTGTGTCATCCTGACACGGTCAAATGTGTCATTTGTTTCATTTTTGTTCATGGCAGACACCAAAGCATCCAAATCTCCCAACTTTAGGAAAGTGCAAAAAAAAAAAGGACTTATGGAGTTTTGATGTAAGCTTATCCATGTGTGTTTTGTGCCTGGCTTATTAAGAATAAACTGGGAGCCAGATGACAGAGCTCGATCTGCTTACGAGTCGCTGTCATCACTAGGTCGCACTTAAAGTCTCTTTCTCATACTTCATGCTCCAGTTTTGCCCAAAGAATGGGGATTAGGGAGAATAATTCATGTAAGGGCGGTTTGGAGTGTGTCCTAGTTAGCATTTGCTTTGCTGACACCTGCTGGTGCATCTATTACAAAAGCAATTAGACGCACGGACCTCTAAGGATACTCTTGTGCTCTTTCATCCCCCAAATACATGTGCTGTTCACTCGCTCCATCTCTTTGTGCCTCTCCTAGGGTTTCAAGGCCGCAACTTCCCGCTGACAGATTCCTCACCCCATGCTCTGGTGCCTTTTGTTGTTATCTGATTAACTGGAGCGAGAGCCCAACCAGGATCCATTTCACTGCTGTCTCTCCTAATTTCATTCCAGGCTGTTTCCCAAACAATGCCTAGAATCTTAAACTTCTCCTTGTATGTCTCCTTCTAACAACTCACAATTGCATTGCATGTATGGGAATAGCTGAAGACACAGTGTCTGTTCTTTTAACTTATGTTCTGTGTAATTTCTGTTTAAACCAATAACATGACTTCATCTTTTGAAACAGAGAAAGTGTCTGAAAAGCAAAAACGATTGGACCAGCAGTCCAGTAGATGTACATTGTTCCATACAGTAATTGATAATGCTCACATTGCAAAACCTAGAAACGTTTGGCTATTTCACTTGAAAAATGACAAAGACACAACAGATTACCAAAATACAGAAAAAATATGGTTTTTCGGTGGAGCAGTCGACTTGACTGATCGTCTGTACGTTGCAGCTCTTTCTCACTATTAATCCTTAAAAACTCTTCAGACTGAAATGCTTGCAGCAATAGTCATTTGTTTAAATTTACATCAGCAAATGGGAGTTATCTAAGCAGTGTTCGCTGTTGTTGCAGGAAGATTAAGAGCCTTGCTGTTTGAAGGGGAAAAGACAAATTGCTGGTGTTTACTGTATCTGCTTACATTCCTCATGCTTTGTTGGATGGCAGTGTTAAAGTGGTATACTTAGTTTTATGAAAATAGCATTTCACACGTGAGACTGACTGCCCAACTTTAGTTTATTAGCCAAACTTTTTGCCACAAGCTTCTTGTATTTTTATGTATTTTTAACTACAACACCTGTTCACTTTTAAGGCTCTTAAGACTGTTAAGCTGCCACTATCTGCTGTGCAATTTTTCCTCCAAGGTTTGTGGGTTTTTTTGCTTTGTTTTGTTTTTGTCTGTTTGTTTTTAAAAGGAAAGAAAATGTAGGGGTGGACAGGTTTTTATGGTATCTTTGCTATGGGTATCTGCAGATGCAGAGAAACAATCTGATACCAGTGTTAAATTCTTATTCTGTATCACTCACCTTCATGTGTCAGGAAACATGAAGCCCAACATTAAGATCTTTGCTAACTTTGTCAAATAAAATGTAAAAAATAAACGAATCCCAGAATAAAAAATATCAACGTGAGGGTCATTTACAGACGCAGTGCCTAGAATCTTAAATTTAGTGGTTTCTCCTTCTTCCTCACACGCAGGTGTGGAGCCAACAGGAGACAGCTGAAGTGAAATAATATTTAATCATGCTGTCAGCACGTTGTCACAATAAGTACTATTGTAAAAGCTCACCAACAAGCGTTACACTGAGCCAACATCCTTGTAGCCTCGTAAGCCTGGATTATTCTCATTTGCAGACATGGACAGGTGGAGACCTGTTGACCAGGTAGTTGTTCCTGTTATGCTTAATTTATGCAACTGTCATTGTGTCCATTAGCAGAGGTATTTAAGTCTAGAGAGGCTATAGAGAGGACTGCATGGCACCAAAGGTGCTCCCATGAGGGCGTAAGCTACAACGTTACGAGTATCACAACAGTGGTTATCAGGTTTTTCTTCAACCTCAAGGGGTGTTTTATTCATCATATGATTATTCTTCCACCCTGCAAGTGATGCCTACTCCAAAGATATTATCAGATGATGACAAAATGGTTTAAAAATCTGTAAAGAACAAGCAAATGAAACGCTGTTGCAAACAGTACGAGAGATTAATACTGCAGAGAATCATTAACCTTTGGATTTAACACACAGAGCGGTAAAATAAACATTTTAATTTGAGTTATTGTTTAAACTCTCTCAGTTCTGATGTTTATTTCTAACATGACGGCTGCACATTAAAGCTCTGAAACCTTAAACTGGATACATGGCGAGTGTTCTGTGTTCTAGTATCTGCAATTCAAGCAGCATCAGCAGGTTAGAAGAATAATTTCTCAATAGAATTTCTTATTACCAGCTGAATGCATGCAATTTCCTATGACAATTCGATACGTGGTTTGTGCTGTTCCAACTTTACAGCTGGGGTTCAATCACGATATTAGTGTGGCATATTTTATCAGTTTGCACATTTAAAATGTATTCCCCTAGCAGAGAATCTTTATTGCACCTAAAATATGCTGGAAATATGAGGATACATAACCTGCTCCTGACTAGGTGGAGTGTTAGGCATAAGTTAGCACAATGGTTTAGCAGGGTAAAAACAGAGCCTCTTTGTGACAGAGAAAATTCTGCCTTCTGTGTATCATATTTGATACACCAGTTTTTGACATAATCAGCGTGCTTCTTTTTCCTACATGCATTTAAAAAGATGCTGGATGTAGCATACCTCTGCTCTGAAGCCAAGGTGATGTTCCAATCAACAACATAACAGCAAAAAGCTAGCTAAAAAATAGCTAGCAGGGAAAAAATGAAAAGCAACCAACTAAACTCTGAAAACGAGGCTGATGGGAGTGTTCATCACAGACTGTGTTGTTCTCACAGACAGATAAAGAAATTAAACAGGTCAGTAAATATACTTAGACAGCCTGTCGTTGTAAAGTTCATGCGTGGGCAGCACTGCTAGAATTGTTTCTGCGATGAAGCTGTTTCACATATAGTCAGCATGATCGCTCTGTAAATTGCGAATAAGAAGTTTAGAAGTTAAACATTGTTTGTATCATGTTTGCATTGCCTAGTTTTAACTCAGACAGACTTCAGGCCAGTGCAGTGCATCAAGTATGACTAAGACCTTCTTGAGTTCACACAATCACTATAAGTAAAATCTGCTGATGGTAATAAATACATTCTTTATGATTTCATTTGCCATTTTGGATATCAAAATGACTGAAAGATGACATCTCTGAAAGTCCTGAAAATCACTTGTTACAAAGCAGTGCCCTTCTGAGTGAGTTAAGCCAGTCTGCCCAAGCTAATAAACCTGTCAAGATAAGAAATATCCAAGAAAACACATCAAGTGTATCTAAACTTCCTAAATCAAATTGGAAAGATCAGTGAGCTGTAGTTTAGTCCCGGCTGGCCAATAAACATGGCTTATTTTCTCTGCATAATTGGACCTGAAACAATTTTAACAATCCCCACCTGACCCCAGACAAACCCCACGGCTGGAAATTAGTGCTTGAGGATTGGAGGAGTAAGTCACAAAGGCCTTTGAAGAGTCTTTTTTGAGCTCTAATAATTTGGCACTATAGGGAGGTCTCTGTGTGGTTCGAGTGCTGCCTCACACTGAGCCGGAGCCTGTGAGGCTTTACAGAGATAACTCAGAATTATTGCTAATAAAGCTCTCTGGATTAAAGCATGGGTTGTATCTGTGTGTGGGTGTGTTTGTGCGACAGAGCTCTCATTCACGTGTTGATGTATTCTTGTCTAGACAGATTCCCAAACGTTTGAAATAGAAACAAAATATAAGTTGAGAGAAGGAAGAAAACAATGCAACCGTCATCAAGCTAACAGCAGCACGTCTGGTGTTTCGTGTCGTTTCTTCTATGGGATTCAAATGAGCAGGAACACACGTTGAGTGGGCTTGATGGCTCAATCAGTGCAAGTTAATTACAGTCTCAGTTGGGAAGAGGTGCAGACAGAGAAGATCACCTCCGTACAGATTGTGGAGCGCAGTTTTAGGGTCTCCTGAAGGGCACATTACGTGAGCTGGGAGGAGGAGAGGGGAATGGGGCTATGAGGCAGTGACAGAGTGCTTGGGGGGGGGGGAAAAAAGCAGCAGGCATAAACACAGCTCCTCATTAGCTATATGCAACTGTGGGGCATAACTAGCAAGTCTCTCGAAGAGAAAAACAGAATCAAAGGCAAATAAAATTGGGAACATCAATAAACAAGCCCTGTGTGTAACCAATGAAGAAGTAATTGAATTGTCTTGACAAAGTCCGCTTGGTCAAAGGGGCGACTGAGAAGCCAGCAAAGTCACTTTTATCTGTTAGGTGTCAGTTAAAAGAAGCAGAGGAAAAAGTGGTTAATTAGTTCCTCCATGGCTGTGCTGTTGTGCTGCACATTTCTGGGGAAAAAAAAGTTCTTTGACTTCCCTGTCATAATTGTGCTGTTTGTTTCTCTGCGGCTTAAACAAGCAGGATTGTTCTCACGAGAATAAATAAAAGCTTTGGAAAAATAATAGGTAGGGTTAAATCAACTGTCTGATGATGCTGTCTGAATTCATAAAAGGCAGATGCCATTTCGATTATTCTCTTGTGCCTAAACTTAACAAATATCAGTGCTTGCTTCTTAAATTTGTTGTACCGAGCACCCCAGTATGGTATGTTTCTCCTGTCACGTCTCACAATGAGGATAAGCCCGTTTGTGACATTTGGGATGGGCTGTTAAAAATCTGGTATTAATGAGTTTTATGATATCCAATAAAACCAACGTTGGCCTAAATGAAAGCTAGTATATCAGCATATAGAAATTAATAAGAGAGCTCCAGATGGTCTCATAATTTAAGATCCTGTCAGAGCTCCCCTCTGTTTATAATTTAATGGGGATTTAGTTCAGCCGCACTGGCACCAACATGCTCTTTTATGTATTTCTTTTTCAGCACTGGAAAGCAGGGGAAACAGTTTTATCTCCTTGAATTTTCTCCAAGTACAATTGTAAATGCAAACATTTCTAAAATTCAGTTGGTACTGGATCCAAATGTCTATAATTTTTAATCAAGTTCAAGCTCAATCAGCTCAATTAACAACCCATTAATTAATTTGTTAATAAAATGGCAGCAAAAAGTGAAAAGTGTGGGTCTGACAAAAGGTTTGAATCCCCCAATTATTTTATTTACTGTCATGCATGAGAAAGAAAACATTCAAAACAGATCCTTTTTTCCTCATTTGTTCCTCGATACGTAAAAAAATAGATCAGCTGTTTAACCAACCAGTCACTGCAGCTCTACAGTGAGTGTATACACACAGGTTTTGTTTTTTGTTTACGTCTTGCCAACGGTTTAGTCTTTGTGCCAAATATCACAAACATATTTAACACCGTGATCAGGGCTTGTGATTCCAAGTCATGTAAAAGAACAGCTGTACTATATTGTGCTTTACTATGACTAAATGCATGCAGCTTACAGTCCCTGCTCACTCTCCGAGCACGAAGAACAGCATCAGAAGGCTTTGACTGAGCCCCACTCAGGCCTTCTGGGAGAGCTCTGTCACTTTAAAGTTCTCGATCACAGGGAGGATTTCACCATCACCAATGCACTCTGAATCAGCAGCTGCCGCCGCTGCTATGTCAAGACACCACTCAAAGACCCGCAGGGCTCAACATGAGCAACACAGACTATTGATCTTTTTGACTCGCACTGTGAGAAAAAAGAATTTCGGCCAGACTTATAGTTGTAAACCGCCTTCACCTTCCCTGCTTCAGCACTCGCGGTCTTATCTGATGTCCTTGTGAGGAAAGATGAATTTCGAGAGAAGCACACTCATGGAGAGTTTGAAATTAGATAGAGGAGAATTTCTAGGGCTTAATCAAAAGTCAAACAGTGTGACCTGCAAATTATAGATGTTTAGCAAAGATACTGCACCTCCTCACTGAATTTCCTAAATCATTGTTGAAACAATTATGATTCTTATGATGAAGAGTATACTGATACATGAAGAAAGTGTTATACGCAGGTATGTCTCTGGGCCCCCAAAACTATGCTTATCATGCAGCGCCTCACTTGAACTCGCTGTATGGGACACTTCACGTATCTCTGCTTCCATGAAGCTCCAGACTCATGCTGGAGTTTGACTAACCAGGGGGACTGAGTGCAAGCTCTGCAATTGGTTGGCATCAACAAGACCGTTCTGGGCTCATTAAATCCCCAGATGGTGAGGGCACAGGAGCAGCCGAGTGAATAGTATTATTACCCAGCAGGGTGAGCCATGGACCAAATGCTGTCCTGGTTTGGCTCAGGACCACCAAACCCCATCGAATCATTTCTAGCTGTGAGCTCATCTGCTAAATGGTTTATCTCACTGGATGAGCTTTTTAAATATCATCTCTGGCACATCATGTGCAATTTTTTCATTTCCACAAACAGGCAAAACCATTGTTTTACAATATTTATTTATGCAAAATACAGCGAGGGGGGAACAAGGCTTGGTTTTTGCAGTTTTTCAGACAGGTGTCGCCAAAGTGGCTCTTACTATGAAAAATGTGTGACAAGTTGTAAAGCTCAGAGGGATGCTTTGAACAAATAGTGAGTTTGCTCTTAGCAACAAGAGAAGAAAGATTTTTTTTCTGAAACTAGAGAAATTTTCATTTAAAGAGATGACAAAAAAAGTCCATTATCGAAGATATTTAATTGATTTGCTCTTTAACGAAAATGAGTCAGTTAACTGACCAACCACTGCTGACAAAACAAGTCTTAAACAAGTAGTGAAGATTACTTTTTAATTCAACCTTTAGAAAACGCTTAAGAGTGGCCCCCATATTTCTTTTTACCATTTTTCTTTTTTACCAGAGTGGTTCCTGTCTGCTGCACTCTGAATTTGTGGTAAAACACACAAACAAACACACATGCAGACACAGAGGCACTTTTGGTTGGCATTTTTAGTAATACATTCCCAAAACTCTTAATCATATATTTAGCTACATCAACTAAGTGGTAAAACTTATCTTAATTTGTCCCATAAACATACCTTCAACTGTAAAAAGCCTTAACCCTTTACCTGTGGAAAAAAACGAGTGTCTTACAACAAGTTCTAGTTTGTAGATAAGCCCTGTGATAGTTGGGACAGGCCTCAGCCTGCTAGATGACCCTGATTTGCATGCAGTAGGCAGAAGAAAATGAGTGATTGTCTAAAACTCAAGCTCATTCTCACCAAGATATCTGTTTCTTAATTAATTGTATTTGCTTGTCTTATGTCATGAAACCATTTTTTGAACATGCAGAGTTTCTTACACATTAAATAAATTTGTGCCTATATGTGACATTTTCTGTGAACGTGTGTAGATTAGACCTACTAAATCATGGGCTATACTGTCCTCAAATAGGAACAAATTAGTAAATAAAAAAGTTAAAAGCCTGACCTGATGGGACCTGATCCAGGCAAAGTGTTTCACACATCTGGTACCATAGACTGAAAAGGCAGGTGCGCAGAAGTCGAGGGTTTCAGGGCTGATAGTAACTTTTACAAGTTTTAAAGAAGTATATGATACAATATTTGGACGTCTTGTTAGAATTAGGCGGTGAAACAAAACATTGCAACTTTCTAAAAGAAGTATTTAATGAAATCTCATTCAAAATGATGGCAAAGTAACTCTTAACACGTTGATGTCCTACCGTAACATACTTGTAAATCATAAGCTCACTGTGAGGTCTGTCCATGTTGTCTGCATATGTTAAACAAATGTCCTTACCTTAAAAGTGTAAATGTCATAATATCTGTTGCAAAGACAGAAGAGAAACACACGTGTGCATATGTGTCATGTCAGCAGTGTGTGAGAGAATTCACAAACAGATGTGACGACCAAAGCGAGTGCTTCAAAATGAGAGCAGTTCCAACAGTGCAGATGGTCCTGGCAGGGACAAAATATCATCCAAAAACCCTGCTGTCTCTCACAGCCTAATTCACCTCCCACTTAACATCACCCTCACATGAAACAAATAATAGCTGTTCTCAGTCAGTGGGGCATACACTGCACACATGACAATGTTCCTCCCGATTTCAATATGAAAACATTCTCTGATCAGTCACACACCCTTGACATTTGGCTCCAATCCTGTATAATCAGCACATTAAAGTTTTACAAAAGTAAGAAATCATTTTGCATGTTTAGTCCTCTCTCCGAGAAAAAGCTCGTTAGCCAGGTCCCATTTATTAAATATTTTCAGCTAATCACGTCAGAAGTGTTTCTTCGTGTGGAGAGAATAAAAAGACATCTGAAAATGCGGCAGCTACTGTGGAGACAGGGGAGCCTCATAAAGCAGAGAGAAAAATGTTTGGCTCCCTTATTATCTGTGCCATGCAGACAGCTGGGAGAAACTGAGAGGTTTATGAGTAATAGGATGAAGAAGAAAGCTGTGGGGCCTGGATTTGTGATTAGTTATATTTTCTCAACTTTAGATGTGTCAGTTTGAGATTGTTTGCATCTTACTATATCCTCATACCACACGGGCATCAGTTGTTAAAGATACCCACAGGAAATTTGTTTTTTGGAGACAAATTTAATCAATCACGAAAAATACAGCGATATTTCCTCTACGGTATGCGACTGAAGACTTATCACTCTCCTGCTAGCAACAACTATTAGTGAGCAAGTACAGCAGGGCCCTGTATTCTCCAGGGGGAAGACAGAAGCTTATTCCTTGAGTCACACTGCAACAAGACATTGACATAATCCTTCCTCCTCATTTATCAAAAAAACAAGTGATGAATGAAATATGGTTTTATTTGTTTATAGTTTATTTTTTTCCAGCAAAATGCACACAAAACATAATTGAAGTTGGCTAGCTTCACTTTGGCATCAAAAAGTTACTGTCAGGGTTTACCAAAGAGGAGCCGTGTCTACAACTGAAAGCTGTGGGGCAAATTAGTGTGATGATTAATTCCCAAAAATGCATCTAGGGCAGTGGAAAGTTCTTAACAGTGTGCTAATTTATAAACAAAGAACTAGTCAGTTCATTTTAGTATTATCTGCCAAGAGCACAATAAACTGCTGGTTTAAAAACAAACACAGCCAATCAGGGAGTGAGAATGTGAATGGTTGTCTGTCTCTCTATGTTGGCACTGTGACAGTCTGGTGATCTGTAAAGGGAGTATGGTCTGTGGTAGCTGGGTAGCTCGACCACACTGCGACCCTGAATTGGATAAGCGGAAGAGAAAGAATGGTTGGATGGATTTAAAAATTGAATGTATGGCTTTAGTAGAGAAAAGTAACGGGAAAAGGCTACGAGAAAATTGTTCTGTGTGCGTGCACTGCTGAAAAAAGATGTGCAGAGCTTTTATTAAAAAAAATCGTATCAATATCTCTGTAGAAATGTGACTGGAAAACCTGGAACACAGTTCAATTCATTTCTTCTCATTTTCAATAAAATATGAGTATTATTACTGAGGAGCAGACAGGGACTCAGCTCTGAACATGCAAGGAGAGGGCTTACTCAAACTTACAGGACAAAGCCAGAGTTTTAGCACATCTCGGAGCACCCATGCATGCCAATTATGAATGTGTCATCCTAAATAAACAAACACTCCAACTGTCACAAATCCACAACTAAAATAACCTTTTTGCAGTATTAAATTTAGCATTAAATTTAGTGCCTCAAACTTCATTTAAATATCCCCCTCTGAAAATCTTGTGTATTGAAATGGAAGTCCCTATAAATGTACAAACCTATGAGTCACAAAACCAACTGCACCTCTTGGACATAGTTAATTTTACAGTTGACCTTATCACAGTTTCTCTTGCAGGCAATCAAGATATTCTTGAAAGTGAGCCGATGGAGTGTTTCAGATTTTTAGTCAATTGATAGAAATCAGTCCATAATGAACCCAAGTGCAGTCCTAGAGTTCTGCAACACCATAAATCACTTTTATGTAGTGTGTTTTACCTCTTCTCTCAGATCTGTAATACACGGCACTGAAATGTCTGTCAAAATGCTCCAATTAATGGGACTCGCAAAGCTCGGAGGTGTCTTATTTATACAAGAATCTTACAGTATATAAATCTGACCTTAATAAAGAGCTACGATGACGTAGATGCAGAAAGAAAACAATGGCGATGTGTCAGTTAATGAGTAACTAAGTAATGGGCTGTGTTCTTCTACGCACCATGAAAGACAACTGTAACACAGGCTTTCGATTTACATGGTGAAATACTTGGAAATAAACCAGCCCTCCTCTGGATGAAGCCTGCACTCCATCTCAGCTGTCAGATATATATCTGTAACTGTGACTTTACCACTGTGAAAAGTGGTAGATCTCAAAATTCACTAGAGAATAAGTGCGGGACCGAGATGGCATCAAAGTTAGGGAGAGAGCAGGGAACTGTCCCACAGGAATAAGAGAGAGAGAGGAGCTGCATCCAGGGAGAGGAGAGCTGCAAGCAATATGCAAGAAGTGATGATGATGATGGTTAAACAGGTTCATGTTCATAAATTCAGCCTGACATTTGATCGCTTTTGCTCAGTTATACTTGAATTATGTAAACTTGCCTTTGTGGTGAAATAACATAACATAAGAAATAACAATATAGGTGAAATAAAAAACAAATGTGCTTGTGAATAACTGATGTGCTCCATTACTCAAAGACATCCCTGAGGAATGTTTCCAAAGCCTTGTTGAATCTATGCCACGGAGAATAAAAGGCAAGTCACAGCCCACTGTGTCCAGTGAGTGGATAATTCTGTTTTTGAAATGGAAAAAATAGTAGACCAAATTTTAATGCGTTTATTCCAAAATAGTCTTTTTGCTAACAACTTTTACATTTTTTTAACTTAATAGATTTTAGTGGAGTAGGTTTGAGAGCTTATTCAACATATATTTTCCACTAATGATAAATAATGTTCATTTATGATGAAATAAAAAGCATGTGATCATGTTATGTGGTAATACCCAATAATTAACCCACACATGTAAATTTGTAATTCATACTTGTAAGCATGTTGCTGACATCTGTTATAGATTCATATACATTACGGAAACATCCATATTAATTATTCCTGGATAGGTAAAAAATTACTGCAATTTCGTTCCAATTATATTCAATTGCTTCTGAAGCAAATTATGGAGGTGGGGATTAGTCAGTTTAAAAAATCAGATATTATAATAAAGTCAAACGTAACGCAAAAGTAATATTCTATTTGTCATGTCATTATCATCCCTGCCCGGCAATTTACTGAGCATTTATAGATTTCAAAATAGATTTTTATTGTTTCATCCCTGCAACTCACTCTGACAGCTGCCTATAGCTCATTATGCAGGTTGATGTGCAACATTATAATCTGTACACTGTTGTGAATCACCAGCTGTCCAAATAGCTTTTTAAACAATCGTTTTTTACTTGTACCTTTTCATTGAACTTAACTTAATAAGCACTTTAATTCACCTCTCTCATAAGATTAACCTAATAAAACTCAAATAAACACACTAATTTGTTCACAGAACTCTGTATTTATCAGCTTCTATAATTTATTTGTAATTAAACGTAGACAACATAGCAGTCTAATTCCATTCTAACAATTATTGTAGCTAAAAAGTGTCTCAAATGAAATAACATAATCACAGTTGCTGATACTTAATTGCACTTGTTCCTCATTACTTTTGTCTTGCATAGGGCATTCATGGTGAGCACTGACTCGATAAGGTAAGAATTAGGAAGACAACTTAAGGTTTGCATCGCAGGATGTTGCAGCATTACACTGCACTCTGTGTGACAATCAGCAACACACTGCAAGAAAAGAATTAAAATACCACCCGAGTAATTAAGCTGTAAACATCATCACAGACCAAAAGTTTTCAACCGCAAACCTGATTTTTTTTTTTTATGCCTACTCAGGATACTGAAATATTAATAAACAGCTGTCAGTTTGTTGTTGGCTTTTACCCCCTTCACCTCTTCCTAATCATATTTAGTAGTGTAGTGGTTAACACATTTGCTTAACATGCAAACATGCAAAGATCCCTGATTTAAGACTAGGATGAGACACAAAGCTCTGGGGGGCTTATATCCAGTGTAAAAATCTATGCCAATCCAAAATATGCAGAGCCATCTGCTGTGACAACCCCTTGTGAATAGGTTAGCAGTCAAAAAAAGCATAAATGCATGTGTAACATTCTCCTCAGTCTTAGACTGTTCACATTAACCCCTTGACACCACTTACATACTGACATTAGTCAGACACACTTGTATTAGAAATATTAAAAGACTAAATTCAAATGATCCTTTTAAAGGTTTCTTACAAAATTCTAGTAGAATAAAGTTTATTCTGCAAGAAGGGTTCCTGGAACTTTGTTAAAATCACTCTGGAGTGACCCTAGGTCGAGCCTTTACAAAAGCCTCTTTAGATTTACCTTTAAGACCTTGTTTTTTTTTCCTAAATACAAGGTTACTTGTGCAAAACTTCAGTCCTCATATACTTTGTTTCTCCAGATGATTTGACTGACTGGAAGTGCGTGTCAGATTCTTTAAATGAAAGGTTGACTCCTTTACATTGACACCTACTGCACACCTTCTACTTTGCTATTACTTTAAATATAATAGAAAATATAATATGAAATGTAGTTTGGATTACACTCTCATCTTAAGATGGCACATGGTCAGTAAAAACATCACAAACAAGTAGATTCCTTTGATTAAAATGTGCACGTATGAATGATAACACCAGGATCGGCCTTGATCGAGGATAAGAAAGAAAGTTTTCTTTTGCTTGAATTTCCATTTCATATTAATATTCATGCCTGGAAGCTTCAGATGGTCTTTCTGCCAATAGAGGCCCTGTAAACATGCACTGATTTTGTTGCCTGATTTTGTATGGAAGACTCTGAGTAGCTTTTGAAGCTGCTCGTGATACAGAAAACCTGACAATGACAATTCTGGCAACAACATACTTCTTTCCATTTCTAAGGTGTTTACTTGGAAAACCTTTCCTCTAAATATATTCCACGTGTGTGGAATATAGTTTGTATGCATGTGTGCACATGCATGTATGAAGGATTCCTGGAAGAGGAAGCAGTCTGTTTGTGTGAAAGAAGAAAACAATATTTATCACTTGAAACAAGTGTATGAATAAATCCACCGAAATTTTTGCAGAAAACAGCAGCACATGCTGAGACAGAATATAACAAGTCACAAGTAATCCATCAGAAATGCTTGTTTCATAAGAAAAGGGAATATATTATTATTTATTATAACTTATTATTAAGTTATAATCAATTTTATATTAAAAAAATTGACAAGTTTATGTGAAACTGGTCAAAAATAAGATTATAGTAAAGCAAAAACCTCTATGATGCAACATTGACTTTACTGTTGTGAGAGACTACTGGTCTCTACTTTCACTTTTATTAATAACATCATATTGATTTTATCCATATTACTCAGCTCCACTTATTTCTGTCCTCGCTCTACTCTCTTAAACTCTGCCTCGTTCCTCAAAACAGAACTTAAAGGACTCTGACGACCTTAATTGTGTGGAACGCCTCAATCGATTTGCAGGTCAGATGAGTTTGGACGTCATGTGAGATATGAAATGGACCTATGACTTTCCCTCTGTGGACTGTTGGAAGTTCTTTTCTGAGCTATAGTTCATCACTAACTTAGAAAGATGCAGCGAGCCAGATTTCAGGAAAAATGGTCCACCAACAGGAGTTTTTATGATCTGGAATGCTTTGAAGATCTCCTTCTTTTTTCTTTTCAGACATTGCATGTAGCTTTGCATGCATTACAGACATAAACATCTTGATGGCCTCTAAATTTTTTGTTCTAAATTTGAACAAAACTGAGGCTATTATAGTCAGCCCTATAAATGGCATTAGCTTGACCACTAATGATAACACTGTGAAAGATTTTGGAGTCATTTTTGACCAGCATGTGTCCTTCAATGTGTCTCAATGTGACACTTATGTATTTCTTTCTGGCATTTTCTCTTCACTCGTTCCCTGTTAAATCTGAGAGGAAGGATTTTAAATTTCAAACCCTTTCCTTCACATACAAGGCCCTGAATAATCAGGCACCGTCACCCCAATAGAGAACCTTGCTCTCAGACCACTGGCTTATTATTGGTTCTTAGGGTATTTAAAACTAGGGGGGGGGGGGGGGGGGGGGTCCTACTCATGTGGAACCAGCACCTAGTTTTGGTTTTAGGAGACAGACACTTTCTCTGCATTTAAGATAAGGCTTAAAACTTTACTTTTTATAGTTAAGATAAGATAAGATAAGATAACCTTTATTAGTCCCACACGTGGGAAATTTGTTTTGTCACAGCAGGAAGTGGACAGTGCAAAAGTTATGACGCAAAAATTAGAATACAATAAGAATAAATACAGTACACAACTGTATAGAATAGAATAAAATAATATACTATATACAGTAGAATAAAATAGAATAAAAATATACAATAAGATAAAAATAGAATACGAATGCTATATACAACTGAGTAAAAATACAACGATGCCAGAAAAGATTATTGCACTTAGTGTTATTGCACATGTGTGGATGTGTGTGTTTGTTCAGTTAAAGTCTTTGTTGTGGAGTCTGACAGCAGTGGGGAGGAAAGACCTGCGAAATCTCTCCGTCCCACACCGTGGGTGCCGCAGTCTCCCACTGAAGGAGCTGCTCAGTGCTGTCACAGTCTGCTGCATGGGGTGGGAGATGTTGTCCAACAGGGATGACAGCTTAGCCGCCGTTCTCCTGTCACTCACCACCTCCACTGGGTCCAGAGGGCATCCTAGAACAGAGCTGGCCCTTCGGATCACCCTGTTCAGTCTCTTCCTGTCCCCAGCAGAGATGCTGCCGCCCCAGCAGACCACACCATAAAAGATAGCAGAAGCCACCACAGAGTCATAGAAGGTCTTCAGGAGTGGGCCCTCCACCCCAAACGACCTGAGTCTCCGCAGCAGGTACAACCTGCTCTGCCCTTTCCTGTAGAGGGCATCTGAGTTATGAGTCCAGTCCAGTCTGTTGTTCAGATGAACACCAAGGTACCTGTAGCTGTCCACAGCCTCAATGTCCATACCCTGGATGGTCAGTGGTTGCAGTGGAGAATGCTTGTGCCTGCGGAAGTCTACCACCAGCTCCTTGGTTTTACTGGCGTTGATCTGGAGGTAGTTCAGCTGGCACCAGTCCACAAAGTCTTGAGTCAGTCCTCTGTACTCCTTGTCGTCCCCATCAGTGATGAGGCCGACTATTGCAGAGTCATCAGAGAACTTCTGCAGGAAGCACTGGGTGGAATTGTGGGAGAAGTCTGCAGTGTAGATGGTGAAGAGGAACGGAGCCAGAACCGTTCCCTGTGGGGCCCCCGTACTGCAGACGACCCTGTCCGACACACAGCCCTGAGTCCTCACATACTGTGGTCGGTCGGTGAGGTAGTCCAAAATCCAGGTAGTGAGGTGATGGTCCACTCCAGAGTTCTCCAGCTTGTCCTTCAGAACCGAGGGAAGAATAGTGTTGAAGGCACTGGAGAAATCAAAGAACATGATTCTCACAGTGCTTCCAGCGGTCTCCAGGTGAGCGTTAGGACCAGATCAGGTTGTCAGGGTTCCTGGGTCGTTGACCCAGTGTTTTCCGTTTTGTCATCTTCAGTTTATTTTCACATCTGTTTTCTGTGCCAGCATACCGCCTGCGTATTGTGTTCCAGTTATTCCCACGTATCATTAGTCAGATTATGTTCAGCTGGGTACTCACCGGTCTTTCATTATCATCCTCACCAGTCTGTGTATTTAAGTCCTCTGTTTCTATTCGTTCACTGTCGTGTCATTGATGTTACGTTGTCCTTCCCGTGTGTTCCCTCAGTTCAGTCAGCCGTTCAGTTGTCTAGCCAGTCAGTGTTCGTTCACCCTCTGTTCACCCACTCCCTATAATAAACCTTCACCTACCTGCTAGTCCTGCGTTTGGGTTCCTTCTTCCTCGCCTCCACACAACGCCTGACACAGGTAGACCCAAACAATTCCTTATTTTTCATGCATTAGGCCCAATCTGCAGGGGCAGCGGTCCCCAACTCCGGGCCATGGTCTGTGAGTTGTTTGGCACCGGGCTGTGAGAGTTGAGACTCGGGTGTGAAGTTGATGGTTTTCAGGGTTTTTATCAGTTTTTACCATCATTTTTTAAAATCGTTTTTATAGTTAACTCGGTTTCCCTGGGTCTTTTCCCGTGTGTTATGAATAAATCTTCTTTTTTTTTGGTACCGGTACTGGTTTTATTTTGTTGTATTTATCTACGACACCTTAAAGGAGGGTTCGTGAAAATAACTTGTCGAGCATGAACTGATCCGTGGCGCAAAAAAGGTTGGGGACCGCTATGCTGGGGGACTTTTCATGATGCACTACACACTTCTTTTCCACTCTAGTTTTGTAAGCTGGTATAAGTCATTAAATGGTGCCGTCTGTCTCCCATCGTTTGTTCTTTGTCCTCTGCCCTGTTCTCCTCAGAGGCTTCTTCCTGTTAAAAGGGAGTTTTTCTTTCCCACTTTTGGCAAGTGCTGCTCATAGTCTGATCATTCAATTGTTGGGGTTTTTCCTTCTAATATTGTAGGATCTTTACTTTGCTTTATAAAAGTTTGTAAATCAGTGCTTTATAAATGAAACTGAATGAAATTTGACTGAACTGAAGGGGTACTTGAGTAAGAAAGCAATGATGCGTTATTAGAGTTGCAAGGCTTCAAGTTAAAAGACCTTTGAAGGCACGCTCTGTGCCCCGTGAATCGTTACGGACATTTTCCATCAGTATGCAGATTAAGTGATAATGAAAGTAATTATTTGGTGCAGCACTAATATGATAACATCATCACTAAGATTTGCCTATTAACTGTTCAGGCATCCATGTATTTGATCTGCAGAAAATCTGAAACATTCACTGGTTTCAGCTTTTCCAATGAAATTTGAATCTTTGCTATTTGAAGTGTAGAGACTGAATATGTCAGACTAGGCTCTGGGAACCTGACATTTCACACTTAAAAAAACTTGATTGATTAAAATAGTATTAGAATAATGCAAAAAAAAAAAAAAAAAGAAAGGAGGAAGTTTCTGTGATGAGCAGTCAAAATGATGACTAACTCCTGCACAGTAGCTCAAACTAATGTCAGGGGATTAGTCACAGAGTACTCAATCACACCATCTTAATATGCCTCTTAATTGGAAGGAGTGCATTTTTAAATTCGACAAGCTGTCTCCTGTTGAGATGTTCCCGCTGACCGTGCATGCTCTAAATTCTGAATGACACTGTGAATACCTGGTGACGTGGATTGGTAATAGAAGCTGGCAGCTCATCTTCTGCTTCCCAATCTCTTACAGCTGAAGTGCAGCTTCTGCACTTCTGTCATAGACTAGATGAAACAGCAGTTACTTAGAAAAGCAGACGAGTTGTTCTTATTAGCAAAAACAGAAGAGTGAACTTCATCAAAAACCACAAGCTGAAAGCTGCAAGTGTTGCCAGAGTGTACGATAAAGTCATAGCTGTTATAGAAACAAGGTCTTTATTCATGACTATTTTTATTTGTTGCTTAATCTGTAGGTTATTTGAATGAATGAGCTATTCACTGTTTAAAATATAACATGCATATGATACCTGTAAATTATAAGAAATGATGACTAAAACCCGGACTCAGACTGATCCTAATCCTAAGAGTAGTAATCAAAGCCCTGAGATGACAATGATGCACCTCTCATTTCTTTAAATTTAGCTGGAAATGTGGGAAATTAGTTTATTCTGCACTCACCAACCAGACACTGTATACACGAATATAGTGAAAGTGGATTTCATAATTTATCTTTCTTGTGATTGCATATTTAACAGCGACATTTAAATGTCCCTGCCCTTGCTAGTCACACTAAAATATTAGTTGGTTAAATGTATTTTTTTTTTTTTTTTGGGTACTAAAGTGCACAAGTTTTGAGACAACACTATTTCAGGAAATTGAGTGATACATGCAAACATGCAAAAATTCCTGGAAATACAGTATATAAGACAAAAACTGAATTTGTACAATTCTAACAAGCCAATATCTGGTATGAGCACCTTTATTTTTCAACACAACCTGAACTGTCCAAGCCAGGTGTTCTTTTAATTTCTTTAAATAGTCTTCAGGAATATTTTGAATGACACCTTAATCCTGCTGCGCCTCTGCTGTGTGCCCTCATATATCGCCCTCCCAAGTTTAATAAGGATTTTATCAAAGAGTTTTCTGATTTTATGGCTGGAATCGCTCTTAAATACGACAGCTTTTTGATCCTTGGCGATTTTAATATTCATGTCTGTTGTGATTCGAAACTTTTGGTCAAGGACTTTTTAAATATTATTGATTCCTTTAACTTGACCCAGTGGGTTTCTGGTCCCACGCACGAAAAAGGTCACATACTGGACTTGGTGCTTTCCCACGGGTTGGAAGTGTGCATCACGGATATATCCGAATTACGCATTTCCGATCATCTTCCTGTGTTGTTCACTCTAACACTGCGCTGCTCAATGGACAAGTCGAACGCCCCACTGCGCAAAAAGCGAGCGCTTAATGTACTAACAGCACCTGCCTTTTCTGCTGCCTTTATGGACTCTGGAATATTGAACTCCAATTGTAAAAATGTTGAGGACCTCTCGGCTATTCTTCATTCTACTTGCACTTATATCTTGGACTCTATTGCACCATTCAGAACTGTGCGCGCTAAGAATTCATCAGAACCGTGGTTGAACGATTACACCCGCTCCCTCAGACGCGACTACAGACGCGCTGAAAGGAGATGGAAAAAGGACAGATTGTATGTTTCCTTACAGATTTTAAGGACTCGTCTCTCTGCTTATCAAGAAGCTGTAAAAACTGCAAAAACACAATTTGTCTCAAACTTAGTATCAGCAAACGGTCATAGGCCTCAGGTACTTTTTAACATTCTTAATCGCTTTTTTAGTTTATGTGATAATCCTGGAGTTACTTCTTCACCAAGTATGTGCGATGATTTTTTAGCATTTTTCAATAACAAGATCTTATCGATTAGGGCCCTTGTTTCGTTGTCTGTTGTCTCAGTTCAAAGCCCTCCACCTGTGTGTTCAGCTGTCTTAGAGCAGTTTGATCCCGTCTCCCTTAAGGACCTGACCGCGATAGTTAGTGGCCTAAGATCATCACACTGCCCCTCTGATTCTCTTCCCCCGAGTCTGCTCAAAAACACTTTTAATATTGTTGGCCCTTTTATTCTGAAATTGATTAATACGTCCCTTACTACAGGCTGCGTCCCACTATGCTTCAAACAAGCTGTAGTTCAGCCTCTTCTTAAAAAACAAAACCTGGACCCAACTGTTCTGTCTAATTACAGGCCCATCTCAAAGCTTCCTTTTCTATCTAAAGTTTTGGAGAAAGTGGTCTATCTACAGTTGCAGGCACACCTCGATTCTAATATGATCTCAGAAAAATTTAAATCTGGTTTTAAATCATTACATAGCACTGAGACAGCACTTTTAAGGATTTTTAACGATATTCTCTTAACTATGGATTCTGGCAGCCCTGCTGCCCTTTTACTGTTGGACTTGTCAGCAGCTTTTGACACGGTTGACCACGACATCCTGTTATCACGGCTAGAATCGCATGCTGGCCTAAAAGGATCTGCCCTTCAGTGGTTTCGCTCCTACTTGACAGAAAGGTTCTTTTATGTCAATATGGGCCCCCACAACTCCAAATTAGCTCCTCTTAAATACGGCGTTCCTCAAGGCTCTATTTTGGGTCCCGCCCTCTTCGCACTCTATTTGCTGCCATTGGGCTCCATCTTCTCGCGGTACAGCATTTCATTTCATTGCTTTGCGGATGATCTACAGATTTATCTACCTTTAAAATCAGGATCAGATCAACCGCAGCTCTTATTACGCTGCCTTGACGACGTTAAACAGTGGTTATCATTAAATTTTTTACAGCTAAACGAAAACAAAACTGAGGTTGTCATTTTTGGCAATTTCAATCATATCGACAGCACGTTGGGTACCCTCTCCTCGTATTGTAAAACACATGTAAAAAACCTCGGAGTTTACATTGATGGCTCTTTTAAATTGAATAAGCAGGTGAGTGCAGTAGTTCAGTCCTGTTTTTTTCAGCTAAGACAGCTAGCCAGGATAAAGCCATACCTTCCGGCTGACGTCTTCGAGCGTATCATCCACCTTTTTCTTACTTGCAGATTGGACTACTGCAATTCATTGTATTATGGCCTAGATCATGCCACCATCCATCGCCTCCAGATGGTTCAAAATGCTGCTGCTCGCCTGCTAACCGGTACCAAACGGAGAGAGCATATAACCCCAATTTTAGCCTCTTTACACTGGCTCCCTGTCCCCTACAGGATCCAATTTAAACTCTTACTTTTTGTTTTTAAGTCACTCAACGCCCGAGCCCCCCCCTACTTGTCAGAGCTCCTCTCTGCCTATGCTCCAGGAAAACCCACGAGATCTAGTTCAAAACTATTGTTGTCCATTCCACGGACTAACCTCAAATCTTGTGGTGATAGATCCTTCTCTGTGGCAGGTCCCAGACTTTGGAATAGTCTCCCCTTTAATATTAGATCTGCTCAAACTCTTGAGCAATTTAAATCTTTACTAAAGACACACTTTTACGCTCTGGCTTTTAACACATTATGACCCAAGCATTTTGGATTTATCGGAATTAGTTAGTATTGTTTCAATTCTTCTATTTTATTGTTTCTATTGTTATTATTGTATTACACTGTAGTTTTTAATTTTATTGTTATTGTTAAGCACTTTGTGCAGCATCGGCTGTTGGAAATGTGCTATATAAATAAATCTGACCTTGACCTTGACCTTGACATTCCAATGATTTTATGTGGATGTTGCCCGCTTTTTGTTCTGTTCTCTGTCAAGATAATCTTACACTGCTTCAATAATGCTGAGGTTTGGGCTGTGGGGAGGGCAACCATGACTGATAGTGTTCCACTGTGTGTTTTTCTATCCAGGTATGCTTTTACTGCATTGGCAGTGTCTTTGGCATCAATGTCATGCTGAAAAATGTACCTGTTACCAGTCAGATGCATAGTGGATCAAAATCTGACAGTACCTTTCCAGAAACTTAAACTTGGAGCCAGTTCTTGCGTAATTTGGCATGTCTCAGCCCTGTCTCCCTGTTTCTCTTCTTTAAGAATACCGTCTTGACAGCCACTCTGCCAATGAGACCATTTTTGTTGTTTCAACAAGTAACAGCTGGAACAACTGACGGTCCTGTATCAGGTGTTTGCTGGGTTTTGTTCCTTTTTTGTACAACTTGCCTTTCAGATATTGTTTTTCTACTGTAGACATTGTAGTTTTTGACCTGGCGCTTCTTCTTTTATCCTCCACTTGTCCTATGTTCCTCTATATTTTTTTTCTTTTTAGGATACACTGCACACCATGCTAAGATATGCCACATTTCCAGCTAATAGCTCTTTGGAAATTACCTTTTTGGTGGAAAAATACAATTTGATACATGTCAAAACTGACACAAAACTTGTTTAGACCTTGAGTTAGGTGTCTTCCTCTGAGAATGGACAGGTACAATGACTGAACTGAAAATTAGTGAAACAGCAGCCAATATCCAATGAAAAACTATGAAAAGCCTCAAAAAAGCCTGAAGAACTGTCATTCAAGACCACTTAAATTTTTTTAGAAAGCCTGTCTGCATGGGATCAAAATAAAAAATAAATTCAATTCAATTTGATTTATATAGCATAATCCCTTATATCTCATATATCCCTTTTAACAGGAAGAAACCTCCGGCAGAACCAGGCTCAGGGAGGGGCGGGGCTATCTGCTGTGACCGGTTGGGGTGAGAGAAGGAAGACAGGATAAAAGACATGCTGTGGAAGAGAGACAGAGATTAATAACAAGTACGATTTAATGCAGGGAGGTCTATTAACACATAGTGAGTGAGAAAGGTGACTGAAAAGGAAAAACAATGCATCATTGGAATCCCCCGGCAGCCTACACCTGTTGCAACATAACTAAAGGAGGATTCAGGGTCACCTGGTCCAGCCCTAACTATATGCTTTAGCAAAAAGGAAAGTTTTAAGCCTAATCTTCAAAGTAGAGATAGTGTCTGTCTCCCGAATCCAAACTGGAAGCTGGTTCCACAGAAGAGGGGCCTGAAAACTGAACGCTCTGCCTCCCATTCTACTTTTAAATACTCTAGGAACAACAAGTAGGCCTGCAGAGCGAGAGCGAAGTGCTCTAATGGGGTGATATGGTACTACAAGGTCATTAAGATAAGATGGGGCCTGATTATTTAAGACCTTTTATGTGAGGAGCAGGATTTTGAATTCAATTTAACAGGAAGCCAGTGAAGGGAAGCCAATACAGGAGAAATATGCTCTCTCTTTCTAGTCCCTGTCAGGACTCTTACTGCAGCATTTTGGATTAACTGAAGGCTTTTCAGGGTGTTTTTAGGACATCCAGATAAAAGTGAAAGTAAAAATGAGGGGTGGCTCAAGACTTTTGAACTGTAAGTCTTTAGTTTTGTTAATTTCACAACAGATGAGGTTTTAATATATTCAGTCGTCATAATCCCATCGATGGTTTAAAGTGCATGTTCTGTACTTTCTGAAAGTACAGATGCAGAAATAGCTTTATCTCTGTCTCCTATCTTTCCTCCAGCTGACAAAAGAGCATACTGTAGCTTCATGGAGACTAATCAGTATGCTAGAGTTGGATGTCTTTGAGACTTTTACGTGGTCTAGGTCTTGTCTTGGTCTCACTGTCTCGGTCTTGCTGTCTCAGATCGACATAGTGGTCGGGAGATTTGGAGTCAACAGTATCCATGACACACAGCGTAACGTGCGATAATGTGTCATGCGCAAAAGCATCAGCTCTAAGAGCCGTGCTTCGAGAGTGCTTTGTAGTGAATCACAAGAGTCGACTCCCATTGAGCGAGAGCCGGCTCCTCACTTAATTTCCTTTCGCCGCTCAGCTCTCACACAGTGGCTCAGCTATGCTCCAATCCCTCCATATTGTGGCCAATCACATGTGAGGATATAGGATAATATCATTATGTGAAAAACAGAGGGTGAGAGACGCGACAGTCAAGTGGAGCGTGCGTCTGTCCTCTCAGTAAGTGAGTGAGACAGTAGACAGCGGTGAGGAGGGATGTACGAGTGCATCCCAAAAACACATAAATATGCCTGAGGACCCGTAAACGAAGCAGCATCTGGCTGCAGTTTAAAGACTTTTTTGTCTCGGTCTTGGTCTCGTCTCGACTTTGTCTTGGTCTTGACTCGGTCTGTCTTGGTCTTGGTCTCGGCCTCGATACCCTCTGGTCTTGGTTTAGGCGGTCTTGACTACAAGTCTAGACAGACAAGTATGTCTGTTAAAGCTGCAACATAAGAAAAAAAAATCACTAATCATAGCGACTGGTTATTTATTACTGAAGTAACTTGTGGCAAAAATGAATTCAAATTCCAGCTTCCATTGTTAGGACCTGTTAGTCTTTTCTGCTGTATTTCATTTTGATTCACAAATCTTTGTGTTTTGGACTTTTAAATGGTCACATTTTTTTAATGTCACATTGGTCTTTAGAGAATTGTATTTTATGTGGGGTTTTTTTTTATTTGTTTTGTTTACAAATTATCATCGAATGCTCGACCTTTTTTGTATTGAAATATGCAGTAGTTTATTCTCTAATATCAATTTACTGTGTCTATCGTTAGTGACACAATGGAGAAAACATGCAAATTAAACGGAAAAAAACTGCAATATACGTATAAAAAAAGAGAATAATATGAGAGAGATATTGAGACAAACCTAGAAGGAAAAAAAGAGACAAAATGAAAGAAAAAAGATGGCGGTTATAATAAAATGGTAACATCCATCTCAGCTTCTGATGGTAATGATTTTGGTGCTGGCAAATTCTTTGTCCTTCTGCTTAATTTGTTCACAGAAGTCACTTGTCCTTTGGAAATGAGGGCTTGATTGCAGATTACCTGTGTATTGCTCAGTGGTTTTGATTTGACTTTTCCAGCATGTACGTCTACGACAAGTCTTTCTGTGACCCAGATATTTACTCTCAAAAATCTCTCTTGATTGCAAATTGCTGTCTAGCGCTGTAATCGTGGTATTGACCTTTTGAGTTTGTTTATGCCACAAACAAAGCAATAAATAATCCAAAATTGATTTGCCATTTTTTAACAACTTGACAACAGACAAATTTTTTTTTTTTTTTAAAGTCAAACGAGGAGCAGTCAGGAAAATTAAAGTGATCCTAAAAAATAAAAATAAAGGCAAAATATGGTTTTCACCCAAATGTTCTGCCTTTCCTTATTTTACATCACAGGAAATTATTGTTTATTATTATTATCATTATTATTATATTTTGGGTTTATTAGAATAGAGGGTAACACCAATTTGAAACTTGAAAAAACGATTACCTAAGAAAATAGTAAATTTCAGACCCAAGAATTACACCCGCCAAGTAAATATGTCCACTATCATAAAACTTACTTAGATAAAGAAATGCACATGACATACCAGTGTCCTGTTGTCATGACCTATGGGCAATATGTCTGTGCACTTGACATCAGTTTGTCTGTAGATGGCATGAATAGGAAATTATTAAATGAAATAAATTTTTATTTATTGTTTACACTAATGTAGAAAAATGAACCGATTAATTTTGTTGTCAGAATAGTAACACTCCCTGCAGCACCAACTTCAAGCATAATACTCACCACTCCCACCTCCTGGTATCCTTTCTCTCCTGCCCTTCCAAAAAATAGCTAGAAGGTCACGGCAATGGCATTAGTTTATTTTAATAGCATTGTTGACTCATATTTTAGACCTCAAACATGTCTTATGTGTTACTGTAGTTGATTCTTTTCCTTTTGGTTCTGATGTTAGCCTGTTTTGCCTTGCTGTTGGTCCAAAGGTTCAAACCACCCAAGAAAATATTTTTACACCAGAATAAAACTAAACCATGGTTCACTTTATTTTCTGACCTACACTGCCTCTTTTCATTTGACCAAGGTTTGATGTTTTACTCTGGACCACAATCCCAGCATAATTTGAGAACTGCCATTTCAGATCCAACTCAAAAGTCCTAAAGAACCAAATGAGATACAGTACATGTTCAGGGCCTTAAGGAAAAGTAGAAGAAATTTAGAAAAATGTGGATTCTGTGAAAAGGGTTGACATGTACCTGGTGAAAGAGTGAATCACTGGTAAATGAGTTAGTGTTTTTTTGGATTTATCTTTTTCCTCTAAGGCAGTTGACTGTCTGGTATATTAACAACTGCAAAAATTCAAGTCAGAGACAGAACTAAGTCTCCTTAGTAGATTGGCTTTTTTGGCTGCTACTGGCAAAAAACAAAAATATGACTTTTCCTTATGGCAATTGCTACTGTTGTATTACAACAATTTTATACTAGCTCACATTTAATTAATAAAGAATTGAAAGCCTTAAAAGCAATTTTGTTGCCTTTTTGAATGATGATTATTTCTCTTTTTTTTTAAGGGGGAAACTAACAACAAAAATAAACCAACAGTACATCGGTATCAGAACTGGCTGCCAGTCAAACTATTAAACATTGTTGGCGACCTAGAATTTTACAGTCGATGCTTCCTTGCTGTTCAGTACATTGAAATCAAAGTGACAGCAAATGTAAAAAGTGGTGAGAATATTTTTAGTAAGACTATAAAGCAGGCTATGAAATATGCTGTATGTTTATCATAATGTCAGATTCACCACATATAATTAGGTTATATATGTAATGTATCACTGAGGACTGCCTGTCCTTTCTTTATCACTCACAAAGCAGTTTCAAACTGTTCTGTGGACCAGGAGGAGCAGGAAGCCGAGGCTAGCTGCTCCGGATTCTGTAACGTTTTCACATCATACAATGAATCATTCTTTCATCCTTAATAAGACCAGTGGGGATTTAAACATTGAGCCTTGTGGTGAGGGTAAACACACACTGGGATAACTGCAACAAGCCTCAGGCTCAATTTTTCATTGCTCTTAAAAAAAATCTCTTTAAGTAAGGTCTCTATCATTATTGTGATAAAGGAGTCTTGTCTTCGCCTTACTTTTTCTTCTCAGACAATACTTGCCCGGCCATTCCCACAGTATCCTTTGTGACTGATGATATGTCAGGGTTAAATCTGCCATCAATCTGCAACAGCCAAGAAGAAAACAATATCATCAAGAAGATTAACTTTAAACTTAACAAAATACCTTTTTGTCTTTCAGTTGACCGAAGTACTACGCCTCTAGTGGCCATAGAGCTGGGCGATAGAACGATAACGATATGTATCGCGATATAACTTTTACTCGATAGAGAAATTAAGCTATCGCGATAGACCTCGCCGCTCTTGTCCTCTTAAAAAAAAAAAAAAAAGGTCAGCCAATCCAAATTAAGCAGCGCAGAGCCGAACCAATCACAGCCGCAGCGTCACGTCGCGTGACTTGTTACGTACAGCACAAGTGCCAAGCCGCACGTGTGTTTGTTTGGGAAACAGCCAGCGGGTAATGGAGCCAGCGCGTAATGGAGGAAATGAGTGTGCCGACTAGAAAAATCAACCGAGCGTGACCGAAGAGAAAACAGATGATGGTTCCAATGCCGGAGAGATTGTCGAACGGAAGAGCCAAAGAAGTTCCGTAGTGTGAAGGTATTTCGGCTATTTCAAGTCTGACAAAAAACAGAGTAGCGTGCACTGTAAATTGTGCCGAAAGCAAGTCTGGAAATACAATAAACTGGTGCATGCGTCACACTGTGCGCCACGTTATTGTTTCGGTGAAATGAATTTCTACAATACTGTTAATTCTACTCTCTGCAGTGTTTAAATGCTTACATATACACAGTTACTGTCCCTCCACACATACGACTCGGTTCTGCTTCTATGCCCCAGCTTTGTTTACTTTTTCCCACCGAGGATTCTAGACTTCTGATTGGCCAACATTTCTGCACGGTTAGGAATCTAGCGCCACCTGCTGCTTTTGCATGTTCATAGCAGCGTTTTTCTTCATTTCTGCCTTTATGTGTGGACGGGATTATTTTTTAAAACGAAAACGGAAAATCTCCGTTTTCAAAAATACCCGTGTACGTGTGGACGTAGCCTCAGTCTCTGACTGGAAGCGCTAATTCGTCATTCGGCTTTTGTCAGACTAAAGTAACTGTTAAAACTGTTTGAAAAGCTAAGCTATACAACAAGGAGAGATTGAGAATTTCCTTTTAGTTCTCAGTTTATTTGATATTGACAAAGGTTAGTCAGTTTTGTCTGTTCTTCTGTAAAACAAACTAAGATTTATTTTTAGAATTAATATTTTGTTTCTAAGTGGAATTGACAATTTAGTCTGTTTCGTTTGTTCTATTTTGAAACTTAAACGCTTTAGCGGCTGCCTTTTGTGTAGTTTGCAATATTTGCCTTTATTTATCTGAAAAAGTCTCATGTTCCTTAAGTACATCTACCCTGTTGAACTTATTATGGGAAATAAATATTTAAATAAAAACAAGCTGCTGATTATTTCACATTTTACTTGTGAGCAACGGCACATTTAAATCTTACAAATATAGTTATTTGGCTTATATCGTGATAGATATCGTTATCGCCTGAAATGAAAAGAACATATCGTGATATGAAAAAATCTCATATCGCCCAGCTCTAAGTGGCCATGTTCACACAGAACGGACGGTAAGAATCAGTGTGCACCACTTGTTTGTGTGTCTGCCAGTGTCTGTGGTCATAATTGTGGTTTTATTGTTGGTCTTTATTCTTTTGTTGTAAGTAGGCCAAGAGCTACAATAGTTTTACAAAATCGCCATTTTTTGCAAAGTGACACATTTCTGACAGTTATGCACTTCAAGATAATCTAAAAAAAAATAAATAAAACTTTCTTTATCAAGATATAACTAAACATCTCACAGCCGTCTCATCAAAAATGAAAACCTCACATCATGTGTCTCACACTCCGTTAGGCAGCTAATAGTGTCATGTCATGAGACTCAAGAGACCCTATCAGCAACAAAAATGTGCGTACTCTAACGTCTGTGAAGGTTCTCAGTCATCCAGGTCATCGTAGTCAAAGGAGCTTGCAAAAAAAGCGTCTGGACTTCTTTAAGTTGCTTGAAGCAACTTAAAGAAGTCCAGACGCTTTTTATGTGACTGCATACTCTAATGTTTGCGGTGAGTCACATTTTCACGACTAAAAACCAGATGATGTTACAAAAACCAAGACGGCCCGATTTAGAAAACATATTCATACATTTTAAGCACAGCATTCCATATTGTAAATAATAGAAATATTTGGTAAAAAAAAACAAAAACCTTTGTGCACCTTTTATATTGCATGTATAAATTTCATAAAAGTTTCCATACCCATCGTCGTAGTGTTATTCTCTGAACGCATAAATTGTTCAGTTTTGCTACATAACATATGCTTGAATAAATTCAGTTTTACTTATCACAACAACAGATGCTTCAAGGGACTTATCACCTATTTTGTTAGATACACCTGTTATTGCAGTATGCTAATGATCCAATCACATGGCAGGAACTCAGTGCATTTAGACATGTTGAAATAGTCAAGAAAACCTCCTGATGTTCAAACAGAGAATTAGAAAGGGTATTTTGAGTGACTCAAAACCATTTTTTTTATGGTTTACACAGAATGGTCCAAAAAAAAGAAAGTATTCAGTGAGATGGCAGAGCTGAGAGGAGAATGGCCAGAATGTTTTGTGCTGATAGGAAGGCAACAGTAGCTCGAATAGCCACTTATTTCAATGCAAGTATGCAGAAGAGCATCTCTGAATGCAACACATATCAAGTTAGAGTCAAACAGGCTACAGCAGCTGAAGACCACACTGAGTGGCAATCCTGTGAGGAAACTCAGGATCTAGTTTACACACTCAAAAAACAGATTCAGGTCCTCCTTTCAAAGAACACATGCAAATTATGTTAGTTGTTCACAAATGCAATTAAAAAATACCAAATCAATTTGATTTTCTTTGTGTAAACCTAAAATTATTCAAAACCAGCACAGGCTGATTCTGAACACAAAATGAATGAGTTTGTTGGGGCACTGGGGGTAGGGGGAGTACATTTTTGCACTTGCACATTTGTAAACTCAAAGAAAAAAATTCAAGCCCCTCATTAAGCCTAAACATTTTTTTTAATCTCACTCAACGCAAATGTAGCACTCCAGGGTTACTGCAACTATTATTCGTGTGGTGAACCTAAATTATTCTCCCTCAAAACGGTATTTGTCACAAGAACACAAAGTTGCTGAGTTACCCAACAGCCCGCCCTCTCCGAAGATTTTGCGCTCTTTCAGGATCATCAGAATGAATGCAGCTGCTGTTGGCCTCTCTCTGTACTTTTCGAACAAAACTACACCTTCAGGTAAGGTAACATTTTTATTTTTCATATATCCAATTGTGTATTACTTTATGAGCTGAATGTATGGCAATGCTATTTATCATAGAAGCTTTTAATAGTTGTTTTTCGAACTTTAGGTGGTGCTACCATTCTCTTCTCTGCTTGGATACTAATTTTTGGACAATATAGACAGGTCTTTTCAAAAGTGCCTTGTTATAGAGGAGAAATTGTGTAGCTGCCAACTTTTAAGTACTCAGAGCGTGTGCTAGCTTATCAGCAGCTAGCCAGCGGCCATGTGCTCAATGAAAGATGATGTCCTATAGCTAACTTCTTTCTTACTGTTTTTTTTTAATATAATCAAATAATGTGGTATTCTGTGCTTATTATCATATAATGCCATTTTCTAGTAGAACGTATTGTTTTGAGGTGTCTCTAAAAGCACTGCATAGTTTACTGAGGGTGCTACCAAAAGCGAACCATGTGGCCGGAAGAGTAACTGTAGTCAGCACAATGCGCACTCCCGTGATGTTCAAACCTACTTATTATTATGAAAGATTTCGGCTACGTCTACACATGCACGGGTATTTTTGTAAACGGAGATTTTCCGTTTTCATTTCAAGAAATAATCCCGTCCACACGTAAACGCAAAACTGAAGGAAAACGCTGCTAGGAACATGCCAAAGCAACAGGTGGCGATATATTCCTAACCGTGTAGAAATGTTGGCCAATCAGAAGTCTAGAAGCCTCGGCGAGAAATAGTAAACAAAGATGGCGCATAGCAGCAGAACTGAGACCTATGTGTAGAGGGACAGTAACTGTGTGTATATGTAAGCATTTAAACACTGCAGAGAGGACAATTAACAGTATTTTGTCTAAGTCCCCTATTGTAGAAATTAATTTCACCGAAACAATAACGTGGCGCACAGTGTGACGCCAAAAAACGCGCACACCTTTGACACTGCGTTTTCTCAATTTTTCTCATCCACACTAAATGCAAAAATGGAGTTCTCAAAAATATCCACCCTGGCAGGCGGGAAGTGTTGGAAGGAGAGACGGATGACAGTCGCCTGGTTTGTAGGGGAGAGCACTGTGAAACCAGTGAAGTGTGGCGGGCCATCGCGGAAAGTTATTCCCCGGGACAGTGAGCCCATATCGGATTGCCCTCGGAGGTTTCCCCGCTCCCTATACTTTATCATTATGCAGGCCGGTATTATTGAACGACTCTGTGTAGAACTACGATGACATGCCGCCTAACAAATGCAGTGAGCGTTTTGGGTCAGAAACGTTTCCAGCCCCTAACTTAACTTATAGCTAATTCAAGAAGAACACGGCCTCGTGAACGCGCATATGTCGCAGCATGCGCTCACATAAGGTGAAACTGGCCCAAACCGCTTCAAAATAAATCTAACCGATTTCTCTTCATGGAGAATTACTGCCTTTTTTACCCACATTTTTGTTGAAATTGTTGCATTCCAAACGTAAACTTTCATGAAAAAAGGAACATAGGCGGATATATTTGTTTTCAAATGCATGTTTCTTACTTACACATTATCATTAGTGAAACCTTTCACAAATCGTCACTTGTTGACATTATTCTCATGTTCTCTTTTAACTAGAAAATCGAAACACGACTACTAATAACTGTTCTGACTGTATTGAACCTCTGCCACTTCTATCTGTGTCCAGAGCTTTTATTGTTGCCTATATTACGGAAATATTCATGATGTTATTATGGGAACACTGTAAGGAGCAAGTAAAGAAAAACCATGAAATTATTCTTTTACCAATTAAAATGTTATATGATTTATTTTACAGTGTGATCAATTTTGAAGTGTGATCATCATTTTTACATCACTAAGTCACCAAGTTATCTGTCAACTTTTAAGTGTTGGTAAGTAGCACATTTCCCTTGTGTAAAACAGTTTTGGGATTCTATAAGCTTATTTTTCACTGATATTGTCTTATTTTTCTTTCTTTCAGGTAGTTGGATGTGGACATGTAAAAGCTGCAGTTTAGAATTATCTAGCAGGTATTTGTTGTTGAAACATTTTAGACAGGCTCACGGGCATATAAGAGGTGTTATTCGGTTTCCCTGTCCGTACTCAGATTGTCCATGTAGCTTTACTACATGGACTAAATTGTTAAATCACACGTACAAAAATCATTCAGAACAAACAACACAGAACAAATCAGAACAATCCATTTTTCAGTGTCCTATTTGCTCACGCAGAGAATATATTTCAGAGAGAAATTTTTTCCAACACATAAATACACATCTCAGGCGTCACCAAACTGTCCAATGTGTGTTTAAAAATTGTGAATTTGAAACTAATATATACAGTACATTTCAGACACGCATATACAGAAAACACAACAAATACTCCCTTCATGATTTTAGAGATAATATTTGTATACATAATCAGTTGATTCAGCAGTCTGTATTTACTTAACTTCTAGTTTACTATATTTATGTATGTTTTATTTCCAGGTGAATGCAGAGTTCCTGCAGATCACTACAAAACCCCTGCAGGCAAAGTTCTTGGCTCAGCTGGACAACTTAACAGACAAGCTGATGCAAATTTTTGAGGGGAGCAAAGGAGCAAAGGGCCAAAAGATCAAGGATATCATGGCGATCAGTAGTTTGGTCAGTATTAATGATAAACCCATCAATTAAATGCAATCAATTACATTTATTTCACCCTTGTTTTTCACCCTTGCATTAGTGTGATGACATCGACATAAAGAGGGAGCATACTCTTAAAAGCCTGGTGATCTACTTTAATGAAGATCCAGATCTACTGTTCAAGGAGTATCTGGTACGCTTATCACACTTTCTTTTCTAGATTCAATTTGAGTTAGGTTCATCGCACGCAAAATCCTCATATATTCAAAAGAGACAATATAATTGTGAAATATGTATTATTCTTAATAGTCATTGTTGAAACTTGCACTGGAGAGCACTTTTTAAGGGGACAGTTTCAGCAAAAATTCAATTGTTCATTCTTTTGGTGCTGCCATGTAGGTATCTACTGCCTCTATAAACACAGTAAATGTGGAGAAAACATTCATCCATTTTCTGTCAGTGTTTCAATTCAGTTTATTTAGATAGCGGTATATCACAACAACAGTCATCTCAAGGCACTTCAGAAAGTA